>NC_035440.2:17678764-18318764 GCF_002127325.2 Helianthus annuus | reverse complement strand
ATGATCTATTCGATCAACTTCAAGGAGCTCGATTTTTCTCAAAGATTGACTTATGCTCAGGATATCATCAACTGAAGGTACAGGAAGAAGACATTCCTAAGACTGCTTTCAAAACAAGGTATGGCCACTATGAATTTACAGTCATGCCATTCGGTTTAATAAATGCCCCAGTAGCATTTATGGAAATGATGAACAGGATATGTAAACCATATCTGGATAAATTTATAATTGTCTTCATAGATGATATACTGATTTAATCCATGGATAGGGAAGAGCATGCAGAACATTTACAAGTACTTCTATCACTATTGAGAAAAGAAAAGTTTTATGCTAAATTCTCAAAATGTGAATTCTGGTTGCAAGAGGTACAATTTCTTGGACACTTATTTAATCGTGAAGGAATTCATGTAGATCCTACAAAGATCGAAGCCATTACCAAATGGAAAGTCCCTGATTCACCAACAGAAGTAAGAAGTTTTCTTGGATTGGCTGGATATTATAGGCGTTTCATTCAAGATTTTTCTAGAATAGCCATTCCATTAACCAAACTAACATGTAGATCAGTTAAGTTTGAATGGGGACCAAAACAGGAGGAAGCGTTCAAGATTTTGAAGCAAAAATTAACTAACACACCAATACTTGCTTTACTAGAAGGAACTGGAGACTTCATAGTCTACTGTGATGCATCTAAATTAGGATTTGGATGTGTGCTGGTGCAACGCCAAAAGGTGATTGCTTATGCCTCTAGAAAACTAAAGAAACATGAAGAAAATTATACAATGCATGATCTGGAGCTAGGAGCGATAATTTTTACCCTCAATATTTGGAGACATTATCTTTACGGTAGTAAGTTTACTGTCTTTACAGATCATAAAAGTTTAAGGTATGTTTTCAGGCAAAAAGAATTAAACATGAGGTAAAGACGCTGGATGGAAATCCTTAGCGACTATGATTGTGATATCCAATACCACGCAGGAAAAGCTAACGTAGTAGCTGATGCTTTAAGTCGAAAGTGTCATGAGAAGCCAAAAAGGGTACGTGCTCTCAGATTAAACCAGTAGATAGATTTAAATGAATAATTGAAAAAGGTACATGAAACAGCAATCAAGGATGATGCTGAAGGATTAAAAGGAATGATTAAAGAATTAGAAATAGGAGCAGATGGAATTTGGAGATTCCATAAGAAAAGAATCTGGGTACCTATTCAAGGAAACCTAAGAAACCAAATTCTCGAAGAAGCTCATAAATCCAAGTATAAGACGCATCCTGGAAGTGACAAGATGTATCAAGATCTAAGGAAAAACTTTTGGTGGATAGGATTGAAAAAAGACATAGCAAATTATGTTGCTAAATGTTTAACTTGCTTACAAGTTAAAGCTGAACATCAGAAGCCTTCATGATTACTTCAACAGTTGGAAACTCCAATTTGGAAATAGGAATTGATAACAATAGATTTTGTTACCAAATTACCCAAGACACGAAAAGGTAACGACACAATCTGGGTGATTGTGGACATATTAACTAAATCTGCACATTTCTTACCAACGAAAGAAACTTTCAGTATGGAACAATTAGCCAAGCTGTATGTAGATGAAGTAGTTTCATTACATGGAATCCCTTTATCTATTGTTTCTAACAGAGATAGTTGTTTTACTTCGCATTTCTGGACAAGTTTTCAAAAAGCAATGGGAACCGGGGTAAATCTAAGTACAGCTTATCATCCTCAAACAGATGGACAAAGTGAAAGGACGATTCAGACTATGGAAGATATGCTCAGAGCCTGTGTGATAGACTTTGGCAGAAGTTGGGACGAACATTTACCATTAATAGAATTTTCTTACAACAATAGCTATCATACAAGCATCAATGCTGCACCATTTGAAGCACTCTATGGACGGAAATGTCGAATACCTGTGTTGGGCAGAAATTGGAGAAAAGCAATTGTCAGGACCTAAAATTATACAAGAAACAACTGACAAAATAATTCAAGTCAAGGAAAGACTGAAAACAGCACGAGACCGTTAAAAGAGTTATGCAGTAAGCCATTTGAGTTTCAAGTCGGAAACAAAGTACTGTTAAAAGTCTCACCATGGAAGGGAGCTGTCAGATTTGGTAATAGAGGAAAGTTAAGCCCAAGGTATGTTGGACCTTTTGAAATTATCAAACGAATTGGACCAGTAGCTTATCAGCTACAATTACCTGAAGATATAGCATGAGTACATGATGTATTTCATGTATGTAACTTGAAGAAATGTTTAGCCGACGAATCATTAGTAGTACCTCTTCAAGACATAGAGGTAAATGAAAAGCTTAAGTTTGTGGAAAAACCTATACGACTCGAAGATAGAAAGATCAAGAATCTTAAACACAAAAGATTAGTACTGGTCAAAGTAAAATGGGATTCGAAAATAGGACCAGAATACACATGGGAGCTAGAGTCTGAAATAAAAAGAAAGTATCCTTACTTGTTCCAGTAAATCTCAAGGATGAGATTTAAAACAAGGTAGGGAGGATATAACAACACTTAAAAACACCTTATAAGGAACCCTATTAGAGACCCCAAACTTGTACGGCATGACCCGAAATGAAAAACTGGAAACAGGGGCCCCTGGAGACCCATGGGGGGATCCCCTAAACCTTACGCGACAAGCGATAGCTAACCAGGACGTGCAACTTCAGATAAGATCAACCTGCATGCCTATACAAGCAACAAGGCTACTCTAGAAAAATAGGACTTGGGCCGTGACACGCGGAAGGATCTTCAGGGCGCACGGGGCTGAACCAGTTGACCTATAAATAGGTTTGCTTGGGACAAAAGCTGTTACACACTTTCAATCAACTTTTGATGAATTCTCTGCATTTTGTCTCCATTTCTTTAGTAGTGCACCCCTAATTTCACGAAGCTTTGCCCCATTGTAAGTGTTTTAACCCCTGATCACTGATTCGATACCCTGTTCGATCGATCCTAAACCCTGTTCGATCGATCCTAAACCCAGCAACGGATGTCAAGGTGCTGCCTGAATAAGGCTATACTTTGCTAACTACGTCGGGGTTTTGATCTCATGATGTATCGATAAAGTTGAATTGGGTTATTATACTAACACGTATGCATTGTATATTTTATTAGGAACTCGGGAAATTCTCCAAGAAATATTATCAGCAAGCTTTTAATTAAACCCTAAGTTTACAAAGTGAGTCATTCTCTCTTTTTATCAAATTGCATTGCAAAACCCTAAATGTTTTTCAGTTATACTTACAGTGATTAAGTCTTTGTATTCTGAAATTATTGCCAGTATGTGGGGTTTTGTATACATTACTAGTCCACAGTTACCATGGGGTGACAGGAACCGTTACTATTGGGTGACAGGATCCTATAGTAATATGACCACGAGCACAGGGGATTGTCCTCAGTCGCATACTTTGTTGAATAATTGATAGATATAAACATTGTATTCGCTCTTGATACTGTAAAATATAACAATGTGTCTTTTTATAAAATGGAATGAACTCACCAGTATTTATTGCTGATAAAATGTTTTCAAAACGCGTTTCAGGTAACTTGTTGTGAAGGTAATAGAAGCCCGCTATGGAGCACTAAAGGCTTAACTAAAGTGGCTATGATTACCTGAATAAAAGAAGAAATTTATGTTTTCAGCAATTAGGATTTATCCCTATTAAAACATTTGAATTGAATATGGGTTTTACCCCATTTTTTAAGATTAAAAGTTTGGTGTTTTACAAATTCTTAAATTATTTCCTAACTACGATCCTGATGATTTATTCCACTGCAAATTTAATAAACACCGATACCATCTTACTGGCTCGCGGGCTCCCGCTTCCATGGTGGGGTCGGGGGCTACGACAGTTGCCGGTGGTTCCCGTGGTTTTTATATTTCAGTCGGTGGTACCGGTGTTCCCCGGTGGTGCCGGTGGTCTTTGTTTCATCCCGGTGGTGCCGGTGGTGCCGATTTTTTATATCATCGGTAAATTGCCATTCTTTAGTTTTTAATTAGGGTTCTTTTTGGTTTGCAGAATGAGCTATTTATGTATAGTATCATGAACAGTAGGGTGTTAACCGGTTAACTGAGTGAATGGTTGCTGAACCATAAAGATTTGCTTGGTTTAGTTTCTTGTATATGGTTGGTGATGAATATTGAATAGAACATGATGTTTGGTGGTTTTTAATTGAGGTTCTTCTAGGTGTGATTGTAGGTGGTGTTTGTTGAACATGTATGTTTTAATGCTGCTATCATTTCTACACTAATTTAGTGTTCTTATTTTGAATATTGAAGCTTAAGGGTTGGTAGGTTGTGCCAATGTTTTCTTATACCCTGCAGTGAAGGTTTCTTGACTTATTTATATGTGATTTAATGTGTAACTAGAATTACGACCCGCCGTAATGCGGCGGGATTCTTTAGTTATAACTAAGTCGATTTAGGACGCGCACATTATGTTGAACCTGTCAAACGGGAAAAAAATAGATGATGTAAAAACGTTCAACCACACACGCACGTTGCGTCGTGTTAACTCACAACGTTTAGAACGAAACGTGAAAAATGCTAAACCATAGACGCACGTTGCGATGTTTTAAGTCACAAAATTCAGAACGAAGCATCAAGCGAAAAATTTGCGGAAAATGAAAACTATAAAGGACCAAAGTTGACAGTAAAAAAGTTGTGAGGATAGATTGCAAAAGATAAAAAGTTTTGTGTTAAAAGTAATAAAAAAACAAAAAACAAATAGTTTTGGGTTAAAAGTAATTTATGAAATACTTTTGGGTGAAAAGTAAAAAAATCATTTTTTTTTGAAAAAACCCCAAAGCCAAGGTTACAACGACCATATGCATAACCATTTTTTCTTTGAAAAACCCCCCAAAGCCAAGATTACAACACATAAGTAAAAAAAAATCAAATTGGTTAAATCGCAAAAGATGGAAACGTTTGAATTAGAAGTAAAAAATCAAATTAATCAAAGGGGTTAAATTACCAAAGATTAAAACTTTAAACTTAAATTGTCAAAGATTAAAACTTTAGGATTAAGAAGGAAAGAAAGATTAAAAATTTTAAACTTAAAAGCGGGGCGTAAAAAAGACTTGTGATTTGCTTTGACAATAGAAAGTTGACCAAAATACCCACATCACAATAACATAATAAAGACAAAAAGAATTTGGCATATGTTTTTTTTTCCTTTTAATCTCAACCATCCAACACAAAAGATCAATTGTGGAAAAGTGGTTCCTATGGTTCTTGCAACTAGGGGTGGTTTTCATTTTAACCCATCCCTATATATATATATATATATATATATATAGCAACGAGATCGGGAGAAAACGGTTTGAAGTGTGAGAATGGTGAGAATGGATCCTAGTCGAACACGTGGCTGGGGCGCTAAATGATATGCAAGGGCAGGATTGTCATTGTTCATGTACCCCTCAATAAGCCGCGTTATATGCAACAAATATGGCATTTTGTTCTTTATGCTTGTTTCAATGGCGTTTTTTTTTCAAAGTAGTATTTGAAAATGGCGTTTATGTTTTCAATGCTCTTCTTCATATATCACTTTTTTTTGCATAACATGTGTTTTGAAAGGTACATAACAAACCATATAAGATCGCACACACACATAAATGCCAAAGAAAAAGAACACTTTTCAGTAGGCGTTTTGTTCTTTATGCTTGTTTCAATGGCGTTTTTTTTCAAAGTTATATTTGAAAATGGCGTTTATGTTTCAATGGCCTTCTTCATATATCACTTTTTGTGCATAATATGTGATTTGGAAGGTACATAACAAACCATAGAAGATCGCACACACACACATAAACGCCAAAGAAAAAGAACACTTCGCAGTTAAAAAATAGGTGAGGATAAACTCAATAAGATTTTGCTCAATGAGATTGACAAAATTCTCACTTAAGAATTTTGTCCAACACATTGAGTGAAACTTTATTGAGAACAAAACTGAATCTCCAAGAACACTTGCCATGTGTGGTTTTTGAACTTTCTAGCGTTTTAAATTGAATAGGATTTAGTAAATTATGACATTTGTTTTTTATGTGATCAATGGACGGTCCTGAGACGTTGTTTATATAAGATGTTTTTGGCGCGTAGTTTAGGCGGTAATTTATTATAATAAATGTTAGTAATAAAGTTTTTGTCGTTTCAGTTACTGTTTTTCATTTCAGTTACTGTTTTTAGTTACTGTTTGTTTAGTTTTATCTGTTAAGGCTGTAAGGCGTCCCATAATTAAGTTTAGCGTTCTGTATGATTGGCGTTTTAGATAAAGATGATAAAATACAACTAATTAACTTTTGTAAGGCAAAATTAATGTTATGGCGTTTTGAAACATATATCACTTTTTGCGCATAACATGTGATTTGGAAGGTACATAACAAACCATAGAAGATCGCACACACACACACACATAAACGCCAAAGAAAAAGAACACTTTTTAATAAATAAAATAGGTGAGGATAAACTCAACAAGATAAAGATGTAAGGCGTCCCATCATTAAGTTTGGCGTTTATCCGTTAAAGCTGTAAGACGTCCCATTGAGTTACTGTTTGTAGTTGCTGATTGTTTAGCTTTATCTGTTAAGGTTGTAAGCCGTCCCATCATTAAGTTTGGCGTTTTATATGAATAGTGTTTTAGATAAAGATGGCAAAATACAACTAATTAACTTTTGTAAGACATCCTTTGTTCTATTCTCTTGCACTATGTTTTCTACAATTCAGTAATTTTTGGAGCTTTTTAATAATATGTGATTAAAGGAAATTATTATAGTTTTGGTTTTTGGCGTTTGTGGCATTTTGGCGTTTTATAACTGATTCGAGAAATAATGTATATTATTAGCGGAAAAGTAGATAACAAACCATAGAAAATGACACAAAAAAAGAAAAGAAAAAAAAAATAAAACTCCTCATCCAAATCTTCACTGTCATCAGTCTCTTCTTTTCAAGATTTTGTCCCCAGAACCTTTGAATTCCTTAGATAGATGCTGATTCCTAGACGGCTGGACGCCCGGCTCTAGACGAAGCTGATCATTCAGGAAAATCTTATTGAGTTTAATCATCTGTGGTTTATGAACTTTTTAGCGTTATTGAGTAAAATTTGGCGTTTGTTTTTTGGTGTGATATATGGTTGTTGATTGTTGAAGTGGTTGTGCGGATGGTTGGAGACATAGTTCAACACCATATGTGTGGATAATTTTTCTGGGTGTGATTGTGAGTTGGTTTTTCGCTTGGTTGATCTTTGGTCTTCATCTTTATCTTCATCCCACTCTTCACTGTCATCGGTCTCTTCTTCTCATCCAAACCTTCTTCAAGAACAAAGCATACAAAATGACAGATCATTGTCATCAGTCTCTTTATCTTGAAGATTTGTCCATCTCATTCAGCAAAATCTTCTTGAGCTAACCCTCACTTAAAAATTCATTTAGTGAAACTTTATTGAGAACAAAATTGAATCTCCAAGAAACGACGTTTGCCATCTGTGGTTTTTGAAGTTTCTGGCATTTTAAATTGAATGGTATTTAGTAAAAGATGGCGTTTGTTTTTGGTGTGATCAATGGAAGGTCCTGAGACGTTGTTTATATAAGATGTTTTTGGTGCGTAGTTTAGGCGGGAATTTATTATAATAAATGTTAGTAATAAAGTTTCCATCATTTCAGTTACTGTTTGTTCAGCTTTATCTGTTAAGGCAGTAAGACGTCCCATCATTAAGTTTGGCGTTTTGTATGATTGGCGTGTTAGATAAAGATGATAAAATACCACTAATTAACTTTTGTAAGGCAAAAATAATGTTATGGCGTTTTAGATAAAGAAAGCAAAATACAACTAATTAACTTTTGGTGTTTGGCGTTTTATAACTAATTAGAGAAATAAACTATTTTATTATTAGAAAACTACATAACAAAGCACAGAAAATGACACAAAAAAAAAAGAAAAAAAAATTAAATCTCCTCGTCAGAAGGGATTTCGTGTTAGAAGTATCCATCGCTCCCCTCGTCTTTTTCTTTTCTTCGGATTCTTCATCCAATTTCTCATCCAAGTCTTCACTTTCATCGATCTCTTTTTCTTGAAGATTTTCAACCCTCCATGTGAACATGTCATGCAACAACGCCAATTTTACTGTCATGTATGTGTTCAAACATGTTGCGTTGTATAACTCCTCTAGGAACCCAAGACTCTATTTGGTCATGATGTTTTCAAGCGTGTAGTCTTCCTACTCCT
This sequence comes from Helianthus annuus, assembly GCF_002127325.2. Classification (NCBI taxonomy): domain Eukaryota; kingdom Viridiplantae; phylum Streptophyta; class Magnoliopsida; order Asterales; family Asteraceae; genus Helianthus; species Helianthus annuus. Next base: position 18,310,536 of record NC_035440.2, on the reverse strand, counting down.
CGTTGTCACATACAACAGTCACCATGTCAGACTCTTCATCAAAATGCCATCATTGGATGATTGGGTCCACATTTGAATTTGCATTGTTCGATCCAAATTTTCTGGTTAATCTTCGTATAACCGTCTGTGTTTTCTCACAAAGGTTATCAAGAGGAACGCCAAGTACTAGGATCCTTGTGACATTTGTGCCTTTTCAATCATTGTACAATTCTGAACAATTTCGTATTCAATGAAACCTTGTGTTTTATTTTCGGGATTGTATAATTACATGTGACATTTGCACATTTTTAATCCTTGTATGATTTCGAACTCTCAAAACTTTTCTAGAAAGTAATACGTAAGTTGTAACTCAAACATAATCAGTTTAATGCGACGTACACTCCGTAACAAGGACATAGGCTACACATATCTTATGTACTCTTTACATAACTTACAAATAAGTTTTGAAGGGTTAGGTATGACAAAAACATGCTTATTCGAGTTCAGGGACTATTTGCGACAAACAGTGAAAATCTGTCAATTCTCGTATTTTTTAATACGGACCATGTACGAACATCTAAAAATTTTGGTAATCATTAAAATCTTGTATTTTATTGATAAGAATGCAAAAATATCAATCGTTGCGAAATTTCGGTCATTTTCGTGTTCATTATAGCGTTTGACGTAATTATGCGAAAAACGTAACTGTACAACCGAACGAACTGACATCCATGACATTTTTTGGGCAAAATCCAAGTTACATATGCCTTAACACCTATATAGATCCTAAATATTAGGTTAACGGGTGTTAAAAGTGACAAAACACGATGAAACAAGTCCAGGGGCCAAAGCTGCCTAAAATGAAACTTGGCCCCCAAATGAAGAATCTAGGCACCGTCGGCGACGCCCCTCCAGATTACTAGCTCTTGGAAAGCACCTTGTATTGTTGTCTCGGAGCCCAAGAACTCGTGTTTTTCAAGTTATAACCTGCATTTGGCACATGTTACACCTCTCTTATGATCATGACACCTCCTTGGACACTTGTAACAATCCTATGATCTCCAAATCACTATAAATAGCAAGCTAAAATCACCACATTCTTTGCTCATTCACTTCATTCTTCTCCTACTACTCAAAACTAGAGTTTGCTTCTCTTTAGAGGCCTCCTACTGAGTTTCTTATCTTCCTAGAACACAAGTAAGTGTTCTTCCTTAGTCTTGTTCTTTATTTTAGCTTGTTTTGAGCTAAAAGTCAAACAATTTGACTTTCTATTTGACTTTCGGTTCTGACCTTAATTAGTCAAGTCAAAGTTCAATTGAACTTCGCAATGTGATCGTAATCACGAAGGTTATAATCCCTTGCAATTGCACCTTCTGATTACCACGTTTACAAGTCGAAGTGGCGTGTCAAAGTTTCGGTCAAAGATGAACATAATGTGCATTTTACTACGAAACTATTTTCGAGTATCAAAACACCAAGTTTTGATACCAAATCAGTTTTATAACTTGGTTAGACATGTTTTCCTCGTCACTTCAAGTTTAGTGCTTATTTAGGGTCGTAAGTAGAGCGGTCTTGACCACTGCTTTGACTTTCCAATCCGACCCGTTTGGTCGATCTTAGGATCCGACAAAACACATATTTGTGACCATAGTTGTATAGGGAATAACCTACTGAGGTTATACCTTATGGTCACGTCGTTTGGTTAGTGATATGATAAGTCGCTTCATAAGTTCTTAAAAATGACCAAAATACCTTTTTTGCGCATAAATCCATTTTAAGCATATGCAACCCAATTTTTGGCATATAAACTGATGTTACAACATTATCAAACATGTTTTGGCATATAAGACTTATCATAAGACATATTTAACCATCCGAACACGTATTTACGCAAATGACCCGTTAAAGTAGCGTAAAATACCTTAACGAGTCATAACGCGTCAAAAGCACTTAGGATCACTTTCAAATCAGAATGTTGAGTTTATTAAACCATATCATATGAGTTCCAACACTCATTTGGTTAATAAGGCTTCATTCTATCCGATCCGCCGATTAAAGTCCCGTCACACTAACATATTTATCCGACGCATTAGGACACACTTGAGCTTTGTTTCTTCTATTGATCAAGGACACTTTCGCAATCCCAAGTGAGTACATAGTTCCCCTATTTTTTGCTTTCTAAATATTTTAGGGTGACTCATATGTGCTATATCGTTTTCAAGTTTTCAAAAAGAAAGTCGATGGTTTATATAAACAATACGAGTTCAATAATGTGACGAACTTGTTGGTGCGTTATCCATAACACGAATGACATTCATTAGCTTTGGCCGAGCCGACTAGTAGTATCTTATGGTACCATAGGACTGACAATCCCGTTACCAGACTGTCCACTGGATTTAGTTGTGACAACTGGTAATTTTCCATGAATTCCATACAATGATAAACAGTAATCTGTGTCTTAATGACTGTGCATGATTTAAATTACAAGACGAATGAATTTCTGATTACTGTCATATACATACAATGGCATTTCATGTTGCAAGATCTTATCATTATTACATGCAACACAACACGGTACAATTAGTGCACGAAACAAAGTTAGCACAGTTATCAGACAAACTAGAAGTACCAACGGGAGTTCAGTACTCAGATAGACATGATGTTAAGACACAGAATGAGCCCCGAAACCAAGTGATACACTAGTGTAGTGTGTAGGGAAGTAGGGATTACAAAACTGCCTTCCTAGTGAAAACTTAGGTGTCGGAAAGTGCAAGAAACACACTAAAACTGCAGAATTCTGCAGAAAATAAATAAATTCAGCAATTTTCAGCATTTTAACAACTAAATATAATGCAAAAATATGGTTTAATGGTCCGGAATACCTTTCTAGGTGTCGGGAATCAAAACTGTTATAAAAGACAACGTAAAGCACATTAAACTGCGCTATTTAGCACTTTAACGAACCGGTAACCAACCGAACAACCGGACACTACCCGAAACACCAAATTTTCACTAGAAGCATTGTTTTAACATTTCCGAGCTAGTTATGGTCACCGAACATCATAACACATCCTATAAACATATATCACATATAACCCTAACTAGTATACTTGAAATCTAACTATAACATTTAACTTACCATTACATTTCAACTACACCCCCCCAACCTACGGTTACCAACATGTGGGCCCACCCATGATTTTATATGAATTGTTAAATTGATTTGTTGGATGCTTTAAAGACATAATACCCATTAGTTATTTGTTTGTTGGAAAGATTTATTTATAACACACAAGTTCCTTACACAAGTCATTTCTTCACCATCAAATTTACTCTCTTCTCTCCTCTTTCTTCTTACTCATGGCCACACTAAGTCCACCCACCATCTCCATTTTTGTTCAACTTTCAAGCCATTCCAAGCTTATTTCATGAAGTAAGAAGAACATCTAAGGGAGCTACAAGTGTTAGAAGTGGAAGGACCATCTTGTGGTGCTTTTATCCACCACATTTCTTCACCATCTTGCTTCTTGTTCTTCCCTAGCCTTAGTGCTAGTAGTAAGACTCTTTGATCCTATTTTTACTCATGATTTTGATGGTTAAAGTGTTATGTATCATGTAATCTAAAGAATCTCAAGAAATCATGATGATCATCCTTATGTAAAGCATACTAACACTTAAGTTTCCGACACCTATTTTTACTCATGATTTTGATGGTTAAATAACATGAAAAACAAGTTGTTTTAAGTGTATGTAGTATACTTGATTGTTGATTTCTTATGTTTATGATGTTGATCATCATAATAACCTTGCTAGATGATGATTAAACACATGATCTAGCAAGTATAAGGATGGATCTTGAAGAAATCATGATGATCATCCTTATGTAAAGCATGAACTTGAAGTATAAAATGTTTTTCTTGAATAAAGATGATCAAAGTGTGATGTAGATCATGTAAGTGGACGATTTCACAACTAGTATCTTAAGAAACTAAGTTAAAATACAAGGTTTATGAAAACTTGGTTCTTAAAGAAATTAATCACATTTTTAGTGGTTAATCAAGTGTAGAAACATGCATTTAACAAGAAAAATTCAAGAAGAAATATTTTTAGAAAAATATTTTACAAGTTGTAAAGATCTAAATTCTTCAAAAATGATGTTTTTAAATAAACAACCACACTTTAAAGGGTAACCAAGCTTACTAAACACACTAGTAAGTTACTACAAATTTTTATAAATTTACAAGTTCATGAAGTAGTGATTAATGCTTGATTTATGGCACTTGGTAAGTATTATTTGATTTGTTGTTGATTGTGATGATTTATAAAAGAAAAGGATATGCTTTGAAAGCTTGGAAACCTCCATTTTTAAGGGAAAACTATGGCAAAATTTTTCTAGAAATTTAACACTTAGAAAAATATTTTTAAACAAATATTTACAAGTATATTTTAACCATGGATTTTCTTATAAAGATTGCCATAATTTTTGTTACAAAAATTACAAAATATTGGAGGTTGGTTTTTGATAAATAAAAGTGACTAAATATGTATTTAGGAAAATATATATTAAGATGTCACCATGTGTGTGATTATTTGTATATTATGTGTATTAGTTATATTATTTTAGGACTTGAAATAATATAACTCACCAAAATACCAAGAAATTACAATACAAAATATTAACAAAATTTCAAGGAATAAATGTATAATTTATACCCAAAAATTAGAAGAAACCGAACAAGGAATATAACTTACAAAAATATTCCGGAATTAAATTCATGAGTATATTTTGGTAAACGGTATTTTGGACACCAAGAGAACAAAATATGATTTTTACAATTATTACAAAAATATATCATATTTTGACAAGAAGGAAATATATTATTTTTGGAGTAAAGGAAAGTGTATATGTTTTCTTGAATTACTAGAAAATATATTATTTTTGGAGAAAATATATATATTTTCTTAAATAAACTAAGAATATATTATTCTTGGGGTGAAAAAGGATTTATATATATTTTCAAAGTTAATCTTGAAAATATATTATTTTTGCGGTTTATATGAAAATATAATTATATTTGCCAAGGAAGGATTATAACTGATTTTCTATGAAAGTTTTCTTAAAATATATATTTTAAGAATACAAACTGGTGATTTTTATTGGTTGAAAATAATATTCCGGAAAATGTTAATACAAAAATTAAGTATAAGAATACTTAATAAATACAAGAAAATACGTATTCTCGCACGTACGAATACACACCGGAATACACCTCAAGTACTTGGCAAAATACACAAGGATAATTATACCCATACTTGGGAAATATCCATGAAAAGAATTACAACACAAACTAAGGCAAACATATATTATTTTGACAATATTCCAATTTAATAGATGAAAATAATTTAAGTTAAAATATTATTATTTTAACTAACAATTACATACTTTGGAATATTATAATATACATCAATGATGTAACTCAAAATATACCAAGATTTCCAAAACAAGTCTTAATGAACAACTAATACAAAGAGTCGTTGCACGACCCAAACGTCTAATAAAACATGGCACATTTGTAGGTAGTTGTACGACTCATAGAAGGACATTGAGCATACGAGATAGCAGGACATAAACTTCTGAGTTCATGTCCCCCTAGGACACTCCACCACCACTACAACACCCACATCCACCACCATCATCCACCTTAGAGTGTGTGTAGTAGTCTCGGGATCCAAAATTGATAGTAAGAGTTCTTGTCAATCAAAGGCCATGTTTGGCTTAGTCTCTTACATTACTTGGTGAAGACAAGTCATTAATGTATTACTTTTGATTTTTAATCTTTTCGCACTTTTTATTTGGTTTTGTATTAATGACTTTAATAACAAGTTTCTTATGTTGAAGGTGAAACTTCTTTATCATTTGTCTGTGGTGTCTTGGCATAACTTTATTGTCTATATAAAGTAAAAGATGTATACCATTCATATCTCTACGATCTATATAGAGATATGTTGGCTACCTGGTCGGGGGTTAAGGGAATGGTTTAGTAAGGTTCTTGCCTTGTTCAGTGTATAAATCCTGCAAGGACCTGGTTCAAGCTTACTAGGACCTCCTTCAATACCTACCTACTGGTATTGGATGGCGGGGGTGCGAATGGCTTGATCCCCGAAAATGTACTATTAATACATTAAACCGGCTACTTGGGATTGTATCCCTGCTGACTCAAACCACTTAGCCGAGGGTAGCGTCACCTTTAAAAGAGGGGCCTACCACTTTTCGCATTAATAACTTAATTAATTATCTTTCAATATTCCAACCCTTTGTGATTGTATCCTTGCTAACTCAAACCATTGGGTTGAGGGTAACGTCACCTTCAAAAGAGGGGCCTAGTACTATAACTAAGATAATCTCTTACAAAGTGCAAAAGTGAGAAAATCATCAAAGGATACATTAAAGGCGAGTCGGATCCAAGTGATTCATCTTATCTATCTGTTTTTATTTTGTTTTTATTTCTGCATTTTTAGTTTTTATTTTGTTTTTATTTCTGCATTTTTAGTTTTTATTTTTCATGTTTTTAAAATCTTTTCTCAAAAAAAAATTTAGATTGATTAGACGTTGAGGATAAACCGGTACTAAAAGCTCTTGTATTCTTGGACGACCTCGGTATCTTACCAACTCTATACTACGCTCACGATGGGTGCACTTGCCCATGTGTGTGTTTAGTGTTAGTAGAATATCGTGTTTTATAAATTTAAAACTTGATTAATGTATAAAATGGGCTTAAAATATCAATAAAAATATAATACACCTTGCACACACCAAGTTTTTGGCGCCGTTGTCGGGGACACAAGAATTTTAAGAAAGTTAGGAATCAATGGCCTAATCATTTTTACTTATTTTTCTACTTTTTTAGGATTTTTCTTAAATTTTTAGCTTCTGCAGACTTCAGCACGGGGCCGTCCCCAGCAACCTTACTGGCAGTTATTGTTTTCTGAGTTACAGGAGAGTGACCACGAGGTCGTGGCGGTGCACCACGGGGCCGTGCTGAACTCTCCAGTAACTTGTGTCCAGAAAACAAGCACTATAACCACGACCACGGGCCGTGGTAAGTGACCACGGGGCCATGGTGAGACTTCTGACCAAGGTTCTTTTTGTTTTTATCACAGGACTTGGAACTCAGGCACAACACCTGAACTTTTTACGCAGTGCATGAGCTCCAGTTCCAATAAATACATAAAAGAACCTCTAGACGAGTTCCAATAAACACATAAAAGAACCTCTAGACGAACCGAACGCATTCTAAGAAAGAAACTAAGAGCTAAAAATCAAGAGATTGTTTCGGGGGACCAACTTCCAATGGCGGATCAGCGTACCCTGATGGATTACCTACGGCCCACGGTAGGTAAACTCGGAGCCGCCATCAATGCACTGAATGTCGATGCCAATAAATTTGAACTTCGGCCGCATTTGATGCAAATGCTCCAAAATTACGCAACCTTCCATGGCCTAGCTGACGAAGATCCCCATTTACATATTACCAACTTTTTGGAAATATGTGATACTTTCCAGAACAATGGAGCATCAAACGACGCCATCCGCCTCCGAATGTTTCCATTTTCACAAAAAGACCGAGCTAAGGCTTGGCTTAACACCCTCCCAAGTGGTTTGGTAAACACTTGGGATGAACTAGCCCAAAAGTTTCTATATAAGTATTTCCCTCCTTCTAAAACAGCTAAATTAATGACTGAAATTAATACATATTCGCAAGAGGACGGGAAATCCTTATATGAAACTTGGGAAAGGTTCAAGGAGCTATTAAGAAAATGCTCGCATCATGGTCTTGCAGTATGGCAACAAGTATCCACTTTCTATAATGGGTTGTTGCCACACACAAGACAAACACTCGACTCTAGCTCCGGGGGACTCCTAGGTTATCGTCGCCCAAATGAAATTTATAATCAAATTGAGGAAATTGCTCAAAACAATTTTCAATGGCACACTCCCCGAGGTACAAAATCTATTGCCCCGGGCGCCCATAAGGTGGATGAAAACACCTCTTTACAAGCCCAAATCGAGGCCCGATCTTCAAAAATCAAAAAACTAGAAATGGCAAAAACGGCCTCGGTTATGGCTTATGAAGGGTGTGGTGGGCCACATGAAAATTGGAGTTGTATGAAAGAAATGGATAATCAAACGGAAATGGTAAACTACATTGATAATAGACCTAGGCCGTCGGGTCTCCCAACGGGCGCCTACAACCAAGGATGGCGTAACCACCCTAACCTTGGTTGGAGAGAACCCGACAATAGTAGTAACCAACAAAACCAAAACCAACGAACAAACTTTCAACAACAACCAAGAAATGAGTCACAAAATTTCTCTCAATAACAACAAGGGGGACGAGAGACGCTTGAAGACACTGTTTCACGCCTCATCTCCGAAACCGAAAAGAAAAACTCGGATTGATTCCTACAAATGGAATCAAACTTTAGAAATCAACAAGCTAGTATTCAAAACATTGAAAAACAACTAAATCAACTAGCTCAAAATTTCTCTGAGAGACCACAAGGCGTGTTACCTAGCAATACCGAACCCAACCCAATGGAGCAAGTGCATCTCATAACATTGAGAAACCGTACCGTAGGTCCCAATGAGGCTCCACTGCCCCCATTCAACAAAAATCCACCAACTCAAACCACGAACTCGCCACCAATCAATAAGGAAACGACTCCTCCACCAAATCCCGAACCTACCAAGACCCCCTCGGTGCCCTACCCCGGTCGGTTACTTGGCCAAAAGACCAATGAGCAATTCAAAAAATTCATAAACTTACTAAAACAATTGCATATCAATCTTCCATTTGTGGAAGTCCTCACTCAAATGCCAAAATATTCAAAATTTATGAGAGACTTCCTCACTCACAAAAGGAAGATCGAAACATTGCAATTGGTCAATTTGGGTGAAGAATGCTTCGTCGTACTACTCAATAAACTTCCACAAAAGAAAATCGACCCCGGAAGCTTCACCGTCCCTTGTTCCATTGGGGGATCACCTATACGCAATGCATTAGCCGACCTTGGGGCTAGCATCAATCTCATGCCCGCATCAATGTTTGACCGACTCGGACTAGGTAAGACGAGCCCCACAAAGATGAGCATACAACTCGCTGATAGGTCTATCAAATACCCACAAGGTGTCGCCGCAAATCTATTGGTAAAAGTCGGAGACTTTGTCTTCCCGGCCGACTTTGTCATACTAGCTACGGATGAAGACACCGAAGTGCCACTCATTCTAGGAAGGCCATTCCTTGCCACCGCTCACTCAATGGTAGATATGAGTGATGGAAAGTTAACACTGAGGGTCGGAGACAAAGAGATGAAATTCGGGGTTGGGAAGAGAGTAGAGGACGACCCGGTCAACTACATGGATGTCATAGACTCAAGCTTGGATGACGCTCTCCAACGGTACAACATGGGATGCGAGACATCCCACTTAGGTAACATATGACTGACTTTGGGTCTAGCCAAGGACCCTTATAAATGTGGTGCACCACAGAGGCATTCCGCGGAACTATCCGTAGTTTTTTAGTTTAGGTTAACTTTTATGTTTTCTAGTTTAGCTTTACTTTTCAGGAATAAAACACACTCGAAATGGTGGAGGTTACCAAGGGAACTTTAAAACCACACCCCATGCACGAAAACAGAGCCTCCCGACAATTTTCCATCATTACAGCATGTTCAGCACGGGGCCGTGCTCAGCCCAACACGCCCCGTGCCCAAGTCTTTGCAGAAAGTTGCCCAGTTTAGGTAACTGGACACGGGCCGTGCTCACTGAACACGCCCTGTGCCCAGCCTTTTGTTAAATTTTGATACTGGCGATCTGACCACGGGGTCGTGCCCGAACCAACACGGGGCCGTGGCCAGACGCCCAGTAACACAAAATTTTGTTTCTCAACACCTTTTTAAACATTTAATCAACCTAAAAACTTATTTTTGGGACACATTGAGGACAATGTGTGTATGGGGGATGCTAAAACCTTGAATTTTGAAAGTCCTACTAACAAGCCTTACACAAAACTCTGTTGGAACCGCTAATGACACCAAATTTTTTCAAAGATTTTTCATATTTTTTATTTGTCTTGGTTTAATTTGGGAATAACAAGTTCTAAAAAGGTTATATTTTTACAAATTTACAACCGATAGCGTCGTGATAAAAAGAACCAACATAAGAAAATTATGAAAAGGCATGGCAAATCTAATTAAAATTTGATTATATATACTTGATCACATTATAACCCATTCCCACAACAAGTGAGTTTTGAGCCTTTATTGAGCATACAAGCATATATCTTTAAACTAAATGCTCATTTTTCGTTTCTTGTGTGAATAGCCGCTTGGTTCTTACGACTCTAGAACTTGCCACGACAATACATTCCCGGTCCTTACCAACTTAAACCCAAGTAAGGAGATGATGGAGGCATTAGGACTAACCCATTTTCCTTTCAACGCCATTATTTTTCAATTTTTTTATCACCTACCCAAAATCCCCTTAGTTAACCCCTTTGAGCCTAAACCTTTTCATTTCTAAACCCACAAAACAAACACCCTTCACCCACCAAAACCTTTTTCTTTTCAACCCCTTTATTTTAGTAAAAAACTCGGTTATCTTGTGACATTCTTTATCAAAACAATGAAAGTCTAGCAATAAACAAACAAGTTCCTCAAAGAAACTTTGTTTGAAATTGCTTAGTTTGAATAAAAGTCACAAAAACAAAAAGTTTTACGACGACCGACGCTTTTTACGCTTTTAGCCCTTTTCACTAACCACTAACCAAACCCACCTACCCTAAGCCCAAGCCCAAGCCTAACCCTTTCCAAAGTCCTCTTTATATTTACGAAGGTTTATAGTTAAAAAGGAGGAGATTTGATTGCTTGGCAAGAATATGGTAGAAGTAAGTTCCATGCCGATCTCAAGTGTTTCACAAAAATACATCTTCGGCCGAGTGTTGAGTGATCTCCCGTGAGGTATGTGAACTTGTATATAAATGGAATTTTAAAGAGGCATGTTATGCCCAAATAAGTAATTCTTCTTATGAAACGTTCTCAATAAATCACAACGAATAAGATTGTAAATAGAATAAAAATAAAACCCAATAAAGATCTTGGATTCCCGACACTCAAGATAAGTCCCAAAACTTCTCTTCTTCCTATTCCATTTGGGTGTGTAAGCCACATATTAAAGAGTTTTGCTTGAGGACAAGCAAAGATTCAAGTGTGGGGGTATTTGATGTGTGCAAAATGTAACATATAAATTACATCAAATGAGGCATAAAACTAACCTTTTTTTAGTACTAATGTTGGAAAAAGTGTGTGTTTGGTCTTCCTTTTGAATTTACAGGACCAAATGAGCTTAAACGAGCAAAAGGAACAAATACAAAGCCAAAACCAACATAAATACAAAGAAAAGGAATGAACATGACATGCCCGACCCCTCGGCAGCATCCCCAAAGGCAAAAACAAGAAACAGAAGATTGACCACGGGGCCGTGCCCACTGGACACGGGGGCGTGGTCAGCTACCTGCAGAAAAGACAAAGCTGTAGAAGCTTCTACGCCCACCACGGGGGCTTGCCCAGCTCAGCACGGGGCGAGGTTAATGCTAAGATACGCAGAATCTTGCAAAATCTTGGTAGTACAGATACGCTTCTGCACACGGGGCTGTGCCCACTGGACACGTGTCCTTCTGAGCCCTATGCTGACAAATGCAATTAATGAAGGAAGAGAAAAGGATGGCCACGGGGGCGTGTCCGCTAGACACGGGGTCGTGGCCGGGCTTCTGTTCAGGCTATAAATAGAGGTCCTTGGCTCACTTCAAAGGCATCCCTTGGCAAACCACCACTCTCCCACTTCACCACCACTCCACCACCACTACAACACCCACATCCACCACCATCATCCACCTTAGAGTGTGTGTAGTAGTCTCGGGATCCAAGATTGATAGTAAGAGTTCTTGTCAATCAAAGGCCATGTTTGGCTAAGTCTCTTACATCACCTGGTGAAGACAAGTCTTTAATGTATTACTTTTGATTTTTAATCTTTTCGCACTTTTTATTTGGTTTTGTATTAATGACTTTAATAACTAGTTTCTTATGTTGAAGGTGAAACTTCTTTGTCATTTGTCCTTGATGTCTTGGCATTACTTTACTGTCTATATAAAGTAAAAGATTTACACCATTTATATCTCTATGGTCTATATAGAGATATGTTGGCTACCTGGTTGGGGGTTAATGGAATGGTTTAGTAAGGTTCTTGCCTTGTTCAGTGTATAAATCCTGCAAAGACCTGGGTCAAGCTTACTAGGACCTCCTTCAATACCCACTGGTATTGGATGGCGGGGGTGCGAATAGCTTGATCCCCTCATATGTAAACTACTATTAATACATTAAACCGGCTACTTGGGATTGTATCCCTGCTGACTCAAACCACTTATCCGAGGGTAACATCACCTTCAAAAGAGGGGCCTACCACTTTTCGCATTAATAACTTAATTAATTATCTTTCAATATTCCAACCCTTTGGGATTGTATCCTTGCTGACTCAAACCACTAGGTTGAGGGTAACGCCACCTTTAAAAGAGGGGCCTACTACTATAACTAAGATAATCTCTTACAAAGTGCAAAAGTGCGAAAATCATCAAAGGATACATTAAAGGCGAGTCGGATCCAAGTGATTCATCTTATCTATATGTTTTTATTTTATTTTTATGTCTGCATTTTTATTTTTTATTTTCATGTTTTAAAAATCTTTTCTCAAAAAAAATTTAGATTGATTAGATGTTGAGGATAAACCGGTACTAAAAGTTCTTGTGTCCTTGGACGACCTCTGTATCTTACCAACGCTATACTTCGCTCGCGATGGGTGCACTTGCCTATGTGTGTGTTTAGTGTTAGTAGAATATCGTGTTTTATAAATTAAAACTTGATTATTGTGTAAAATGGGCTTAAAATATCAATAAAAATATAATACACCATGCACAGACCAATATCATCGATAAACACGATAATGAAGCGATCAAGGAAAGGTTTACACACACGGTTCATCAAATCCATGAAGATCGCGGGCGCGTTGGTGAGACCAAAAGGCATGACCACGAATTCGTAATAGCCATAATGGGTACGAAAAGCGGTTTTAGGATGTCTTGCTCCTGGATTCGTAGTTGATGTTAACTTGAACGTCAATCAATCTTAGAGAAACACGTAGCGCCTTGCAGTTGATCGAATACATCATCGATTCAGGCTAGAGGGTAACGATTCTTGATATTAAGCTTGTTGAGTCCCCTATAATCAATGCACATTCGGAACGATCCATACTTCTTTTTCACAAAAAGGACAGGTGCGCCCATGGTGATGTGCTAGGGCGTATGAAGCGTTTATCAAGTAATTCCTAGAGTTGGCTAGAAAGTTCACGCATTTCGGACGGTGCGAGGTGATAAGGAGATTTAGCAACAGGGTTAGCTCCAGGGATAAGGTCAATACGAAAGTCGATATCATGATTCGGGGGTAGACCGGGTAATTCGTCAGGAATGACATCAGGAAAATCATGAACCAAAAGTACCTTTACCTTCGGCTTCTTTTCCTCCTCTGCTGCTACAATGTGGGCTAAGAAAGCCAAGTATTCCTTGCGGAGATACTTGCTTGCATGAATACATGACATCAGTTTTAGTTCTTTCAAGGATACCTCGCCATATACACATAACTGATCATCGTTTGAAAGAGAGGAACGAATCATCTTTTCGAAACAAACGACTTCAGCACGGTTTTTACGAAAAAAGTCCATGCCTACTATGAGATCGATCGAGAAAACGTGATTGTTGAGTTCGAGAGTACAATCACGGAGAACGAAACTGACGGTGACGGTTCTTCCGGTGGCAATTTCTACGTCGAAGGTCGTTGGGAGGTTAGCGCGTTTACGTTTCAGGAGCTTTTCGAATTCAAACGATACAAATCCGCTCTAGTATCAAATAAACACGAGGCATAAATACCGTTAACAAGGAACATACCATTGAAAACATTGTTGTTAGTCTGAGCCTGGCGGACTTTGATATTGAAGGTTCTTCCGCGGGCTGCATGCTGTGGTTGCTGCTGCTGCTGCTGAGGCTGCTGCTACTGTGGTTGTTGTTGCTGCTACTGCTGCTGCGGTGGTTGTTGCTACGGTTCTTGTTTCACAACGCGGAGCGGGCAGACGTTAGCAAAATGATTCGAGTCACCACAAGAGTAGCAAGCTCGTGCATGAACAGCGGGTGCAGGAGATGCTTGGTTACCTAACAGAGCAATGGGTAGAGCTGGTGGTGCTAGAGGAGCTTGAGCAGCTTTCTTACGTGGGCCTGAATGGCAGTGAGCAGTAAAGTGCCCATAGATGTTGAAATTTGCACAGAAACGACAATTCACCCATGCTGGGTGATGATAAGTGCAAGTTGGGCACAGAGGGTGAGTGCCAGTGTACGCACGCTTAGCAGGCGGTGCGTTGGTAACAGTAACTAGACGGTTCTGGTTGTTGGGTAGTATGGGGACAGCGTTGAGCGGAGCGGCAGTAGTGGCGTAGTTATTGTTGTTGTTGTTCTTTCGCTTGCGGTTCTGACGTGAAGACTTTGAAACTTGAGATGATGCATTATCGGTAGCGGGAGTAGTAGTTGCTTGATTGAGACTCTTGATTGAGGTCTTGAAAGCTCCAGCCAAAACTCGTTTGTCGTTGATCTCGGCTGCTAGCTGATAAGTTTCCTCAATAGTAACAGGTCTCGCGACTTGAACAAAGTCGGCTACATAATCGGGGAGAGCGCGAATGTACTTCTTGATTGTCATATCAGGCGTAGCCACCTGACTAGGACAGATAATACTTGGCTGCTTGAAACGAGCGGTGAGACCAGCGTTGTCACCTCCTTCCTACTTGATGTGCTAGTATTCATTCTCCAGCTTTTGAACTTCATGAGGAGGACAAAACTCCTTCATCATAAGCTCCTTGAGTTCCTCCCAAGAAAGGCCATAAGCCGAATCATTGTCGCGCCTGTTGCGCTCAGCAGTCCACCAATCCAGAGCCCTGGACTGAAAGACTCCGGTAGCATTCACAGTACGCAGATTTTCTGGGCATCAGTTTTTCCTGTAGGTGACCTCGATAGAGTCAAACCATTGGAACATAGCACTGGGCCCATCTTCGCCAGTGAAGTTAGTA
Source organism: Helianthus annuus (assembly GCF_002127325.2). NCBI lineage: Eukaryota > Viridiplantae > Streptophyta > Magnoliopsida > Asterales > Asteraceae > Helianthus > Helianthus annuus. The sequence goes on along the minus strand of NC_035440.2, from coordinate 18,295,340 downwards.
GGACCGCAGGCCTTGAATTGTTTAAAGCTGAAAGGAGCCTTGTGCGTGTCGCTCTTTGACTCGACAGATGATTTGCTGCTGACTTCGTTGATCTCACTGACGATCTGAGGTATAACTTTAGTCATTTCCTTGGCCACGAGTGAAGCAATACGCTTGTCAGCATGGTTTCTTCGAGCAGCACGGTGCGTGTGAGATCCAAATGACGACATTATCGAGTGCAAATTATGCAGTAGACGTCGTCATAGGAATTAGACGAGATTCGATTATAACGGGTTTTGAAAAAGTTTAGCATTTCAACATCCTTTATTATTATTATTATTATTATTATTATTATTATTATTATTATTATTATTATTATTATTATTATTATTATTATGTAAAGCTCAGGAACACGTAGGCACATAATCGCATAGTCACGTAGGCACATAAACCTCATACGTATTCACATAAGCATGTAAACACATAGGAGCACAAAATCTACATAAGCACATATCTTGCACGTATTCACCTACATATTTTGCACGTATACGTATTCACCTACATATTTTGCACGTATTCACCTATCTTTCAAGGTTTCGTAGCGTGTTCGAGAGTTGCGAGCGATAGCGAGTAGCGTAAGCGAGTAGCGTTGCGAGTAGTATAGCGTGCGAGAGTTCTTAGTTTGTTTGCGATTAGTTAGCGTTTTGGATTACGATAGCTGTGCGAGTTGTGCGTGTTTTGCGGAGCGGTGAGCGGAAAAGCGTATAATCTCCAAAATCAAAATATAGAAACACATAAAATCGATAAAGCGTAAAATCGGCGATTGCAGGCTTCGTATAAAATAGAGTGTCTTGGGTGTGAGATATCGACTACCCAAAGTGATTCAATTATTCTTAATGAATTCGAGTGCACGCTTTGGCCTAATAGACTATGCTCTCACCGAAATATGGCGAACGACACTCATCCTTCCAGTTACTACGTGACTCGAGTCACTGGAACAGTCGAGACTTTGGTGAGAGTTTTGTAAAATCAAAGTAGGGAGTGGAACAGGTCATTAAGATGCGGGTTTCACCCCTAACTTAACAACTTCGTTCCTATAAGGGTGGCAAAACCACGAAATAGAGATGGAGAATTTCGTCGAGATATGGACGTCACTCCTAACTCAACGAAGTTTCTCATGCTGAGAGTAAAATACGCGTAGAGTGAGTGATCTTATCGAGAGTTCTTGGTTTTCACACCTAATCTCGACACAACCACTCATTTGTGTTATACGAGCGTTTTCAAAAGCGTGTGTATTGTGTTAGCCTTAGGAAAGGCATGTAGTATTTTACCTTAAGAAAGGCTTATTCGTATGAAGCTGTATGTGTGGGTTCATACGAAAGTGTATGTTGCAAGTCCGAGTGAAAGGGTCAAAAGTAGGTTCGTACGAATCCCCTACTGGGTTCGCACGAAGCTGGTCTGTTGATACTTAGACTATAGACTAGGTCAATTCCATATAGTTTCCATATAGTTATAGCTCTAATACCAATCTGCCACACCCCAACCGATGGCGGAATCATCGGGGCGTGGCACTGAGCGAAACAGATTGTTCATGAGAATCCATAACAACTATTAAATGACAATATTTTTAATGTTAATGTCCCATACTACTAACAAATAAAGCATAACAATTATTACAAATATCAGTCTCAAAAACAAGTTCTATTCCAACAACTCAGATTTTTATTCGCTGGGTTTCTAGACATCCTAGCTTGATTCAGCATAGCATACCATCCAATTAACCTGTCACATACATTAAAATAAAGTCAATACATAAAATGTAAAGGTGAGTACATAAGTTTGCATAGTAATAGTATAAAAAGCGTTTACGCATAACCAGCATGTAACACGTAACGGGCGAAGCATGTAACTATCAAACAATGATTACAACTTCACCACGAGACTGCGTTGTAGAGTATGTGTGACACATGTTCACCGAAGCGAACACGTGAAGTAAAGTGATGTGATCCCTAGCAACCCCTGTCCACGACAGGTGCTGAGTCCAAACTATAGTACTATCATTGCGAGAGTCGGTATAGTCTAACACTGTATAGCATAGTACAAGCATTCAAAATCACGTATAGCATGCGGGAGCGGTTAGCGTTCATAAAATGTTTACATTGTGTGTTGTGTTTTGATATAGAACGTATATAACACCCAAAAGTGCGTTAAATGATAATGGGTTCGAGTATACTCACAGTGTGTGTTTAACGAGTAAACACAGTATGGATTGGATTGAAGGGAGTGCGTTGAGTTAGCCTGTGTACAGAAGCATAAATCTTTGAGCAGAGTGTTAAACAGTGCGTAAACAGAATGTCTGATGGTTAAGTGTTCGACAGGTGATCCGAACGGATGGGTCTCATCCGAATGGATGGTCATCCGGACGGATGGCCATCCGAGTGGATGGCCATCCGAGCGGATGGCCATTCGAATTAGTTGTGTTTGCTTGTAAATCATTAAAATTCGAAGTTTCGTCAAAAATCGTTTAAAACATTGGATAATATAAATATCAGGCCATCCGGTCGGATGGTCATCCGGGCGGATGGCCATTCGATCAGATAGCCATTCGAGTGAGAAATCTGTAGTTGAAGTTTTTCGTAAAAATTTCTAAGTAAAAGTTTTTGAGTTAACGGAGACGGCGTGGTGACGTGTCAAACAACGGAAACATACCAAATCCAGTTCATTCGGTCGGATGGGTACCACCCCTTCAGACAGACGAGCTGTTCTTGATGAAATTTCATGTTTGGCCCGTTAATTGGTCATCTCTCTAGTGGAAATCCGTTTTCAAGCCGGCCCTCGACTAAGGAACGAGTTGAGAGTCTGATTGAGTCCTGATTCCATCAATATTGTGTGAAAAGTTGAAGAAAAGTTGAAAACAGTTGAAAAGGTGTAGAAATCGTTCATAACTTGGTTGAAAAGTGTGAAAATCCTTTAGATCTGGAACCAATCTTGATTAAATGGTGTTCCACAACAGTTTGCATAAGCAACCGGGCGGAAACCACCTTCAAGAGGTCCAAATCAGGTGATTTTCGGGAAAAAGTTAGTGTTTGTGTGTGATTTTGATAAAGAAGATGATGTAGAAAAGATTAGAGATGAAGATTGTACAAGATTCGGGAAGAAAGGCTTACAAAATGGCCTTGATTCGCGATCGAAAGTGACTGAGAGCGTGTGAGCGGATGGAAGAGTCAAACCAGAGAAATGAGGATGTACGGCGGTATTTATAGAGTGAGAGCGAGGGTTTAAGTCGGTGCGCGAAGAGCTGTGGTCGGATCGCTCGTCCGGTCGAATGGCCATCCGGTCGGATGGTCATCCGAGCGGATGTCCATTCTGACGACCGTGTTTGCGCGAGTTATTTTTCCAACTTTGGTTCGATTGTTAAGCGTTGAGTTGCGTTTAATCGAGTTGCGAGTAAGCGTATAAGCGTATAAGCGTTGCGTTGATAACCACATAACATTTAAACAAATAATCACACAAATAACACATATAACATAAGTAAATCCGTGTTTCGAGTCTGCGTTGAGTTTGCGTTGTGATAGCGTTTAGTCTAAACAAGCGATGTAAAATGCGATAAAACGCGTTTAAATAGTAAGCGTTATAAAATAGCGTTTAAATGTGATAACTGCGTTTTGAATAAGCGTTGTAATATGCGTTGAAAAATATAGTTTAAACCCTTATGCGTTAATCGAAATCTCGAGAATACAAGCGTTCACTGATGAAAAACAACGATAAGTAACAATCCGAAAGGTCGGGTTGTTACAATTACGAATCTTTTGATTCTAAGGTTGAATCTCCATTAAACGATGTTTCTCGTTTTTCTTCTTTCAGAGTTTTTTTTTTAAATTTGGCGTTTTGGTTAAAGATGGTGTTTTTTAGTATGATCATATATAATGATGTTTTTGGCGCGTAGTTTAGGATAGAATTTTTTATAATAAATGTTAGTAATAAAGTTTCAGTTACTGTTTGTTCACCTCTATCTGTTAAAGCTGCAACGCGTTTCATCAATAAGTTTAGCGTTTTTGTGTGAATGGCATTTTAGATAAATGTGGCGTTTCATCTGGAAGGGACTGATATGTATGACTTGTAGGTTAAGGCGGGATTTTTAATGGCGTTTTGCTCATGAGTTTGGTGTTTTGTATTAGAGCAGTAAAAAGACCATTTTACCCTTAATGAAGTGTGTCCACTTTAGAAAGTTGATGTTATTTACGAAAACGCCACCGTGCCAATCTAATCCATAGGTTGTTTTGATCAGACGGATCAGAACCGTTCTCACTGTTTTCACACTTTAGGGTGTTTTCTGTAAATCCTGCCCCTATATATATAGATCAATCGGGTGTAACACGAAACAGAACTCCAACGACTGAGTCAGGGAGACCCTTGACATGCGTTACGGAGCCCTAGATCGATCGTGTAGGGTAACAACAGGGTTATAATACTTACAACGAGGCAGAGCTTCGCTTTATAGGGGTATTATGCCCGGGTATAATTTCTACTAACAGAAATTTTAGAGAATTCAAAAATTTTGAACGATTTCCAAATGAGCCGTCGACCTTTATTTATAGGCTTGATCGAAGGCGGCTCGCGGCCCGTAAAGAAATCAGCTAACTCTCTCGCGGCCCGTGAGAGAGTAGACTTGGGTTTAGGGTTGATGGGTCATCGAGTATAGCCTTCCCACATGTTGGCACGTGGCGCTTTTGTTTGTCCGATAAGTTACTGGGCCTCCCACCCTGCGACACACTTGGCTAAGGGGGTCGCGCCCCGCGAGCGACTTCTTAACTTTGTTTTTCTTGTTTTTTATAAATATAAAGGTATTTCGGGCTCGTTTCTCGCATACGGGGTATATTTTAGGACATTTAGGGTTACATTTAAGGGTTCTAGGAGGGTTGTTATATCCTCCCCACCTTGTTTTAGATCTCGTCCTCGATGTTTACTAGAACATGTGTGGGTATTTCTTCTGCATCTCTGATTCGAGTTCCCAAGTGTACTCTGGTCCTCTCTTGGAATCCCATTTTACTTTGACCAGAACTAATCTCTTGTGTTTGAGATTCTTGATCTTTCTATCTTCAATCTAAATGGGTTTCTCGATAAACTTAAGTTTCTCATTTACCTCTATGTCTTTAAGAGGTATCATTAATGATTCGTCTGCTAAGCATTTCTTGAGATTACATACATGAAACACATCATGTATTCCTGCCATTTCCTCTGGCAGTTGTAGCTGATAGGCTACGGGTCCTATTCTTCTAATAATCTCAAAAGGTCCAACATACCTGGGGCTTAGCTTTCCTCTTTTAACGAATCTGTCTACTCCTTTCCATGGAGAAACTTTTAACAATACTTTATCTTCTACTTGAAATTCTAAAGGTTTTCGTCTGTTATCTTCATAACTCTTTTGACGATCTCGTGCTGCTTTTAGTCTCTCCTTGACTTGAATTATCTTATCCGTTGTTTCTTGCACTATCTCTAGTCCAGATAATTGCTTTTCTCCAATTTCTGCCCAACAGACTGGAGTTTGGCACTTTCGTCTATAAAGTTCTTCAAAATGTGCCGCATTAATGCTAGTATGATAGCTATTATTGAAGAAAAATTCTATTAATGGTAAATGATCATCCCAATTTCCTCCAAAATCAATTACACATGCTCTAAGCATATCTTCCATCGTCTGGATTGTCCTTTCGCTTTGCCCGTCCGTATGTGGATGATAAGTTGTGCTTAGATTAACCTGGTTCCCATTGCTTTTTGGAAACTTGTCCAAAAATGAGAAGTAAAGCGGCTATCTCTATTAGATACGATAGATAAAGGGATTCCATGCAATGAAACTATTTCATTTACATATAGCTTGGCTAACTGTTCCATACTGAAAGTTTCCTTCATTGGTAAGAAATAAGCAGATTTGGTCATTCTGTCAACAATCACCCAGATTGTATCATTTCCTTTTCTTGTCTTGGGTAATTTGCTAAGAAAGTCCATTGTTATCAATTTCCATTTCCATATTGGCATCTCTAATTGTTGCAATAATCCTGAAGGTTTCTGATGCTCAGCTTTAACTTGTGAACAAGTTAAACATTTAGCAACATAGTTTGCTATACCCTTTTTCATTCCTATCCACCAGAAATTCTTCCTTAGATCCTGATACATCTTATCACTTCCTGGATGTATCGTATACTTAGACTTATGAGCTTCTTCTAGAATTCTGTGGCGTAGGTTTCCTTATTTAGGTAACCACATCCTTTTCTTATGGAACTTCTAAATTCCATCTATTCCTTGTTCTAATTCTTTAATCATTCCTTTTAAACTTTCAGCATCGTCCTTGACTACTGTTTCCTGTACCTTTTATTTGATCATTTAAATCTACTTGTAGATTTAATCTGAGAGAACGTACTCGTTTCGGCTTTTCATGATACTTTCGACTTAAAGCATCAGCTACTACGTTAGCTTTCCCAGCATGATACTGAATATCACAATCATAATCACTAAGAACTTCCATCCAGCCTCTCTGTCTCATATTTAATTCTTTTTGCCCAAAAATATACCTTAAATTCTTATGATCGGTACAACGAATTTGTTTCCATATATATAGTGTCTCTAAATTTTAAAGGCAAAAACTATGGCTCCTAACTCTAGATCATGGGTTGTATAATTCTCTTCATGTTTCTTAAGTTGTCTAGAGGCATAAGCTATAACCTTTTGACGTTGCGTCAACACACATCCATATCCTAACTTAGACGCATCACAATAGACTATAAAGTCTCCAGTTCCTTCTGGTAATGCGAGTATGGGTGCGTTGGTTAATCTTTTCTTAAGAATCGTAAAAGCTTCTTCCTGTTTCGGTCCCCATTCAAACTTAAGTGATTTGCAGGTCAGTTTGGTTAATGGAATGGCTATTCTAGAGAAATCTCAGACAAACCGTCTATAATATCCCGCCAGTCCAAGAAAACTTCTTACTTCTATTGGCGACTCAGGGACTTTCCACTTAGTAATTGCCTCGATCTTTGTGGGATCCACATGAATTCATTCATGATTAACCAAATGTCTAAGGAATTGCACTTCTTGTAACCAAAATTCACATTTTGAGAATTTAGCATAAAGCTTCTCTTTTCTCAACAATGTTAGAAGTGTATGCAGATGCGCTGCATATTCCTCTTTATTCTTAGAGTAAATTAAAATATCATCTATAAAAACAATTATGAATTCATCCAGGTATGGTTTACATATCCTGTTCATCATGTCCATAAATGCGGCTGGGGCATTTGTTAAACCAAAGGTATGACGGTAAATTCATAATGATCGTACCTTGTTCTGAAAGCAGTTTTAGGAGTGTCCTCTTCCTGTACTTTCAGTTGATGATATCCTGAACGTAAATCGATGTTAGAAAAGAATCGAGCTCCTTGAGGTTGATCGAACAAATCATCGATTCTCGGTAGTGGCTACCGATTCTTAATCATAACCTTGTTCAATTCTCAGTAATCAATGCACAAACGCATCGATCCGTCTTTCTTTTTAACAAACAACACCGGTGCTCCCCACAGTGATGAACTTGGTTATATAAAACCTTTGTCAAGAAGTTCGTCCAATTGTTTCTTCAGTTCCTGCATCTCCGTTGGTGCTAATCGATATGGTGCTTTGGCAATCGCTGTCGTTCCTGGTATTAGGTGAATCCTAAACTCAACCTCTCTATCAGGCGGTAATCCAGTTAACTCTTCTAGAAAGACGTCTGAAATTTTAGATAATATAAGAATATCTTTTAATTCTTTTCCTTTGGTATTAATGATTACAGAAATCATATATACTACTCCTCCTTTCCTTTCATAACTTGCAACTTTCATCACAGAGATGAATTTTTTCGATCTAGTTGGCTTATCTCCTTTAATTGTGATCTTTTTACCACTAGGTGTACTTACTTGTACTGACTTTTGATCACATAAAATACTGGCACAATTGGCTACCAACCAATCCATTCCTAATACAACATCGAATCCGGCTAGATTCATTGGATAAAGATTAGCAAAGAAATGATGGTTCAGGATTTCTATTCTTGCTTCCTGCAAGATCTTACTTATCTTAATGGATTCTCCGTTTGCCATCTCTACTAGACAATCTTGTTGAAGTTTGGCTAAGGGTTGGTCAAGAAGTTTGTAGAAACAAGTATTGATAAAACTTTGGTTTGCACCTGAGTCAAATAATACTTTGGCAAATATATTATTAACTAAGACCGTACCGACAATCACATCCGGAATCATCTTGGTTTCCTTAGCTGTAAGAACAAATGCTCTGACATTTTTGTGAGGTGCTTCAGTTGTCTTATCCTTGTTGGTTGTTACTAGAGCTAGTTTCGGACAGCTCGGTTTGATGTGACCAGCCTCTCCACATTTGTAGCATATCCTATTACTAGGTTTCTTCCTACAGTCTTCTTCCTTGTGTCCAGATATTTTGCAAAAGTTGCAGTATACGGAGCATCTTCCAGAGTGCTTTCTTTTGCGATACTTACAGTAGGGTGTAGAGGAAGAACCTATACCTTTCCCACGGTTGGAATTACCGTTGCGAAATTCCTGGGTAAGCTTTTGAGCTAAGTTCTTTTACTGGTTTTCCTCTTGGATACGCACCAATTCATCAGTCTGTGTATTGGCTAGTTCTACTGCTTCTTCTATGGTGTGGTCTAGCTGCCTTGACTACGTGTCTAATCTCACTAATTAATCCCCAAATATAACGGGAGATTAACACTGATTCAGGTGAGGCTAAGGTTGGCACTATCCTAACATATTTGAAGAATATGGTAGTGTAACCTTTGCAGTCTATTCCAGTCATTTTAAGATTTAGGAACTTATTGGCGATTTGTTCCCTTTCATTAGGAGGATAGAATTTTCTTTCAACCATTTCCTTAAAGTTGATCCACTCCATATTGTAAACTCTGTCACTTCCCCTAGATTGGAGAATAGTATTGATGTAGGGTAAAATACACATATTTTTCCCGTGTAAAGTGTATTATTTTTGTATAGTTTTTAGTTGTTTTTATTTAGTTTGAGTGTTATTCTATATTATTTTGTGTTGGGTTAGGTCCTTGTGCAAAAGGGAGCAAAAACGAATAACATGGAAATGACCAGCCAGTTGAGCAGAGTGGTGTGCTAGAGACCGAAGTAAAATTTCCGCATAAAGTTTGGGCTGCTAAGATACCCATCAGACACGAAAGCTGCTCTCATTTATTCGCATAATGCCACTTCTGCCACTCTGTGCTTGATGACTCCCTCTGATGATATTATTATTATTATTGGAGTATTTTGTGGGACATGAAAGTGCAGCCACTTACGTGAATGTGATGGAGTTTTGGGCATGTGGACAATAATGGATACATTACATCATCCCTAATCTACATATACATATAACAGCCTACAAAAAGATCATGTGCATATGTAATTCTTTTGAGGGCTGTCATCATTAATATTTGGAAGGGACAACAGTATTGGACCAAAACATCTAAAAGGAGAGCAAGACAGTTGGTGGCATTTGTTGTCAACTGGGCCAAGCCCATGATACGAAGACAGAAGGCTGCCATATTGATTTAACGATTTTATTAGAAGCAATTTTGGAGTGGGCGGCAACTAGAGAACAACAATAGACGGCAAACAAGTGAAGGAGGCTATTATTTCTTTTTGGTTCGAAAATATTGAGAGGGCTGCACGTGAAAGGCTCCTAGTACATTAATTTGGGCGAAAGTTAAGTGGCCAAGCCCAACGAAATCAGACGGCAGTATCCCCTATTATTTGCGAGTTTGGACGCAAAAGAGAGTTGGACGGCAGCAAGGAAGGACATACGGCAATTATTAAGAGGGGGCGACTAAAGGAAAAAAAGAACCCCTGTTACAAACAGGAGAGGAGTTCGCAAATTTTGAGGGAATATAGAGAAAAGATTGGTTCGAGCTTCAAGGTCGCGACTCAAGTTTCGGGTTTGGTTTGCAATTTCTTATTTTTTTTTTTGTTTTGTTAGACTTTGTGTTTTACAAAATATTAAACATGATTTGCTATTCGTATCAGACTTGTTTCTTTTTAGCGACTATGATTCTTGGTTAATCTTTTATACTACCTGGGTTTAGATGAACTTGATTATTGTAATGCGATTTTGACATGATTGTGGTTATTTGATGTGATTTACATAACTTTGCCTTGTGATTGATCTTGATATTGCATGTTCGTGTGTTTTGATTGATTATTAGTCGATGAATTCAGCGGTTTAGGCACGAAGAAATTCCCCCTAGACTTAGGATTTAATTTGATCCGTTTATCTTAGGGTTTTCGGGTTAAATATTGTGTTGAGAAATTGACCAATTCGATTAATAATTAAAATCAATAACTAAAACTTGCATCCTCATCTTTTGACTCGAGAGACGATTAAGGTGAGCTAGGTTATTAGCTAATCATTGGTGGGTAGATTAGGTGACCGATGGCTTGGGCTCGTTTATTACATCTTGGTTAAGGTTTCCTAGGATTTCACTCTTTAAGGTTTGGTTTGCTTTGCTTTGCTTTGCGTTCTGAGGGTTTTGGGGGTAGAGTTACTTTCATCACTTGATTCTCGTAGGATTTGGTATCGATAGGTCGAGCCGGATCGTTTTAGCACTTCGCATTTCGTCTTTATCTTTCGTTCGATACATCTCTAGTGGGGGGTTAATCGAGGGATTAGGATATTTAGCCATTACCATAGTCAAGATAGCGTTGCATGATTCTAGGGATTCGAACCCTGGGTAGTTCTTTCTCATCATTGTTTGCTTTCCGTCACTTCACCGTCTTGCTTGCTTGTTCTGTTCTCTTGTTTATTCGCTTTAGTAGAATTAGTTAATTAAATTCACAAAAATCAAACACAAATTAAAACCAGTTAAGTATTAGTTGAGTCAGAGTCTAGTTTAGCGGCGCTAGTGTCTCGTGGGTTCGATACTCGGACTTCATTAGGCTTTACTACGTACGATAGGTACACTTGCCTGTCAGTGGTCTAGCATTTAGAGAGTCTTAGTTTATAAATTTAAAACTAGGGTGTCTATATTAGGTTTAGTTTTTACAGACCACATTCAACACATCAAGTATTCCACCATTCTAAGGCTGCATTTTTTAAAAGATTAGAAGCAAACATAATCTTATCTTCATCTGCACATTTACTTATTTTTATGATTGCTTCTGTTTTTTGTATCCAACGTAGGCTGCAATGGCTCCTTCATTTCCTGAGAATTCTATTGGTTTGCAGGAGAACAACCGTAAGAAGCGGTTATTATTGGAGCTTGGATTATAGGTCTGTTATTATCGTTCACACTGTTATATATTTGGTTTGGCACTTACTTCCATTTACAGATTTATTATTTTCTGCTTCTTTAACAGTCTTGATAATATAGGGCATAACATCTATAATTCCTTGTGCTACTATATATTGGATGACACTGTTATATATTTGGTTTCCGTTATTCTCATTATTCCGGTTTTCCTGATTTACTTTGTTGTCCCTCTGAATTGTGAACATTTATCAGGTATTAATTATCACAGAATAAATTTAGTACAAATATTTATACAATCAAACAATTTGATCAAAAACGTCGATCATTGCCACTTTTACTCTTTCTATATCTATGCATCGGTTACATACTGCAACTGGAAATCAAATATACAAGTAGCTATGCATCCGCATCCATTTTAGTCTATCTGTAGATTTTTTTTTATCAAAATACAAAATTACACATATATCTAAGCATTTTCTGAGTATCATGTATCCAATCTTGTATATCGCGCTCGACATGCTTCAACAAAAGCTTCTCTCTTATTTGACGAATTCTATCACCTTCCTCCACTAATTCGTCACCATATGAGCGAAGTTCCTTCAAATTTTCCTGGCTCATAGGTGGCATGGGTGCTGGTACTGGATCAGGGTGTCGAGGGATAGGTTGTCCATAAGGGTGATAGGTGGTATGGATTGCGTATCACACTCTGTGTCCACCATTCGCTGTTCCAAAAGGGATCTAAAGGGTTAAGGTCAGTGTACTGAGCTATGGGGTTTGGTGGGGGAATTCTAGGAATCTCATAGGGATCTACATCTGGAATTGGAAACTGGTCTTCCTGGTCGGGTTCTAGCATTTGTTGGTCTGTGAATAAAGTTAACAATAGCAGTTCGGCTATTTGGTTTAGGTTAGCGTCTATTGCTGTAGTGGCTAACATATGGAAATCTTCCGGTTGTCTATCTAGTTCCTCTTCCCTAGGTGGCCTATTGATTGTTTCCTGAGTTTGTGCCTTTGCTTCCCTATTAGCTCTGACTATCGCTCTTTGTTTTTTGTAATTTTTTTCATTCTTTTCCGTCTCTCATGTGCTCCTCTATTAAACCAACCTCTCTTTTTAGTAGTGGAGGGTTCCTCAGACTATGCCTTAAAAATAAATATCCCTTCCTCAGTATCGGCTGAGTATTCTGAGGGATTAGGTTGAGATGATGTTCCTTCATCTTTTGGTGAACTATCTATATGACGATAAGCGTCCGATGTTCCTTGCTCACTCATACTGTAAACTAAACAAATAGTCAAATAACACAAAACAATATTTATACGTAATCACATAAGTTATTTCCTAACACAGAATTTAAGTGTCAGCAGAACACTTCTTTGGCTTAAACCAGTGGTTGTAGCTCTGATACCACTCTTTGTCGCAGCCCCCGACCCCTACCCCGGGAGCGGATGCCACGAGATCCAGATCAGTGGTGTCGGTGTTTATTAATTTGGCAGCAGAATACATCAGGACCGTAGTTAGGAAATATTTTTATCAAAGTTTAAACACCAAACTTTTATGATAAATCATTGGGATAAAGCCTAAGTTCATTTGACAATACATTTGTAGGAATAAACCCTAATTATTGAAAATAAAAACTCCTTTTCATTTAGGTAACTTTTATAACCACTTTTCCAAGCCTTCAGTGCACTCCAGCTGACTTATATTGGCTTTCACATTTTGTTACCTGAAACGCGTTTTAAAAAGATTTTATCACCAATAAATGCTGGCGAATGCATCCCATTTTTATCAAAATTGTTTTACAACTTCACAGTATTGAGAGCGATTACAATGTTTATATCTACACAGTTACTCATTCAGTACTGTCAACACTTGACTTTTGGGTCATATTACTCATTGCCTAACTCTTTGTCCAATGGTAACGTCTTTCACATTTTGTATACAAAACCCCAAAATACAGGCAGTAATTGTAGAATACATAAACTCAATCACTGTTAATTATAATCTTAAAACATTTGAGGTTTTGGTAAAACAATTTGACTCACAAGAATATATTTAAAAAGGGTGACAAAAAAAGAATGTATTCACCAATAGTGAGAAAAAGTGAATGTACTCACATTGTTGACTTAGGTGATACTACTATAGCTTCCTGGTGATTCTCCTGGTTATTATCTATTAAAATTAAACAATGCACACGTGTTAGTAAAATAACCCAAATCACATTAACCGTATAACTCGAGATAGAATTCCAATGACTGAGTCAGGCAGAGCCTTGACATGCATTACGGAATCCTAGATCAATCGAGTGTAACAAGAGACAGAACTCCAACGACTGAGTCAGGCAGAGCCTTGACATGCGTTACGGAGCCCTAGATCGATCGTGTAGGGTAACAACAGGGTTATAACACTTACAATGAGGCAGAACTTCGCTTTATAGGGGTATTATGCCCTGGTATAATTTCTACTAACAGAAAGTTGAGAGAATTCAGAAATTTTAAATGATTTCCAAATGAGCCGTAAACTTCTATTTCTAGGCCTGATCGAAGGCGGATTGCAGCCCGCGAAGACATCAGCTAACTCTCTCGTTGCCCGCGAGAGAGTAGACTAGGGTTTAGGGTTGATGGGTTATCGAGTATAGCCTTGCCACGTGTCAACACGTGGCGCTTTTGTTTGCCTGGCAAGTTACTAGGCCTCGCGCCTCGCGACACACTTGGCTAAGGGAGTCGCGCCCCGCGAGCGACTCCTAAACTTTGTTTTTCTTGTATTTTATATATATAAAGGTATTCTGTGCTCGTTTCTCGCATACGGGGTATATTTTAGGACATTTAGGGTTACGTTTAAGGGTTTTAGGAGGGTTATTATATGGACCACCCGGGGCGCCTCCGTTCCCACGACATGTTGGGCCCGGTCCTGCCCCATCATATCAGCGGCTACGTCGCGACGTTGACAGGCTGGCGTATGTGGTGGAGTGGATGACTGTAGAGCTGCAAAGGCTTTCACAGCTTGAGGGGTTACCTCCACGACAGTAGGCGGAATGGCATCAACAGCATGAGCAGGAGGAGCAGCAAGAGCAGCATGATCCACTGCCATAGTATTTTATCATTTTGTTATGTTGGTACAAACTTTTGCTGTATATATCAAATTTTTGCTGTATATATAAAACTTTTGCTGTAAACAGTGTAACATATTTGAACAGTACCCGGGTATTTCAAATTATTTAACGCTATAATATTTTAACGTTATAGTATTCGAACCGCACACTTAAAAATAATTAACGGTATAATATTTAAACGTTTATAGTATTCGAACGGCACTTGACTTGGTATAATAATTTATTTCAAAACCTCGATAACCATATTATATATTTGAACCGTATATACGCTTTTCAAAATTTTAACGTTATACGCTTTTCGACGACATCGACTAAATAAATTAATGATGACATCGACTAAATAATAAAAAACATTATATATTTTTAACTCGTTATATATTTTAAGCGAGTTAACATTGTAACCGAGTGAGAATTTATACCATAAATATGCCGAATGACCAAACAAAATTCTAAAAGGTTATATACGCTGCGTATAACTCTATACGCAGAGTATATAAACTTTGTGAAAATCTGATGCTTCAAACCCACCAAAATGACCCCAAAAAGAATGATGGTTTATATATGTTGCGTATAGAGCTATATGCAGCGTATAGAGCTATACGCAGCGTATATAAACCCTTGTTTTCTGTGCAATGATTGTTGATCAGGCTTTGAGATCCACACTTTACCTACGCTGCATATAGCTCTATACGCAGCGTAGGTAAACCCTGATTCAACTAGGGTTTGGTGTGCATATAGGCACATTGGTGTGCGAATAGGCACACCCTTTTGTTAAACTTACAAACTCAAACAATCTTTCTCTGATATACTACTAAACTACACATTTTTGTCCGCAATAGCAATTGTAACCTCAACATATAGAAAGACAAAGTTTTATCCAACACATTGGTACTACTAGGTGAAAAGCCCTTTGGTATAGAAAAATATGTGATACTTGTTCGGCTGCACAATTTAGAAAGACGTAAATTATGCATTCATAGCTCATACCATGTCATTTTAACAATATTAGTTAACATCCTAAAACCAAAGGGCATTTAACCCATTGGTATTTTGGTGTGTAAATGGTGCCTCCTCTCTTAGAGGTCGAAGGTTCAAGTCTTCCTTTATACTAGGTAGTAGAATAAGAAACAGTGTGTAAGTTATACTCCAATGAAAAAAGGAAACATGATTTGACTCTGTTTAGGCCATGCCTAATGGGGTATTACAGGGGCGTGAATAAGTTTGATAACGCCTCTAACATCACTCCCTTGGGCGTTATAGGGGCATGAATAGGAGGAGGCGTTTCTAGTATAATGACCAATGGAGAGAAAACAAAATGGAAAGTAATGATTGAAAGTGCAATAAGAACGTTAACCATTACACACTTTTAACGGGGCGTTATGATGTTGATGTAACAGAAATGCCCCTTAAGAGACATTAACCATTACTGAAGTTCGTATCGACATATAACTTTTTCCCGTTTTGATTAGAACCATTAATTGAAGCTCTTCAAAGACAAATGGTCGACCTTGCAATATTGCATGGTTCCTAAATTTTTAAAAATGATCTTCAAAGACAAATGGTCGACCTTGCAATATTGCATGGTCCCTAAATTTTTAAACATGATTACTGAGTAGTAAACGAGGCATGGTCTATTAATGTAAACGCTTACACCGACTAAAGTTAACAAATTGTGCCTGAATAACTAAACAGACACGAGTTTTGCATTTCATTTTCACACACATTCACACTTTAATTTTTGATGTGAAGTTACAACATTAACAAAATACAATACAAATATAAATACTAATAAGGGTAAATTACACTTCTCGAATTTATATTGGTATCATATAGCAATGGATGCCCTTTAACTTCAAAAATTATAGCCACAATCCTTTATTTTTAATACTCATTACACCCTATGTCCTATGGCCTTAACCTTGTTAAAATTCAGTTAAGTATGGCATCTGCCTCCACGTGAGGGTATTTTAATAATTTTACTTGTTACATCTAAAAACCCTAACTTGCATATATTCTCCGAGAAACATCATCTTCTCCAGATCATCTCATCTGAAACCCTAATGAGACAACAATGGTGGAACTGTCTCCAATTCACATTGCCAAATACTCACCATCGTCTACCAATGAAGAAGCTTCGTTCACATCTAATCCACCACAAACTGCGTCACTTCACAATGTCATCTCGTACAACATCATCATCACCTCATACAAACACAATAAACCCTCACCTCTGTTTATGCTTATTCATCTGATCCTCCAAACGTAAGCGATTCCGCAGTTGAGTTTTCCACAATTTGACCATTAACATGCTTATTTCCTCCAATTCAACAATACCCACAAAAGTTTCAACAATAGTTTGCAAAAATTGGATCTTTTTTATGAGTATTCAGCAAAACCCACAAACATTTCACTCAATTCAAACAAACCTACAAATATTTCACCCAATTTAACAAAAGCTGCAAACAATTTGAACAAATATTTATAAAAATTGGTTCTATTTTATGAGTTTTAACAGTTGTTTCGGGGTTGTGTCAGGTGAAGAGGATTGATGATTAGAATATTACAAGCCCTAATCTTGCGTCTCTCAACATCAACAGATTTACTCCAGCGAAATTCCAGCGCCGACATCATTGAAGATGCGTCAACAACAACATCCTTGTGTCTCTCAACAGAAACATATTTAGTGACGTTGATGTGTGGGTGCAAACGCATCATATTATGTATAGTTTTGTGTCGGTTTTAAGTGTTCGAGTGTTTTTATTCATATTGATATTAGTACTTATTGGTTGTCGGGTTTTTCAGGCTTAACGGTGCTCAAATGCAATATAATGATCATACAAGCTGGAAAACGGGTGTTACGATGCAATACGGAGCAAGAAAACAGTTATGCTGGAAATCATGCTCCCTCGCGTGGCGCGAGGGAGGTTGTGTAAGGTGTCGCGTGGCGTGAAAGGAACAAGTCAGCAAAACGGTCAAACATGGTGTTTCGCGCCACGCGAGGAAGAGAGTATGTACTGTCCCGTGGCGCGAACGGTTTAAAGCGTAGAAATTTGGTTTTAACCTATTTTGAGAGAAAAAAAGAATCATCATTCATTCCGCAGCCGCCAGGGAACGATCGGGAGCACCATTGGGCGATTTTTCTCACCATCTTTCATCTTCCAAGCAAGTCTTCCATGCTCGATCAATTTCTAACAAACCTTGAAGCAGTGATGAATACAATGCGTGGCTAAATTTCTTATAACTTCTACTCGGATGAACTTTTACATTGTTTTGCATTAATTCTTGTTTGCAGATTCGTATAACTGGTACAGCTTGACCACTCGTGTTGGATTCCGCGTAAATGTAACAACTCTCGCTAAAATTAATACTTAGTAGGTTAATTATCCAATAAGGAAACCCTAATTAAGACACCCAAGTAATTCTGCATAAACCCTGAAAGTTTCAGAACAATCAGAATCAGGATCAGGGCCCCTAAAACTCAGGGGGGATAAACCCTAAGTTACGATTATCTAAATAAAACGTTGTCGAAATAGAATTTCACGAATTCAGCAACTCAGCAAGGCTATGCAGGTGAAAGGGCTACCCTAGGGTAGATTGTCATCCGTCGCGACACGCGACAGGACTTATGTCCTCTGTCGCGACACGTGGGGGGAACAAAAATTCAGTATATATAGGGGGGCCTGGCACTTGCAGTTTGTTGTTCGTTCGGCATACAAATTCACAATATCCACTGAGTTATAGTTCGATTAATATTCAACACACACTAATCTCGAAACGCTGCCGCAATCAGGGTAATAACTCGATCGCTATTACGATGCAACGTCCGATCGATTGTAACTATCCAACGATTGTTTGAGTGCTGCTCAAATTGAGTTTATACTTTGTTATTCATCGTGATTTCGACTTGAATGTTTGAGTGCTGTTCGAACTTGGACTATACTCTGTCATTCATTGTGAATCCGTTGAATTGTTAAGTATTGCACCTTATTATTCGCTGTGAGTGTTTAATCTCGTGAATTGTCGTAACTGCTGTATTAGTTACTAACCCGTTTGTGTGTGCATTATTATTTAAATTAGGTTAATCAAGGCTAATCAGTAGGCTTATACTCTGCTCGTTAAGTCTGCAGTGTGAGTCATTCTCTTTTTATCAACTGCTTTACAATACTCCAAATTATTTTCCAAAGTTATAATTACAGGGATTAAGTCTTTGTAATCGCCAAGTTTACAGCCAGTATGTGGGGTATGTGCACATTACTTTTATTTGTATCATTTTAGGTGAGCGAGCCTAAATCATGATATACACTATTAGGTAGTCGGACCTAATAGTGATTAACGTCACTTGTGGGTGAACGGACCCAACAGTGATATGACCACAGTCACAGATCCGGTCGAGTGACAAATACTGTGGGTAGTTGGTTGATATGGAAACACTGTAATCGCTCTTAATACTGTAAATTATAACAACGTGTCATTTTAATTAAAATGAATGATTCACTCAGTATTTCCCCGCTGACAAAACCTTTTTCAAACATGTTTCAGGTGATCTGTTGTGATCCAAGAAAAGTGCCGTGGAGCACTACAAGCTTAGAAAAGTGGCTCAGTGTAAATAAATAAAGAAACATGTTTTGAGAAATAAAGATTTCCCCGGGAAATCACCTTATTGTAACTTACAGGGTTTTACCCCTAAACTTTATGTAATAACTAAAATGGCATTTGAGTATTAAAATATCCTGTGTTAAAAGACTTCCGCTGTCGCCTAAATTAAATACCACGGGATTTCCTACCTCACGGCTCTGGACCGGGTCAAACCGGGGCCAAGGGCCGTGACAGGAAAAGGTGGTATCAGAGCCACTGATTTAAGCTTGCTATTGATTTTAGCTTATTAAAGTAATTGAAAAATACTTAGGAAATCTAACTGCCATTCTGTGAAAATATGTTTTATTAACTGATTAATTGTTAAGTTACAGTATGGGTATACAAAAGCTTTCTGCTATCTACCACAAATTAGATACTGCACCCACAAAAAAAGGAACCTCCTCCAAATACCCAGCAGATCTGGAAGAAGGGATTTTTTTGTCCGTAAGGCAAATTATGAAAATCCTCTCACCCCAGATAAAAGAAATTCGATTCTTAAGAAGGGACAGGAGAAAATAAAGAAACCCCAAGTCAAGAAAGTGAGGTTTAATCCAGAAATCCAGAAATTAGGCTATAGTCCACCTTGGGAAGACAAATTAGATGAAAAATGGGCAAATCTTTATATGCTAGCTACCGTAGCAGAGAATGCAAACCTCTAAACTATCAATAAGTCTGGTCTAGTAGAAAATTACTACCCAGTAAATAAATAAATAAATCCTAGTATGTTCTCTTTCCTGTTATCTTTTGTACAAATAAGTATGCAATAAAACTGCAATGTTTATTTGTTAAACTTTGTTCCAAAGTTTTAACTTAGCATTTTTGTGCATTTTGCATATATGCTATACAGCATGAATGAGATATCGGAAGCATTTCAGAATCTCAACCTCTACCCAGTACCAATTGAAGTCTCCGACGACTTTACTGGTTATATTGCTGACATAGAGGAACCTCTGGAATTCCAAGCTCCACCGCTGGAAAAAGCAAAACCTAAAAAGAAAAGAAGATATGTAGGATGGAGGAAAGTGCGCAGGAGAAAGCCAGCCACTAGGAAACTCCCCAAAATAGAAAACCCTATAGAGAAAGGAAAAGGAATCGAAACCGGAGAGAGTTCTAAACCAGCAGAGATAGAAATCAGGAAAGATTCTAAACAAAAAGGAATAGAAATTGGAGAGAGCTCTAGACAACCTGAAGAAATCACATTTCAAGACGAAATAGACCGTCTACTGAAAAATTGTGATGTCATTAGCCCTATCCATAATAATCTATATCCTTACCCGGCCGAAAACCAACTTCCCGTAAATCTGGAACCAGCTATTCCAGACCCACTAATGTGGACTCGACCTTTAGGCCAAATGGAAGAATGGTGGACGAATGACTGGCAATTCCAAAATATGATCAATAGTCCTTATTCCTTCCTCCCACAGTTTGATTCAGAACCTATCCCCAATCCTCCAATGAGCAACGAAAACTTAGCCGAACCTCGTCAGTTCGGTGAAGAGCTGATAGGTACAGGGAATAGGATCCGGGAAATGGGGGAACAAATCTCCTGGAAATACGACGAAAGGGAGCGTCACTACTAAACTGCCAGTTGACCAAAGAATAGTGGGATTGGGAAGAATGTCTGTATAATAACAGTAGTAGAAAAATATAACTCTGTAAAATGGGAAATAAGACCTTGTAAGATAAACAGTGTGTATGGATGCCTATATAATCTATAAAAAAATAGAAGTCGAAACATTGACAATTTGGCTATATATATGTGTGTTGTGAAAAAATTTTGTGATTACTTGCCATTGTTTTATTTACAATCATTTGATACTAATAGTTATATCTATAATAATTATCAGATGGAAAACGCTAGTAATGAACCAGTTAATGAAGGGAATCAATCTGAGCAAAATCAGAAAAACCAATATATGACTAGACAAGATATTGAAAATATCATCACTCAAGGGATAGCTAATGCTATTCCTGCAATCATGGCTGCTGCTCAGAAACCTGTTGAACCACAACAAATCATTCCTAGTAAACGTACTCAGGAAGACAATTTTAGTCATAGTGTAAATGGAGGTGGCAATCATGACGATAATAATCCACGACAGGCTCCACTTCCTAAGAAAATGAAAGCTGCAACGCCTGGTTGCACTTACAAAGAATTCCTTGCTTGCAAACCTGCTGAATTTGCAGGCAACGAAGGAGCAACTGCAGTACTGCGTTGGTTAGAGAAAACCGAAGCAGTAATTGCAATAAGTAAGTGTGCTGAAGAAGATCAGGTTATGTATGCGTCAAACTTGTTCAAAGAAGGGGCGCTAGAGTGGTGGAACACAGTATTACAAGTAAAAGGAAGAGGGATGGCCTATGCTATGAAATGGGAAGACTTTAAGAATCTTGTAGAAAGAAAGTATTGTCCTGAATATGAAAAGGAACAAATGACGAATAAGTTCCTAAGCCATCGTATGGTAGGCGTAGAGTGTCGCGGTTATACTTCGACATTCTTTGAATATGCTAAAGTGGTACCAACACTGGCTTCGCCAGAACCGGTACTCATTTCCCGTTACGTTTGGGGATTAATTAGTGAAATCCGTAACATCGTTAAAGCTGGGAGACCTCGCACTATTGACGATGCTGTGGAATTAGCTAATACCCTAACTGATGAGCTGGTGCGTGCAAGAGATGAAGAGCGAAAGAAGGAATTGGCCCAAAAGATTACCCAAGGATTTCGTATGGGTAATAATAGCAATAAACTTAAGAAGAGAGGAACGAGGCAAGCTGCAAATCCGCCTTTTTGCAGAAATTGCAAGAAGAATCACTTTGGAAGATGTAATGTGACCTGTAACTTTTGCAAAGCTATAGGACACCGGGAAGTAGAATGTAGAAGGAAAACAATAATTTGTTACAACTGTGGAGAACCTGGACATTTTCAAACAAAATGCCCTAAGCTAGCAAAACCAGCAGATAATAAAACTAAGACGGCCGACGGAGCTACCAAGAAGAATGCACGAGCATTGCAGTTGACTACTCAGGAAGCGGAACTCATTCCAGATGTGATAGCCGGTACATTCTTAGTTCATGACGTTTATGCAAAAGTATTATTTGACTCTGGTGCAAACCAAAGTTTTATCAATACTTCATTCTGCCAAGCTCTTAATTTACCCTTAACCACCCTTAGGCAGATTTTTACAGTTGAAACGGCAGATGGGAGTTCTGTTAACATAAATAAGGTGTTGCAAGAAGGAAAGATAGAACTTTTAGGCCATAAGTTTTCTGCAAACCTGTTACCTATAAAATTAGCCGGATTCGATGTGGTATTAGGAATGGATTGGTTAATAGCCAACCATGCTCGAATCCTTTGTGATAAGAATTCCGTAGAAATCCGTGCTCCCACAGGAGAGGTAATTTTAATTACAGGAAATAAACCGCGAAAGCCACTGAAATTCATTTAAGTAATGAAGTTGGCTAGTTATTCAAGAAAACAAGAAATGGTGTATATGATTTCTGTAATCATTAACACTAAAAGTAAGGAACTCCAGGATATCCCTATAGTCTCATAATACCCAGATGTCTTTCCAGAAGAATTACCTGGGTTACCACCCGATAGAGAAGTAGAGTTTAGAATTCATCTAATCCCGGGTACTACACCAATATCCAAGGCACCTTATCAATTAGCACCCACCGAAATGCTAGAATTGAAAAAGCAGTTAGATGAATTATTAAGCAAGGGATTTATACAACCTAGTTCATCCCCATGGGGAGCACCAGTGTTGTTTGTGAAAAAGAAAGATGGATCAATGAGGATGTGTATCGATTATAGGGAACTAAATAAAATTACAATTAAGAATCGATACCCATTACCTAGAATTGATGATCTTTTTGATCAACTTCAAGGTGCTAGGTATTTTTCTAAGATAGACTTAAGATCTGGATATCACCAGCTGAAAGTACAAGAAGAAGACATACCTAAAACTGCTTTCAGAACTAGGTATGGCCATTATGAGTTTACAGTCATGCCCTTTGGACTAACAAATGCCCCAACAGCATTTATGGACATGATGAATCGGATCTGTAAACCATACTTGGATAAATTCATAATCGTTTTCATTGACGATATACTTATTTATTCCAAAAGTCAGGAGGAACATTGTGAGCACCTACATGCACTCTTAACTCTGTTAAGAAAGGAAAAGCTTTATGCCAAATTCTCGAAGTGTGAATTCTGGTTGCAAGAAGTACAATTTTTAGGTCACATGGTGAATCACGAAGGAATTCACGTAGATCCTTCTAAAATAGAAGCAATCACCAAATGGAAGGTCCCGCAAACAGCTATGGAAATTAGAAGTTTTCTAGGATTAGCTGGATACTACAGGCGATTTATTAAGGATTTCTCTAAGATAGCTGTACCTTTGACTAAGCTGACCTGTAAGGCTGTTAAGTTCGGATGGGGACCTAGACAAGAAGAAGCTTTTAAAATTTTAAAGCACCGATTGACGAATGCTCCAATTTTAGCCTTACCCGAAGGAACAGAAGGTTTTGAAATATATTGTGATGCTTCAAAATTAGGATTCGGATGTGTATTAATGCAACGCAAAAAGGTAATTGCGTATGCTTCCAGACAATTGAAGAAGCACGAGGAAAACTATACGACTAATGATTTAGAATTAGGAGCTATAGTTTTTGCCCTTAAGATTTGGAGACACTATCTGTACGGAAGTAAGTTTACTGTTTATACAGATCACAAAAGCTTAAGGTACATATTTGGGCAAAAAGAATTGAACATGAGGCAAAGAAGATGGATGGAAATTCTAAGTGATTACGACTGTGATATACAATATCACGAGGGAAAGGCAAACGTAGTTGTAGATGCCTTAAGTCGGAAGTATCATGAGAAGCAACGACGAGTTCGTATGCTTAGATTAAATCTGCAAAAATGATTTAATGGAACAATTGAAGAAAGTTCAAGAAACAACAATCAAGGACGATGCTGAAGAAATGAAAGGATATATAAAGGAACTGGAACAAGGAAGTGATGGAATTTGGAGAATTCCACAAGAAAAGAATTTGGGTACCTAGGAAAGGAGAATTAAGAAGTAAAATTTTAGAAGAAGCTCATAAATCTAGGTATACCATGCATCCAGGTAACAATAAGATGTACCAAGATTTAAGAAATAATTTCTGGTGGATAGGTATGAAAAAAGGATATAGCCAGTTATGTATCTAAATGTCTTACTTGTTCACAAGTAAAAGCAGAACATCAGAAACCTTCAGGATTACTACAACAGCTAGAAATGCCTGTATGGAAATGGGAACTCATAACAATGGATTTTGTTACTAAGTTACCCAGAACCAGAAAAGGTAATGAGGTGTAACACCTCGAACTTTTGTGTCCAATAATGTGTTAACACGTGTCATTTGATTACACGTGGCATTGATATTAAATAAAGGACTAATATTGACAAACCTTGAAAGTATATAAATTCGAGGGTTATAAATGTCAATCAAGGGTAAATATACTGTATAGTAACCCTAAATAATGCTTGTACCTTCAAACGAATAAATCATAGATCGTACGGAAGTGAAACGCGGAAGAAAGTGAGAGATTACAAGCTACAGGGGTTAACCGTGCCAACATGTTTAATTATACCTCTGAGTGACCCTTTAACGTTCCCAAGGCTTTGTAACATTATTATACGCTCACTAGAATATACTGTATAAATTCCGCGAAGTTCCATTTTAAAACGAGAAAGTTATGATCAGATTCGTACGAGAAGGGTTAAAAGCGTCAATAATAAAATTTAAGGCTTTCCGGTTAATCAATAAATTTAACCGAGGGCTTAACAATGCGGGTAAATAACGTGAGGTCCTTAACTGTAATTAATCAAGGGCCATATCGCAAAGTTACCCCTTCAAACCCGAAAGGTCAGGTAATTAATTACCGAGATTTTCTAATCATTGCTAAAAGATTTAAAAAGATTTATTTTTAACCCCTTTCGGACCGTAAAGGGTATGCCTTACGGACCGTAAGGGGGGGGGGGAATGATTGCTGATGATCCGCCTATGGCTTACGGACCGCAAGGCCGAAGCCATACGGTCCGTAAGCGATGCCCAGCGACAGAAAGTTGGCTGTTGGCTGATTTAAACGGCAAAACAATCAAGGATGGGTTTCTCAGGGTCATGGGCGCCCCCTACTCGACCCATAACCCTCTAGGACACATGCCATTCATCCATGATCAGTTGTAGAGTGATGTGTGATGATCTTGGACCTTGTCTTTGACTATAAATAGACCCATTGTGTTCATAACTTCATCACAACTCAAACACACTCATCTGGTCATTCCAAAGGCTCTCAACCATCCTCCTTTGTTCTCTAAGCAAGCCTAAGCTTCTGTAAGTCGTTTACATCTTTTGTAGTTTGATTTATACTTAGTAAATAGCTAAAAACCAAACCGTCGTAAATACGGTTTGACTTCAAAATAAATCCGTAATGGCTCAGGCTTATGACGGATCAAAAGTAGTTATGAGTTGGTATTTATGTGGGCAATAAACCTCTAAAAAGGTTCCCTCTGATCACCACTCTAACTAGCTCAAATGTCGAGTCAAACGAATGCTTAAAAAGTCAACAGGAAGTTATTTTTGCGAATTGTGCATAATCTGTAATGTATATGCTACGGAACCTGTTTAGACACTCATAAAACATGATATTAAGTATATAAACTTGTTTGCGCTCGTTTGAATCGACCATTTGCTATATTGACCCGGTTCGAAGCCGAATGTCGCAAAAGTTTGACTTTTGCTTTGACTTCAGTTCTGACCCGTTTTAGTGAGGTATAGATATGCCTTAGGACTCTCTTAGGACCAGGTTACATGATGGTTTAACCCTTCGTGACCGGTTCATGATTTGTCCGAGTCTTTTACGCGTTTCCGTTAATCGCCTAAAAGTTGACCGTAACGCCCTTTTTTAAATAAAACGAGCATTTCGGACGCGTGAATGGACCATAACCTTGCTTACTAAATTATAAGCATGTCCTTAAAGTTTCACGTCAATCCGAGGTCTAGAATGAGAGTTATGCTAAAAAGCGCAATTAAAATAAACTTTTGTAATAAACGGCGCAATTAGCATAACGCCTATCTAAACCAAGATTTCGTCACCAAAACTTTTACCCACTGTTGTAAAATAATATTTTTGGAATTTTAAAGATTTTTGATAATTTTTACCTTGCTCATAACCTGCGGTTATGGCTACGGTTCGGTAAATACCGAATATGCCCTTTTCGGCCAAAACTTGAGTTCTACATGGTCTTTTGACTCGATTCCAGTTGCTACTGATTTTAAATAATAAATAAAGTATTTTAAACTTTATAAACTGTTCGGGAAACTCAGATTTCCTGTAGAACTCGAAAAGCTCTTTAAAAGTCTTTAAAATGACCGAAAAAACCCCTACGGGGCATAATATTAACTTAAACTCGTTACGGGCATCACGGAAGGTATCCTACTGATACCACAACCTCTTTAAGGCATATTGACTTAGGAAATAAGCGTAGGACTCTCATGGTTAACCGTTGCGCCTATTGCGCGCATGATTCGGCTTATGAAACTAGTTTTCATAAATTAGCCGATATAGGTCAAACCATATTATTTTGACCCCAAAATCCAGAGTGTGAACCTTAAACCCATATAAAACAAGTCTCTGAACTTGTTGGGTCAGAATCACACTCCATTCTCGGTTTTCGCCTTTTCGCGCGATTAAACCGTATTTATATTTCGGAACCAACCGGTCTAGGCTACGGCCAATATAAAGACTCGTTAGGATTCTAATAGGTTAATTAAAACCTTCGTTCCAGAATAGGAGCCCCAGTAAAAGCTACCTGTGACGTAATCTATTAAAGGAATATACTTGCAAAGGTAAATACTTTAACTTATTTTCCCCTATACGGGCTTGGGATACGGTATAATATTTACCGCTTGATTGAGCATCATATCTTCCATCGCTTAGGTGGTTAATTGAATAATATGATCGTCTCATTTAAACAGTTTTGTTTCTTAAAAGCCTTTGGGGGGTTAATGACCGTTGTCCCGGATATCCTTGGCATCATTTTACGAAATGGCCACGACCTCGACATCCCGGTGTAGGCGTACACCCGGTATATTATGTCGACATTATTATTTAAAAGACGTAGCCGTTGGTTTTTATACTACGGTTTTACGCAATGTGGTGTGTCTATTAATCTTTAACCCGGACAGGATCCGGGCTACTGAACGCATAAAAGGACATGTAATACGTTCACAAGATTTTAATAATTTTCCCAAGTTATAAAAGAGTTTGTGCCTCGTGCATTCAAATCAATTTTAAATAAACATTTTCAAATGTGTCAGTTGAATGTATTTACCAGTGTAAACTGACGTATCTTTTCCCAAAAGATTAAGTGCAGGTACTATACGAAATTGGCTGGTAATAGCTTCCTAAGCATCACGAATAGTCTCGCAAACTCGATGCGGTATCTGAATGAACAATATTTTATCGTTATTTTGATCCGCTGTGGATACATTCGACTTCTGTAATACACTTGATATTACATTCAAAAGGTTGAATTATATTTATCTTTTTGCTTCCGCTGTGCATTCATATAATTGTGTGGTTTGACTATATTATTGCCAACTACGTCACGGTAATCCCCCACCGGGCCCACCGGTGATACACGTGGAAATCGGGGTGTGACAGGTTGGTATCAGAGCCAACACTGAGTGAATTAAACACTATCCTAACGTGTTTAATCTCAGTGACACAATTGCACATACTTGAGTCTAGACAAGAACTTAGGACAAATTTGAATTTGTTATCCCAGTTTTGTCTTTTTCTTTTATTATTGGTATTTAAAGTTTTATAAAGCAGGAAACATGCCGCCAGTGATATTCCGAGGAAGAGGAAGGGGAAGAAGAGGTAGAGGAGAGATCGTTACTCATCACGATCACGAAGCCGGACCTTCTGGTACGCGAGCTCCTTCGACTACAAGGAGTGAAGAACCACAGAGGCGAAGAGACCTTTACGAACCTGCGAGGCATTCCACCTCGCACAGCTCGACGCCATCGTACCGGCACTCATTCGGGCCAAATTCAGAGAATGATCCCAACAACCCACGACCTTCCTTCATACCACTACAACGTTCGGTATCGCACCGATGACGACCCTACTCCATACTTCATAGGTCAGTTTAATCCAGCTGACTACATCCAGGAACCTTCGGGTTTTGTTCCACTAGGGCCACAAGATCACTTCTCCGAGGATCATATGGACGAAGATACTGATCCGACAGAACCTGCTCGTGGTACGCCCACGCATCCAATAGAAGTCTCTGATGGGTCATCCTTCCATGGCACACCCTATCAGGGACCAGATAGTTTCCAAGCGTTGTTCGACCGACATGAGTGGTACTACACACCACCTCAGCAGACATCACAACAACCGCGACATCCACAGGATCCCTCTGAGGATTCACGCTTCGTGGCAGTTACGCCACCACCTCCGCCACCGGCGCAACCAGTAATGCCTGATCCGCCAAGGCGTCGGAGGACAAATGCTCGTATGTCCACACGAGGAGGAGGGGGTATCCACTTTAGCACCCCTCGACACTCTAGTAGTAGCCACTATCCGCCACTACAAGAAGAAGGACCTTCAAGTCCTATACAGGAGGCGAACTCCGCACCAGCTGCACCAAATTCGCCACCATTTGGGTATGACCAACCCATACCTGCTTACACGGGTCCAACGGCTTACAACCCGTTCGAACCGTCACAAGCACATTACAACTACAACTACAATTACGAGCACGACCCATATGTGGTGTCGGCTAGATATAATGCACGCTATTCTGACGGAGCTCATGGGAACATGGGAGCACCGGACTACTCAGCTCATGGGTATCCAATACCTCCCAGACCTCCAGTTCCGCAACAAGCGCCGCAACCACGTTTCTCTCCTCCTGAACAGGAAGAGATACTCCAACGACTAGATCGTGTGGAGAGAGAGTTCGAGGAAGAGAAAAAGAGCCACCGAGGATTTCTCAAAGGCTTGGCGAACCTACTAAAGGGCAAAAAGAAGAAACGTGACCACTAGCCCTTAATAGTTGTACTAATGTAATTTCTACTTTGAAATAAGTCCCTGCGTGGACACTTATCGTATTTCAGTCCCTACGTGGACTTATCTTTTAGTCCTTGCATGGACACCTATCTTATATTAGTCCCTGCGTGGACTTGTCACTCATTTTAAAACCTCTATGGAGGTATGTACTATTTAAAAGACCCGTTTAGGGCAATATGTGATTGTATTTGAGATTATGGAATATATGTTATGAGTTTTGTTTTAATATGTATGAAATAAATCAAAACCATTCCTTTTAAATTGATCTGCCTAAATAAAGAATCTTACGAGTGAAACCTAGCCTGGTGTCTTTTAAGATCCGGCCAAGATGGTAAGACCGAATTAAAAGATTCAGATTTCCTGTTAACCTCTGCAAGCATGTTGACGATCATGGCAGATGTGATTCGTTAAAATCACACAAGTCATTCTTATGCAATGATCCTTTAGAGGATTTCAAAGACCCAACTAAATGATTATAAATCATGGGTTAAAGCCACCAATAAAGGTGATCAAATTATTAAAACATCCATTAGTGATGTAGTGCCTACGGGCCAACCTTATTAAGACATCCATTAGTGATGTAGTACCTACGGGCCAACCTTATTAAGACATCCATTTGTGATGTAGTGCCTACGGGCCAACCTTATTAAAACATCCATTAGAGATGTAGTGCCTACGGGCCAACCATATTAAAACAACCATTAGTGATGTAATGCCTATGGGCCATAATAATTGTCTTATAACGACAAAAGACAGTGGTGGTCTATGACTCCCTGTCAGAAAGGGGTAAAATAACTACGGTTCAAACCTCTATGCCTTTGATTCTCTGAAATCTCAGCTAATATTATAAAACATCCTCGTGATTAGGCTTTACGCCGCCGATGTTATTGTTATAGCTAAAATAGGATATATTCAAATCCTAAGATTAAGTGAGTAATAAGTTAACCAGATATGGTCTCTTTTACCATGGTTAACGAATTGTCATAAAAGACAATTCTATAATAAGCTTCTGAATAAAATTTTGTTATCTTCTGTAATAGATTCTAGTTACAATGGCGGATCCTAATGGAGAGAATAGCCATACAAATGAAGATGACTACGACAATGCGCCAGTGCATCCGACAGGCGCACAGTTAAAGGCTCTGATTGACAACGCTGTTCAGGCAGCTCTGGATCGTCAATATAGTGAGTCCCAAGGCAGAACCGTATCAAAACCACCCTCCAAACCAAAGTCACAATCCAAACCACTCTCCAAACCCAAGAAAGATGACGATAATCACTCGTCCGCTGAGAATAGTATTCGTCGTGAACGAGAATATACTGATGCGTCCGGTGCCAAGGGCTGCACCTACAAGTACTTCGTGTCTTGTAAGCCTCGGGAATTCACCGGGGAAAAGGGTGCTGTTGATTGTATCACCTGGCTGGATGAGATGGACACTATTGTGGACATCAGTGGGTGTGCGGAGAAGGATGTGGTGAAATTTGTGTCACAATCATTTAAGGGCGAGGCCCTAGCGTGGTGGAGAGCGTTGGTACAGGCATCCGGTAAGTCTGCTCTATACAAGATGACATGGGAGGAACTTATTGCTCTCATTAAGGAAAACTACTGTCCTCAGCATGAGGTAGAGAAGATCGAGTCTGACTTTGTGTCACTGGTGATGACAAACCTGGACTGTCAGGCCTATTTGACGAGCTTCAATACGATGTCTCGCCTGGTCCCGTACCTTGTGACACCAGAGTCCAGGAGAATCGCCCGTTTCATTGGGGGCTTAGAGCCTGCGATAAAGGCTAGTGTGAAGGCCTCTCGGCCGACGACCTTCAGGTCAGTAACTGACCTCTCCTTGTCTCTCACTTTAGATGCTGTCCGTCTGAGGACGCTAAGGAGCAAGGAGGCGGAAAAGAGGAAACGTGAGGACGACACCTCACGAAGGTCAGGAAAGAAACACCGTGGAAACGGTGAAGGCAAGAGAGGAACTGAAGCAAAGAAAGATGGGCAAGCTGGAGAAAGGCCCAAATGCAAAGTCTGCCAGAAACCCCATTCTGGAAAATGTAGGTTTGGGTCAAATTCACAGTCCCAGCCAAAGTCTTTTGCCTGTGGACTATGCAAGTCCAAGGACCATAAGACGGTGGACTGCAAGAAAATCAAGGATGCAACATGCTATGGTTGCAACGAAAAGGGGCATATCAAGAGTAACTGTCCCAAGAATGCCAGGAAACCAGAAGAGAACAAGAAGACAAATGCGAGAGTCTTCCGTATGGATGCAAAGGAGGCTGTGCTGAACGACAATGTACTTACAGGTACTTTTCTCGTAAATAATATATTTGCAAGAGTACTTTTCGATTCAGGCGCTGATAAATCCTTTGTAGACCAAAAATTTTGCGAACTATTGAATATGCCTATCAAGACCCTAGACGTAAAATACGAGGTAGAGTTAGCAGACGGCACGATAGAAACCGTCTCCACTGTTCTAGAGGGATGCGAAATGTCCATTAAGAACCATTCTTTTCCTCTATCTCTACTTCCTTTCAAACTAGCGGGTTTCGACATAGTTCTAGGCATGGACTGGTTATCCCGTAATCAGGCCCAAATCGTTTGCAACAAAAGGCTTATAGTGCTAAAGACTCCGAGTGGTGAATCGCTTACCATTCGAGGAGACACGCAGTATGGATTACCCGAGGACGTATCTATGCTCAAAGCTTCTAGATGTTTGAACAGAGGCTGTGTCATTTACATGGCTCAGGTGATAATTGAAGAGCCCAAGCCGAAGATAGAGGATCTTCCTATTATTTCTGAATATCCCGAGGTTTTCCCCGAAGAACTACCTGGTTTACCACCAGATAGACAAGTGGAATTCAGAATAGATATCATACCTGGAGCAGCTCCTATAGCTAGAGCGCCTTACAGGCTTGCTCCGACGGAAATGAAGGAATTAAGGACCCAGTTGGATGAACTGTTGGCAAAAGTTTTATCAGACCTAGTTCGTCTCCCTGGGGAGCACCTGTCCTATTTGTAAAGAAAAAGGACGGATCGATGCGGTTGTGCATCGATTACCGTGAGCTGAACAAAGTTACCATCAAGAATAGATATCCTTTACCAAGGCTCGACGATCTGTTCGATCAGCTGCAAGGAGCGAGCTACTTCTCGAAGATCGACTTAAGGTCGGGCTATCATCAGCTAAAGGTCAGAGATGAAGATGTGCATAAGACAGCATTTAGGACTCGCTACGGTCATTATGAGTTCCTAGTGATGCCTTTTGGGCTCACGAATGCACCGGCTGCGTTCATGGATCTCATGAATCGCGTCTGCAAGCCGTACTTGGACAAATTTGTCATTGTCTTCATCGACGATATCCTCATATATTCAAAGAACCAAGCTGACCACGAGAAACACCTCCGTTGTATTCTCGAATTGCTACAGCGTGAGAAACTCTACGCCAAATTCTCTAAATGCGAATTCTGGCTACGAGAGGTTCAATTTTTGGGCCACGTCGTAAGCAAGCGTGGTATCCAAGTGGATCCCGCTAAGGTAGAGGCGGTCATGAATTGGCAAGAGCCAAAGACGCCCACAGAGATCCGTAGTTTCCTGGGATTGGCAGGATACTACCGGAGATTCATTGAGAATTTTTCAAGGATTGCTGCGCCCTTGACTTCCCTAACCAAGAAGAAAGAAAAGTTCATTTGGGGCCCAAAGCAGCAAGAATCCTTCGAAATCCTGAAGCAAAAGCTGAGCAACGCACATGTGTTGACCTTACCTGAGGGTACAGAAGAATTCGTAGTTTACTGCGATGCATCACACACAGGCATGGGGTGTGTGCTTATGCAGAAGGGCAAGGTTATTGCCTACGCTTCACGACAATTAAAGGTGCACGAAAAGAATTACACCACCCATGATTTGGAGTTGGGTGCCGTTGTATTTGCACTAAAATTGTGGAGGCATTACCTCTATGGTATTAAATTTGTGATTTATTCTGATCACAAAAGCCTTCAACATCTGTTCAACCAGAAAGAGTTGAACATGAGGCAACGCCGTTGGATGGAAACATTGAATGATTATGATTGTGAGATCAGGTACCATCCCGGCAAAGCGAATGTAGTCGCTGATGCCTTGAGCAGGAAAGAAAGGGTAAAACCTATTCGAATCAATGCCAAGAGCATTGAAGTCAAGAACAATTTGATTGAGAGGATATTAGCTGCACAGCGAGAGGCTGTGTTAGAAGCTAATTATCCTAAGGAAAAGTTAGGAGTAACCGAAGAACAGTTGACTCTTAGCAAGGATGGAATCCTTAGACTGAACGGACGAATATGGGTTCCGATTTATGGAGGGCTACGGGATGTTATCCTCCAGGAAGCCCATAGTTCCAAATATTCGGTCCATCCTGGAGCCGACAAAATG
Organism: Helianthus annuus; assembly: GCF_002127325.2. Classification (NCBI taxonomy): domain Eukaryota; kingdom Viridiplantae; phylum Streptophyta; class Magnoliopsida; order Asterales; family Asteraceae; genus Helianthus; species Helianthus annuus. Next base: position 18,261,816 of record NC_035440.2, on the reverse strand, counting down.
TATCAAGACTTAAAGGCAAACTATTGGTGGATAGGCTTGAAAAAGTCTGTAGCCGCCCATGTAGCAAAGTGCTTGACTTGTGCTCAAGTCAAAGCCGAGCACCAAAAGCCGTCTGGCTTGCTACAACAGCCTGAACTTCCCGAGTGGAAGTGGGAATGCGTAACTATGGACTTCATAACCAAGTTACCCAAAACCAGGAAAGGAAACGATACAACATGGGTTATAGTCGATAGGCTGACTAAATCAGCTCATTTTCTACCCATCAAGGAGACGTATAGCTCCGATATGCTAGCCCAACTTTATGTTGATAAGATTGTAGCCTTACACGGCATACCTGTGTCTATTATCTCCGACAGGGATACTAGATACACGTCTCATTTCTGGAAGAGTTTCCAGCAATCTTTGGGCACGCGTTTGAACTTCAGTACGGCTTACCATCCACAGACGGACGGTCAGAGTGAGCGTACCATTCAAACACTAGAGGACATGCTACGCGCGTGTGCTATCGATTTAGGTGGTAACTGGGATAAGAACCTACCCCTAATCGAATTCTCCTACAATAATAGCTACCACACCAGCATAAAGGCTGCGCCTTTCGAGGCATTATACGGTAGGAAATGTAGATCGCCTGTTTGTTGGGCGGAAGTAGGAGAGGTCCAATTATCAGGACCGGAGATAGTTTTCCAGACAATGGACAAGATTGTCCAGATTCGGGAAAGTCTCAAGGCTGCCCACGATAGGCAGAAGAGCTACGCTGATCCGAAGCGTAAGGATTTTCACTTCGAAGTAGGTGAAAAGGTGTTGCTCAAAGTGTCACCCTGGAAGGGGGTGATGCGTTTCGGCAAGAAAGGCAAACTGAGTCCGAGATACATAGGACCTTTTGAGGTCATTGAACGTGTCAGATCAGTCGCCTATAAGTTGAACTTGCCTGAAGAGCTCAATGGAATTCACAATGTGTTCCACATCTGCAATCTCAAGAAGTGTTTCGCCGATGAATCATTGGTGATTCCACACACAGATGTGCATATAGATGAGAGCTTAAAATTCGTAGAGAAACCGTTGTCGATTGAAGATCGACAGGTGAAAAAGCTTCGCAGAAAGCACGTACCAATTGTAAAAGTCAAATGGGATGCTCGTAGAGGTCCCGAATATACGTGGGAAGTCGAAGCCACAATGAAAGAAAAATACCCTTATTTATTTGAGTAAATCTCGGGTCGAGATTTATTTTAAGGGGGTGAGGATGTAACACCTCGAATTTTTGTGTCCAATAATGTGTTAACACGTGTCATTTGATTACACGTGGCATTGATATTAAATAAAGGACTAATATTGACAAACCTTGAAAGTATATAAATTCGAGGGTTATAAATGTCAATCAAGGGTAAATATACTGTATAGTAACCCTAAATAATGCTTGTACCTTCAAACGAATAAATCAAATATCGTACGGAAGTGAAACGCGGAAGAAAGTGAGAGATTACAAGCTACAGGGGTTAACCGTGCCAACATGTTTAATTATACCTCTGAGTGACCCTTTAACGTTCCCAAGGCTTTGTAACATTATTATACGCTCACTAGAATATACTGTATAAATTCCGCGAAGTTCCATTTTAAAACGAGAAAGTTATGATCAGATTCGTACGAGAAGGGTTAAAAGCGTCAATAATAAAATTTAAGGCTTTCCGGTTAATCAATAAATTTAACCGAGGGCTTAACAATGCGGGTAAATAACGCGAGGTCCTTAACGGTAATTAATCAAGGGCCATATCGCAAAGTTAACCCTTCAAACCCGAAAGGTCAGGTAATTAATTACCGAGATTTTCTAATCATTGCTAAAAGATTTAAAAAGATTTATTTTTAACCCCTTACGGACCGTAAAGGGCATGCCTTACGGACCGTAAGGGGGGGGGGAATGATTGCTGATGATCCGCCTATGGCTTACGGACCGCAAGGCCGAAGCCATACGGTCCGTAAGCGATGCCCAGCGACAGAAAGTTGACTGTTGGCTGATTTAAACGGCAAAACAATCAAGGATGGGTTTCTCAGGGTCATGGGCACCCCCTAATCGACCCATAACCCTCTAGGACACATGCCATTCATCCATGATCAGTTGTAGAGTGATGTGTGATGATCTTGGACCTTGTCTTTGACTATAAATAGACCCATTGTGTTCATAACTTCATCACAACTCAAACACACTCATCTGGTCATTCCAAAGGCTCTCAAGCATCCTCCTTTGTTCTCTAAGCAAGCCTAAGCTTCTGTAAGTCGTTTACATCTTTTGTAGTTTGATTTATACTTAGTAAATAGCTAAAAACCAAACCGTCGTAAATACGGTTTGACTTCAAAATAAATCCGTAATGGCTCAGGCTTATGACGGATCAAAAGTAGTTATGAGTTGGTATTTATGTGGGCAATAAACCTCTAAAAAGGTTCCCTCTGATCACCACTCTAACTAGCTCAAATGTCGAGTCAAACGAATGCTTAAAAAGTCAACAGGAAGTTATTTTTGCGAATTGTGCATAATCTGTAATGTATATGCTACGGAACCTGTTTAGACACTCATAAAACATGATATTAAGTATATAAACTTGTTTGCGCTCGTTTGAATCGACCATTTGCTATATTGACCCGGTTCGAAGCCGAATGTCGCAAAAGTTTGACTTTTGCTTTGACTTCAGTTCTGACCCGTTTTAGTGAGGTATAGATATGCCTTAGGACTCTCTTAGGACCAGGTTACATGATGGTTTAACCCTTCGTGACCGGTCCATGATTTGTCCGAGTCTTTTACGCATTTCCGTTAATCGCCTAAAAGTTGACCGTAACGCCCTTTTTTAAATAAAACGAGCATTTCGGACGCGTGAATGGACCATAACCTTGCTTACTAAATTATAAGCATGTCCTTAAAGTTTCACGTCAATCCGAGGTCTAGAATGAGAGTTATGCTAAAAAGCGCAATTAAAATAAACTTTTGTAATAAACGGCGCAATTAGCATAACGCCTATCTAAACCAAGATTTCGTGACCAAAACTTTTACCCACTGTTGTAAAATAATATTTTTGGAATTTTAAAGATTTTTGATAATTTTTACCTTGCTCATAACCTGCGGTTATGGCTACGGTTCGGTAAATACCGAATATGCCCTTTTCGGCCAAAACTTGAGTTCTACATGGTCTTTTGACCCGATTCCAGTTGCTACTGATTTTAAATAATAAATAAAGTATTTTAAACTTTATAAACTGTTCGGGAAACTCAGATTTTCTGTAGAACTCGAAAAGCTCTTTAAAAGTCTTTAAAATGACCGAAAAAAAACCCCTACGGGGCATAATATTAACTTAAACTCGTTACGGGCATCACGGAAGGTATCCTACTGATACCACAACCTCTTTAAGGCATATTGACTTAGGAAATAAGTGTAGGACTCTCATGGTTAACCGTTGCGCCTATTGCGCGCACGATTCGGCTTATGAAACTAGTTTTCATAAATTAGCCGATATGGGTCAAACCATATTATTTTGACCCCAAAATCCAGAGTGTGAACCTTAAACCCATATAAAACAAGTCTCTGAACTTGTTGGGTCAGAATCACACTCCATTCTCGGTTTTCGCCTTTTCGCGCGATTAAACCGTATTTATATTTCGGAACCAACCGGTCTAGGCTACGGCCAATATAAAGACTCGTTAGGATTCTAATAGGTTAATTAAAACCTTCGTTCCAGAATAGGAGCCCCAGTAAAAGCTACCTGTGACGTAATCTATTAAAGGAATATACTTGCAAAGGTAAATACTTTAACTTATTTTCCCCTATACGGGCTTGGGATACGGTATAATATTTACCGCTTGATTGAGCATCATATCTTCCATCGCTTAGGTGGTTAATTGAATAATATGATCGGCTCATTTAAACAGTTTTGTTTCTTAAAAGCCTTTGGGGGGTTAATGACCGTTGTCCCGGATATCCTTGGCATCATTTTACGAAATGGCCACGACCTCGACATCCCGGTGTAGGCGTACACCCGGTATATTATGTCGACATTATTATTTAAAAGACGTAGCCGTTGGTTTTTATACTACGGTTTTACGCAATGTGGTGTGTCTATTAATCTTTAACCCGGACAGGATCCGGGCTACTGAACGCATAAAAGGACATGTAATACGTTCACAAGATTTTAATAATTTTCCCAAGTTATAAAAGAGTTTGTGCCTCGTGCATTCAAATCAATTTTAAATAAACATTTTCAAATGTGTCAGTTGAACGTATTTACCAGTGTAAACTGACGTATTTTTCCCCAAAAGATTAAGTGCAGGTACTATACGAAATTGGCTGGTAATAGCTTCCTAAGCATCACGAATAGTCTCGCAAACTCGATGCGGTATCTGAATGAACAATATTTTATCGTTATTTTGATCCGCTGTGGATACATTCGACTTCTGTAATACACTTGATATTACATTCAAAAGGTTGAATTATATTTATCTTTTTGCTTCCGCTGTGCATTCATATAATTGTGTGGTTTGACTATATTATTGCCAACTACGTCACGGTAATCCCCCACCGGGCCCACCGGTGATACACGTGGAAATCGGGGTGTGACATGAAGCAATTTGGGTAATTGTGGACCGATTAACCAAATCAGCTCATTTCCTACCTATGAAAGAAATCTTTAGCATGGAAAGGTTAGCAAAGTTGTACGTAGACGAAGTGGTATCCTTACATGGAGTTCCACTCTCCATTGTATCGGATAGGGATAGTCGTTTCACTTCCCATTTCTGGACTAGTTTCCAGAAAGCAATGGGAACCCGACTAAATTTGAGTACGACATATCATCCACAAATAGACGGACAAAGTGAAAGGACGATACAAACCCTGGAAGACATGCTTCGAGCATGTGTAATTGATTTTGGTGGTAATTGGGATAACCACTTACCCTTAATTGAATTCTCCTATAACAATAGTTATCATTCAAGCATCGAAGCTGCTCCGTTCGAAGCACTGTATGGACGCAAGTGCAGAACCCCAGTTTGTTGGGCAGAAGTAGGAGAAAGTCAATTATCAGGTCCGGAAATTGTGCAAGAAACTACTGACAAGATAACTCAAATCAAAGAGAGACTGAAGACTGCTAGATATCGCCAGAAAAGCTATGCAGACAATCGCCGCAAGCCACTAGAATTTCAAGTCGGAGACAAAGTACTTTTGAAAGTCTCTCCTTGGAAAGGAGTAATAGATTCGGTAAGAAAGGAAAGCTAAGTCCAAGATACATAGGACCATTTCTAGTAATACAACGAATAGGACCAGTTGCTTATCGTCTACAACTACCAGAAGAATTAGCGGGAGTACATGATGTATTTCATGTATCCAATCTCAAGAAATGTTTATCTGACGAATCCCTGGTAATACCTCTTCAAGATGTAGAGGTAAATGAAAAACTGAAATTCGTAGAGAAACCACTACATATAGAAGATAGAAAAGTCAAGTTTCTCAAACACAAATGACTAGTATTTGTCAAAGTCAAATGGAATTCAAAAAGAGGACCAGAATACACTTGGGAGCTGGAATCAGAAATGAAGCGGAAACATCCTCATTTATTCCAGTAAATCTCGAGGACGAGATTTTTCTTAAGGTGGGGAGGATGTAACAACTCTCACTAAAATTAATACTTAGTAGGTTAATTATCCAATAAGGAAACCCTAATTAAGACACCCAAGTAATTCTGCATAAACCCTGAAAGTTTCAGAACAATCAGAATCAGGATCAGGGCCCCTAAAACTCGGGGGGGGGGGGATAAACCCTAAGTTACGATTATCTAAACAAAACGTTGTCGAAATAGAATTTCACGAATTCAGCAACTCAGCAAGGCTATGCAGGTGACAGGGCTACCCTAGGGTAGATTGTCATCCGTCGCGACACGCGACAGGACTTATGTCCTCTGTCGCGACACGCGGGGGGAACAAAAATTCAGTATATATAGGGGGCCCTGGCACTTGCAGTTTGCTGTTCGTTCGACATACAAATTCACAATATCCACTGAGTTATAGTTCGATTAATATACAACACACACTAATCTCGAAACGCTGCCGCAATCAGGGTAATAACTCGATCGCTAATACGATGCAACGTCCGATCGATTGTAACAATCCAACGATTGTTTGAGTGCTGCTCAAATTGAGTTTATACTTTGTTATTCATCGTGATTTCGACTTGAATGTTTGAGTGCTGTTCGAACTCAGACTATACTCTGTCATTCGTTGTGAATCCGTTGAATTGTTAAGTATTGCACCTTATTAATCGCTGTGAGGGTTTAATCTCGTGAATTGACGTAACTGCTGTATTAATTACTAACCCGTTTGTGTGTGCATTGTTATTTAAATTAGGTTAATCAAGGCTAATCAGTAGGCTTATACTCTGCTCGTTAAGTCTGCAATGTGAGTCATTCTCTTTTTATCAACTGTTTTACAATACTCCAAATTATTTTCCAAAGTTATAATTACAGGGATTAAGTCTTTGTAATCGCCAAGTTTACAACCAGTATGTGGGGTATTGTGCACATTACTTTTATTTGTATCATTTTAAGTGAGCGAGCCTAAATCATGATATACACTATTAGGTAGTCCGACCTAATAGTGATTAATGTCACTTGTGGGTGAACGGACCCAACAGTGATATGACCACAGTCACAGATCCGGTCGAGTGACAAATATTGTGGGTAGTTGGTTGATATGGAAACACTGTAATCGCTCTTAATAGTGTAAATTATAACAACGTGTCATTTTAATTAAAATGAATGATTCACTCAGTATTTCCCCGTTGACAAAACCTTTTTCAAACATGTTTCAGGTGATCTGTTGTGATCCAAGAAAAGTGCCGTGGAGCACTACAAGCTTAGAAAAGTGGCTCAATGTAAATAAATAAAGAAACATGTTTTGAGAAATAAAGATTTTCCCGAGAAATCACCTTATTGTAAATTACAGGGTTTTACCCCTAAACTTGATGTAATAACTAAACGGGCATTTGAGTATTATGCTGTCGCCTAAATTAAATACCATGGGATTTCCTGCCTCACGGCTCTGGACCGGGTCAAACCGGGGCCAAGGGCTGTGACAGTAAACGTTTATTGTGTTTGAACTATTTGTCGTTTATTAAGCGTATTGGCAACTTTCTTGTGTTGTTAGCGGGTTGGTAAATTGGCGGGTAGTTGATACAATCGAACGGGTTATTAGGTTGCATAGTGAATCTTAAAAACTATCCTTGATAACTAATCAGATTGATTAATTCTGAGGCCATGTCTATGTGGTGTTTTGAATCGGTAAACAGGTTTTGATGTTAAACGGGTAATTGGGATTCCGGGTAGAGGTTATTCTTTCTCGTATTGATTACAACTCTCTTAATTAGTTCCTTAGCTTTTACAATCAAACAAACAAACCCCCGAATTAGATAGTTTAGTTTTAATTAATTTCTTTAACACTGACCACTAATTCCTCGTGGATACGATACCCTAGTTACGCTATCTACGTAGCATATTTAGGTTTTTGATTGACCCTAACGACAGTCATCAGACGTTACGGGTTTGTGGGTGTGTCATCATTGACGCAACCGATGGAGGTGTGTAACGCAGAGAACATTTTCATTGGGTTCCTGTAAGATACTGATGTAAAAGGTAATTTGGTGGTTATGGTGGTGGAGGTGGGGGTAGCTGGTGATTATGGTGGTAAAGGTGGTGGTAGCTGGTGCTTTTATGGTGGTGTTCTCGGAATGTAGAAGGTAGTTTTTGTGAGAGAGATTGATATAGTTATATATTAAAAGTTTTACTGTTCAAATTTATTTTATCTAAATAAATGAGTAAAATTACCAATATACCCTTATATGCTAGACACATGTATACTTAACTGAAAATTTTAACCAAGTTAAGGCCAAATGACGTAGAGTGTAATGGATTTTACAAATAAAGGATTGTGACTATAATAATTGAAGTTAAAGGGCATCCATCGCAATCCGATACAAACATAAAGGACGAAAAGTGTAATTTACCCTACTAATAAAGAGATGGTGTTTGACATAATAAACAAACTTTTACAAGAAAAAAAACATAAACTTTTTTTAGGTTATTGGATTTTATCACTTCTAACTATTAGGTATTTGATGCTCTCACTCTTAACTATCACTGTGACTCCCATCACTCTCAATTTAACACTTTGTATGTTATGTCACTCCACATGTGAACATTTCTTAGTGTTTGACTTGTGTTATTGGTGATATTAGCCTAACACTTTATGAATTACTAATGACTACAGGTGAATCTGCTCCTAAAAGATAAAAAGGGAGCAAAAAACCACTCAACCGGAGTTACACAACACATAAAGTGTTAAGTTGGAAGTGATGGGAGTCACAAGTGATAGTTGGGAGTGGCATTGCCCAATACCCAATAATTTTTTTTTTGAACGGCCAACGAATCCTCTACATCGGGATACACTCGCCTTCCGAACCGGGGAAAACCCTCACCTAGGGTCGAAGCCCGTGAACACTCGCCCGAAGGCACGACAGTGCGGTGAGGTAAAACCCGCACAGTTCAAGGATCGAACTAGCAATCACCGCCTACTCGTCTAGTCTCCCATCATCACCAGGTGCCGCATAAACTAAATGGTAAGGGTAGGAATTGAACTTGGATCACTTGGAACATAAGGTCTCTCCCTTACTACTCTACCACTAGCTCATTGGCCCAATACCCAATAATTAAGAGCGCGATATAATCCAATAACCCACTTTTTTTGGGTCTCAAAAAACAGTTATACAAGCTAACACTCCCAATTTCATTAAATCTATATACCAATATGATACATGGGCACACGTCTTTACATAAACTTTCATCTAATCATCGTGGTCATCACTTCTACTATCTTTAAAGGGTGTTTGAGCTTGCTAAATGCCAATTCAAACGCCTTCAAAAAATTTTGTGGATGCAATCAAACACAAAAATAATATCTCAATAAAGAGACATCCTTTCACCTGTGTTTACTTCATTTCTTTTATCCCAAACTTTGTGAGGCCAAAATCTAACAAACCAAACACCAGTAAGCTCATCAACATTCTCATTCTCCTCCAACGACCGTCCCATTGTTTCTCTAGTAAAAAAATACGTCACAAAAAACCCTAAAACACAAACCCCGCCCATCGCCATCAACGTATGCGTCGCCTCAATACCTTTTGGCTCCTCACGAGAAGCCAATATAAACCCGATCAACCCGATTATCGCCCCTAGTTTTCCAACCGCACCCGAGATCCCATGACAAGTTGCACGAAACCTCGCGGGAAAAAGCTCAGCAGGAACTATAAAGGTTGTAGTGTTGGGCCCAAAATTGGAAAAAAAGAAAGTAAGTCCATAGAGGATAATGAAACCGGGACCTTGATTTGATCCCCAATCACCTTTGTTGACTTTTGCGATTGTGAACAAGCTTATAGCCATGAAAAAGAACCCTGCTGCTTGAATCTTGACTCTCCCGACATGATCAATCATGTAAACTGTCACGATATATCCAGGAATGGTTGCACAAATGGCAATGAGTGCTTGGTATTTGGCGATTTGCATTGCATCTTGGTATAGGTTGATGTTTATCTTTGATTTCATAAGGCCTCTAAACGCATGATATTGGAATAAGTTGAGGCTGTAGAAGACAATATCGATGAGAAGCCAGTTGATGGATGCGGCGATGAGATCACGCCCGTGACGTCGGAGAAATTCGCGAGAGAAGAAAGGGTAGGTGTTGGAGAGAGCAGCACGAGTGTTCGGCGTGTTTATCATCTCGACATCTTCTTGGATTGTACTCAGTGGTACGTTCATCACTTTTCCTATGTCTTTTGCTGCTTGTAATGCGTTGTTCTCCACCAAAGCAGTGAATCTGTAGAAGGAATACTCAAAGAAAGCCATGAGTTAAGAGTGAAGTTTGACGGAATATATATGGTTATTTTTATATAAATAATAAATATTATGCAAGTGGATATATTCTTGCAATTGTTTTACAAGGGCGACTTCTTGGTCAGGTTACGAAGAGTAAGACCAAGAAGTTGCCCTTGGTAGGGGCGACAACCTCATGTGAAACAAATATAAGAAACTACAAAATTGTGATGTATGAGTTGTTACTACCGTGCGGTTTCTGGCATCTTCATCCGCCAATAATAAGTCATAGATGCTGGAATCGCACCAATCATGAGAATAAGCCGCCATGCCAGGTCCGATTCAGGCGGGACAGGAGCAATGTTTACTAACGGTGCAAGTTCGGACGACTTTTCTAGATTGTGCTTGTTGGCACTAGCTTCGAAAATGGAGCACACTATCATGGACACGAGCGAACTCAAAAGTATCCCAAACCCTTGCATGGAGAACACACCTGCTATAAACGCTCCACGAGTCCGCTTATTAGCGAACTCCGCCATAATCGTGGCCGATAATGGGTAGTCCCCTCCTATTCCCATCCCAAGCAAGAACCGAAAGAACCCAAGGCTCACAAACACCATCGACGTCAAACTAGAGAGCGATAATCCGCATCCAATAGACCCCACTACCATCATGATGAGAGAAACACCATACACACGACGACGTCCGACACGGTCTCCAAGCCGGCCGAAAACCAGTTGACCAATCACAGCTGTTGGTGCACTTGTGTCTGTACTTTGTCTGTATTCAGCCTCGATGTAAAACGATGTCTATGTTAGTCTTGTAAGTTTGACCAAGTCAACTATCCTCCTAGTTTGACTTGGCCAAACAGTTAGTTTATGCATGTAACATGTCTGGTTCGAAGGATATCTCATCGAAGGATAGTTAGATCCTTCGATGAGCTCAAAAGTTGAACCCTCGATGGATGGACCTCGATAGATAGTCCTTCGAGGTCACTGCGAACCCTTCGATGGAAGTCTGATCGAAAGATGATCTTTCGATCAGTATTCCTAATCCTTCGACAGGTTCAACATCGATAGATGATCCTTCGTGACATCTATCGGATCCTTCGGTCAGACCTGCTGTGTTTGGGTATAAATACCCATGCAGTGTGTTCTTTTCAGTTTAGATGCACACAGAAGGATAGAGAGACACTTTGAGAGCATTCTGTCCAAAACACACACACACACTTTGAGAGTTTGCAAAACACATTTGTGAACATAGTGCTTGTAACCGGAACCTTCATTCGTATTAATACAGTGGTGTTAATCGGTGAACCTTTGTTTGTTTGTGTTTATACTTGTTTCATCTCGGTTTGCTTGCTAGCTTGGATTCCGCACTCGCTAGTGGGTTTGTATAACAAGGTTTAGGTTCGTCATCCTCCGAGAGGGACCTACAAGTGGTATCAGAGCCGTGGCTCTTTACCTTGTTTAAAACCGGGTTTGTTCAAGTTCTTGGTGTGTTTGGACACTTGGTTTAGCACCCGTTTTTGGTGGTTTTCTTGCATTTTTAAACTGAAAACGAGTTCTAAACCTTTCGGGAGTGTTCAAGGTTGGGTTGGGTAACTTAAAAATCTGTTTTTAAGTAACTTGGTGTTTTCCGGCCACATCTCCGGTGTGTTTCGGTGACCAGACCTTCTGGATAAGGTTTACCATTTTGGGAAATTTTATTTGAAAGTCAAAAAGTTGGTGAAAAGTTGTGTCTGCACATACCTTCTGCCGAAAGTTGTGCACCAACCCATCACCTTTCCCACCTACCCGTCAACTTCGTGTCAGTGTGTCAGAAGCATTCGAAAGATATCCTACGACATCGAAAGACCATCTTTCGATCGAAGACAGCTCGATAGATAAGCATCTTTCGAGTAGTCTTTCGAAGTCTAAATATTATATTTCGTTCTTGGAATCTTTTCGAAAGATACAATCGTTCGAGCTACTGTTACTCTTCGAAAGATAAGGATTTATCTCGAAAGATAAGGATCTTTCATTGTGAATCTTTCGAGATTAGTGAATCTTTCGAGATCAGAGTCGAAAGATAAGGATCTTTCATTGTGAATCTTTCGAAATAATTGCTCGAAAGATAAGGATCTTTCAAACTGTGAATCTTTCGAAGTCTTTCGAAGTCTTTGTTCGAAACTCAACAGTGATCGTTCGAACACTGTTGATCATTCGAACAAGTGTTGATCATTCGAACAAGTCTTGATCCTTCGAACAAGTCTTGATCTTTTCATTCTTGTCTGTTTGAATTTAACAGTTTGTGTTTGTGAAGGTTTTCAATTGGTATTCACCAAAATGAGTTGTACAAGTCCTTGTGATTGGAGTTTGGACTCACAATCTAGTCAAGAGCTAACTTCTGCTGCAGCTTGGGCAAAAAGTATGTTTCCTCCGCCATCAATCAGTCCAAGTCAATGGGCTTTGGTATCCAATCAAAGTCAAAGCATTCAAAACCTTTTGATTAGTGAAAGCGAAACGGGCAGCAACAATCGTCCACCAAAGTTGAATCATATGAACGACTTTCCATCATGGAAAAACCGCTTTCACACGTATGTTCAAGGGCAAAGCACCGATCTTTGGACGTGTTTCATCAATGCATTCAATGCCAATCTGGAGGTTGCTGCGTCCACTTCAGAAGGTTATGCAAACATGCTGGAAAATGACAAGAAGGCTTATGAATTGGAGAAAAAGGCCTTTGCTACACTTACACAAGCACTCAACAAAGATATCTATCATCAGTTCTCCTACTGCAAGACCACGAAAACATTGTGGGATGCCTTAGTTGCTAGAGGAGAAGGCAATGCAGCTACTCGAAAGTCTCGTCATGATTTGTTGAAGAAAGAGTTTGAATCGTTTCAATTTTTGGAAAACGAAACTCTAAATGATATGAAAACACGTTTCTACCATCTGATTAGTGAAATGTGTGCTTACGGGGTTGTCTCTACTCAACAAGACATGGTGAATAGGTTTGCTGACGCTCTGCCTCCAAAATGGAGTTCTTTTATTGAGCTGTTGAAGCACACTGGAACTCTAGACACGGTTAACATCTACGAGTTCATTCAGAAGCTGGAACATAAAAATGATGAAGAAATCAGAAAAGCAAAGCGAGCTCCCGCTCCTCAGAATACAGAGATGTACCTTCCAGGCTTCGATGCTTTGGCAAGATCCGCTGCAGCTCAGCAACAGCAACCTAAACTGCAAACTGCATTTGTGTCCAACACAAGTTCTCTTCCGTTTCCTCAATCAACTGCTGCTCCGGCTTTTGATCCGAGGTCTTACATTCCTGTCCCAACACAGCCACAAGTCCAACCTCCACAACAACAACAGCAGGCTCACTATACAAGCAATCCTCAACCTAAAAACCCTAACACAATCCGAGTCGATAATTCAAACCTTTCACACCTCAGCATTGAAGTTGCTAAGGAGCACATGGAAATTATTAATACAATGGTCAGTGCTTACTGTGGTTTGGTAGCAGGTCAGCTTGGAAACATCAACATGACCAATGAAGATTATCAACAGATCGACAAGGAAGAAATGGAGTTGATGGATATTAAGTGGGCTTTTGCAAGTGCGGTTAGAAGGGCCAAAGACTTTATGGCTCGTACTAGTAGAACTTCGTTGGAAGGAAAGAAAGATACGAAGTATGGGTTTGATATCAACGCCGTTACATGCTTCAACTGTGGTAATAAAGGGCACTTCAAACGTGAGTGCACTCTACCAACAAAACATGGCAATCACAACCCTTTCAGAAACCAGACGAGTACTACAAATGTGAATGCCCAGCAAGAAAACCGTGAGAGGAGGATGGTGGCAGTTAATAACAATCAGGGCCAGCCTGGAACTTCAAATCCCAATCGGGCTCTGGCTGTTCAAGCTGATGAGGGATGTGACTGGTCAGTGCAGTTTGGTGAAGATGATCAGAGAAGTGGAACAGCTTGTTATGCAAAGATCATCGAGCATGTTCATAAAGAAGAGTCCTCTGGAAGTGATGACAGTTCTGGTTATTCTGGAAGTTCTGATGAAGAAGGCTCTGTTTCTGGGGATAATCACTCAGAGTCTGATGTGAAGGAGGAAGGAGGTGATGATATTCAAGATCTACTGAATGAAGCTGATGAGCTTAAATGTCAGAAATCAATTCTGATTAGGAAGGCGGCTACTGCATCAAAGGAAATGGAGAAGTTATTTTCTGAAGATGGAGCTTTTTCTTTTCAAACTGCCTTTATGGCAAACGGTTCAGCCTCTTCTAGTCAGGTAAATTCTGAACCTCCTGCTCCTAGTGTTTGTAAATCATGTGCTGATATGAAGCTTGAATCAGAAAAGCTTCATAGTCATAACCAGAATTTGGTTATTGAACTGTCGAAATGCAAAGAGGCGAACATGGCTTTAACTCGGAATGAAAAAAAAATTAAATCTATAATAGAAACATTAAAGAAAAATGTGTCCGAGGTTAACAAAGTAGTTTACCACAAGCAAGTGAGCATAAATGAATACATTAACATTGTGGAGGAAACTAAGAAGCAATTAGCCATTGCCCAATGCGAGCATGATGCGATCAAACAAAAATTGGAGAGTTATTCTAACTCCCAATTTGTGCTTGATCACATCATCGATGTTCAACAACCAAAGGGAAATCAGAAAGGCATAGGGTATAAGAAATGTCCGCCCCCTTTGATGAACAATTATACCAAGATGCCTGATGAGGAGGAAATGCCTCGGTATGAACCCAGTGTGCCTCTAGATGTTGAGGAATTTACTACTGGCCTAGGGTTCAAACCGGACAATTATTCAAACACAGCCTCTAAGGAACAAGAAACGTCATCATCCATGAAGCAAAGTCCTCCAATTATCGAGGACTATGAGACATCGGATGATGAATCAGAAGTGGCTGTAAGTGATCAGGATAAATCACTTAGCAAGATGAAAGGAGTAGTTATTCCACGAGAGAATCACATCCTTTGTGATCCTGATACTCCTGATGTTCCATCTGTTAAGAAGCAAGTGATTGATCCTGTCAAAGTTGATAAGACATGTGTGTCTACTGTTAAAAGCAGTAATGTGTTGTACACATTGGTTGGAGATAATAAAATCTACTCAGATCACGTTTTTCCAATTAAAAATGTAAATCAATCTTTGATTGATAAAGTCTTTGAAGACAACACAAACAAATTTTTGGGAAAAACACTTCCGGGAATTGTGGTAACACAATGTGATCCAATTCCTAAGGCTGAGATTAGAAAACAGTTTGGTAATCAAAAATCTTCAACCACTCAACAACCTAGTGCTTCTAATGGTAAACAACCAGTCAAACGAGCTCAAAAACATAAAGTCTCTCAGATGAAGTCTGAAACAAAAGGAGCTCGATTTCAAAAGAAAGCAAAAGATGTCAAGTTCGTGTCATCCAAGGGTACTGATAAGATTGAAACTTTTGAGAACAAATCTAACACGGATTTTGTAAAACAAGTGACAATCTTAAAACGTAACAGTGATAACAATTACACTCAACGCACAAATGGGTGTGATGAAAAGGCTAGTACCTCGGGTTCCACGAGTTCGACATCTTGTGGTCAATCAAGTTCTCCAAAATTTATTGATAGGAGAACATGTTTTAAATGTGGAGAAATTGGGCACATCATCAGAAACTGCCCAAATGCTCCAAAGAATAAATTTGTTGAGAAAGCTCCACCTGAAACAGTTCATCCTCAACGTCGGTCAGTTTCACCTAAACATGATAAACGAACGGTAAAAGGACAAGAAACTAAACAACGACGTAAGAACATGAAAACTGTTGCAAAAGCTTTAAAATCTGAAGTTAAAACAGTTCAAAAGGAACCAAGTGTGTCACAACCTATAAAACCAGAATCTTCAAAAACTGGTAGGCAAAAACGAACTTGGTTACCTAAGTCGGGTGACAATTCAGGGGGAGCAGTTGTTCTTGAAAACCATCAAGAGATTGATATCACGTTTCGTGATGCTCAGGGACGACCCAAGACCACTAAGGCTTGGGTCCCCATTCTCAACTGATGTTTTAAATGACATGTGCAGGATGTTCTAGGAGGAACTATTAATAGTCACTGGATTGTTGATAGTGGAGCATCCAGGCACATGACTAGCGACTTACGGCTCCTATACGACGTGAGAAACATTAGAGGAGGGTATGTTGCTTTTGCGGGAGACAAAGGCGGATTCATCACTGGAGAGGGAAGTATCTCAAATGGAATGGTGTGCTTCGATAAGATCAATTATGTTAAGCAAATTGATCATAATCTTCTCAGTGTGTCGCAAATCTGCGATAAAAAATTCTCAGTGCATTTTGATGATGCCGGCTGCTATGTGCTGAAATCTGGATTCAAAATTCCACAAGAATGGATTCTCTTATCGGCTCCGAGAGTTAATGATCTTTATATTCTCGACATGAGCCAGGCGATTACTACATCTGCACAAGTCACTTGCTTTGTCTCAAAAGCCACGGAAAAGGAGTCTATATCTTGGCACAGAAGAATGGGACACATTCACTTGAGAAAGATGAACCATTTGGTGAAAAATAATCTTGTGAATGGTGTGCCTGTGAGAAGTTTTGTAACACCTCGAATTTTTGTGTCCAATGATGTGTTAACACGTGTCATTTGATTACACGTGGCATCTATAATAAATAAAGGACTAATTTTGACAAACCTTGAAAGTATATAAATTCGAGGGTTATAAATGTCAACAAGGGTAAATATACTGTATAGTAACCCTAAATAAATGCTTGTACCTTCAAACGAATAAATCATAAATCGTACGGAAGCGAAACGCAGAAGAAAGTGAGAGATTACGAACTACAGGGGTTAACTGTGTCAACATGTTTAATTATACCTCTGAGTGACCCTTTAACATTCCCAAGGCTTCGTAACAGTATTATACGCTCACTAGAATATACTGTATAAATTCCGCGAAGTTCCGTTTTCAAACGAAAGAGTTATACTCGAATTCGTATGAGAAGGGTTAAAAGCGTCAATAACAAAAGTTAAGGCTTTCTGAATAATAAATAAATAAACCGGGGACTTAACAACGCGGGTAAATAACACGAGGCCCCTATCGGTAAATAACCGAGGGCCAAACCGCAAAGTTACCCCTTCAAACCCGAAAGGTCAGGTAAATCATTACGAAAGATTTCGTTATTAATTACCAGGATTTCGTAATCATTTCAAAAGATTTTAAAAATCTGAAAAACAGGCCCCACGCGACCCGCATTGCATGTTGGTTAAGTTGAGGCGGGCCGCGAGCCTCCTCTTTTACTCGCCTGATATTTAAAACCCAGGCGGCCCGCATTATAAACGCATGGAACTCCCATGCGGGCCGCATTAGACGCCCAGATGCAGAAACATTGTAACTACTTGACCTTTGGACCCTTTGAATGACCAACAACCAATTAATGGGGCATGGGCACTCTATGCTCGACCCATAACACTTAGGGGACATCTGCCCATCATCCACACTCAGTGTAGCATGAGTTGTAATGATCTTAGAGCCTAAGTTTCACTATAAATAACCACATTGGCTCATAACAATTCACACAACACAAATCAACTTCTCTGGTCATTCTAAAGAACCTCCAAACATCTTTCTCTGCTCTATAAGCAAGAACACACTTCTGTAAGTCGTTCATACTCATTTTGGTCCTGCATTTCCATAGTTATAGCTCATAAACGCAACCGTCGTAACTAACGGTTGTCATTACAATAACTTGCAAATGGTCCAGTCTTATGACGGATCAAAAGTAGTTTTGAGTAGGTAATTATGTGGGTAATAAACTTCTAAAAAGGTTCCCCCTGATCACCACTCTAACTATGTCAAAAATCGAGTCAAACGTGCGGTTAAAAAGTCAACAGAAAGCTATTTTAGCGATTTATGCATAATCTGTAATGTATATGTTATGAAACCTGTTTTGACACTTATAAAACATGATAATAAGTATATAAACTTGTTTGCGCTCGTTTGAATCGACCATTTGCTATATTGAACCGGTTCGGAGCCGAATGTCGCAAAAGTTTGACTTTTGCTTTGACTTCAGTTCTGACCCGTTTTATTGAGGTATAGATATACCTTAGGACTCTCTTAGGACCAGGTTACATGATGGTATGAACCTCTGTGATCGGTTCATGAGTTATCCGAGTCTTTTGCGCATTTCCGTCATTCGCCTAAAAGTTGACCGTAACGGCCTTTATAAAATAAAACGAGTATTTCGGACACGTGAACGGACCATAACCTTGCTTATTAAATTATAAGCATGTCCTTAAAGTTTCACATCAATCCGAGGTCTAGAATGAGAGTTATGCTAATTAGCGCAATTTAAATAAACTTTTGTAATAAACGGCGCAATTAGCATAACACCTATCTAAACCAAGATTCCGTCACCAAAACTTTTACCCACTGTATTAAAATAATATTTTGGGAATTTTAAAGATTTTTAATAATTTTTACCTCGCTCATAACCTGCGGTTATGGCTACGGTTCGGTAAATACCGAATATACCCTTTTCGGCCAAAATATGAGTTCTACAAGGTCTTTTGACCCGATTCCAGTTGCTACTGGTTTTAAATAATAAATAAAGTATTTTAAGCTTTATAAGCTGTTCGGGAAACTCAGATTTCCTGTAGAACTCGAAAAGCCTTTTAAAAAGTCTTTAAAATGACCGAAAAGTCCCTACGGGGCATAATATTAACTTAAACTCGTTACGGGCGTCACGGAAGGTATCCTACTGATACCACAACCCAATTAAGGCATGTTGACTTAGGAAATAAGCGTACGACTCTCATAGTTAATCGTTTCGCCTATTGCGCGCACGGTTCGGCTTATGAAACTAGTTTTCATAAACTAGCCGATATGGGTCAAATTATATTATTTGAACCCCAAAATCCAGAGTGTGAACCATTAACCCATATAAAACAAGTCTCTGAACTTGTTGGGTCAGAATCACACTCCATTCTAGGTTTTCGCCTTTCCGCGCGATTAAACCATATCTATATATCTATCGGAACCAACCGGTCTAGGCTACGGCCATTATAACGACTCGTTAGGATTCTAAGAGGTTAATTAAAACCTTCGTTCCAGATTAGGAGCCCCAGTAAAAGCTATCGGTGATTTAATCCAAATTAAGGAAATATACTTGCAAAGGTAAATACTTTAACTTATTTCCCCTATATGGGCTTGGGTTACGGTATATTAATACCGCTTGATTGAGCATTATATTCTTCCATCGCTTAGGTGGTTAATTAAATAATATGATCGGCTCATTTAAACAGTTTTGTTGCTTATAAGCCTTTGGGGGGTTTAATGACCGTTGTCCCGGATATCCTTGGCATCATTTTACGAAATGGCCACGACCATCGACATCCCGGTGTAGGCGTACACCCGGTATAAAGTGTCGACATTAAATTAAAAGACGTAGCCGTTGGTTTTTATACTACGGTTTTACGCAAACGTGGTGTGTCTATAAATCTTTAACCCGGCACGACCCGGGCTACTGAACGCATAAAAGAACATGTAAAACGTTCACAAGATTTTATTATAGTTTTCCCAAGTTATAAAAGAGTTTGTGCCTTGTGCATTCAAATCAATTTTAATAAACATTTTCAAATGTGTCAGTTGAATGTATTTACCAGTGTAAACTGACGTATTTTCCCCAAAAAGATTAAGTGCAGGTACTGTATGAAATTGGCTGGTATTAGCTGCCTAAGCATCATGAATAGTCTCGCAAACTCGATGCCGTATCTGAATGAACAACATTTATTTATTTTGATCCACTGTGGATATATTCAACCCCTGTAATACATTTGATATTACAACCAGAGGTTGGAGTTTATATATTTATCTTATGCTTCCGCTGTGCATTATATAATTGTGTGGTTTGACTATATTGTTGCCAACATCGTCACGGTAATCCCCCACCGGGCCCACCGGTGAGACACGTGGAAATCGGGGTGTGACAGGTTGGTATCAGAGCCAACATTGAGTGAATTAAACACTATCCTATTGTGTTTAATCTCAATGACACAATTGCACATACTTGAGTCTAGACAAGAACTTAGGACAAATTCGGATTAATGCTCCTTTTTGTCATAACTTTCATTTCGATTTTTAATAAGTTTTGGAGCAGGAAAATGCCACCTGTTATATTCCGAGGAAGAGGAAGGGGAAGAAGAGGCAGAGGAGAAGTCGTGACACATCACGATAGCGAAGCTGGACCATCTGGTACAAGACATCCTTCGATGACACGGAGCGAAGAGCCACAACGACGAAGAGATCTTTACGAACCCGCGAGGCATTCCACTTCGCACAGCTCGACGCCATCCTACCGGCACTCCTTTGGGCCAAACTCAGAGAATGATCCCAACAACCCACAACCTTCCTTCATACCTCTACAACGTTCAGTATCGACCCGGAATTATGACGACCCTACTCCATACTACATAGGTCAGTTTAATCCGGCTGACTACATACAGGAACCTTCAGGATTTGTTCCGCTTGGTCCACAAGACCACTTTTCTGAAGATCCCATGGAGGAAGATGAGGATCCTACTGAACCAGCTCGTGGTACGCCCACGCATCCGATAGAAGTTTCTGATGGGTCATCCTTCCATGGAACGCCCTATCAAGGACCAGACAGCTTCCAAGCGTTGTTTGACCGTCATGAGTGGTACTACACACCACCTCAACAGACATCTCAACAACCGAGACATCCACAGGATCCCTCTGAGGATTCACGCTTTGAGGCAGTTACGCCACCACCTCCGCCACCGGCACAACCAGTAATACCTGATCCGCCAAGGCGTAGGAGGACAAATGCTCGTATGTCTACACGAGGAGGAGGGGGTATCCACTTCAGCACTCCTCGACATTCTAGTAGTAGCCACTATCCACCACTACAAGAAGAAGGACCTTCAAGTCCTATACAGGAGGCGAACACCGCACCAGCTGCACGAAATTCGCCACCATTTGGGTATGACCAACCCATACCTGCTTATACGGGTCCGACGGCTTACAACCCGTTCGAACCGTCACAAGCACAATACAACTACGGCTATGAGCGCGACCCATATGTGGTGTCGGCAAGATATAATGCGCGCTACCCTGACGGAGCACATGGAAACATGGGACCACCGGATTACTCAGCTCATGGGTATCCCATACCTCCCAGACCTCCAGTTCCACATCAAGCGCCACAACCACGTTTCTCTCCTCCTGAACAGGAAGAAATACTCCATCGACTAGATCGTGTGGAGAGAGAGTTCGAAGAAGAGAAAAAGAGCCACCGAGGATTTCTCAAGGGCTTGGCTAACCTACTAAAGGGCAAAAAGAAGAAACGTGACCACTAGCCCTTAATAGTTGCACTAATGTAATTTCTACTTTGAAATAAGTCCCTGCGTGGACAACTTATCATATTTCAGTCCCTACGTGGACTTATCTTTAGTCCCTGCATGGACCTCTATCTTGTATTAGTCCCTGCGTGGACTTGTCACTTATTTTAAACCTCTGTGGAGGTATGTACTATTTGAAAGACCCGTTTAGGGCAATATGTAATTGTATTTGAGATTATGGAATGTATGTTATGAGTTTTGTTTTAATATGTATAAAAATAAATCAAAACCATTCCTTTTACATTGATCTGCCTAAATAAAGAATCTTAAAAGGTGAAACCTAGCTTGGTGTCTTTTAAGATCCAGTCAAGATGGTACGACCTAATTGAAAAGATTCTGATTCTCTGTTAACCTCTGTACGCATGTTAACAATCATGGCAGATGTGATTCGTTAAAATCACGCACGTCATTCTTATACGATAATCCTTTAAGGATTTCAAAAC
This sequence comes from Helianthus annuus, assembly GCF_002127325.2. Taxonomy (NCBI): domain Eukaryota; kingdom Viridiplantae; phylum Streptophyta; class Magnoliopsida; order Asterales; family Asteraceae; genus Helianthus; species Helianthus annuus. The sequence goes on along the minus strand of NC_035440.2, from coordinate 18,240,055 downwards.
CCAACTAAATGATTTATAAATCGTGGGTTAAATCACCAATGAAGGTGATCAGTATTATTAAAACATCCATTAGTGATGTAGTGCCTACGGGCCAATCTTATTAAAACATCCATTAGTGATGTAGTGCCTACGGGCCAGTATTATTAAAACATCCATTAGTGATGTAGTGCCTACGGGCCAATCTTATTAAAACATCCATTAGTGATGTAGTGCCTACGGGCCAGTATTATTAAAAACATCCATTAGTGATGTAGTGCCTACGGGCCAATCTTATTAAAACATCCATTAGTGGTGTAGTGCCTACGGGCCAATACTATTAAAACATCCATTAGTGATGTAGTGCCTACGGGCCAATATTATTAAAAACATCCATTAGAGATGTAGTGCCTACGGGCCAACCATATTAAAACATCCATTAGAGATGTAGTGCCTACGGGCCAACCATATTAAAAACATCCATTAGAGGTGTAGTGCCTATGGGCCGTAATAATTGTCTTATAAAGACAAAAGGCAGTGGTAGTCTATGACTCTCTGTCAGAAAGAGGTAAGAGAACTACGGTTCAAATCTCTATGCCTTTGATTCTCTGAAATCTCGGCTAAATTTATAAAACATCCTCGTGATTAGGCTTTATGCTGCCAATACTATTTATATAGTTGAAATAGGATATATTCAAATCCTAATATGTAATGAAGTAATAAGTTAACCAAATATGGTCTCTGTACCATGGTTGACAAATTGTCATAAAAGACAATTATATAATAATCGCCTAAATAAAATTTTGTTATCTTCTGTAACAGATTCAAGTTACGATGGCGGATCCCAATGGAGAGAACAGCCACACAAATGAAGATGACTATGACAATACGCCAGTGCATCTGACAGGCGCACAACTGAAGGCTCTGATTGACAATGCTGTTCAGGCAACTATTGATCGTCAATATACTGAGTCCCAAGGCATAACCGTGTCAAAACCACCCTCTAAACCAAAGACACACTCCAAACCACCCTCTGAACCCAAGAAAGATGACGACAAACACTCGTCCACTGAGCACAGCGTTCATCGCGATAGAGAATATACTGATGCATCCAGTGCTAAGGGTTGCACCTACAAATACTTTGTATCATGTAAGCCCCGGGAATTTACAGGGGAGAAAGGTGCTGTTGATTGTATCACCTGGCTAGATGAGATGGACACTATTGTGGACATCAGCGGGTGTGCAGCGAGGGATGTGGTGAAATATGTGTCCCAGTCTTTTAAGGGCGAGGCCCTGGCATGGTGGAGGGCGTTGGTGCAGGCATCTGGTAAGTCTGCTTTGTACAAGATGACATGGGAGGAATTCATTGCTCTCATTAAAGAAAACTACTGCCCTCAGCACGAGGTTGAGAAGATAGAGGCTGATTTTGTCTCACTGGTGATGACGAACCTGGACTGCCAGGCGTATTTGACGAGTTTCAATACCATGTCTCGTCTAGTTCCATACCTGGTGACACCAGAACCCAGAAGAATCGCCCGTTTCATTGGGGGATTAGAGCCTGCAATAAAGGCTAGCGTAAAGGCTTCTCGGCCGACGACCTTTAGGTCAGTTACTGACCTCTCCTTGTCTCTAACTTTAGATGCTGTCCATCTGAGGACACTAAGGAACAAGGAGGCTGAGAAGAGAAAACGTGAGGATGATACCTCACGAAGATCAGGGAAGAAGCACCGTGGAAGCGGTGAAAGCAAAAGAGGGTCGGAGGCAAAGAAGGATGGGCAAGCTGGTGAAAGGCCCAACTGCAAAATCTGCAAGAAACCCCACTCTGGGAAATGTAGATTTGCATCGAACTCACAGTCGCAATCAAAGACTCCTTCCTGTGGACTATGCAAGTCCAAGGATCATAAGACTGTGGAATGCAAAAAGATCAAGGATGCAACCTGCTATGGTTGTAATGAAAAAGGGCACATCAAGAGTAACTGCCCAAAGTATGCCAAGAAGGCGGAAGAGACGAAGAAGTCAAATGCGAGAGTTTTTCGCATGGATGCAAAGGAAGCAGTCCAGAACGACAACGTGCTTACAGGTACTTTTCTCGTAAATAATATATTTGCAAGAGTACTATTCGATTCTGGCGCTGATAAGTCCTTTGTAGACCAGAAATTTTGCCAACTACTAAATATGCCAATCAAAACCCTTGACGTGAAATACGAAGTAGAGTTAGCAGACGGCACGATCGAAACCGTCTCTACTGTTTTAGAAGGATGTGAAATGTCCATTAGGAACCATTCTTTTCCTTTATCTCTACTTCCCTTCAAATTAGCGGGTTTTGACATTGTCCTAGGCATGGACTGGTTATCCCATAACCAGGCCCAAATCATTTGCGGCAAGAGGCATATAGTGCTAAAGACTCCGAGTGGTGAATCTCTTACCATTCGAGGGGATACGCAGTACGGATTGCCCGAAGACGTATCTATGCTGAAGGCTTCAAGGTGTCTGAACAGAGGCTGCGTAATTTACATGGCTCAGGTGATAATTGAAGAACCAAAGCCGAAGATCGAGGATCTTCCCGTCATTTCTGAATACCCCGAGGTTTTTCCCGAAGAACAACCTGGTTTGCCACCAGATAGACAAGTGGAGTTCAGAATAGACATCATTCCCGGAGCGGCTCCGATAGCAAGAGCACCTTACAGATTAGCTCCGACGGAAATCAAAGAACTGAGGACCCAGTTGGATGAACTGCTGGCGAAAGGTTTTATCAGACCTAGTTCATCTCCCTGGGGAGCTCCTGTCCTATTTGTAAAGAAGAAGGACGGATCGATGCGGTTGTGCATCGACTATCGAGAGCTAAATAAAGTCACCATAAAGAATAGATATCCTTTACCAAGGATCGATGATCTATTCGATCAGCTGCAAGGAGCAAGCTACTTCTCCAAGATCGACTTAAGGTCGGGCTATCATCAACTAAGGGTCAGAGATGAAGATGTACATAAGACTGCATTTAGGACTCGCTATGGTCATTACGAGTTCCTAGTTATGCCTTTTGGGCTCACAAATGCACCGGCTGCGTTCATGGATCTCATGAATCGCGTTTGCAAGCCGTACTTGGACAAATTCGTCATAGTCTTCATCGATGATATCATTATCTATTCCAAGAATCAAGCTGACCACGAGAAGCACCTCCGTTGCATTCTCGAATTACTACAGCGTGAGAAACTCTACGCCAAATTCTCGAAATGTGAATTCTGGCTACGAGAGGTTCAATTTTTAGGGCACGTTGTGAGTGAGCGTGGTATCCAAGTGGATCCCGCTAAGGTAGAGGCAGTCATGAACTGGCAAGAGCCAAAGACGCCTACCGAAATCCGTAGCTTCCTGGGGTTAGCAGGATACTACCGGAGGTTTATTGAAAATTTTTCAAGGATTGCTGCACCCTTGACTTCCTTGACCAAGAAGAAAGAAAAGTACATTTGGGGCCCAAAGCAGCAAGAGACCTTCGAAATACTGAAGCAAAAGCTAAGCAACGCACCTGTGCTGACATTACCAGAAGGTACAGACGAATTCGTAGTTTACTGCGATGCATCACACACAGGCATGGGGTGTGTGCTTATGCAGAAGGGCAAGGTGATTGCCTATGCTTCAAGGCAATTAAAGGTGCATGAAAAGAATTACACCACCCATGATTTGGAGTTGGGTGCCGTTGTATTTGCACTTAAGTTGTGGAGGCACTACCTTTATGGCATTAAATTTGTGATTTATTCTGATCACAAAAGCCTCCAGCACCTGTTCAACCAGAAAGAGTTGAACATGAGGCAACGCCGTTGGATGGAGACCCTGAATGACTATGATTGCGAGATCAGGTACCATCCCGGCAAGGCGAAAGGAAAGGGTAAAACCCATTCCAATCAATGCCAAGAGCATTGACCCAAAACCAGGAAAGGAAACGATACAATATGGGTCATAGTCGATAGGCTGACTAAATCGGCTCATTTTCTACCCATCAAGGAGACGTATAGCTCCGATATGTTAGCCCAACTTTATGTTGATAAGATTGTAGCCTTACACGGCATACCTGTGTCTATTATCTCCGACAGGGATACTAGATACACATCTCACTTCTGGAAGAGTTTCCAACAATCTTTGGGCACGCGTTTAAACTTCAGTACGGCTTACCATCCACAGACGGACGGTCAAAGTGAGCGTACTATCCAAACGCTAGAAGACATTCTTCGTGCATGTGCGATCGATTTAGGTGGTAACTGGGATAAAAACCTACCCCTGATCGAATTCTCCTACAATAATAGCTACCACACCAGCATAAAGGCTGCGCCTTTTGAGGCATTATATGGTAGGAAATGCAGATCGCCTGTTTGTTGGGCGGAAGTAGGAGAGGTCCAATTATCAGGACCAGAGATTGTTTTCCAGACAACGGACAAGATTGTCCAGATCCGGGAACGTCTCAAGGCTGCCCGCGATAGGCAGAAGAGCTACGCTGATCCAAAGCGTAAGGATTTTCACTTCGAAGTGGGTGAAAAGGTATTACTTAAGGTATCACCCTGGAAGGGGGTGATGCGTTTCGGCAAGAAAGGCAAACTGAGTCCGAGATACATAGGACCTTTTGAGGTCATTGAACGGGTCGGATCAGTTGCCTATAAGTTGAACTTGCCTGAAGAGCTCAATGGAATTCACAATGTGTTCCACATCTGCAATCTCAAAAAGTGCTTCGCCGATGAATCATTGGTGATTCCACACACAGATGTGCATATAGATGAGAGCTTAAAATTTATAGAAAAACCTTTGTCGATTGAAGATCGACAGGTGAAGAAGCTTCGCAGAAAGCACGTACCGATTGTAAAAGTCAAATGGGATGCTCGTAGAGGTCCTGAATATACGTGGGAAGTCGAAGCTACAATGAAAGAAAAGTACCCCTATTTATTTGAGTAAATCTCGGGTCGAGATTTATTTTAAGGGGGTGAGGATGTAACACCTCGAATTTTTGTGTCCAATGATGTGTTAACACGTGTCATTTGATTACACGTGGCATCTATAATAAATAAAGGACTAATTTTGACAAACCTTGAAAGTATATAAATTCGAGGGTTATAAATGTCAACAAGGGTAAATATACTGTATAGTAACCCTAAATAAATGCTTGTACCTTCAAACGAATAAATCATAAATCGTACGGAAGCGAAACGCAGAAGAAAGTGAGAGATTACGAACTACAGGGGTTAACTGTGTCAACATGTTTAATTATACCTCTGAGTGACCCTTTAACATTCCCAAGGCTTCGTAACAGTATTATACGCTCACTAGAATATACTGTATAAATTCCGCGAAGTTCCGTTTTCAAACGAAAGAGTTATACTCGAATTCGTATGAGAAGGGTTAAAAGCGTCAATAACAGAAGTTAAGGCTTTCTGAATAATAAATAAATAAACCGGGGACTTAACAACGCGGGTAAATAACACGAGGCCCCTATCGGTAAATAACCGAGGGCCAAACCGCAAAGTTACCCCTTCAAACCCGAAAGGTCAGGTAAATCATTACGAAAGATTTCGTTATTAATTACCAGGATTTCGTAATCATTTCAAAAGATTTTAAAAATCTGAAAAACAGGCCCCACGCGACCCGCATTGCATGTTGGTTAAGTTGAGGCGGGCCGCGAGCCTCCTCTTTTACTCGCCTGATATTTAAAACCCAGGCGGCCCGCATTATAAACGCATGGAACTCCCATGCGGGCCGCATTAGACGCCCAGATGCAGAAACATTGTAACTACTTGACCTTTGGACCCTTTGAACGACCAACAACCAATTAATGGGGCATGGGCACTCTATGCTCGACCCATAACACTTAGGGGACATCTGCCCATCATCCACACTCAGTGTAGCATGAGTTGTAATGATCTTAGAGCCTAAGTTTCACTATAAATAACCACATTGGCTCATAACAATTCACACAACACAAATCAACTTCTCTGGTCATTCTAAAGAAGCTCCAAACATCTTTCTCTGCTCTATAAGCAAGAACACACTTCTGTAAGTCGTTCATACTCATTTTGGTCCTGCATTTCCTTAGTTATAGCTCATAAACGCAACCGTCGTAACTAACGGTTGTCATTACAATAACTTGCAAATGGTCCAGTCTTATGACGGATCAAAAGTAGTTTTGAGTAGGTAATTATGTGGGTAATAAACCTCTAAAAAGGTTCCCCCTGATCACCACTCTAACTATGTCAAAAATCAAGTCAAACGTGCGGTTAAAAAGTCAACAGAAAGCTATTTTAGCGATTTATGCATAATCTGTAATGTATATGTTATGAAACCTGTTTTGACACTTATAAAACATGATAATAAGTATATAAACTTGTTTGCGCTCGTTTGAATCGACCATTTGCTATATTGAACCGGTTCGGAGCCGAATGTCGCAAAAGTTTGACTTTTGCTTTGACTTCAGTTCTGACCCGTTTTATTGAGGTATAGATATACCTTAGGACTCTCTTAGGACCAGGTTACATGATGGTATGAACCTCTGTGATCGGTTCATGAGTTATCCGAGTCTTTTGCGCATTTCCGTCATTCGCCTAAAAGTTGACCGTAACGGCCTTTATAAAATAAAACGAATATTTCGGACACGTGAACGGACCATAACCTTGCTTATTAAATTATAAGCATGTCCTTAAAGTTTCACATCAATCCGAGGTCTAGAATGAGAGTTATGCTAATTAGCGCAATTTAAATAAACTTTTGTAATAAACGGCGCAATTAGCATAACACCTATCTAAACCAAGATTCCGTCACCAAAACTTTTACCCACTGTATTAAAATAATATTTTGGGAATTTTAAAGATTTTTAATAATTTTTACCTCGCTCATAACCTGCGGTTATGGCTACGGTTCGGTAAATACCGAATATACCCTTTTCGGCCAAAATATGAGTTCTACAAGGTCTTTTGACCCGATTCCAGTTGCTACTGGTTTTAAATAATAAATAAAGTATTTTAAGCTTTATAAGCTGTTCGGGAAACTCAGATTTCCTGTAGAACTCGAAAAGCCTTTTAAAAAGTCTTTAAAATGACCGAAAAGTCCCTACGGGGCATAATATTAACTTAAACTCGTTACGGGAGTCACGGAAGGTATCCTACTGATACCACAACCCAATTAAGGCATGTTGACTTAGGAAATAAGCGTACGACTCTCATAGTTAACCGTTTCGCCTATTGCGCGCACGGTTCGGCTTATGAAACTAGTTTTCATAAACTAGCCGATACGGGTCAAATTATATTATTTGAACCCCAAAATCCGGAGTGTGAACCATTAACCCATATAAAACAAGTCTCTGAACTTGTTGGGTCAGAATCACACTCCATTCTCGGTTTTCGCCTTTCCGCGCGATTAAACCATATCTATATATATATCGGAACCAACCGGTCTAGGCTACGGCCATTATAACGACTCGTTAGGATTCTAAGAGGTTAATTAAAACCTTCGTTCCAGATTAGGAGCCCCAGTAAAAGCTATCGGTGATTTAATCCAAATTAAGGAAATATACTTGCAAAGGTAAATACTTTAACTTATTTCCCCTATATGGGCTTGGGTTACGGTATATTAATACCGCTTGATTGAGCATTATATTCTTCCATCGCTTAGGTGGTTAATTAAATAATATGATCGGCTCATTTAAACAGTTTTGTTGCTTATAAGCCTTTGGGGGGTTTAATGACCGTTGTCCCGGATATCCTTGGCATCATTTTACGAAATGGCCACGACCATCGACATCCCGGTGTAGGCGTACACCCGGTATAAAGTGTCGACATTAAATTAAAAGACGTAGCCGTTGGTTTTTATACTACGGTTTTACGCAAACGTGGTGTGTCTATAAATCTTTAACCCGGCACGACCCGGGCTACTGAACGCATAAAAGAACATGTAAAACGTTCACAAGATTTTATTATAATTTTCCCAAGTTATAAAAGAGTTTGTGCCTTGTGCATTCAAATCAATTTTAATAAACATTTTCAAATGTGTCAGTTGAATGTATTTACCAGTGTAAACTGACGTATTTTCCCCAAAAAGATTAAGTGCAGGTACTGTACGAAATTGGCTGGTATTAGCTGCCTAAGCATCATGAATAGTCTCGCAAACTCGATGCCGTATCTGAATGAACAACATTTATTTATTTTGATCCACTGTGGATATATTCAACCCCTGTAATACATTTGATATTACAACCAGAGGTTGGAGTTTATATATTTATCTTATGCTTCCGCTGTGCATTATATAATTGTGTGGTTTGACTATATTGTTGCCAACATCGTCACGGTAATCCCCCACCGGGCCCACCGGTGAGACACGTGGAAATCGGGGTGTGACAAGTTTTCATTTACAAGATATCTGTGTCTCGTGCCAAAAGGGGAAGCAAACAAAGAAGTCTCACCCTTTGAAGAAAATCAACACTGTCAGCATGCCTCTCGAACGTCTTCATATGGACCTTTTTGGACCTATGAAGCACAAGACAACGTTCGGTGATGCTTATTGTCTAGTTGTTACTGATGATTATTCTAGATTTTCTTGGGTATCCTTCATGGCACACAAGAGTCAAACTCCTGGCATCCTCAAGGATCTTCTTACAATGTTGGAGAATCTCTATTCGTTGAAAGTGAAGAGGATCCGAAGCGACAATGGGACCGAATTCAAGAATCAAGTTATGGATGAGTTTTGTACTTCTAAAGGCATTCTTCATGAGTACAGTTCTCGTTATACTCCACAACAAAATGGTGTCGCGGAGAGGAAGAATCGGACGATTATTGAAACTGCTAGAACAATGTTAGTAGAGTCGGAACTCCCTATTCAATTCTGGGGGGAGGCTGTATCGGCTGCATGCTACACGTTAAACAGAGTTCTTACAGTAAAGAGACATGGCAAAACTTGCTTCGAACTCCTTCAGAAAAGGAAACCGGATCTTTCTTACCTAGAACCGTTTGGTGCTCCATGTACTATGATTGAGCCGGATGGAAAGTTTGGAGCAAAAGCTATCGAGGGTTTCTTCCTTGGATATGCTACTCCAAATTTTCGTGTTTGGAATCTAGCTACCAAAAAGATTGAGCTATGGAGTGAAGTGAGGGTTCAAAGGTACACGAGTCCTGTTAGGGCTCCGGGTGATCCGTGGATGTTCGATTATGATGGGCTATTTGACTCCTTCAATCTGCCAACCTTTGAAGAAGAATCAGCAGCGGCTAGGATGTTGTTGGAAAGTGACAACGCTGCTGTCTCGCCTTTGGTTAGAACTATTGTTGTTGACCCTCAAGCTTCTTCGTCTGTCAACAATATGGTTCAAAATGAAGTTTATGAAGATGCTGCTGATTATAATGATTCTTCTGAAGATGATGAATATCATGATGCAGCTGAAGGATCTTCGGCTCCAGCTGCTCCTGTTCAAGGTGCCTCTGGTGATACACCTCATATGCAGAATGTAGACACTGCTGAAGGGAATGCATCCACCTCTACACACATTCCTGGTGTGGAGTTGGTTGTTGATCTTAATCTTACCAATTTGGGTATCAATGCACGTGTGCCAGAAAATCCTGAAATGAGGATTCATGATACCCACCCCCAGCAGAATATTATAGGAGATGTCCATCGCGGTGTGCAGACGCGGAATCAGCTGAGAAACAACCGGAATGCTGGTTTGTATTCAGCTATAAGAGAATCTGGTCAACAAAATGACTGGTCCTTCGCGTGTTACGTGTCACAAGAAGAACCAAAATCGTGGAAAGAAGTGTTGAAAGATAGTGCTTGGGTTGAAGCCATGCAGGAAGAATTACAGCAATTTCAAAAGCTTGGTGTTTGGAAGCTTGTTGAAAGACCTGAGAACTACAAGAAGATTGGCACTCGATGGGTCTTCAAATGCAAGAAAGACGACCGTGGAGTGGTTATTCTGAACAAAGCACGTTTAATCGTTCAAGGTTTTCGTCAGATAGAAGGGATCGACTACAACGAAGTGTATGCACCTGTTGCACGTCTCGAAGCAATTCGAATCTTTCTAGCCTATGCGTCTTTCAAAGGATTCAAGGTTTATCAGATGGACGTCAAAAGTGCATTTTTACATGGTGTGGTTGAAGAAGAGGTATATGTCGAACAGCCTCCAGGTTTTGAGGATCCTGTCCATCCCGATAGGGTTTGGTTGCTCAACAAAGCTCTCTATGGTCTTCATCAAGCACCACGAGCTTGGTATGCAACCTTATCCACCTATCTGCTGGAGAACGGTTTTCGAAGAGGTCTTATCGACTATACTCTCTTCATCAAAGAACAAGATGGAGATCTTCTTCTGGTTCAGGTATACGTTGATGATATTATTTTTGGTTCTACTAATGATGCTTTGTGTAGGAATTCCGAGCGCATTATGCAGGATAAGTTCGAGATGAGTGCTATGGGGGAAATGACCTTCTTGTTGGGCCTACAAGTGCAACAAACTGAGTCTGGGATATTCATCCATCAGACTAAATATGTTGGTGACATCTTGAGCCGGTTCCAGATGTCCGATGCAACGCCCATTGGTACCCCACTGCCACAAAATCACGGAATTACTCCAGACTTGAAGGGTGAAGCTGTTAGCCCCTCATACTACCGCGCAATGATCGGATCTCTTATGTACCTCACAGCATCAAGGCCAGACATAATGTACCCAACGTGCCTGCTAGCCAGATATCAAGTCAACCCGAAGGCCTCACATCTTGCAGCTGTAAAAAGGATTTTTCGTTATTTGAAGGGTTATCCTGACACCGGTCTATGGTACCCTAGGGATAATAACTTTGACTTGGTCGCATTCAGTGATTCTGATCATGGCGGATGCAAAATCGACGGCAAATCCACAACGGCTGGATGTCAGTTTTTAGGAAATCGCCTAGTCACATGGCAGTGCAAGAAGCAGACGTGCGTCACTACATCAACATGCGAAGCTGAATACATTGCTGCCTCAAGTTGTTGCTCCCAAGTTCTTTGGACCCAACAACAATTGCGGGACTATGGTTTTGAATTCCTAACTACTCCTATTTACGTTGATAATTCTGCTGCATTACAGATCACTAGAAATTCTGTGCAGCACTCAAAGACCAAACACATCGAAATCAAATATCACTTCATACGTGATTGCTTTGAGAAAAGGCTAATCGATGTTGTAAAGGTCCACACCGATGACCAACGTGCCGACCTTTTTACCAAAGCATTTGACAAATCAAGATTTGACTTTTTATTATTGGTAAACGGCATTAAGGTCAAGCAAGAGTAAACCAACATCGGAAAATCATTTTTGTATATATCTTTGTGTCTTTTAAATTTATCTTAGTTTATTGATTTTAGGGGGAGTATAATCCAAAAATCGGAAAATCCAAAAACATCGAAAAATTTCAAAAACACAAAAACAATAGAAAAACAAAAATGAGTTTCCTGGCGAGCAAAAGAGAAAATGATAGTACATCAGTGGTCTATCCAAACCTCTTTAAACTTTAAAATGAAAAACGATAAGCAGCTCTATATAAGATGTATCGGTAGGCTCACAATCATTTTAAAGTGTGCAGGGTGATATAAATCTTAATCGACTGAAGATCAGGTGGGAACCATTCATTGGCATATGGTCTTAGTACCGAAATTTCGTTTGATAGATTGCCGAGGTTCTGAGATATTCGGTCTTTATGCTGCTTATCATCTGGGTATCATGGTTGTATCTTTTACCGAAAAATAACGGGGACGCAAGTCTAGATCTTCCATGATACTATACATACGTGTACATATTACATACTGCATTCGACCTCAATAAGTGATAAACAATCACATGTCCAATCAAATAAGTGATAAAATATCACAGTTATACGGGAGTCAAGTTCGTCTCTCTGTTGTACGGAAGTACTGACCTGTTCACGGACTTGCTCCTGTGCCCTCATGCATATGAAAATCAAGTTCCTCATCAATAAGTGATTATATCACATAGGGCTTGTTTTCAAATCTAAATAAGTGAGTATCTCACATTTTATACGGTCAAACAGATGATAATCGGTATACTCACCGGTAAGATGAACTCTCGTGCATACCTTGATACGGGAATGTGTCGTGATGTGGATGAACACCGGTCGGTAAGTATAAATCATACCTTAACGTATCCCCTCGTCATGATTACATCTGATAAGTTGAGCTTAAGTGGACAATAATACCGATAATTGTTATAGGATGCTTACTTTAATGCTAACTAACTGAACAACAAGAGTGTTTTGACATGACCGTACACTGATATGATTCTCTTACCCTCGAAACTCGCAAAAAGAATGTCTGTATATATTTATTTACTGCTTAACTTTTATTGTTTTATTTTTAAACAGTTTCGTCGTTTGGTGCATATCAGCACGACATTAGCGGTGATGTCGCTCGATAACACTCAAAGGATGTTAAAATTGTTGTCCTTTAATTTATTCAAAAATACCAAAAAGATTTTAGGTGTGTTTTGATATAAACTTTATAAAAGCCAAAAAGATTTTATTTCTGCTTTATTTTCGATCGTACGATGTTGGAGCTCGAGTCTTCGTTACCTGAAAGAAAACCGAATTGACTAAATCTTCATAAACGGTCGAAAATTGCAAGTTTTGAAAGTTGAAATCTGAAATTGATAAATTTGAAAAACTTTCAAACTGTCGGACGGTGTTTGATAGTGACATGGTCATTCGTGTGTCATTTGTTTATACTAACTATTCCAAGCAGTTGTTCTCATTACGCGTTTAGATTTCTTGCATGTGCAGATTCTAAAGGCTAGGAGAACATAGTCGATGACAAGCTTTGGAATGAAGACACGACGTGAAGGCAATCAAAAGATGAAGATGATCGAGTTGCCGCTGGCCATCATCAACACCACAAGGATCTCACTTCATAAAGATCAAGTTTTTCACGAGCATAACTCAAGGGGGAGCTTATGTTAAGGGGGAGTTTGTCAACACACTTCCTACATGATACGGGTAGTTTGTTGATACACTTTCTGCTTTCAAGACGTGAAGACTTTGAAGATCCTCCGACATTGAAGACTCGAAAGGACATCCGAGACTTGAAGACATGAAGATCAAAGATGATCAAGGTCAAGACAAATCTGCAAACATCGAAGATCGAGACAAAGCTACAGCCAAGGGGGAGTTTGTTGGTGCACTTGTGTCTGTACTTTGTCTGTATTCAGCCTCGATGTAAAACGATGTCTATGTTAGTCTTGTAAGTTTGACCAAGTCAACTATCCTCCTAGTTTGACTTGGCCAAACAGTTAGTTTATGCATGTAACATGTCTGGTTCGAAGGATATCTCATCGAAGGATAGTTAGATCCTTCGATGAGCTCAAAAGTTGAACCCTCGATGGATGGACCTCGATAGATAGTCCTTCGAGGTCACTGCGAACCCTTCGATGGAAGTCTGATCGAAAGATGATCTTTCGATCAGTATTCCTAATCCTTCGACAGGTTCAACATCGATAGATGATCCTTCGTGACATCTATCGGATCCTTCGGTCAGACCTGCTGTGTTTGGGTATAAATACCCATGCAGTGTGTTCTTTTCAGTTTAGATGCACACAGAAGGATAGAGAGACACTTTGAGAGCATTCTGTCCAAAACACACACACACACACTTTGAGAGTTTGCAAAACACATTTGTGAACATAGTGCTTGTAACCGGAACCTTCATTCGTATTAATACAGTGGTGTTAATCGGTGAACCTTTGTGTGTTTGTGTTTATACTTGTTTCATCTCGGTTTGCTTGCTAGCTTGGATTCCGCACTCGCTAGTGGGTTTGTATAACAAGGTTTAGGTTCGTCATCCTCCGAGAGAGACCTACAACAGCCCCCATTAGCGCGACACAAAACATTGTGGATGCAATAACGGTTGGAACCTCAAACCATTTCTTTGGGTCCACGGTTTTATCTACCTTAGGGTAATATATCCTTCCTATCATCCTCATGATTAGAGGGATACAAAACAAATCGTAACTATCGGTAAATAAACCCATACCTGCGATAATGATCGCTTTAAAGTGGTAATATTGGGTCTTGGCGACATCAAGCGCAGATAAAACTTTGAGCGCCATTTTTTAGATTAAGTTCTTTATTGATTGGGACTAAAGAATTTATAAGAAATATAAATAGAAAAATATGTGTCATTGGAAATTGCCTTGGAGTTTCCAAAGTGATAAATCCTTAGAATATGCTACGAGTAGACTTTTGTGAGTAATGGTATCTTTGAAGTCATTTGATGTTAAGGTTTATTGTTTGTATTCGTATGTGACGCATGTGCTTCCATTTGGTTAAATTACATGAACAAGTGAGTTTATGGTTTTGAGTCAAACTTCATTTAATAATACCGCGTGTTGCTTAGGGTGAGTGGGGCACTTCCCTAAGAGGGGAGTCCACTCTCTTACGCACACCCAATCAGGTTATGCCACGTCAACTCCCCTCTTAAACTTCCCTCACATCCCAATTTGATGGCGACACTCCCCTCTTAGGTGACTTGTTTTTTTATTAAAAAAAAATTCATTGGTTGATTGAATGGGGGCCCACCTTCTCTCTCCTCCACTCTTCGGTGCCTTTCCCCCGATTTTGGTCCCCGATTGAATGGCGGCACCGCCCCTCTTCGGTGGATTTAGTCCCCGCATGGGGTCACCGAGGGTGCCCCTCACCCTTACTGCCATTTTTTATTTAATTCAAAATTATATTATTAGTGATATTCTTTTTGAAACCTAATAGTTAGTATTACTAGTCAACCTTTATCGAATAATAAAGCTAGTTTATTGTTGTAAAAAATACTCGAATTCGAGCCCACAATCATTTAATTAAGACTTAGGATTCATATGTCTTGTTATTTTCTTTATATTTTTTGTTTGAATATTATCTTGTGTTATAGATTTAATTTCTAAAGATCATATAAAATGCAGATTTTCAAGTCTAAGAACACACGGTGAGGACGTTTAAAAATTTCGTTGTTGCTTCTCAACGTCGTTCACATCATCCCGTCGACAGCGTTTAGGACAACATTATTGATTAGGCGGTGAAATCTCCACAGGCGTGGAAGAGTTTTTGGCATCGACATGGCACTTGGTAAATGGACGTGGACGTTAGCCGTTTAACCCCAACGGTTAACTATAAAAATTTTAAAAAAACACAATTTTTTTTAAAAGTTATAATTTTACACTATAAATACAACCCACTTCTTCATTTTTTTACAAACTTCACCGCTTCACCGAAATTTATACAAACTCTCAACCATTTCCATTTCACCCAAAAAAACCGAGGATGGCAGCCGTTGTCTGAACCGAAAAAGAAGATATCGCACTTTGCCAGTCGTGGGTCGAAGCATTGAGCCACCGCACGCCTGGTAGGCGCTCGAGCGGTCCTTTTTGGAGGACCATCCGACAACACTTTCAAGCCTATACGGGTGAGAACAACCGAACTGTCGACTGCCTCTCATCTCGTTTTAGGATGATCCGTCTTGATTGCGAACGATTCGAGACGATCCACACCACCGTGGAGCACGAGAGTGGTGACCTTGGGGAGGACGACAGCATCCAAGTGGCTCTCATCAACTTTAGGCACAAGCATCACAGGGAATTCAAGTTCCGCTCGGCATGGGAAATCATTAAATTTTTTATTTAAATTATGTGTTTTTTAGTTTAGTACTTTTATTTTATCTAATATTTTTTTTTAGTGCTACGTATTTGTTTAATAACTAGTAATGTTTTTATAAGGTTTTAATACATTTATATAATTTTAATTATAAAATAATACAAAAGGGGTGTGACACGTGTCAAAAAACGCCACGTTTCCATACCCCGGGCCACACCGTCCGTTTTAACACCACACCACGCCTCATTGTGTGGTCCACATGTCGCATAATGCTCAATTTTCAAGCCTCTCACTATGTGGTCTAACTACTGAAGACATTCAGTTAGGGCTAGTGCTGAGCAAGTATCCGACTTATTCGAATTATAAGTGAATCAACGGACTTAAGGAACTAATTATTAACAAAACCAAACAATTAACCAATGATTTGGTTGAGCAACAACCGTGATTAGTTATGGAACAATTTCGGTTACAGTGTGTCATAACCGAATTAATAATCCTAACCAAACATTTTCAGTTTGAAATAAATTTAAAATAACACTTATGATTTTCCTAGAATAATATGCACATCTTCTAATGCGTTTTTGAAGATATTTCTTGTATTTTGGCGTTGATTAATTTATTTCCTCTAGTGTAGACCATTAATTATGCTTAAAACTATTCTCAGCTTTAAAACAACTTGATATTCAATATTTTCATGTGATGGTTTATGTGTAGTTAATTAGAGTATCCTAGTTGAGCGAATGGAATGGATCATTACCATTCTATGGTCTTGTTTGATTAGCATATAGCAATAGAATGGATCATTACCTTGTGTTCTTTGATAGGCAGTAAAAGAAGGAATAAAATCGGTGATCGATGGCGGTAGTGGTGGTGGCGGCAGAGGGTGGTGATGGCGGCAGCAATGATGGCGGTGGGTAGCGGTGGTCGGTGGTGACTGACAGTGGCGATGGAGGTTGGCGGTTGCGGTGGGTGAGGGTTGTTGGGGATGAGAACTCATGTTTTCAGCGGAAGTTTTAGACACGGATACATTCATGTTCATGATTGAATAGAACGAATGAATGTCTAGAAATGAATAAGTGAATGTAGAAAGTTCAAAACAGAACAATTGGACAATTCAAGTATAACTGAAAATGTCTTGGTACTGGACATTGGTTCCGGTGACATCGATTTATACATAAACGTTTTGGCGGTTCGGGAATTTGGCGGGTAACTGTCCATTACAGTTATTTGAAAAGCTTTCCCGCTTATCCCTTGATTATTACATAAACTTATCATTAACTAACCTTAATAAGTGTTTCTAAATATATAAGTATATCCGAATAACATATAATAACATAAACATAACTAGTTTAATAAATCTAACATAACCCCCTTTAAACTAGGTTATGTTTACGAGCTTGATCCAGTACGCTTCGATTTGCTTCTGTCACACCCTGGCTTTGCGGAAGCGTGGTTAATTTGTGTGACTTCTTAATACCATAGCTTAATCATAACAAAGCTATATGAATTTAAAAACCATGCAAGTCATCCATTAAGTTTTTGAAAACATCATACAATACCATTGTCTTTAACATGCAACCATAACCTTGTTCAGTAACATTACAACTTATAACAAAACATAAACGTGATTTAGGGATTGTGTCTTGTCCAGGTAAGAGACACAACCCTAAACCCTGATGACTTCATGACCAGTGCAGCGGAAAACGTTCCATACCGTGCCAGATCCGTTTAATTTCCTGAAATACATGTGAGTTGAAAAATCAACAATAATGTTGAGCGAGTTCATGCGTAAGTGAGTATGTAAAACCTTTGTGAGTATAAAAATAGTTGTGGTATGTAGCAGTGTAAGAGGACTTGTGATCATCAATGGTTTGCAAGGCCACTGACATATGTGAAGTGCAAATAGGGAGACTCAAACCTAGCAGATTTCGCCACGGCAAAGTATGTGGACAAAGTCACCCCACGGTCCGTTTCTAGTTTGGCCGGGGGCTGGGCTCGCTACACCCAGATAGATCTACCGCTCCTGTCCCTCGGTCCCTCCATGAGGACTAATGGCCCCATGTTGTTCCTATCCACTCACATGATCGTATAACACCTCCTTACGTTAAGCATACCGTTGAAAAGTACTTGTAAATCATAGTAACATGTATTTCACCCCCGCAGTTAAGTAAACTGAAAACAGTTAGAGAAAAGGGGGACATGAACTCACAGTGAATGCGTATCTCTACCAAGCGTCTCCAATACAGTAAGCTGTGCAACGACCTACAAGTGCTAATTCTATTAGACGGACGACCGTGCTTTAGCTTTACAGTTTATGTTCGCGGGAAATAGTTAGACAACTATTTCGTGTTACATTTTGTATAAACTTGGTAGTTATTTTCCTTCCCAAGGATGGGGGATTTTTAATACATGTGCGTATAATTCTTCACTATTAAGTCTCACTTAATCTTTATATATATCCAACCCCAAAATGAAGGTATTTATCCAAAATACGTTGTTAAAGTACGCGTTCATAAATATTTCCGTAATTGTGTAAGTTACGTTTTTACATACGAGAGGTAATAAAATTACCGGTGTAACTTAGATATTTATGGTGAAAGCGTTTGTATTATTTTGGAGTCATTATCATTCGTAAACGTTATTTTTACCCTAAAAATAATATTTATGTATTTCACAAAATAATCATAAACAGTGTGTGAAGATATATATTTATCACGTTAATATTTTGTGAAAATCCCACCTCCGAATATTTAGTAATAAAGTCTTGGCGAAATTTATGTTTCGAAAATATGTCAAAAATGATTCTAACACTTGTAATGCAAACCAGTTTAAGTGTTAGGTTTTTAAGGAAATTTCGCCAGAGTTTCCTCTGTAACTGGAGGTGGCCACGCTTTTAAGCGTATCATTTTCTTTTAATAATCAAATCAACAATTGTTCCCAACAATTTCAAACAACCTTTCTACATGTTAACTAGTCAAATATGGACATAATCGTAAAAATACACAAACATGTGGTTTGTCTAAAAACAAGTAGTAAATCCCTTTACTTTTTGGTGAATCTTGTGTGTAAATAATTCGTTTTAGTAAAAAAAAAAAAACCCCGTTTCTAGAGAAACTTGTCTTTACAACTTCTAGTCACATTTGACAAAACTAGCTTCTTGTCGGATCTTTTCATTTCACAAGTGCTTACACACTTGTGGTTTGTAAAATCATGTTTATTAGTACAAGATCTATCCTTTAGAAAATACGATTCTTTTAAAGTGTGGTCCTTCAAAGATACCACTTGCAGATACGTAGATCCGCTAGTTTTAAACATCTTGTACATGTCAAATCACTTTTACACAAGTAAAATATTTTTACACAAGTTTATGCTTTTAAGTGTGGTAGAGTTTCACCTTTAACCCTTGTATTTAGTCAAAAACAAGCTTATGTGAAGATACATGATCTTACAAATTCGGGTTAAACGATGTTCCGAGCTACCACATCATAGATCGGGTCTCAATAAACCCATATTTCAAGT
This sequence comes from Helianthus annuus, assembly GCF_002127325.2. Classification (NCBI taxonomy): domain Eukaryota; kingdom Viridiplantae; phylum Streptophyta; class Magnoliopsida; order Asterales; family Asteraceae; genus Helianthus; species Helianthus annuus. The sequence continues at coordinate 18,220,931 of NC_035440.2, read as the reverse complement.
CCTACGACTTTCACACAAGTTATATGTCATTAACCACCACTTTAGTGTTTTTACTAGACTTTTAAACTTTGATCTTGTATGTTCATAATTTTTATCCGACAAAATTCTTATTAACCACTTTAGAATAGATCAAGAAGGCGTTTAGAGTCACTTACTACTAGCTCGAGGCTAGGGAAGAAACTAGTCGAAAATGATTGGATAAAAGAAAATGAGAGTGGCCCTTCAACTTCCGTGTGCTCCACACCTCCTAAAACACCCTTGTGCAACTTGTAGTATGCTTGAAATAATGGAACTTGAAACAAGAAAGTGGGTGATGTGTGGACTTGGGAGTTCGGCCGAAGCCTTAATGGAGAGGGAGAAGGAGTTTTTTTTTTTTTTGTAGTGGTGATGATGGTGAACTTAGTGTATTTAAATACACTACTCATTTTATCCAACGGACCTCATGTCTTCATGAGTACAAACAAAGTCCAATCAAAATCTTGTAATTTCCAAGAATGGATTATGGGGATTTTTTTTTTTTATTTTTTTATTTTTGAAGATGAAGTAGATCTTGTGGGGTGGGACCATGTTGAACCGAAAATTACATGGGAGGGGGTTAAGTGTATCATTTGAGGGTAATTAAGTTAATTAGTGGGGGCTTTAATGTTATGTCTAGTGTTTAGCGGGTACCGGGTATTATGTAAGGTGTTATAGTGCTCAGGGACCCTAACTAGCTCAAAAAAAAGTGTAACAATGTTATGTCAATATTTTTGTGTTCCGGGTAAAGTCCGGTTGCACGGTTGGATATGACTCCGATAAAGCGCCAAATAATTATTTAAAGTGTCGTCGATATTATTTTTTTTTTTTTTGTGACACAGTTTATTCCCGATATTTTGGAAAGTGTCTAGTAATATTTTTCCAACTTCTTGCACTTTACTAATTTAGATAAATGCTGAATTTTTATTTTAGAGTGCAGAATTTTTGTTTTCAAAGTACGTTTTAGGCACATCCGGTCACTATAATTATTACCTAGTGACGCAGTTCTACAACCCTCTTGTCCCTACACTCTCCACTAGTGTAGTAAAATATTTCTGGCTCATACAGGCCTTAGAGGCAGTGTCTGCCTGATGCTGGCTTTATCAGCATGTTCAACAGGTTATCCGTTCAAATGCTACTGTGCTTTTGTGCATCATGTTTGTCACTAGAGTTCAGTAAATAAATAATGTAGTGACAGAAATCAAAGTATGATGCAGACATGTACAAGTATCAGAAATCAAGTAGCAATTCATCAACAATCTTAGTTAAGCACAGTAATTAAGCAGAAATTAATAGTTAATTAAATCGTACGGATACCTGGTTTAGTGAGGGTTGTCACATTCTCCCCCCGTTGAAGAAATTTCGTCCCGAAATTTAAGCTCTGCTTGAAGAAGCAGGGTTCTTAGGAAATAAGTGGGGGTATTTCTCTTTCATTCGGTCTTCACGCTCCCAGGTGAATTCAGGACCATGTCTAGCAGTCCAACGAACTTTGACGAGCTTGACACTGCTCCGGCGGGTCTTGTTTACTCTCCAATCCGTGACCTCGACAGGTTCTTCAACGAAGTGGAGCGTGTCATCAATATGAATTTCGTCGGTAGGAATGGCAACGTTAACTTGAGTTGGACTTCTCTTCAGATTGGATACATGAAATGTATCGTGAACACCATTTAGTTCAGCAGGTAGGTCCAACTTATATGCTACGGTTCCAATTCTTTCTAGAATTCTGAAAGGACCAATGTAGCGTGGATTTAACTTCCCACGCTTCCCAAAGCGTGCCACCCCTTTCCAGGGTGATACCTTCAATAACACCATCTCTCCAACTTGAAAATCCACATGTTTTCGGTTTGGATCCGCGTAGGCTTTTTGTCTGTGGCGAGCGGCTTCGATGCGTTTAAGAATCTGCGCAATCTTGTCTGTCGTCTCTTGGACGATTTCGGGACCGGCAAGCTGCCTATCACCTGCGTCAGCCCAACATAGTGGTGATCGACACTTGCGTCCGTATAGGGCTTCAAAAGGCGCGACACCAATACTGGTGTGGTAGCTGTTGTTGTATGAGAATTCGACCAAAGGTAAGTGTTTATCCCAGCTACCGCCCAAATCCATAGCACATGCTCTCAGCATGTCTTCCAAAGTCTGTATCGTTCGCTCGCTCTGGCCGTCAGTTTGCGGATGGAACGCAGTGCTCAGATTCAATTGTGAGCCAAAAGCTTCTTGGAAGGATTGCCATATCCTTGACACAAACCTTCCGTCTCTATCAGAGATGATCGAGAGGGGTACTCCATGTCGTGCTACGATTTCTCTCAAGTAAATTTCCGCAAGTTTACTAGTACTGTCTTTCTCCTTGATTGGCAGAAAGTGTGCGGACTTTGTTAGGCGGTCAACAATCACCCAAATCATATCATGACCTCTTGGCGTTCTTGGCAGTTTTGTAACAAAATCCATTGAGATTTGTTCCCATTTCCACTTGGGAATCTCAGGTTGTTGCAGAAGTCCCGAGGGCTTCTGGTATTCCGCCTTGACCTTAGCGCACGTTAAACATTTGCTCACGTAAATAGCAACGTCGCCTTTCATCCTAGGCCACCAATAGTAATTTTTGAGATCTTGGTACATCTTATCCGATCCCGGGTGGATAGAGTACCATGACTTGTGCGCTTCATCGAAAATAACCTCCCTTAATCCACCAAATAGAGGAACCCAAATCCTTTTCCCAAAACATAACGTTCCTTCCTCGTTTGGCACCAATATCTTCTCCATCCCACGGAGATACTCTTTCTCAAGGTTCTCCTCCTTGAGAGCTTCTTTCTGCGCTGCACGAACGCGCGAGGAGAGATCGGTTTGGATTATCATTTCCATAGCCCTAACCCTTAGGGGCTTGATCCTTTCCTTACGACTTAAGGCATCGGCGACTACATTCGCCTTCCCTGGGTGATACTTTATCTCGCAGTCGTAATCGTTCAATAACTCAACCCATCGTCTTTGCCTCATATTCAACTCCTTCTGGTTGAATATATGCTGTAGGCTTTTGTGATCTGTGAAGATTGTGCACTTCGTACCATACAGGTAGTGTCTCCAGATCTTTAGTGCAAAAACCACCGCGCCAAGCTCTAAATCGTGAGTGGTATAGTTCTTTTCGTGCACCTTCAGTTGGCGTGATGCGTAAGCGATGACCTTTTGGCGTTGCATCAACACACAACCCAATCCTTGACGCGATGCGTCGCAATATACCACAAAATCGTCGGTACCTTCCGGTAGAGCTAAGATTGGCGCGTTACAAAGCTTATCCTTTAATATCTGAAATGCTTCATCCTGTTTGATTCCCCAATCAAACGTCTTGTCCTTCTGCGTGAGGAGCGTCAAAGGTTGAGCGATTTTCGAGAAGTCCTCGATGAACCTTCGATAGTAGCCAGCCAAACCCAAGAATTGTCGAATCTCGGTTGGCGTTGTAGGCGTTTCCCAATTCTTGATTGCCTCGATCTTGGTGGGATCAACATGAATTCCATCCCCATTAACCACGTGTCCAAGAAACTGCACTTCTCGCAGCCAAAACTCACACTTAGAGAACTTGGCATATAACTGCTCCTTCTTTAGTAGCTCCAGAATAGCTCTAAGATGTTGCTCGTGCTCAGCCTTCGTCCTTGAGTAAATCAGGATGTCATCGATGAATACAATCACGAACTTATCCAAGTACGGCTTACAAACTCGGTTCATCAAGTCCATGAACACTGCAGGTGCGTTTGTTAAACCAAACGGCATAACGAGAAACTCGTAGTGTCCATAACGAGTTCTGAAAGCTGTCGTCGGGATACTCTCCTCCTGTATCCGAAGTTGATGGTATCCAGATCGAAGATCGATCTTTGAATAGAAACTTGAACCTTGAAGCTGGTCAAACAGATCATCGATTCTTGGCAGGGGATACCTATTCTTGATCGTTAGCTTGTTCAACTCTCTGTAGTCGATGCACATACGGAAACTACCATCCTTCTTCTTGACAAATAAGACCGGAGCTCCCCAAGGCGAGAAGCTTGGTCGGATAAAACCCTTGTCTAACAACTCTTGCAGTTGTGTCGACAATTCCTGCATCTCAGACGGAGCAAGTCTGTATGGTGCCTTAGCCACAGGCGCGGCGCCTGGAACTAAGTCGATGCGAAACTCCACTTGTCTTTGAGGTGGCAAGCCAGGCAAGTCTTCTGGAAAGACTTCTGGGTATTCCCTCACGACAGGGATGTCTTCGATCTTCGGCTCAGCAGCCTTCTTATCCACAATGTGTGCTAGAAAAGCAACACATCCTTTCTTCAGACACTTTCTTGCTTTCAGGCAACTAATAATCCGTAACGGCGTCTCACGCTTCTCCCCGTGAACTACAATGGTCTCACCATCATCGGTCGGGATACGAATAACCTTCTCGTGACAAACTATCTCTGCCTTGTTACTCGTTAACCAATCCATCCCTACTACCACGTCGAAGCTTCCCAACTGGACTGGTAGTAGATCTAGAGTAAACTCGCGTTCTCCTAATTCAATCACACAGCCTCTGATCACATCATTGGCTTCTACCAACTTTCCATTAGCCAATTCGATTACGTAGGGAATGTCTAACTTATTAGCGGCTAGCCCAAGTATATTCTTAAATTCTAGTGATATGAAGCTATAGTCGGCACCAGTATCAAACAGAACAGATGCATAACGTTGATTTACAGGGAACGTACCAGTGACAACGTTAAGATCCTGGCGCGCTTCCTGTGCCCCGATCTGGAACACCCTTCCACGGGCTTGGTTCAATCCTGGGCAATCCTTCTTGAAGTGCCCAACGTCACCGCAATGAAAACATCCCAATCTTTTTCCACTTCCTGCACCGCCCCCAACTGGCGGGTTGTTTTGATTGGCAGTTCCGGCTTGATTTGCATTGTAGCCTCGATTATTCCCTTGTGGGCGATTTCCCAAACCACCACGATTATCGTTTCTATTCATATATCCTCCCTGGCCTCCTCGGCCTCCACTAACCCAACATGATTCCTTTGAGTGGCCCGGTTTTCCACAAGATTCACAAACTTTCACGTTACAATTGCCAGTATGGTGGCGTTGGCAGTTGTTGCATTTGGGCTGGGTGCCCTGGTACCCTTTCCCTTTCTTGGTACTACCAGCTGATTTTCCTTTCTTGACTGCCATACTGACGCCTTGTTTGAAGTTTGAAAACTTCCTTTTGTTATCTCCTGAGGACTCAACGTGAGTCTCTGTCTTCTTTGCCTTGACTTCATCAAACTTGTTCAAACGAATTGCCTCCTCAGTGAGAGCCACGCTCAAATCAATGGCTTCCGTAATAGTTGCCGGTCTGGCGGAGGTCACCATGCTAATGATTTGGGGAGCTAACCCCCAAATGAAGCGCTCAATTCGCTTGTATTCAGGCGTGACCATGTAAGGAACCACTTGAGATAGGTCATGAAATCTCTGGACGTATTCTGCAACCTTCGGTCCATCCATCTTTAGGTGCCAAAATTCAGTCTCCAACCTTTGAATTTCTGCACGGGAACAATACTTCTTGCGCATAAGCTCTTTCAATTCGGCCCAAGTCAGGGCGTAGGCAGCAGCTTCGCCTAGTGTTTGCACTTGTAAGTTCCACCAAGATAGGGCTCCGTCTAGAAACAGCCCTGAGATGTAAGTGACCTGCTGGTCGAGCGCACATTTGCTCATGCGGATGGTGGAATCAGTCTTCTCTGCCCAACGAACGAAAGCAACAGCACCACCTGTGCCGTCGAAGTTGATGGGCTTACAGTCCAAGAATTGTTTGTAGGTGCACCCTGCACATACATCATATCATAGGAACGGCATTAGCATTTGCTAAAGGAATTCATTTATGCCATGGTATGTCTTAATGACTTAGGTTTACCATGAGGAGGATTTTGGTTGCCGTTGACGTTCGTGTTGCTTCCGCTTGGTCCTTCTTGCGAGGCAGCATACTGAGCAATGGCGGCAGCAATAACTTGCTGTAGTTCTTCAGGAGTAGTGGGCATCGGCTGCGGTTGACGTCTTGGTGCCATCTTCTACAGATGCGTACGTCGATTAGGCCAAAGTAAACATACGTATATAGTAATAGTAATAGCATATAACATCTCGTGTTATCAATATATCACACACAACATCCCATGTCCCAACATCCCATGTTGCAAATATCATACATACAACATCCCATGTCACAAAACATAAATAAGCAATCAAGTGAATCCAGATATAGTGAGAAAACTGCGATTGCCATATATAAATGAGACCACATCGTAAGTGTATACATACAATCATCAATCACTAGGGGCTACATCACCCCTGTCAAAAGCTACATCAGTATCAATACAACATCAAGTACATAACAAAAGTCAAGTCAAGTCATAATGTAGTCTCCCCAAAATGCTGTGCAGACAAAAAGCAATCGCCGCCTTCTCACTTCGCCTACCCAAGTGGCACCGATGAGCTCTAAGCTGGTGGTGGAGGAGGAGGGGGAAAATGGGTATACAATAAACGGCGCAACTCTAACCAGTCCGCCTCCATCGCCTGCTGTGTCCGAATAATGGAAGCAAACCGCTGCTCCAAAGTAGTAAGACGGGCAGCGTAGTCAAGGGGTAAAGGTCGTGATGGCTGCAACGGAGAGGGTGCCCGGCCATGGCACTGACATGGCTGCAGATGGGCTCTCTCCAACTCCTGTAGTCGCTGCTCGTGCGACTCATGCTGATATACAAACGACATCAATACATCCTCAATGGTGTGGCCCACATGGAACCTGTGGTATGGATCAGTGGGCGGCATAGGGGAACCTGGTGCCCAAAGCAGTGGCTCTCGTGTGGGGTCAAAGGGAGCCACACGAAAAGGTGCAGTAGTGAATGGGTCAGATGGAATCTGAGGCGTGAACGGTAAAGGCATCGGTACATGACCGAACGGATGGGCTGAAGAGCCCTCTCCAGGCCCCGCTGGAGGAACAAATGGTGGAATCTGAAATGAGAAATCAGTGTGGTGTGTGCCAGTGTGATGTGGGGGAAACGGTGGAACATCCTCGTCCGCCGGTATCCACCCGTGCTGTGCCTCCTCATCTGGAGGATCCATGTGCTCAGCAAAAAGAGCGTGCTCGGGCTCGATGGGTAAAGGATCGATAGGAGCAATAACGGGGTCAACAGGTGCAATATCAGGATCGACAGGGTCAATAACAGGATCAGCAGGTATGTCACCAACGGGTAAAGGAACAATAGGGTCAACAGCAACATGATCGCCCTCGATCACAGGAACATCTACAGGGGGATCAACATCAACAGGCTCAAGAGGAATATCAGCATGAACAGGGTCATGCTCGGGTAAAGGGTCAAAAGCAGCTGCCTGCTCTGGAGCAATGGCAGGCTCGATGTCATCGAAAGCCATCTCAAACTCAAAATCTGGGTCAATAGGGTCCACTGGGTCAATGGGGTCTACTGGGTCCTCCATAAAGTGATCCATAGGAACAAACTCTAAGTCACGATCGGGGTCGAACCCTGGGGGAAACATAGGGTCGGAATCCTCCACGTCCTCGTGGTCGAAAGTGGAACTGGGTATTGGGGCAACAGATAAAGCCTGGTCAGAATCGGACCCATGGGAGAAGTGCTGCGCACTATGAGCAGGTGCGGGTACAGAAGCCACAGACTCAAAGGAGTCCGCGACTGGAGAGTGAGCAGGCGACTCCGCTGCGGGAGCGTCTGCGATCAACAAGGGATCGGCGGCAGGAAGGGCCTCGCCCTGAGCATCCTCCTCGAAAGGCTCCTCCTCAAACATATCGACGTCGTCCTCCTCGTCGTCGATAGGCAAACCGTACGCAGGAAAAGCCGCTAAGGGCATAGGAGCAGGGATCAATGCCAGAGGTAGATCCCCGGCTATAGGACCAACTGGGAGCTCATCAACGCCATCGGGTAAGGCGAATGGCTGAAAGTCATCCTCATCTGTGCTGGTGAAGTCTGACGTATAAACCTCATGCTCTGACGACTCCAGGTCATCTGATACAATACGCCCGGGGTCGGTGATGTCTGAACCACCTGAATCAGTCGAATCCATGTATCTGTAACATAAACACAGGTATGCACAAACAGTCAATCACATAGTCACATAAGTTACCAGATAATAATCACATAATCCACCTAGTCCCACTAGCCTCCCAGCCTCCCAGACTGTCCTTCCTAGTCTCACTAGCCAACACTCCTAGTCCCACTAGCCAACACTCCTAGTCCCACTAGCCAACACTCCTAGTCCCACTAGCCAACACTCCTAGTCCCACTAGCCTGAACCTCAGCCTCCCAGACTGAGCCTAGAATAATGAATAAAATGTGCTCAACATTTGTTTGTAAAAAGTTTGTGGATCTGGACTTAAGTGGTATGCAGAAAAATGTTTTCGTGAGAGCCCTAGTGATCATAGTCTAGACTCAAGAAAGAATCCTAGTTCGCTATGATCAGAGCTCTGATACCAAGCTGTCACACCCTGGCTTTGCGGAAGCGTGGTTAATTTGTGTGACTTCTTAATACCATAGCTTAATCATAACAAAGCTATATGAATTTAAAAACCATGCAAGTCATCCATTAAGTTTTTGAAAACATCATACAATACCATTGTCTTTAACATGCAACCATAACCTTGTTCAGTAACATTACAACTTATAACAAAACATAAACGTGATTTAGGGATTGTGTCTTGTCCAGGTAAGAGACACAACCCTAAACCCTGATGACTTCATGACCAGTGCAGCGGAAAACGTTCCATACCGTGCCAGATCCGTTTAATTTCCTGAAATACATGTGAGTTGAAAAATCAACAATAATGTTGAGCGAGTTCATGCGTAAGTGAGTATGTAAAACCTTTGTGAGTATAAAAATAGTTGTGGTATGTAGCAGTGTAAGAGGACTTGTGATCATCAATGGTTTGCAAGGCCACTGACATATGTGAAGTGCAAATAGGGAGACTCAAACCTAGCAGATTTCGCCACGGCAAAGTATGTGGACAAAGTCACCCCACGGTCCGTTTCTAGTTTGGCCGGGGGCTGGGCTCGCTACACCCAGATAGATCTACCGCTCCTGTCCCTCGGTCCCTCCATGAGGACTAATGGCCCCATGTTGTTCCTATCCACTCACATGATCGTATAACACCTCCTTACGTTAAGCATACCGTTGAAAAGTACTTGTAAATCATAGTAACATGTATTTCACCCCCGCAGTTAAGTAAACTGAAAACAGTTAGAGAAAAGGGGGACATGAACTCACAGTGAATGCGTATCTCTACCAAGCGTCTCCAATACAGTAAGCTGTGCAACGACCTACAAGTGCTAATTCTATTAGACGGACGGCCGTGCTTTAGCTTTACAGTTTATGTTCGCGGGAAATAGTTAGACAACTATTTCGTGTTACATTTTGTATAAACTTGGTAGTTATTTTCCTTCCCAAGGATGGGGGATTTTTAATACATGTGCGTATAATTCTTCACTATTAAGTCTCACTTAATCTTTATATATATCCAACCCCAAAATGAAGGTATTTATCCAAAATACGTTGTTAAAGTACGCGTTCATAAATATTTCCGTAATTGTGTAAGTTACGTTTTTACATACGAGAGGTAATAAAATTACCGGTGTAACTTAGATATTTATGGTGAAAGCGTTTGTATTATTTTGGAGTCATTATCATTCGTAAACGTTATTTTTACCCTAAAAATAATATTTATGTATTTCACAAAATAATCATAAACAGTGTGTGAAGATATATATTTATCACGTTAATATTTTGTGAAAATCCCACCTCCGAATATTTAGTAATAAAGTCTTGGCGAAATTTATGTTTCGAAAATATGTCAAAAATGATTCTAACACTTGTAATGCAAACCAGTTTAAGTGTTAGGTTTTTAAGGAAATTTCGCCAGAGTTTCCTCTGTAACTGGAGGTGGCCACGCTTTTAAGCGTATCATTTTCTTTTAATAATCAAATCAACAATTGTTCCCAACAATTTCAAACAACCTTTCTACATGTTAACTAGTCAAATATGGACATAATCGTAAAAATACACAAACATGTGGTTTGTCTAAAAACAAGTAGTAAATCCCTTTACTTTTTGGTGAATCTTGTGTGTAAATAATTCGTTTTAGTAAAAAAAAAAACCCCGTTTCTAGAGAAACTTGTCTTTACAACTTCTAGTCACATTTGACAAAACTAGCTTCTTGTCGGATCTTTTCATTTCACAAGTGCTTACACACTTGTGGTTTGTAAAATCATGTTTATTAGTACAAGATCTATCCTTTAGAAAATACGATTCTTTTAAAGTGTGGTCCTTCAAAGATACCACTTGCAGATACGTAGATCCGCTAGTTTTAAACATCTTGTACATGTCAAATCACTTTTACACAAGTAAAATATTTTTACACAAGTTTATGCTTTTAAGTGTGGTAGAGTTTCACCTTTAACCCTTGTATTTAGTCAAAAACAAGCTTATGTGAAGATACATGATCTTACAAATTCGGGTTAAACGATGTTCCGAGCTACCACATCATAGATCGGGTCTCAATAAACCCATATTTCAAGTCCTACGACTTTCACACAAGTTATATGTCATTAACCACCACTTTAGTGTTTTTACTAGACTTTTAAACTTTGATCTTGTATGTTCATAATTTTTATCCGACAAAATTCTTATTAACCACTTTAGAATAGATCAAGAAGGCGTTTAGAGTCACTTACTACTAGCTCGAGGCTAGGGAAGAAACTAGTCGAAAATGATTGGATAAAAGAAAATGAGAGTGGCCCTTCAACTTCCGTGTGCTCCACACCTCCTAAAACACCCTTGTGCAACTTGTAGTATGCTTGAAATAATGGAACTTGAAACAAGAAAGTGGGTGATGTGTGGACTTGGGAGTTCGGCCGAAGCCTTAATGGAGAGGGAGAAGGAGTTTTTTTTTTTTTTGTAGTGGTGATGATGGTGAACTTAGTGTATTTAAATACACTACTCATTTTATCCAACGGACCTCATGTCTTCATGAGTACAAACAAAGTCCAATCAAAATCTTGTAATTTCCAAGAATGGATTATGGGGATTTTTTTTTTTTTTTTTATTTTTGAAGATGAAGTAGATCTTGTGGGGTGGGACCATGTTGAACCGAAAATTACATGGGAGGGGGTTAAGTGTATCATTTGAGGGTAATTAAGTTAATTAGTGGGGGCTTTAATGTTATGTCTAGTGTTTAGCGGGTACCGGGTATTATGTAAGGTGTTATAGTGCTCAGGGACCCTAACTAGCTCAAAAAAAAGTGTAACAATGTTATGTCAATATTTTTGTGTTCCGGGTAAAGTCCGGTTGCACGGTTGGATATGACTCCGATAAAGCGCCAAATAATTATTTAAAGTGTCGTCGATATTATTTTTTTTTTTTGTGACACAGTTTATTCCCGATATTTTGGAAAGTGTCTAGTAATATTTTTCCAACTTCTTGCACTTTACTAATTTAGATAAATGCTGAATTTTTATTTTAGAGTGCAGAATTTTTGTTTTCAAAGTACGTTTTAGGCACATCCGGTCACTATAATTATTACCTAGTGACGCAGTTCTACAACCCTCTTGTCCCTACACTCTCCACTAGTGTAGTAAAATATTTCTGGCTCATACAGGCCTTAGAGGCAGTGTCTGCCTGATGCTGGCTTTATCAGCATGTTCAACAGGTTATCCGTTCAAATGCTACTGTGCTTTTGTGCATCATGTTTGTCACTAGAGTTCAGTAAATAAATAATGTAGTGACAGAAATCAAAGTATGATGCAGACATGTACAAGTATCAGAAATCAAGTAGCAATTCATCAACAATCTTAGTTAAGCACAGTAATTAAGCAGAAATTAATAGTTAATTAAATCGTACGGATACCTGGTTTAGTGAGGGTTGTCACAGCTTCATCCATTGCCCATTTTGCATAGTTGAAATTAAAACGCTTCCTTCGTTTTCCTTTGTTCCAGGGTCAACACCTGCAAATAAGGCAACAGGTTCCATTTCGACAGCATTTTGTTTAGTAACTCCTGCATTCTTCGAACTTCCTTGATGTCCACTGGTGGATGTTCCTTCTTCCAGAACTGTCTTCTTGTCCTGCATATTCTGTTGAACCTGTTTGAAATTGTAGTAATATTCTAGGACGTCAAGATATGCAGCATATGTGACTCTCATGTAGTCACCATCTTCATAATTGAATCCCATATCTTTGGCTATTGCAGGCCAAATGTTCTCGGTTGTTACATGTTGATAACCACCGTCCATGGCCACGAGTAGATACAAACTCAGCAGATTAATTTTCCTCATATATGAATCTAATGGTGGAACCGGTCTAGTTTTTATTCCCATGTAATTGAATAAGAACCATTTAACCAATTCCTCAAACTTTGAATCAAGTATATGTTTATACTTGAGAACAAAGTCTCGATCGTCCAATAGATTCATGAAGGCTCTGCAGTCTTCGAATTCTTTGAACTCCATAGCATTGACAATCATGATACTCCAATCTGTCTCTTGTGAAGACAGATGAAGTTCTTCGAAATAGGAATTCAAATACCGTTGCTTGAATTCTTCATCAAGAACGTTTTCTTCGATTATCTTTTGTTTCTCCTGTAATCCTATCTCTTCTTCTCTTGTCATCCCACTCGTTCCATTGAACACGTTATTCACCGGACAAGAAAACATTGGATAAATTCTACAAGTATCACCGGCCTTTTTGACCGTAAATCCTTGCAACGTCAATTGATCTAAACTCAATACATTCCGATCGAGTTCCATTGAATAAAAGACGCTTTGAATTCTCATGTTTTCATTTCCGGTTTTTATTTCTATTGATCCAACCCCCCTTGTGAACAAAAAATTATGTTCACCAGTGCGTGTATCAACCCCAATGATATGTTTAATTCGTTTAAACACGTTCAAGTTCCCGGCAACATGATGTTTAAATACAGAACTTACGTACCAAATGTCATTCCATAACCCTCCTTCGGTACCGACGACAACCATTTCCTGATGATTGTTAACTTCTCCATCTTGTCTCTGTATTCCTTCATTTACTGCTTGTCGTATCAACTGTGTCGCTTCATCGGTTTCTTTCCTTTTACACGCGTGAATCTTGAGCCCCGGCTGTCGACAATAGTAACATGTCTTTTCTCTCTGATTTCGTTTGATTTTTTCTCTTGCCTCATCCGTGCAGTGTTGACAAGGAAGTAACGTGGAACTTGGTTTATTTTCGGTTTTGTTCATCTTTCCCAACACGGCTCTGATACCACTATGTTGGGGATGAGAACTCATGTTTTCAGCGGAAGTTTTAGACATGGATACATTCATGTTCATGATTGAATAGAACGAATGAATGTCTAGAAATGAATAAGTGAATGTAGAAAGTTCAAAACAGAACAATTGGACATTTCAAGTATAACTGAAAATGTCTTGGTACCGGACATTGGTTCCGGTGGCATCGATTTATACATAAACGTTTTGGCGGTTCGGGAATTTGGCGGGTAACTGTCCATTACAGTTATTTGAAAAGCTTTCCCGCTTATCCCTTGATTATTACATAAACTTATCATTAACTAACCTTAATAAGTGTTTCTAAATATATAAGTATATCCGAATAACATATAATAACATAAACATAACTAGTTTAATAAATCTAACAAGGGAACGTTGTCCGCCGTAAATCTAGCAATGTTAACCTTCAGATTGTTATTTCCCATGTTATTTCCCATGACCACCTTACTCATGGAGCTTTCAAGGCCCTTCCCATCTGTCACCCCACGAAAGTTCACAAAGCCGAACCGCCTCCCCTCCTTGTCTCTCTTCCATGCAATATAGAATCCCGTAACAGACCCAAAATTCCCGAACACCTCCCTAGAGCTACACCTCTCCGGTAGGTTAGTAACATAGAACTTGATGAAACCCACCTCTGCTTGCCTTTCACACCTCAGGATCTCTTCACCCCTAACGTTAACGCTTCTCCGATTGATATCATGCCACTCCTCCTCAGAGTGTGTGTCTTCGAGAGCACCCAGCCATCTTGACCTACAATAGAAAAACCTTGCAAATACAAACAACAATAAGATATCATGTTGGTAAGCTAATTAATGACAAATTTTGGACTATAGCAAAATTTAAAATTCCCAGTAACATCTCAAAAATAAAGCTTGTTTTTTAGTTTAAATACTTAATAACTAAGTAGAAGATAAGAGGTTAAAATGTTGCTTTTTGGATCAAGATTGGAAGTTGAGGAACCAAACTGTAACATTTATAAATTTTGGGCTAAATACGCTCCTGGCTGGCAGCCTCGTGATGCACCTTTGCCACCTATTTCGAAAATTTACTACACCTGTTGTAGGTCCCTTTCCGGAGGATGACGAACCTAAACCTTGTTATACAAACCTACTAGCGAGTGCGGAATCCAAGCTAGTAAGCAAACCGGGATGAAGCAAGTAGAGAAACAAACACACAAGAGTTCACCGATTAACACCACTGTATTAATACGTATGAAGGTTCCAGTTACAAGCACAATGTTTACAAATCTAACTTGCAAACTCTCACTATGTGTGTGTGTGTTTCGGACAGAATACTCTCAAGCTCTCTATGTGTGCATCTATCTGAAACACAACACACTGCATGGGTATTTATACCCAGCCCATGATGTCTGGTCCGAAGGATCCGATAGATGGTCCGAAGGATCATCTATCGATGACAAAGCATTCGAAGGATCAGCAGGGACCTCGAAAGATCACCTTTCGAGATCTATCATTCGAAACATATCTTTCGATGAGATCGAAGGATCCATATTATCCTTCGATCTCTTATCCTTCGACACAGAACATCTTTCAACATTTAACAAACTGTTGTCCAAGTCAAACCGGAGGATGGTTGACTTGGTCAACTTACAACACTAATCAGGACATCGTTTACATCGTGACCGAATACAGACAAAGTACAGACACAAGTGCACCAACAAACTCCCCTTGGCTGTAGCTTTGTCTTTATCTTCTATAGTTGTAGACTCGTCTCGAACTTCGATGGTCTTTGGTCTTCGAGTTCTTAAAACTCTGATGTCCTTTCAAGTCTTCAACGTCGGAGGATCTTCAAAGTCTTCACGTCTTGAAAGCAGAGAGTGTATCAACAAACTACCCGTATCATGTAGGAAGTGTGTTGACAAACTCCCCCTTAACATAATCTCCCTCTTGTGTTATGCTCGTGAATAACTTGATTTTTATGAAGTGAGATCCTTGTGGTGTTGATGATGGCCAGCGGCAACTCGATCATCTTCATCTTTTGAGCGCCTTCTCGTCGTGTCTTCATTCCAAAGCTTGTCATCGACCATGTTCTCCTTGCCTTTAGAATCTGCACATGCAAGAAATCTAAACGCGTAATGAGAACAACTGCTTGGAATAGTTAGTATATCCAAAAGACACACGAATGACCATGTCACAATCAAACACCGTCCGACAGTTTGAAAGTTTAATAAATTTGCCAATTTTAGTTTAACTTTCAAAACTTGCAAATTTCGACCGTTTATGAAGATTTAGTCAGTTCGGTTTTCAGTCAGGTTTCAGGTAACGAAGACTCGAGCTCCAACACCGTACGATCGAAAATAAAGAAGAAATAAAATCTTTTTGGCTTTTAAAAAGTTTATATTAAAACACACATAAAATCTTTTTGGTATTTTTGAAATTAAAAGACAACAATTTAAAATCCTTTGAGTGTTATCAAACGACATCACCGCTAATGTCGTGCTGATATGCACCAAACGACGAAACTGTTTAAAAGAAAACAATAAAAGTTAAGCAGTAAATAAATATTTACAGACATTCTTTTTGCGAGTTTCGAGGGTAAGAGAATCATATCAGTGTACGGTCATGCCAAAACACTCTTGTTGTTCAGTTAGTTAACATTAAGATAAGCATCCTATAACAATTATCGGTATTGTTGTCCACTTAAGCTCAACTTATCATATGTAATCATGGCGAGGGGATACGTTAAGGTATGATTTATACTTACCGACCGGTGTTCATCCACATCACGGCACATTCCCGTATCAAGGTATGCACGAGAGTTCATCTTACCGGTGAGTATACCGATTATCATCTGTTTGACCGTATAAAATGTGAGGTACTCACTTATTTTGATTTGAAAACAAGCCCTATGTGATATAATCACTTATTGATGAGGAACTTGATTTTCATATGCATGAGGGCACAGGTGCAAGTCCGTGAACAGGTCAGTACTTCCGTACAGCAGAGAGACGAACTTGACACCCGGATAAATGTGATATTTTATCACTTATTTGATTTGGACATGTGATTGTTTATCACTTATTGAGGTCGAATGCAGTATGTATTATGTACACGTATGTATAGTATCATGGAAGATCTAGACTTGCGTCCCCGTTATTTTTCGGTAAAAGATACAACCATGATACCCAGATGATAAGCAGCATAAAGACCGAATAACTCAGAACCTCGGCAATCTATCAAACGAAATTTCGGTACTAAGACCATATGCCAATGAATGGTTCCCACCTGATCTTCAGTCGATTAAGATTTATATCACCCTACACACTTTAAAATGATTGTGAGCCTACCGATACATCTTATATAGAGCTGCTTATCGTTTTTCATTTAAGGTTTAAAGAGGTTTGAATAGACCACTGATGTACTATCATTTTCTCTTTTGCTCGCCAGAAAACTCATTTTTGTTTTTCTATTGTTTTTGTGTTTTTGAAATTTTTCGATGTTTTTGGATTTTCAGATTTTTGGATTTACTCCCCCTAAAATCAATAAACTAAGACAAATTTAAAACACACAAAGATATTTACAAAAATGATTTTCCGATGTTGGTTTTACTCTTGCTTGACCTTAATGCCGTTTACCAATAATAAGAAGTCAAATCTAGATTTGTCAAAAGCTTTGGTAAATAAGTCGGCACGTTGGTCATCGGTGTGGACCTTAACAACATCGATTAGCCTTTTCTCAAAGCAATCACGTATGAAGTGATATTTGATTTCGATGTGTTTGGTCTTTGAATACTGCACAGGATTTTTAGTGATATCTAAAGCAGCAGAATTATCAACGTAAATAGGAGTAGTTAGGAATTCAAAACCGTAGTCCCGCAATTGTTGTTGGATCCAAAGAACTTGGGAGCAACAACTTGAGGCAGCAATGTATTCAGCTTCGCATGTTGATGTAGCGACGCATGTCTGCTTCTTGCACTGCCATGTGACTAGGCGATTTCCTAAAAACTGACATCCAGCCGTCGTGGATTTGCCGTCGATTTTACATCCGCCAAAATCAGAATCACTGAATGCGACCAGGTCAAAGTTATTATCCCTAGGATACCACAGACCGGTGTCAGGGTACGCCTTCAAATAACGAAAAATCCTTTTGACAGCTGCAAGATGTGAGGCCTTCGGATTAACTTGATATCTGGCAAGCAGGCACGTTGGATACATTATGTCTGGCCTTGATGCTGTGAGGTACATAAGAGATCCGATCATTGCGCGATAGTATGAGGGGCTAACAGGTTCACCCTTCAAGTCAGGAGTAATTCCGTGATTAGTTGGCAATGGGGTACCAATGGGGGAACGCATCGGACATCTGGAACCGGCTCAAGATGTCACCAACATATTTAGTCTGATGGATGAATATCCCAGACTCCGTTTGTTGCACTTGTAGGCCCAAGAAGAAATTCATTTCCCCTATAGCACTCATCTCGAACTTATCCTGCATGATGCGCTCGAAATTCCTACACAAAGCATCATTAGTAGAACCAAAAATAATATCATCAACATATACCTGAACCAGAAGAAGATCTCCATCTTGTTCTTTGATGAAGAGAGTACAATCGATAAGACCTCTTCGAAAACCGTTTTCCAGCAGATATGTAGATAAGGTTGCATGCCAAGCTCGTGGCGCTTGATGAAGACCATAGAGAGCTTTGTTGAGCAACCAAACCCGATCGGGATGGACCGGATCTTCAAAACCTGGAGGCTGTTCGACATATACCTCTTCTTCAACCACACCATGTAGAAATGCACTTTTGACGTCCATATGGTAAACCTTGAATCCTTTGAATGAGGCATAAGCCAGAAAGATCCGAATAGCTTCCAGACGTGCAACAGGTGCATAGACTTCGTTGTAGTCGATCCCTTCTATTTGACGAAAACCTTGAACGACTAAACGAGCTTTGTTCCGAATAACCACTCCACGGTCGTCTTTCTTGCATTTGAAGACCCATCGAGTGCCAATCTTCTTGTAGTTCTCAGGCTTTTCAACAAGCTTCCAAACACCAAGCTTGTGAAATTGCTGTAATTCTTCCTGCATGGCTTCAACCCAAGCACTGTCTTTCAATGCTTCTTTCCACGACTTTGGTTCTTCTTGTGACACGTAACACGCGAAGGACTAGTCATTCTGTTGACCAGATTCTCTTATAGCTGAATACAAACCAGCATTCCGGTTGTTTCTCAGCTGATTACGCGTCTGCACACCGCGATGGACATCTCCTATTATGTTCTGCTGGGGATGGGTATCGTGAATCCTCATTTCAGGATTATCTGGCACACGAGCATTGATACCCAAGTTGGTAAGATTAAGATCAACAACCAACTCCACACCAGGAATGTGGGTAGAGGTGGATGCATTCCCTTCAGCAGTGTCTACATTCTGCGTATGAGGTGTATCACCAGAGGTACCTTGAACAGGAGCAGCTGGAGCCGAAGATCCTTCAGCTGCATCATGATATTCATCATCTTCAGAAGAATCATTATAATCAGCAGCATCTTCATAAACCTCATTTTGAACCATATTGTTGACAGACGAAGAAACTTGAGGATCAACAACAATAGGTCTAACCAAAGGCGAGACAGCAGCATTGTCACTTTCCAGCAACATCCTAGCCGCTGCTGATTCTTCGTCAAAGGTTGGCAGATTGAAGGAGTCAAATAGTCCATCATAATCGAACATCCACGGATCACCCGGAGCCCTAACAGGACTCGTGTACCTTTGAACCCTAACTTCGCTCCAAAGCTCAATCTTTCTGGTAGCTAGATTCCAAACACGAAAATTCGGAGTAGCATATCCAAGGAAGAAACCCTCGATAGCTCTTGCACCAAACTTTCCATCCGGCTCAATCATAGTACATGGAGCACCAAACGGGTCAAGGTAAGAAAGATCCGGTTTCCTTTTCTGAAGGAGTTCGAAGCAAGTCTTGCCATGTCTCTTTACTGTAAGAACTCTTTTTAACGTGTAGCATGCAGCCGATACAGCCTCCCCCCAGAATTGAATAGGGAGTTCCGACTCTACTAACATTGTTCTTGCAGTTTCGATAATCGTTCGATTCTTCCTCTCCGCGACACCATTTTGTTGTGGAGTATATCGAGAACTGTACTCATGAAGAATGCCTTTAGAAGTACAAAACTCATCCATAACTTGATTCTTGAATTCGGTACCATTGTCGCTTCGGATCCTTTTTACTTTCAACGAATAGAGATTCTCCAACATTGTAAGAAGATCCTTGAGGATGCCAGGAGTTGCACTCTTGTGTGCCATGAAGGATACCCAAGAAAATCTAGAGTAATCATCAGTAACTACTAAACAATAGGCATCACCGAACGTTGTTTTGTGCTTCATAGGTCCAAAAAGGTCCATATGAAGACGTTCGAGAGGCATGCTGACAGTGTTGATTTTCTTCAAAGGGTGAGACTTCTTTGTTTGCTTCCCCTTTTGGCACGAGACACAGATATCTTGTAGATGAAAACTTCGAACAGGCACACCATTCACAAGATTATTTTTCACCAAATGGTTCATCTTTCTCAAGTGAATGTGTCCCATTCTTCTGTGCCAAGATATAGACTCCTTTTCCGTAGCTTTTGAGACAAAGCAGGTGACTTGTGTAGATGTTGTAATCGCCTGGCTCATGTCGAGAATATAAAGATCATTAACTCTCGGAGCCGATAAGAGAATCCATTCTTGTGGAATTTTGAATCCAGGTTTCAGCACATAGCAGCCGGCATCATCAAAATGCACGGTGAATTTCTTATCGCAGATTTGCGACACACTGAGAAGATTGTGATCAATTTGCTTCACATAATTGATCTTATCAAAGCACACGATGCCGTTGGAGATACTTCCCTCTCCAGTGATAAATCCGCCTTTGTCACCCGCAAAAGCAACATACCCTCCTCTAATGTTTCTCAAGTCGTATAGGAGCCGTAAGTCGCCAGTCATGTGCTTGGATGCTCCACTATCAACAATCCAATGACTATTAATAGTTCCTCCTAGAACATCCTTGACGGGTGGTCCGTAGGACAACCCTTAAAAGGCTTAACATAATGCACATTCTACATTTTATCCGTTTATTTGCGTGAATTAGGTAATCACAAGATGATGTTGATGCATGTGTTAAAGTGTGCAAGATGCGGGTTTTAAGGAGCTTGTACGGATGCTAGAAGCTGGCATGATCAAGATGCGTGGGAACCAAGGGAACTGAAGAAAATGAGAGCAAAAGATCACTCAGAGCCGTAAGCTACGCCACCAGGCCGTAGCTTACGGCACCTATAACATGTCAAAAGTGTGCACCGTAAGACAGGAAACAAGCACCGTAAAGCTTGTTGATCGCCGTAAGCTACGGCGATGAGCCGTAGCGTACGGCACTATGCTGAGTCCCGGAATGATATTGACCGCCGTAAGCTACGGCACCTGGCGTAGCTTACGGCGCCGACTGTACCAAACTCGTAACTCCTGCATTGATTGGCTATTTTATGGACATTTTATGGTTACTCATCATGGGTTTCGGTTACAAGTTGGTGGGGGACGAATTTGGGCATAAATTGGAGACTTGGAAGCGAGAGAAAATATCTTGAAACTAACTTTCACTAAATCTTTGATCACCTATCAAACAATCTTTAGCTTTTCATTTAGTTTTTGTTGGTGAAACTTGTGAAGACTATTTCCTTTTCAATTGCTTGCATTATGTGTGTTAAAGCCATGAGTGGCTAGATACTTGAATGGTTATCTTATGTTGAAGGTTTGTGGTAAACTTTTGTGTTTTTATCTATATTTCTAGAATAACAATTCCTCTTCGTTTGAATTGATTGTTATGGTGTATAATTGCTTGTTAGTAACGTGTTGATTCTTACATTGAACTAATTAGAAACCATACGTTCTTGGTGCCGTTGGCAATCGAGATATCATGGGTATAGTTAGGTTTGGGTAAGGGTTGATTGATCATCGGGTGATAACCTCACGTACTCGGAATCTGAGTACTTTGTCCCCCTTCATCACTGCAATTGGTTATACATGAACTATGTCTATGTAGTTCTTTATAGTGAATGTTAACACAAAAGTTGAAGCAAACCGGATACTAAAGATAGCCGTTTATTTCCAAATTGTTTACAACTTCAAATCTTCATTTTGCAAATTAGTTAATTAATCTTAGTTTTTGAAACCAAACAAATCAAAACAACTCGTGAATTTTATTTTTCTTGCAATTAGTTTATTTTAGTTAACTTAGAGAAGCATCGCAAATAGCACATTTTCCACAAACTCCCTGTGTTCGATACCCACTTGCCACTATTTACATAGTTGTTATTGGGATTAAATTTGCGTGACCACGACATCACGTCAAATTTTGGCGCCGTTGCCGGGGAGTAGTGCGCAACGTGTGTTATTTTATTTCTTTTTAAGTTTGTTATTTTTCTGGTTTACGCTGGGTGTGTTAGTGTGCAGGTATTGACAGGTGCATGCGTACTAGGAGCTCTCACAAGCTATCACCGTTGGCGTTTGATCCGGAAATCGAGCGAACTTTGCGAGCAAACAGAATTTTGCTAAGGGAAAATACAATCAATAGTTCACCAACAACACCAATTACACCGATTACACCACTTCGATACATTATGGATCCACCACCACCACCACCCACTACGGGTGAATTCACCTCATCATTCATACCAACATCCACTCAACCCTCACCTAATACTACTATTCCACCAAATACTACCGAACCCACCATACTTCAAAATGTTACATCAACCAACACCACACAGCCCATTACTACCCAAGAAGAACCAACCGTCACATTTAACCCTTCCACTACTATACCACCATTATCCCATTTTTTCCCGGGTGCGGGTCCGTCATATTCGAGCCATACTATGGCACCAATTTCGTCTATTGTCCACGCCACACCGTATCGACCACCAAATCAATCGGGTTTCCAATACTCGACTATTCCATTTGGGCAATCATCGGGAATTCAAGGAGATGGGTATGATGAAGGTTATGAGGAGTTTGAAGGTTTTGATGAAGAAGGGTATGGTTATGGGGGTGATGGAGAGCAAGGGGAGTATGGTTATACGCAAGGCCAAGTACAAGTGATTCCAAATGTTGGTGGGGTACAACAACAACAACAACTCATACCTCAACATATTAGGCCAAGGCCACAAGGGCCGCAATTGCAACGTCCGGTTCCTTTGCAACAAGTTCGACCACAACAGGTGCAACCGCAAATTCAAAGGCCAATTCAACAACCAATGGTACCACAAGGGCCCATGCAAAGGCCAATGGGTCAAGTTCGTCCAAGAGGTCGATTTGGTGTGCCAAGGAGGCATCTTAGGGAAAATGCAAGGGGAATTGAAGCACATTTTAGACCGGTGATAACGCACAATCCTTCACCGGTGGTTATTCCTCATAACAACCAAGGGAGAACTTTTGAAGTAAGAACCAATTCTTTACAAAGTTTGCCGAAATATAAGGGGCTAGCAACGGAGGAGCCTTATTTCCATTTGGAGGCCTATGACTCAATTTGCAATACTCTTGGGAGTCAAGGTTTTTCGGCCGATGATATCAAGTTGGTACTATTTCAATTTTCTTTGGAGGACAAGGCAAAGAAGTGGTTCTACACTTTGCCTTCGGCATCTATTTATACTTGGGCGGAGATGCAACAAACATTCTTAGACGAATTCTATACCGCCCAAAAGACCAATGATGCGAGAAAAGGGTTGAGGAGCTTTCAACAACAACAAGGCGAAATGTTCCATGAAGCATTCGAGCGTTTGAACATGATGATTAAAAATTGTCCACACCATGGGATTGAGCTTTGGGAGTTAATGAACGCCTTTCATGAAGGGTTGTGTGCCGAAGATGCACGAGATTTGATGTCCATTACAAATGGGACATTTGGCACAAACTATGAGCATGAGGATTGGGAATTTTTGGAACAAATGGCGATCACCTCAAAGAGGAAGGCTCAAGCTTCAAGGAGAGCACGACCGGCCGTTACCCGAACACAAGTGCATGCGGTTGATGATGGTAACATACAAACTTCTAATAAAATTTATGATGTTTGTGCATTGTGTAATGAAATAGGTCATGCGGCGGAAAATTGCCAAGGAATGGTGGAAGGGCAATTTGAAGAAGTTCATGCCGTTCAAGGTCAAGGAGGGGGTGGTAGAAATTTCAATATGAATTCTAACACTTATCACCCCGGGTTGAGAAATCTCCGAATTTTCGTTATGGGAACCCTTCGAATCAATCAAACCCGAACTTTCAAGGTAGCCAACGGAATTATGGTTCGCGCCAACCTTACAATAATCAAGGTGGATATAGAGGTGGGAACAACCAAGGATACCAAAGGCAATACCAAGCGGGTCAAGAACAAGGGGGGTCTTCGGGTGGAAATGAAATGATGGAAATGTTGAAGAGTATGCAAGCGGAGATGCAAAAGAGGAACCAAATGGATGACGCTCGCATACAAAAGGACGACACTTTGGTTTGGTTTGCACGATTGGTCGCTTATGGTTAAAAAATAGTTTTTGAAGTGGTTGCTTGGGACAAGCAACGGGTAAGTGTGGGGATGTGACGGGTGGTCCGTAGGACAACCCTTAAAAGGCTTAACATAATGCACATTCTACATTTTATCCGTTTATTTGCGTGAATTAGGTAATCACAAGATGATGTTGATGCAGGTGTTAAAGTGTGCCAGATGCGGGTTTTAAGGAGCTTGTACGGATGCTAGAAGCTGGCATGATCAAGATGCGTGGGAACCAAGGGAACTGAAGAAAATGAGAGCAAAAGATCACTCAGAGCCGTAAGCTACGCCACCAGGCCGTAGCTTACGGCACCTATAACATGTCAAAAGTGTGCACCGTAAGACAGGAAACAAGCACCGTAAAGCTTGTTGATCGCCGTAAGCTACGGCGATGAGCCGTAGCGTACGGCACTATGCTGAGTCCCGGAATGATATTGACCGCCGTAAGCTACGGCACCTGGCGTAGCTTACGGCGCCGACTGTACCAAACTCGTAACTCCTGCATTGATTGGCTATTTTATGGACATTTTATGGTTACTCATCATGGGTTTCGGTTACAAGTTGGTGGGGGACGAATTTGGGCATAAATTGGAGACTTGGAAGCGAGAGAAAATATCTTGAAACTAACTTTCACTAAATCTTTGATCACCTATCAAACAATCTTTAGCTTTTCATTTAGTTTTTGTTGGTGAAACTTGTGAAGACTATTTCCTTTTCAATTGCTTGCATTATGTGTGTTAAAGCCATGAGTGGCTAGATACTTGAATGGTTATCTTATGTTGAAGGTTTGTGGTAAACTTTTGTGTTTTCATCTATATTTCTAGAATAACAATTCCTCTTCGTTTGAATTGATTGTTATGGTGTATAATTGCTTGTTAGTAACGTGTTGATTCTTACATTGAACTAATTAGAAACCATACGTTCTTGGTGCCGTTGGCAATCGAGATATCATGGGTATAGTTAGGTTTGGGTAAGGGTTGATTGATCATCGGGTGATAACCTCACGTTCTCGGAATCTGAGTACTTTGTCCCCCTTCATCACTGCAATTGGTTATACATGAACTATGTCTATGCAGTTCTTTCTAGTGAATGTTAACACAAAAGTTGAAGCAAACCGGATACTAAAGATAGCCGTTTATTTCCAAATTGTTTACAACTTCGAATCTTCATTTTGCAAATTAGTTAATTAATCTTAGTTTTTGAAACCAAACAAATCAAAACAACTCGTGAATTTTATTTTTCTTGCAATTAGTTTATTTTAGTTAACTTAGAGAAGCATCGCAAATAGCACATTTTCCACAAACTCCCTGTGTTCGATACCCACTTGCCACTATTTACATAGTTGTTATTGGGATTAAATTTACGTGACCACGACATCACGTCAATCCTGCACATGTCATAAAAACATCAGTTGAGAATGGGGACCCAAGCCTTAGTGGTCTTGGGTCGTCCCTTAGCATCACGAAACGTGAGCTCGATCTCTTGATGGTTTTCAAGAACAACTGCTCCCCCTGAATTGTCACCCGACTTAGGTAACCAAGTTCGTTTTTGCCTACCAGTTTTTGAAGATTCTGGTTTGATAGGTTGTGACACACTTGGTTCCTTTTGAACTGTTTTAACTTCAGATTTTAAAGCTTTTTCAACAGTTTTTATGTTCTTACGTCGTTGTTTAGTTTCTTGTTCTTTTACAGTTCGTTTATCATGTTTAGGTGAAACTGACTGACGTTGAGGGTGAACTGTTTCAGGTGGAGCTTTCTCAACAAATTTACTCTTTGGAGCATTTGGGCAGTTTCTGATGATGTGCCCAATTTCTCCACATTTGAAACAAGTTCTCCTTTCAACAGACAGGAGAACTTGATCGACTAGCAGATGTTGAACCTGTAGAACCTGAGGTACTTGCTCTTTCATCACACCCGTTTGTGTGTTGGGTGTAATTGTTATCACTGTTACGTTTCAAAATCTTGACTTGTTGTACAAAATCAGTGTTTGATTTGTTTTCAAAAGTCTCAATTTTATCTGTACCTTTTGATGCTACAAATTTAACATCTTTTCCTTTCTTCTTGTAACGAGCTCCTTTTGATTCAACCTTATCCTTTGGCTTTGGAGCTCGTTGTTGTTGTTTACCCTTAGAAGCAGTAGGTTGTTGAGTGGTTGGATATTTTTGATTACCAAACTGTTTTCTAATCTCAGCCTTAGGAATTGGATCACATTGTGTTACAACAATTCCCGGAAGTGTTTTTCCCAAAAACTTGTTTGTGTTGTCTTCAAAGACTTTATCAATCAAAGATTGATTTACATTTTTAATTGGAAAAACTTGATCTGAGTAGATTTTTATTATCTCCAACCAGTGTATACAACACATTACTGCTTTTAACAGTAGACATACATGTCTCATCAACTTTGACAGAATCAATCACTTGCTTCTTAACAGATGGAACATCAGGAGTATCAGGATCACAAAGGATGTGATTCTCTCGTGGAATAACTACTCCTTTCATCTTGTTAAGTGATTTATCCTGATCACTTACAGCCACTTCTGATTCATCATCCGATGTCTCATAGTCCTCGATAATTGGAGGACTTTGCTTCATGGATGATGAAGTTTCTTGTTCCTTAGAGGCTGTGTTTGAAGAATTGTCCGGTTTGAACCCAAGGCCAGTAGCAAACTCCTCAACATCAAGAGGCACACTGGGTTCATACCGAGGCATTTCTTCCTCATCAGGCATCTTGGTATAGTTGTTCATCAAGGGGGGCGGACATTTATTATACCCTATGCCTTTCTGATTTCCCTTTAGTTGTTGAACATCGATGATGTGATCAAGCACAAATTGGGAGTTAGAATAACTATCCAATTTCTGTTTGATCGCATCATGTTCGCATTGGGCAATGGCTAGTTGCTTTTTAGTTTCTTCCACAATGTTAATATATTCATTTATACTCATTTGCTTGTGGTAAACTACTTTGTTAACCTCGGACACATCTTTCTTTAATGTTTCTATTACAGATTTAAATTCTTTTTCATTCCGAGTTAAAGCCATGTTTGCCTCTTTGCATTTCGACAGTTCAATAACCAAATTCTGGTTATGACTATGAAGCTTTTCTGATTCAAGCTTCATATCAGCACATGATTTACACACACTAGGAGCAGGAGGTTCAGAATTTACCTGACTAGTAGAGGCTGAACCATTTGCCATAAAGGCAGTTTGAAAAGAAAAAGCTCCATCTTCAGAAAATAGCTTCTCCATTTCCTTTGATGCAGTAGCAGCCTTCCTAATCAGAATTGATTTCTGACATTTAAGCTCATCAGCTTGATTCAGTAGATCCTGAATATCATCATCTCCTTCTTCCTTCACTCCAGGCTCTGAGTGATTATCCCCAGAAACAGAGCCTTCTTCATCCGAACTTCCAGAATAACCAGAACTGTCATCACTTCCAGAAGACTCTTCTTTATGAACATGCTCGATGACTTTAGCATACAACGCTGTTCCACTTCCCTGATCACCTTCACCAAACTGCACTGACCAGTCACATCCTTCATCAGCTTGAACAGCCAAAGCCCGATTGTGATTTGTAGTTCCAGGCTGTCCCTGATTGTTATTCACTGCCACCATCCTCCGTTCACGGTTTTCTTGTTGGGCATTCACATTCGTCTGGTTTCTGAAAGGGTTGTGATTGCCGTGTTTTGTTGGTAGAGTGCACTCACGTTTGAAGTGCCCTTTATTTCCACAGTTGAAGCATGTAACGGCATTGATATCAAACCCATACTTCGTATCTTTCTTTCCTTCTAACGAAGTTCTACCAGTACGAGCCATGAAGTCTTTGGCCCTTCTAACCGCACTTGCAAAAGCCCACTTAATATCCATCAACTCCATTTCTTCCTTGTCGATCTGTTGGTAGTCTTCATTGGTCATATTGATGTTTCCAAGCTGACCTGCTACCAAACCACAGTAAGCACTGACCATGGTGTTGATAATTTCCATATGTTCCTTAGCAACTTCAATGCTAAGATGTGAAAGATTTGAGTTGTCGACTCGGATTGTGTTAGGATTTTGAGGTTGAGGATTGCTTGTATAATGAGCCTGTTGTTGTTGTTGTTGTTGAGGTTGTGGTTGTGTTGGGACAGGAATGTAAGACCTCGGATCAAATTGAGGTTGTGGTGGAGCAGCTGTTGATTGAGGAAATGGAAAGGAACTTGTGTTGGAGACAAATGCAGTCTGCAGTTTAGGTTGCTGGGCTGCAGCTGCTCTAGCTAGAGCATCGAAACCCGGAAGATACATTTCTGTATTTTGAGGGGCGGGAGCTCTCTTGGCTTTCCTGATTTCTTCATCATTTTTGTGTTCCAGCTTTTGAATGAACTCGTAGATGTTAACTTGATCTAGAGTTCCAGTATGCTTCAACAGCTCAATGAAAGAGCTCCACTTTGGAGGTAAGGCGTCAGCAAACCTACTCACCATGTCTTGTTGAGTAGAGACAACTCCATAAGCACACATTTCACTAATCAAATGATAGAAACGTGTGGTCATATCATTCAGAGTCTCGTTTTCCAAAAACTGAAAAGATTCAAACTCTTTCTTCAACAAATCATGCCGAGACTTTCGAGCAGCTGCATTGCCTTCTCCTCTAGCTACTAAACAATCCCACAA
Organism: Helianthus annuus; assembly: GCF_002127325.2. Lineage (NCBI taxonomy): Eukaryota > Viridiplantae > Streptophyta > Magnoliopsida > Asterales > Asteraceae > Helianthus > Helianthus annuus. Next base: position 18,192,443 of record NC_035440.2, on the reverse strand, counting down.
TGCTTTCGTAGTCTTGCAGTATGAGAACTGATGGTAGATGTCTTTGTTGAGTGCTTGAGTAAGTGTGGCAAAGGCCTTTTTCTCCAATTCATAAGCCTTCTTGTCTTTTTCAAGCATATTGGCATAACCCTCAGAAGTGGACGCAGCAGTCTCCAGATTTTCATTGAATGCATTGATGAAACACGTCCAAAGATCGGTGCTTTGCCCTTGGACATACGTGTGAAAGCGGTTTTTCCATGATGGAAACTCATTCATATGTGTATCTTTCGAAAGCTGGATGGTCGACAGATGATCTATCGACCAGTCAGTTTGATCCTTCGACCATACAACCTGTGTTTGGTATAAATACCAACACTTTGTCATTTGCAACACAAGAGTGAGAGCACAAGTGTGTGCAAGAGAGTGAATGGAGGTTTGAGACCTCACCGGGAGAAATCACCACTTGGTTTCTCCCCGGATGTATACTTCTTTGGTATTAGTTCGGTTATCATGTAATCGGGCCGACTTGTAATGTTTACTACCGGATTAATACAAAGTTTGTTTGTTTATCCTCTCTTATCTCTTCCGTCTTTGAACAAAACCGTGAAAATCACGGAATCGATCCCGAAACAGGGACCTACAATTGGTATCAGAGCCATGGTGCCCGATTTAGTAAAACTAACCGTTTACTAAGTCACATGTGCTCTAGATCTGTGATTTTTGTGGGTTTTTGTTCAAGATGTAAAAATGGTGAAAATGAGAAAAACTCAGATCTGGACCCGAATATTCAGATCTGTGATAAAACGAGTGTTGGGTTTTATGTTTTTCTCCTAAATCTTCAAGTTTCCTTCATCAAAAAATCGTTTACGAAGTGTTTTCATAAATCTGCAGATTTTCCCAGGTTTCTGTGTTCTTGATGTTCTTCACATCTTCATAATTTGAAAGATGTAATGAACTTCGAAGGATCAACTTCCACCCACAACAACTTCGAAAGGTCAAAACAATTTCTCGAAGGGTCATCATTCATTTTCGAAGGGTCAGATCAAAACTTCGAAAGGTCAAAGTAGCTCCTCGAAGGGTCAACCCAACTATTTTCGAAAGATCATCTTGATATTCGTGAAAGATCACCCCTGTTCATTGCTTTGGCTTCGAAGGGTTATCAAGAAAGATCTCGAAAGATCATCTCTATTCCTTAACAACCTCGAAGGGTCAAAACTATTTCGAAAGATCAAACAGTGGTTTAGAACGATCATCTATTCTTCGAAGGATCAACTATCTGTGCTTTATCTCGAAAGATCATCTGATATTCGAAGGATCAGAAGATGATTTTTACCAGTTGTTTATGTATCGAAAGATCCATATGCTCGAATGATATCACCGGCTGTGAATGGCGGCTGTGATGCTTTTAGAATTTAGAGTTGTTGACTTTTGAGGAGAGAGATTGTGAAAGGGAATGTTGGATGCTTGTTGGGTATCGAGGAAAGTGAAGAATGGATAAGACAACCTGAAATTGTCGGCTAAATCTTGAAGTTAGAGTTGTTGACTATTGGGCCTTTTTATATAAAGAACTCATTTTGGCCAAATGGAAATTGAGTGGTGGACAGTTTGTTTATATAATTGATTTGCATTTCAATGTTTAATGGTTTTAGGCAAACTGCTCACTGATTGGGCCTACATGAATTAAAAGGTAACAAGTTGGGCCCCATTGGATTGAATTTTTATTATGAGATCAGTTAGATTGTTACTGATTGCTCATTTAATTCACTTGGAGTGGGGTCGGGTATTTGCGGAGTTGATTTGAACCGCGCTTCTAAATGTCAACGTCAAAATTCGTATGAATTTGGGAGCGCGCGGGGTGATGCAGCATGATGAAAACAAGAGATGATGAAAACTTGATGTTTGAAAAATTGTGGGGTAGTCACGGTTACCGATGCAATGGCAAAAATGGTAACGCGACTATTATGGGCCAAAAACAACACGATATGTTCGCTTCCGCGCATCAGTATTTATGATTGTTACCGGTTATTCGGAAATGTTCGAAAGGATTTTGTTTATTGTCATATTCTCGCATTTGAAGACGAACGTATGAACCTGGAACGTCTATACCGGTCCTAACGAGTTCACAAAGTCTTTGGTCTTTGGGGGGATACAAGTCAGATCCTACGGGGTACCAGGGGACGCTCTTATTCAACTAGATTATGCAAAGAAGAAAGTCATGTTCGTGAATTTTCGGAACCAAGAACATTCAATGAAGATTGATGACAGTTCCGCTCAGTGGAGGGAATTGGTGAACATTTGACGACAGTTTCTTTGAAGTGGAAATAATCTGTTAAGGTTTAGAGATTTTACCAAAGAAATGGGGGGATAAAAATTTTCAAATGTTGAATTTCTTCGGTAAAATTCTAAACGCAATCACAGGTGGTAGAGTTTGTGATTTTCTGGTGAGACAAGGGGGTTTCTGCGTGGAATGTTTTGCACAGAAAAGTGCATTACTTGGTCGACTCCACAAAGACGGTTTACAGAAAATAGTTTACCAGAAATCTCTATCAATGTAGTATGCTTGAAGATCAAGACTTGATGCAGTTGTTAAAGAATGGAACCCTTATCAAATGCCGGTTGGAGTATTGGAAGATCAGCGGAAGATCGGTCAATTGAGTCCTTTGAGGAAATTGCACAACACTCAACACGGATGCGCGTACTCTGAGGGGGAAATATTATACAATGAGCATCAAGATACTACTTACCTGGATCATCGGTCAAGGGGGAATTTGTCAACACAGAGAAGATGAATACTTGACTGAAGATTGATTGCAGTTGCATTTTCAGCATTCGACAGCAACGGACAAGGGGGAATTTGTTGATGCAGATTTTGTGTCCGATGCTTGTCGAATAGATTAGTTATTATTTTACGCCGAATTTGTAATAGTTAGTGAAACGGTCTATCGAACGTGTATAGACCCGCTCGTTTGAAGTGGTCAAACGAGAGGGTTATTCGTTTGACCGTGTGTGGTTGCAAGACAAATTATGGTTGTTTAATGTTGGTGTCGAAGGATAAGGCATCGAAGGATTGTGTATCCTTCGATGAGCTCGAAAGATATCCATCGAAGGTTGAAGATGGACCTCGAAGGATATGGCATCCTGAAGATGGACCTCGAAGGATATGGCATCCTTCGAGGTATATGTGTATCTTTCGAAAGCTGGATGGTCGACAGATGATCTATCGACCAGTCAGTTTGATCCTTCGACCATACAACCTGTGTTTGGTATAAATACCAACACTTTGTCATTTGCAACACAAGAGTGAGAGCACAAGTGTGTGCAAGAGAGTGAATGGAGGTTTGAGACCTCACCGGGAGAAATCACCACTTGGTTTCTCCCCGGATGTATACTTCTTTGGTATTAGTTCGGTTATCATGTAATCGGGCCGACTTGTAATGTTTACTACCGGATTAATACAAAGTTTGTTTGTTTATCCTCTCTTATCTCTTCCGTCTTTGAACAAAACCATGAAAATCACGGAATCGATCCCGAAACAGGGACCTACACCTGTTTTCCAATTGACACCTACAGGACACTAATCCCACTCTAAAAGCCTTTTAAAACACTTGTCAAGGCCTCCTTAACCTTCAATTCCTTTTATACACAACGTCTAAAAACCTGCATTTATCAAATAGAAACGATTTAAGTAGTATTTTCCATGACCAATAAAATTATTCCCGGTAGATATATAACATAACATGACAAATCCACATTATTCCATCAATCCAAATCTATTATACATTGAGGTTATAGAATATTTATTTCACTATACAGTACACAATAACATTATTCCAAGTAGATATTTAACATATAGTTTTAGTTGAATCCACTTCTTCTATTCAATTTGACTTTGAGACCATACTTCATATGAAGTATCATAGAATCTGCTGGAAGCACAAGATGACCTTCCACCAGCTGAATTTGGTAATGATAAATGATCGTGGTTGCGACTATCTTCAGCTCAGAGAAAGCCATATTCTTACCTAAACAAGCTCTTGGTCCAACATTAAATGTCGGGAACTTGTAGGATGGCACATGTTTGATTCCTCCAGAACTAGAAATCCACCTTTCAGGCTTAAACTCCATGCAATCCTCCCCCCATATTGATTCCATCCTCCCCATAGAATAAAAAGAGAGAATAATGTTGGTATTTTGATCAACTTGGTGGCCGCTTGGAAGGATATCTGGTTGTAATGGAGATTTGTTGTTGAAAGGGACAGGGGGATATAGCCTTAAGGTTTCACATAAAGCTCCATGAAGGTAAACCATTCTGTCTAACTCTGTCGCGTTCCATCTTTTAAGTGCACTGACCTCCAAATGTGTTTGCATCTCTTCTAAAATCTTATCTTCTACGGTTGGGTTTGTCGCAAGAAGATAAAAGAACCAACATAGAGCGCTGCTAATTGTATCTTTTCCTGCTGCCGTCAGATTAAAAAAGGTGTCTCTTAGAAACTTTGTGCAATCCATAGAAGTGTCAATATGGTCTTTGAGCTCTCTCATGATAGCATCGAAAAATGTGAACTTCTCCGCCTCATGGTTCATATTATTGTAGTCCATTTCTTTATGAGCCAAGCATTTGTATATGAACTGATCTAAAGATTTCCATGCATCGCTCAGCTTCTTCTCTTTACCCACTCTAAGAATTTGTTGCAATTTCCAAAAGAATGGGGGTGTGACATGTCTAAGCAAAACAGCTTCTTCACTATCGGTGAACGCTTTTGAATATGGGTTGTAAGGAAAATTCAGAGACAGACTCTCTTGGTCATTGTCTAAGAGTAATTTGAATACGATATCAAACGCAAACCTTTGAAATATATCCTGCAAATCCATCTCAGTGCCACGCTCACAAATAGATTCAAGTATGGGTAGAAGCCCATTTTCCACTTTGTCCCAGATAATTGTTTCCATCTTACTCTGAAATCCTACATGGTTTAGTACAGAAAAAATGACCTTGTGGCTAATTTCCCATATCTTACCGTCAGCATTGAGAATTCCATCTCCTAGGATATCAAAGATCTTTTGGAATTTATCACCTTTTGGATAATTGCTGAAGTTTTTGCTTAGAATGTGGTGGATGTCTAAGGGATCGGTGGTAAGTAGCATGTCCATGTTGGCTAACCAAGGGCCTTTCCACATGAATGTACCATGACTTTGTATCAGAAGTTCTGTGGTGGAATCATGGAGTCGGTGAGCGTTTACAAGAACACCCGGTATCATTCCAAGAATTGGCCAATTTGAAGGTATAACATGTCTAAGGGTTTTATGTGTATATATAGTAAATAAAATCGAAATGAGAATGAAAAACAAGATGAGAAGGACCAAGTATATAAGAAAAGCCATGGGTATGAGTTAATGCTGACTTGATTAGTTCTTGATCTGGCCTTTAAATAAGCCACATATCATCTTCTTTCTACAACCATTTCTTGATTTAAAATAATACATTAATTAATGAGCTAGTTTAGATTAGATCTTCTTCCTACAACCATTTTTTAATTAAGATAGTACAATCCATCAATAAACTGATTTGATACCGGTAGATATATTGATCTTTCAAGATAGTACATCCATCAATAAATTAAGGGGAAATCTCCAAAATAACCGTTGACTAGTCAAAATATTAAAAACAGCCATGTGAGCCCTCACAAGAAGCCGTTTCAAGCAATTGAAACGGCTTAAAAAGTCCTTTCAAGTCAAACCAATCCATGATTGTCACGTGTCCAGTTGAGATATTTTTATTGTATTCTTTGTCAATCCTTTTCAACATGGCTTTAGCCTTTTCAGTGTAGCGGCTTGAGGTCTTTCAAGAGGCTTGAGATCTTTTAACACGGCTTGGCTTGGCTTGGCTTGGCTTGAGATCTTTCAACACAGCTTGAGATCTTTCAGTGTAGCGGTTTGGTTTGACTTAAGACCTTTCAACACGGCTTGAGAACTTTCAACACGGCTTGAGATCTTTCAACATAGTTTAAATATAAATGAATAACTAAAAATATAAACGAATAACTAAAAAAATCTCAATTAAATGTGAGAACTTGAAAATCTCAGTTAAAGAAATCTGAAAGTTTTAACTTGAAAATAATAAATATTTAACTTGAAAATAAAAAATTACTAGGTTAGAACCCGTGTATTACACGGGTTAAATAAATGTAATTTTTATACTAAATAATAAAAAAATATAACTTTAAAAACCTCGTGTATTACACGAGTTTAATAAATGTAATTTTATATATTAAGTAATAAAAAAGTTACATACTTAAGAATCTCGTGTATTGTATGAGTTAAATAAATGTAATTGTATATACTAAATAATTAAAAAAAAGTTATACCTTTAAAACTCTGTGTATTACACGGGTTAAATAAATGTAATTTCGTATACTAAATGATAAAAATGTAATATCTTTAAAAAACTCGTGTATTGTAAAAAAGTAATATATTTAAAAAACTCGTGTATTGTACCCGTGTAATACACATATTCAACTCGTGTAATACACGAGGTTTTTAAAGTTATATTTTTTATTATTTAGTATAAAAATTACATTTATTTAACTCGTGTAATACACGGGGTTCTAACATAGTAATTTTTTATTTTCAAGTTAAATATTTATTATTTTCAAGTTAAAACTTTTAGATTTTTTTTATTGAGATTTTCAAGTTCTCACATTTAATTGAGATTTTTTTTAATTATTCGTTTATATTTTTAATTATTCGTTTATATTTAAACTATGTTGAAAAATCTCAAGCCGTGTTGAAAATTCTCAAGCCGTGTTAAAAGATCTTAAGCTAAGCCAAGCAGCTACACTGAAAGATCTCAATCCGTATCGAAAGATCTCAAGCCAGCTATTTTGGAGATTTCCCCATAAATTAACCATATCTAAATTAAGATAGTACATCCATCAATTAACTGATTTGATACAGGTAGATATATTGATGGGACCCTATATTGATCTTTCAAGGTAGTTTTTTTTTTTTTTTTTTTTTTTGAACGGCAAATTTGGATCACTGACGGACCACTGGAGTATCATCGTGCCACCAGCGGAACCACCCGATCATATCCATCTCCACTAGGCATAGTGCCTATACACCAATTCAGGAGGAAACCCAATAAATATGGGAAAAACCCCCTTGTGAGAATCGAACCCAGAACCTACTGGTCCAAAGTCTTATCTCACCCCAAGATACCACTAATAAACCGATTTGATACCGATAGATATATTGATCTTTCAGAAATCCTATGCCTTCCACTATGAAGATAGATTATCTGATTGATGTCGACCAACAATCACTCTACTAGCATTCACATTTGGCTACTCGGTATGGGTGAGGCTTATCCATGGAGGATGACCCTCCACGTCAGCGTCACGTAGGATGGGCGTGAGGATGAGGCAAAAAGAATGGATCTAAGGAAATGGGGGATGGGCCTAAAATATATATGTATATGTGTGTGTGAGAAGAAGATTCAACAATTTTGGCCTTTACCTCCCGTCTCCAACATCGCACCCCTACCGTCCAGGACGACGACGAGCCTACCCGGGATGGTGGGGGGTGGGGCGTCGTCGGGCCTGGACGACCCCCACACTGAGTGGCCTTACCTCAATTTTAGACTAGGGGCTCTATAGTATTAATAAATATAATTAAGGATTATATGCCTAAAAGTTTGAAAAAACATAAAATTATTACTAACGAGTTGATGCTAACCCGCGCGTTGCGGCGGGACATTATTTATAAATGTCATTAGTAATTGAACAAAAACTAAACGTTAAAGGGTTAAATCAATTACGCGCCTGCGGATTGTTACGTAAAACTTTTATATATGAGAAAAATAATTAAGTCGAAACGATAACATTCATTCGCTATGCTAGGGGCAATCGCTACAATAGGAAAAACCCAAATGCCCAAAAAGATTTATATTGATCGAGAATCGTAAAAGTGAACACAGAATAAGAACATAATTTAAAGTTTTGCAGATCAATAAATACTATACTGAGATCATATAAAGGAAAATAACTCTACAGAACTTTATAAGAAAACCAATGTTTATATCAGGACTTTATAAAGAAACCAATTTTTATACAATTCTAATCCATTTGTTTAATATATTAGCTTAACTCGGTCGGTTTTAATAATTAGTTAAACCTTTTTAAACATTGTATTTCTTAAGGTAATTTAAAGCAAAAATTATAGTCCAAGTTTTATACGTGCTATATTGATTTTGCTTTGTAGTTTTTATTTCTAGCGATCTTACACCAATGAGTCACAAACTCCTAATTTTCATATACACAAACATATATTAATTGCCAGATGTAAAACGTTCATTTTTTATATTAAAATAAAGTATATAAAAAGGTATATTATTAAACGGGTAGATTACGGGTAAGTTGACTGTTAGAAATATGAGATATTTAGACGAACATAGGATCCATTTAATAATTAAATTATAAAAATACATTATAATTAACCTTACTTTGTTTTTAATGAAACTTGGGAAAAATGTAGATAAAAATATTCTCGTTCTAATGACATATTTATCGTTTTATAAAACTTCATATTTAAGAAGTTATAAGCGATAAATGAGTAAAGCAGCTGAATTAATCATAATAACAAAATAATAATAATAATGATAATTTAAACTTACAATTAAAATTTGTTTGTGTACGTGGAAGATTATGATCAGAAGCATTCAACTCAACGTGGCCTCCAAGATAAGAATTCACTGTAAATAGAAGTTGGTGAAAACATTCCAACTTGCTCACTTTCCTTTTCTGCTTTCTCTCGCCCTCTCTATTTTATATATAATCCATTTTTCTTAGTATTTTACACCCCTAATTTCACAAAGCTCTGCCCCTTTGTAAGTGTTTTAACTCTTGATCGCTGATTCGATATCTTGTCCGATCGATCTTGAACCTAGCAACGGATGTCAAAGCGTTGCCTGATTCAGGCTATGCTTTGTAAACTACGTTGGGGTTCTGATCTCGTGATGTATTGATAAAATTGAGTTGGGTTATTATACTTACACGTGTGAATTTTATATTTTATTAAAGAGCTCAGAAGTTATACCAAAAATTATACCAGGAGACTTTTAGTTAAACCCTACATTTACAATGTGAGTCATTCTTCTTTTTCTCACATTATTGTGAGTCATTTTATTTAAAATGCTTAGCAAAACCCTAAATGTTTTCAGTTGTAATTACAGTGATTAAGTCTTTATACTCTGAATTTACTGTCAGTATGTGGGAATGCTTTCAAAACCCTATTTGCTTTACAAGTAGATATAAATTATAATGACAAATACTTATAATTTTATAAATAAAAATTATATATAAGTAGCACAAATAAGGTTAATGTATAGATATTTATATATGCTACTTAAATTGAAAACCCTATATGTTAACTTATGTATCTATAAAAACTTTAATTTATGTATCTATAAAATACATAGTGATACACGTTATGTATATTATTAAATGTTATAATTTAACGAAACTTAAATATATAACACTATATATTAACTTAATAAAACACATGTATATTAAGTATGTGCACTTCATAGTGTTACAAAATTTTATACATATCAAAACCCCATAAATATTATAACCCTATATTTAATTGGGGTTATAATAAAATATAATGCATTGACTATATATATGCACATAAAAAATAAATGATATCATTTATAGCCATAATGTATACCACAGTCACTAGTTGAAAGAATGATCAACAGTGATATGACCACAGTCACTAGTTGAAAGAATGATCAACAGTGATATGACCATAGTCACAAGTTGAAAGAATGATCAACAGTGATACGACTGGTTGAAAGAATAATCAACAGTGATATGACCACAGTCACTAGTTGAAAGAATGATCAACAGTGATACGACCATAGTAACTAGTTGAAAGAATGATCAACAGTGTTATGACCACAGTCACTAGTTGAAAGAATAATCAACAGTGATACGACCACGGTCACTTGTTGAAAGAACGATCAACAGTGATACGACCACACTCACTAGTTGAAAGAATGATCAACAGTAATATAACCATCGTCACGGGAATCGCCTAGCGACAAATACCTATGAATAATAGTAAGATATACTATATATACATTACTTGATAACCTTCACTATTGGACGAAAGTTAGCCAATGAGTGATATGACCACCGTCATATCGGAACTGCCACCATGTGACAAATACTGATTGAGTTTTTGGGTAAATATAAACAAATGTAAAAACTCTTGATGCTGTAAAGTATAATAATATAATTTTATAAAAATGGAATGAAGTCGCCAGTATTTCCTTGCTGATAAAATGTTTTCAAAACGCGTTTAAGGTAATTTGTTGTAAAGATAATAGAAGCCAGCTATGGAACACTGAAGGCTTAAATAAAATGGCTATAAATACCTGAATAAAAGAAGAAATTTATGTTTTATTCATTTGGGTTTATCCCTATAAAAACATTTGAATTGAATATGGGTTTTAACCCATTTATTTAATATTAAAAGTTGGTGTTCTTATAAACTCTGAAATTATTTCCTAACTACGATCCTGATGAAAAAATTTGTCACACCCCCAAAATCCACCTGCGGAGTATCACCGCTTGGGAGCGTGACTGACCAGGATCAAGCCATCAATCATATTGAACATAGCGTAAATAATTAAAGTAATTCATAAAACCCATTTCAATACAATTGGTGTTCCAACAAAACATAGTTTAAGTAGCGGAAGCATGTAAGTAACCCAACATAGTTAATAGTTTTAAATGTCATAACAGTTCAACATAGAAATCATGATCCTTGTCCACAACGACCGCTCCTCCAGTGCAAGCTCCAAAAGTACCTAAGGTCCTGCAAGGCATGCAGCAGAGAGTCAACAACTAGTTGAGCGAGTTCACAGAAAGTAGGTACGTAATGGTAATTTGTAAGTTCACTAATGGGGGCTTCCCATGTATGTATGTATTAATAGTGGGGGTTTCCCATGGTTATATTTATTACTAGTGGGGGATTCCCACGTTTATCCTTACTAATGGGGGCTTCCCATGATTGTAATTACTAGACTATTGGCAACCATGTGTTCTTCTTAATCTGAGAACAGGAATACGTACAAGGTCACGTAGGATTTACGTGAGTGCCCTTCCCCGAGGACAGTGGTACGTGTGGGGTTTACGTAGGATTTACGCAAGTGTCATTCCGACCCGGAAGACAGTAGTAGGTATGAGTTTACGTAGGTTTTACGTAAGTGTCCTCCCGACCCGGGAGACAATGGTAAATACTAGTTTACGTAGGTTTTACGTAAGTGTCCTGACTAACCTGAGGATGATGGTCTATAGTCTAGCAATAGCGTAAGTACGAGTAACTATCCAAATCAAAACTTCCAACCCAATTCCCACCCGGGAATCCCATGCCTTGGCTGTGTGAACTCACCTTGGTTTGCTCGGTATGCTAAGTATGTGCTCAAAGTAAATCAATCACGTCCTAAAGTACGCATGTATACATAATCAGTTCATGTTCATGTAGTTCACGTATAAGCACAATTATTGATCACCAAGTAGTACACAACACTAACCAACATCATACAAGTCATGCATAGTGTTTAACAGCAGTTAGTCAATCCAGTTAACTTCTAACAGAGTTAAGTCGAGTTACTGTGCCAAGTACTCAAGTCGCCGAAACACAGATTGACGAAACATGCTCTGTTTCGTCAATCACCCCTTGGCGAAACAAGATTCGGGTTCGTTGATAACCCTTGGCGAAACACATTCTGTTTCGCCGAGAGTTCTGTTTCGCCAAACAAGTCAGTTACGTCAAACATCAGTTACGTCAATCCTCAGTTACGTCAATCATGCCGATCAGTTACAAACATTAACACCGAACCCTAATTGCCGTCACACTAACATCGATCATACAGAGATCATATAGCACATAATTCATCATGAATTTATCATCGTAAATCATACGGTATTCATCAAATTAGACATAGTTCCCTTACATAACATCCGATGGACAAGAACATTAATTCCATTCGCATGCAATATTGTATCCGATTCATCATTATCAGTGAATCAATCAACATTCTATTTGGTTTGACATAAACAATCACCTTGATTAAACACTAAGCCAAAACATATAGATCACCCCCATCCATTATCCCCATTGACAACAACCCTAATCTATGCTCACGATTAACAAGGAGTCACACTAGTCATGAAATCACAGATCATCATGGTATTCATTAGCAAATCATAAACAAGTAAGTGCTAGCAATAACTAACCGAAAACCAAGCGATTAATACGGACGGAACGAGTGAATTCTCAGATAATGTGGGCTGCGAACGTGCACAGGAGAGCTTCTAGGGTTCTAAGTTTTGCCAAAAGTGTGAAACAGAAATCGCTACAAGCTAATATACCCAAATTATTGTACTGGGCCGAACTGGGCCTTGGCGAAACTGGGCCGGCGAAACACTTGTTTCGTCGAGATGATGTTGGCGAAACAGATTTTCTGTTTCGTCGAGATTGGGTTGACGGATCAAGCTTCTGTTTCGTCGAGTTGATTCGTGAAAGTTATACAAGACTTAGCTAGCTCGAGTGTGTACTAACAGGTTCACATTATATCATTAACACATAACATGCAATATTCACAATACGTTTCATTATAACATAACGTGCACAGTTACAAGTCAAACAAATCAAATAACTACACAGTCAAAGTCAACGCGTAATAAATGTGTAAGTGAAAGTCGAAAACTCGAGTTGTCACATTATCCCCAACTTAAAAGAAATTTCGTCCCGAAATTTGGTACGTACCCATTGAGGAAGCTCGTTACTTTACATGGTTTTCCTGGGGTGTCACATCCTCCCCCCGTTGATCTGGAATTTCGTCCCGAAATTCCGTGGTGGCTTCAGCCTCAGCGGTGGTTGTACTGTTCGCGAACAACTGGGGATACTTTTCTTTCATTCGGTCTTCGCGTTCCCAGGTGGACTCTGGGCCACGTCGGGAGTTCCAACGAACTCGAACAAGAGGGATTCTCTTGTGTTTGAGGACCTTCACATCCCGGTCCGTGATTTCAACAGGTTCCTCAACGAAGTGCAACTGTTCGTCGATAGTGAGCTCTTTAAAGGGAATTATAAGGGTTTCATCTGACAGACATTTCTTCAGATTCGACACGTGAAAAACATTGTGAACTGCCCCGAGTTCTGCTGGTAGGTTTAGCTTGTAGGCCACTTTGCCTATTTTCTCAACAATTTCGAATGGTCCGGCGTACCGCGGATTTAGTTTGCCTCGCTTGCCAAAGCGAACCACACCCTTCCAGGGTGAAACTTTAAGTAAAACCCGGTCCCCGACCTGAAATTCCAACGGTTTCCTACGCTTATCCGCGTAGCTTTTCTGACGGTCGCGTGCTGCCGCCATGTGTTGTCGTATCTGCGCAATCTTTTCCATGGCGTCCACCACAATCTCTGGACCCGTGATCTGACTATCCCCCACCTCTGCCCAACAGAGAGGTGACCGGCATTTACGCCCGTACAATGCCTCGAATGGAGCGGCTTGTATGCTGGTGTGATAACTGTTATTATACGAAAACTCCACCAAAGGGAGATGCTTTTCCCAGCCGTTGCCGAAATCAATAACACATGCCCGAAGCATGTCTTCAAGAGTCTGGATCGTTCGCTCAGACTGCCCATCCGTCTGAGGATGATATGCTATGCTCATATCTAACCGTGAGCCAAAAGATTTGTGCATCGCTTGCCATAGCTCTGACGTGAATCGTGCATCCCGATCCGAAATGATGGAGGTGGGCACCCCGTGCCTCGAAACAACTTCTTTAAGATAAACGTCTGCGAGAGTGGAGAACTTATCCGTCTCCTTTATAGCCAGGAAGTGTGCAGACTTGGTGAGTCGATCCACGATCACCCATATAGTATCATTCCCACGCTGGGATCTGGGTAGACCTGTAACAAAATCCATGGAAATTTCTTCCCATTTCCATTGCGGTATCTTGGGTTGCTGAAGTAGGCCCGCTGGTTTCTGATACTCCACTTTGACTTTTGCACATGTCAAACACTTGCCAACGTAAGTAACGATGTGGGCCTTCATGCTAGGCCACCAATATGTTGTTTTGAGATCGTGGTACATTTTATCCGACCTGGATGTACCGAGTAGCGAGACTTGTGTGCTTCATCCACCACAAGCTCTCGTAAACCACCATAAAGTGGGACCCAAATACGCCCCGTTACATAGTAGGCGCCGTCTTCCTTTTGTTCCATTCGTTGCCTTGAGCCGCGTAAGGCTTCAGCCTTGACGTTTTCGGGTTTCAATGCTTCCATCTGAGCAGTTCGTATCTGAGTAGGAAGACTGGACTGAATCGTGAGCTGCAAAGCTCGTACGCGTCTAGGTGTAGTGTCTTTCTGACTGAGGGCGTCAGCCACAACATTGGCTTTGCCTGGATGGTACTTAATAGCGCATTCGTAATCGTTCAAAAGTTCAACCCATCTTCGCTGACGCATATTCAATTCCTTCTGCTTGAAGATATGCTCGAGACTCCTGTGATCGGTGTAAATTGTGCACCTCGTACCGTACAGGTAGTGTCGCCATATCTTAAGTGCGAAAATGACAGCTCCTAGCTCTAAATCGTGCATCGTGTAGTTCCGTTCATGAACCTTAAGTTGGCGCGAAGCGTAAGCAATGACCTTGTCGCGCTGCATTAACACACATCCAAGACCCTGGATGGATGCGTCACAGTATACTACAAAATCGTCCGTGCCCTCTGGCAAAGAGAGGATAGGTGCACTGCAAAGTCTATCCTTTAAGTGCTGAAAGGCAGTTTCCTGATTGTTACCCCAACGGTAGGTGACACCCTTCTGTGTCAGTAGTGTAAGCGGCTGTGCAATCTTTGAAAAGTCTTTGATGAATCGCCTGTAATACCCCGCCAAACCCAAGAATTGGCGTATTTCCGTTGGTGTACGCGGTGCAGGCCAGTTCCTGATCGAATCTACCTTGGATGGATCGACATGGATCCCATCCTTGTTCACCACATGACCTAAAAAGTGGACTTCACGAAGCCAGAAGTCACATTTTGAAAACTTGGCGTACAACTGTTCCTTTCGTAGCAGTTCCAAGATCAATCGTAAATGTTGTTCGTGTTCCTCCTGACTCTTGGAGTAAATCAGAATGTCATCGATGAAAACAATAACGAACTTGTCTAGATACGGCTTGCACACCCTGTTCATCAAATCCATAAATACGGCGGGCGCGTTCGTTAACCCAAATGGCATAACAAGAAACTCGTAGTGACCGTAGCGAGTTCTGAATGCGGTTTTGGAGACGTCCTCATCCCGGACTCTCGGCTGATGATACCCTGACCTCAAGTCTATCTTGGAGTAGTAACTCGACCCTTGCAACTGGTCGAATAAGTCGTCTATGCGCGGAAGAGGATAACGGTTCTTCACCGTCACCTTGTTGAGTTCCCGGTAGTCTATGCACATCCTAAAGGTACCATCCTTCTTTTTCACGAATAATACTGGAGCTCCCCAAGGCGAAGAGCTAGGATGAATAAAGCCCTTATCCAAGAGCTCTTGTAGTTGCTTAGACAGTTCTTCCAGTTCAGTTGGTGCTAAATGATACGGTGCTCGAGCTATGGGTGCTGCACCCGGAGCGAGCTCGATCTGAAATTCGACTTGGCGATGGGGCGGTAAACCGGGTAAATCTTCAGGAAACACCTGAGAGAAGTCGCGCACAACTGGAATATCCTCCAACTTCTTTTCTTTCGCTGATGCATCAGTAACAAGTGCCAAGATGGCAGTGTGCCCCTTTCGTAAACATTTCTGAGCCTTCAAGAAAGAGATGATGCCAACCACAGCACCACTCTTGTCGCCTTGAACTTCGAGAGGTTCCTTGCCAGAACGAGGAATGCGAACTATCTTTTCCTTGCACAATATCTCTGCGTGATGTTGAGATAGACAGTCCATACCAATGACGATGTCGAAACTACCCAAAACTATGGGAATGAGATTGATGGAGAAAGTTTGACCCGCGAGGATAAGATTACAACCCTGAACTATATGTGTGGCCTCTAGACTTTTACCATTAGCTAATTCTATGACATGTTTGGTGTTTAGGGGAGTTGGAGCACGTTTCAACATTTGGCTAACTTTCAAAGACACATAACTTGTATCCGTACCCGAATCAAACAATACAGTAACATAAAAGTCATCGAGAAGGAACTTTCCCATAACTACATTGGGATCATTTCTGGCATCACCCTGCCCCAACACAAATGCACGACCCCTTGCTTCGTTGCCGTTGTGGTTCCCACCGTTGTTGTTGTTGTTGCCGTTGCCCTGATTGTTGTTATTGTTGTTGTTGTTGTTGTTGTTCTGGTTCCGGTTTAGCTGAGGGCAGTGCCTTTTGAAGTGACCTTCAGCGCCACAATGAAAACATCCCTTGTTGCCCTGTTGCTGATTCTGCTGTGCTGGTGGCTGCTGCTGATTTTGATTCGCAGGCCGAGGGCTCCTACAATCCTTGGCCTCATGACCCATCTTGAGGCATCTTTGACAGCGACCCTTGTTACACTGGCCACTGTGGTGTCTGTTGCAGTTGTTGCACCTTGGGAGGTTCCCTCGATATAAACCCTGCCTGTGACTGCCTGAAGAGTGCTGACTGGGACTCTGATAACTGTCAGTCTTTCGCTGCTGAACTTGTGACTGAACTGAAGCTGATCGCTTGCTGGAATCCCCCTCCCATTTTCTCTTGTTGTCACTGGGAGTAGCAAGTGTAGTAGAAGTGGTAACGGTAGCAGTAGCGCTGATACGTTTAGGCAGCTTGTTCTGTTCCACTGCCTGATCCGTGAGGCGATGAGCGAGGCGTTGAATAGCCTGGATGTTGTCAAGATTAGCCGATTTCACATGGCTCTGAATCTCTGGCGCTAACCCCTTGAGATACAACTCAATACGCTTAATTGGAGGGTCCACCATAGTTGCACACAGCACGGCCAGCTCGTTTGACCTTCTAGTATAAGCTTCAATTTCTGACCCTGTCATTTTCAAATGGTAAAGCTCATCTTCCAACTTGTGGATGTCTTCCCGTGTACAGTATTCCCTTTTGATCAGTTCCTTGAAATCATTCCAAGGAGTGGCTTTAGCAGCTGCCAACCCTAGGATCTGTACTTGCGCGTTCCACCAAGTTAGCGTGATTCCTTCCAAAGTACCCGTGGCGTACTTGACCCTGCGAGCCTCAGGGCACTCACACATTTCAAACACAGACCCTAGCTTTTCGAACCAATGGAGGAGTCCAACTGCTCCCTCCGTGCCACTGAACGTGCTTAGACGACAGTCCATGAAGTTCTTGAAAGTACAGACAGGTTGTGGGGCGTGTTGACCTATTGTGTACAAATAGGACAAGGTTAAACATAAGAGTTAATGTAGGATCTAAAGATCCTAGTGTGAATCACATCCGCAGGGTATACTACCTGCTTGTGCAGCTGCAAGTGCCGCAGCTACTTGTTCATTGATAAGAGCCGTCAACTGGGCTTGAGTCATGTTCACACGTCCAGACATGATCTTCATAGTAAAAGTAGAATAAGTGAGAATGGTTCACGAGTAGTGCGATGACAGAAGAGTGTAAGCACATAGGTATTCTCAAGTAATAACAAATAGTAAGCAATGTAATCTAGCATACTACGAGCAAAGTTCTATGTAGTTCTAGCAAGCAGGTAATAAACATAAACCTTATTACCTAGGATGTCGAGTCTTGCACGTGGAGCGAAGCGTCGTTGTGGATCGTTGAGAGCACCATACTGGTTATAGTCTGGTTTTAATAAAACGTTTTCCCATATTAAAACCAAATTCTCTATAACCAATGGCTCTGATACCAATCTGTCACACCCCCAAAATCCACCTGCGGAGTATCACCGCTTGGGAGCGTGACTGACCAGGATCAAGCCATCAATCATATTGAACATAGCGTAAATAATTAAAGTAATTCATAAAACCCATTTCAATACAATTGGTGTTCCAACAAAACATAGTTTAAGTAGCGGAAGCATGTAAGTAACCCAACATAGTTAATAGTTTTAAATGTCATAACAGTTCAACATAGAAATCATGATCCTTGCCCACAACGACCGCGCCTCCAGTGCAAGCTCCAAAAGTACCTAAGGTCCTGCAAGGCATGCAGCAGAGAGTCAACAACTAGTTGAGCGAGTTCACAGAAAGTAGGTACGCAATGGTAAATCGTAAGTTCACTAATGGGGGCTTCCCATGTATGTATGTATTAATAGTGGGGGTTTCCCATGGTTATATTTATTACTAGTGGGGGATTCCCACGTTTATCCTTACTAATGGGGGCTTCCCATGATTGTAGTTACTAGACTATTGGCAACCATGTGTTCTTCTTAATATGAGAACACGAATACGTACAAGGTCACGTAGGATTTACGTGAGTGCCCTTCCCCGAGGACAGTGGTACGTGTGGGGTTTACGTAGGATTTACGCAAGTGTCCTTCCGACCCGGAAGACAGTAGTAGGTATGAGTTTACGTAGGTTTTACGTAAGTGTCCTCCCGACCCGGGAGACAATGGTAAATACTAGTTTACGTAGGTTTTACGTAAGTGTCCTGACTAACCTGAGGACGATGGTCTATAGTCTAGCAATAGCGTAAGTACGAGTAACTATCCAAATCAAAACTTCCAACCCAATTCCCACCCGGGAATCCCATGCCTTGGCTGTGTGAACTCACCTTGGTTTGCTCGGTATGCTAAGTATGTGCTCAAAGTAAATCAATCACGTCCTAAAGTACGCATGTATACATAATCAGTTCATGTAGTTCACGTATAAGCACAATTATTGATCACCAAGTAGTACACAACACTAACCAACATCATACAAGTCATGCATAGTGTTTAACAGCAGTTAGTCAATCCAGTTAACTTCTAACAGAGTTAAGTCGAGTTACTGTGCCAAGTACTTAAGTCGGCGAAACACAGATTGACGAAACATGCTCTGTTTCGTCAATCACCCCTTGGCGAAACAAGATTCTGTTTCGTTGATAACCCTTGGCGAAACACATTCTGTTTCGCCGAGAGTTCTGTTTCGCCAAACAAGTCAGTTACGTCAAACATCAGTTACGTCAATCCTCAGTTACGTCAATCATGCCGATCAGTTACAAACATTAACACCGAACCCTAATTGTCGTCACACTAACATCGATCATACAGAGATCATATAGCACATAATTCATCATGAATTTATCATCGTAAATCATACGGTATTCATCAAATTAGACATAGTTCCCTTACATAACATCCGATTGACAAGAACATTAATTCCATTCGCATGCAATATTGTATCCGATTCATCATTATCAGTGAATCAATCAACATTCTATTTGGTTTGACATAAACAATCACCTTGATTAAACACTAAGCCAAAACATATAGATCACCCCCATCCATTATCCCCATTGACAACAACCCTAATCTATGCTCACGATTAACAAGGAGTCACACTAGTCATGAAATCACAGATCATCATGGTTTTCATTAGCAAATCATAAACAAGTAAGTGCTAGCAATAACTAACCGAAAACCAAGCGATTAATATGGACGGAACGAGTGAATTCTCAGATAATGGGGGCTGCCGACGTGCACAGGAGAGCTTCTAGGGTTCTAAGTTTTGCCAAAAGTGTGAAACAGAAATCGCTACAAGCTAATATACCCAAATTACCGTACTGGGCCGAACTGGGCCTTGGCGAAACTGGGCCAGCGAAACACTTGTTTCGTCGAGATGATGTTGATGAAACAGATTTCCTGTTTCGTCGAGATTGGGTTGACGGATCAAGCTTCTGTTTCGTCGAGTTGATTCGTGAAAGTTATACAAGACTTAGCTAGCTCGAGTGTGTACTAACAGGTTCACATTATATCATTAACACATAACATGCAATATTCACAATACGTTTCATTATAACATAACGTGCAAAGTTACAAGTCAAACAAATCAAACAACTACACAGTCAAAGTCAACGCGTAATAAATGTGTAAGTGAAAGTCGAAAACTCGAGTTGTCACAAAATTTTCCGTTGCGTATTTAATAAACACCGGTACCACTAGACTGGTTCACGGCTCCCGCTCCCAGTATGGAGCTATGTTTCTCGTTTCCCTTGTTATCCTTCACCATCCAGAGTGTGTTTTATTTCTGCAAATTAAAACTAAAAGATTAAACTAAACTAAGGATAGTTCCGCAGAATGCCTCCGTGGTGCGCCACGTTTATAAGGGTCCTTGGCTAGACCCTCCTTATCGGGTGGTCCTGGCTCATCTTCAATTAGGGGGTCGTCATTGCCGATTGGATATTTCATTGATCGTTCAAGATCGACACTTTTTTTAAATGCCCCTAATTGAATGGATAGATTATTGTACTTCCGGTTTTTCAAGGCTTCGTGAGTTTTTATAAAAGGTCGTCCCAACACTAGAGGAGCGTCATCGAGGATGATAAAGTCGGTTGGGATTACCATTTGATTTGTTTGAACCAAGACATCCTCAACTACACCGATTGATTTTATTACTTTCCGATTGGATAGAAAAATGGGTATTTGAAGTGGAGAAAAATCACTAATACTTAATTTTTTGAAAATGTAGTTAGGCATTATGTTAACACAAAGATCTTTATCGATTGTGATATTACTAATAAAGGAATTTTGAAAGAAACATGGAACCGGTGTAATGTTAATTTCAAAAGGGTCTTCTTTTATTAGCGAAGTTTGATCATTAGTTAACTTAACACTTACCATTTCTTCAATTTTAGTGTTAGTGCTTAGCTCTTTTAGAAACTTAGCATGAGTTGGTACTAAACAATAATTTTCAAAAGAAGGTGACAAGAGATTAATTTCTTCAAAATTAGACTCTTCTTGAATTTTAACGTTATCGGCCTCACCTTTTTCGTTGTTTAGCTCATGTGTCGGTTTTTCACTTATTTGTTTTTCCATTTTTAACTCTTCAACTATCGTTTCTTTATTTAGTTCTTCTCTTGCGCGGGACTCCTCTTCTCTTGCGCGAGATTCTTTTATGCACCATTCAATAGTTTTAATGTGTTCTAATATCCTATCGGTTATTTCGGTGATAGAGAAAGGATCGGGATCCTCAAAGCTTGAATCCGGTTGTTCGATCCTTGGTTCCTCATAGTACTCATATGAAGTAGATGGTTCATACCATTGTTCTTCATTGTAAACATATAATGGATAAGGGTCGTAATTTTGTTCTTTATACTACTCGTATGAGGTGGGTTGTTCACGCCATGGTTCCTCATAATAAGTATATGAAGGTGGTGGCTCATATCTTGACTCCTCAAAGTATGAGTATGAAGGTTCATACCTTGGTTCATCAAAATATGAGTATGAGGGGTAAGGTTCATACCTCTGGTCTTCATAGGATGTGTATGAAGTCGATGGCTCGTACCTAGGCTCCTCATAGTTGTATGAATTGGATGGTTGAAATAAGAAATATTGTACCGAGTGCGGGTCACCACAATTAGTGCAATAGTCTCTCATGTAATCATCCTCCTCATAGGTGTAGCTGTAGCCTCCTGAGTATTGATCCATAGGAATCACTCATTCCCTCGTAATAGCCCATTTCATTCTGCCTCTCATTTATGTATACCAATCACTACGTTAAGTTTTGCTTTTAATACTTTTGCAGTTGACATGTGTGCTCTAAAGTTCATCCAATGGAATACATGACCAGTGTTCCCAAGGCAAACCGAAACTAGGAATGTGGAGATTGCTGATACTGAGTTCCAAGATTTGGTTGTAGAAAAAGATTATGTTTTTGTTAAACTTATAAACTCAAACAATCTCTAACATACTACTAAACTACACATTTTTATCCACAACAGCAATTGTAGCCTCAACATATGGAAAGATAAAGTTTTATCCAGCATATTGATACTACTAGACCAAAAGCCCTTCGGCATAGAAAAAAATATGTGATACTTGTTCGGCTGCACAATTTAGAAACACGTAAATTAGTCGCTCATAGCTCATACCATGTCATTTTGACAATATTAGTTAACATCCTATGACCAAAGGGCATTTAACCCATTGGTGTTTTGGTGTGTAAATGGGGCCTCCTCTCTTCGAGGTCGAAGGTTCAAGTCCTCCTATATACTATATAGTAGAATAAGAAATAGTGTGTAAGCTATATTCCATCAAAGAAAGGAAACATGATTTGACTTTGTCTAAAATGGGGTATAATAGGGGCGTGAATAAGCTTGATAACGCCTCTAACATCGCTCCCTTGGGCATTATAGGGGCATGAATAGGAGGAGGCGTTTCTAGTATAATGACCAATGGAGAGAAAACAAAACGAAAAGTAATGATTGAAAGTGCATTAAGAACGTTAGCCATTACACATTTTTAATGGGACGTTATGATGTTGATGTAACAAAAATGCCCTTTAAGAGAGATTAACCATTACGGATGTTCCTATCAACATATAACTTTTTTCCCATTTTGATTAAAACCATTAATTAAAGCTCTTCAAAGACAAATGGTCAACCTTGCAATATTGCATGGTTCCTAAATTTTTAAACATGATCTTCAAAGACAAATGTTTGACCATGCAATATTGCATTCTCCCTAAATTTTTAAACATGGCATGGTCTATTAATGTAAACGCTTACACGGACTAAAGTTAACAAATTGTGCCTGAATAACTAAGAGGGTGTTTGGGGTTGAGTTTTGAATGAGCTTTTTAAATTATTGAGTTTTGAAATCGTAAATAATCAGTTTTGAGTGTTTGGGTAAAAAAACTAAAACATTGATTATTTGCGTTTAGAAAGTTACAAAACGTAGTTTTCCAAAAGCAACCCCCCCCCCTACTGCAACAAAAAACAAAAATTGATTATTTGCATTTAGAAAATGATATTCACATGTTTATTTTTTTAAAAATATATTTGCCAAACACTCAAATAGTTGATTATCTGATTATTATGATATCAAGTAACATAATAAAATCCAAACACTATCTTTCAACATCACGTTTTAGTACAATTAATTATCTGATTCTGATTATTCAAAACGCATAATCTATTTTCAAAACTCAACCCCAAATACCCTCTAAACAGACATGAGTTTTGCATTTCATTTTCACACACATTCACACTTTAATTTTTGTTGTGGAGTTACAACAGTAACAAAATACAATACAAATATAAATACTAA
Source organism: Helianthus annuus (assembly GCF_002127325.2). Classification (NCBI taxonomy): domain Eukaryota; kingdom Viridiplantae; phylum Streptophyta; class Magnoliopsida; order Asterales; family Asteraceae; genus Helianthus; species Helianthus annuus. The sequence continues at coordinate 18,169,230 of NC_035440.2, read as the reverse complement.
TAAGGGTAAATTACACTTTTCGTCCTTTATGTTGGTATCGGATTGTAATGGATGCTCTTTAACTTTAATAATTATAGTCACAATCCTTTATTTTTAATACTCATTACACCCTACGTCCTTCGGCTTTAACCTTGTAAAAATTTTAAGTTAAGTATGGCATCTACCTGACACATGAGGGTTCTAATAATTTTACTTGTTACATCTAAAAACCCTAGCTTGCATATATAAATTTGAGAAACATCATCTTCTCCAGATACATCTAAAACCCTAATGAGACAACAATGGTGGAACTGTCTCCTATTCACATTGCCAGATACCCACCATCATCTACCAATGAAGAACCTTCGTTCACATCTAATCCACCACAACTGTCACTTCACAATGTCATCTCGTACAACATCATCATCACCTCATACAAACACAACAAACCCCTCACCTCTGTTTATGCTTCGTCATCTGATCCTCCAAACGCAAGCGATTCTGTAGTTGAGTTTCCCACAATTTGACCATTAACATGCTCATTTCCCCCAATTCAACAATACCCACAAAAGTTTCAATAATAGTTTGCAAAAATTGGATCGTTTTTATGAGTATTCAGCAAAACCCACAAACATTTCACTCAATTCAAACAAACCCACAAATATTTCACCCAGTTTAACAAAACCTACAAAAAATTTGAACAAATATTTATAAAAATTGGTTCTATTTTAGTTTTAACAGTTCTCTCAGGTAACTGGTGATTATGGTGGTAAAGGTGGTTAGGTGGTGGTAGTTGCTGCTTTTATGGTGGTGTTCCAGAAGGTAGTTTTTTAGAGAGATTGATATAGTTATAGGGTAGGGATATGGTAAAAAGTGTCTAAAATGTAAGAAGGGTAAGAAGTGTTTTAAACCATTGGATATTTGATCTAATGGTTGAGATCAATAGGGTAGAAAATGTAAATTGTGTTTTAATTAGAAGGACCTTATGTAAAAATTGAAGGGCAATAGTGACTTTTCCAACATTTCAAATATGGTAACCGTTTCAAAACCACCCATCAAACTCCTAAAGATCAGCGAATTATATGTAACCGCCATCAATCTCCAAAAAAAATCAGCGAATTTCTTCGTACTTTAAAACATTCCCAGATTTTTAAAACGTAATCGCAGATTCAAGTCATGGTGTTTTATCTGGAGACATTGTTGATGGCGTGGTGTTTTATCTGGAGACATTGTTCATGGCGTAGTGTTTTATAAATAAAAAACATTCCCAGATTTTAAAACACCAAGACTAGGATTCAAGTCATGGTGTTTTATCTGGAGACCTTATTCATAGTGTGGTGTTTTAAAACATCTATGATTCAAGTCATGGTGTTTTATCAGGAGACATTATTCATGGCGTGGTGTTTTATCTGGAGACATTGTTCATAGCGTGGTGTTTTATCTGGAGACATTGTTCATGGTGTGGTGTTTTATCTGGAGACATTATTCATGCCGTGGTGTTTTATCTGGAGACATTGTTCATGGCGTGGTGTTTTGTCTCCAGATGTTTAAAACACTATGCCATGAACAATGTCACCAGATAAAACACCACGCCATGATTCAAGTCATGGTGTTTTATCTGGAATCCCCAGCAACCTTCTGTATAAAACACCATGACCAACATCATAGTCAATTTATCCAGTTGTTTTAAAACACCACGCCATGAATCTGATTATAGATCTATTTATGATAAAGTATGAAGAAATTCGTTGATTTTTTGGAGATTGATGACGGTTACCATATAATTCGCTGGTTACCATATAATTCGCTGATATTTGAATTAAATGACAAAAATGTACAATTACAAAACTACCCTTTTGAATTAATTAAGAGGATGGACACTTGTCATTCCAGGAATATTTCTTACACTTCTTACAAATTAAGCACTTTGTACAGGATCCTAAACCTATAGTTATATACTAAAAGTTTTATTGTTCAAATTTACCTATATATTAAAAACAGAATTGAATGAATATAGTAATAAATATTGAATTGAATTGAATGAATATTAACATTACTAAGGAATGAGCTAGTATCGGGTACCAGTATCAAATTTATTAAACTTGGTATATTTTTGGTACCGGTTCGGCACCGGTATTCATCGGTTTTTACCCTAAAATGCCGGTGCCGTACCAGTACCGAGCCGTAGTGTACCAGGTATATTCGGTACCGGTACCCACTTTTGGGGATTTGGGAGCGGTATTTTCCGTACCGGTTGGTACCGAGCTCATAAAATCCTGTAGCAACGTAGAAATGCAAGTAATTGCACCGTTTAGATTACTTTTCATACACACAGTAAGTAAACTGTATTTCGTTTGAATGAGGTTTTATATACACAACTACTTATTTTGCTTTATTTTTTGTGTTTTTCTGTAATGAATGAATTGTAGCATGTAAAGTTAACTTGGATATTTAGATTATTGATGAGCAAATCTTATCAAATCCTGTAATCAAACCGGTATCGTATCGGTACCAAATTTACTATACCAAATCATTTTCGGTACCAATTTGGTACCCACATTTTGGCGTTTTCAGAATCGTTACTTTCGATTCGACATAGGTTTAGCACCATAGCTCATCCATATTTTAACGTGTTAGCACCATAATAACTGAACTGAAAACAACCGAATTTTCCAACGTGTAGGAGTGTGGGTCCTATTATTATATATTAGGTTATTTAAGATCGCTTTTTAGGGCGGGGTGACTATCCTTTGCACGACATTTTTATTTATGTTTTGATATTCGGTATCTGCTTGCCATTACTGACACGCGTTTTGCAGTCATTAGGTCCCCGCCGCAATGTAGGACGTGAGGGTCCTATTATTATATATTAGGTTATTTAAAATCGTTTTTTAGGACGAGTGACTATCCTTTTCACGACATTTTTATTTATGTTTTGATAATCGCTATCTGCTTGCCGTTACTAACACGCGTTTTGCAGTCATTGGGTCCCCGCCGCAACGCGCGGACGGAAAATCAACTAGTTTATTTTAGATAAATAAATGATTAAAATTACCAATATACCCTCATGTGCCTAGCACATGGCATACTTAACTGAAAAATTTTAACCAGGTTAAGGTCAAAGGACGTGGAGTGTAATGAGTTTTACAAATAAAGGTTGTGACGGTAATTATTGAAGTTAAAGGATATCCATCGCATCGCAATCTGATACAAAAATAAAGGACGAAAAATGTTATTTACCCTACTAAGACCGCCCGTAGTGGAGCGTTTTTTTTTTTAAAATTAAAAAATAACGCTCTATAACGCCCCGCCTACCGTTACGGTAGGCGTTATGGGGCGTTATTTTCGATAAAAATTGTTTCCGTCGTTTTAATTAAAACGCTTGCACCATTGTTGACCAACCAATCACAAACATCAACGGCTAGTTATTTTTTTTAAACCTTTTACCTATATATATATATATATATATATATATATATATATATATATATATATATAAACACAACCAAAACTCATTCATTTTCAACCAAAACTCTCTAAAAAATACAACGATTTTATAAAAAACTTGATGGATTCTCCTAGTTCTTCATCCATGGTAAATTTTTACTACAACGAGTATTTTGCGGATGGCGATGGTTCGGCCGATGAGGAGCTTGAGCAAGAGCCGGTTACCAGTGCTTGTCAGCTAGCGGTGAGATATATCAAGCATTCTCGTCGCCCCCAAGCAGAAAAAAATAAAAGAGGTTATATTGAACGAGACCGACGTGCGGCACACGATCGTTTGATGAAAGATTATTTTGATGAGGCGCCGACATTTTCGAACGAATTTTTAGGCGTCGTTTCCGAATGAGTAAGCGGTTGTTTCTACGCATAGTCGACGATTTGGAAGCCAACTACGATTATTTTAAACAAAAACCGGATGCGAGAGGGGCACTTGGATTTACCGGTATCCAAAAGTGTACGTCGGCGTTACGAATCCTTGCTTATGGTAACACTAACTACATCAACGACGGGTATCTAAAAATGGCGGAGAAAACAACACAAGACAGCTTGGAGCATTTTTGTCGCGGTACAATTCTTATACTTTACTTTAAAAAAAACGACGAGTATGTTTACAATTAATTTTTTAAGCTTATGTTTGTCTATATTTTTTTTTTTATAAATGTATAATTGATGTGTACGGGGCGCGTTATCTTAGAACGCCCACATGGGACGACCTTCAAAAGATCTACGAGGTACATAATGCTAAGCATGGTTTGCCTGGTATGATCGGGAGCATAGATTGCATGCATTGGCTTTGGGATAACTGCCCGACTGCATGGCGAGGCCAACACACACGTGGTGACCAAAAAGGACCTACTATTATTCTTCAGGCGGTTGCTTCACAGGACCTTTGGGTTTGGTCGGCTTACTTTGGCGTGGTCGGGTCATGCAATGATATCAATGTTTTTGAACAATCTCCGTTGTTAGAGGAGTGGATTTCTGGCAAAGCTCCAAAAGCATCGTTTTACGCAAATGAAAACTACTACCCTCATGGATATTATTTGAGTGACGGAATTTGTCCAAGGTATTCGATTTTCGTGAAGACGTATAGTGATCCTATTGATGAAAAAAGAGCATAATTTAAAAAGGTTCAAGAGTGTTCACCAAAAGACATTGAGAGATGCTTTGGGGTTCTTAAACAACGCTGGCAATATTTGAGAAATCCTTGTCGTGCATGGAGCAAGCAAAAAATGAGAGATGCTATGTACGCTTGTATAATCATGCACAACATGATTTTGGAAGACGAAGGAAAGGCGATATGCCAGAATTATGTGCCAGAAGTCGTTGAAGAGGAGCATCCACAAGCGACAATGGAAGAAAGAGTGAATAATGCGCGAGAGTTGCGTTACGAACCGTACCATTCTCAGTTAATGGTTGATTTGGTACACCACGCATGGTCGGTTCGATATGTACCACCTGAGGGAGAGGAAGAAACGGAGGACGAGGAAGACGAAGTTGGCGAGGGTGAAGAAAGCGAAGACGAAAACTAGTGTTTTTTTTAATTTAATCGGATATTTTTTTTATTTCTAGTATTGTATTTTTTTTTAATTTAATGAAGTATTTAAAGTTAAAAAAAATAATAATTGTGAAATGATTGAATGGGGGTTATTGGCATAATGCCCCACTACGCCACTTTTGCTATAATGCCTGACTAGGATGCCACATGTCGGATAATGCCCCATGGTGGGGGCATTATTTTTGTTCACCACTAATAAAGACATGGAGTCTGACATTACTTTTACAAGAAAAAAAATAAACTTTTTTTCGGTCTCAAAAAACAGTTATACAAGCTAACACACCCAATTTCATTAATTAAATCTATATATACCAATATGATATATGGGCACACGTATTTACATAAACTTTCATCTAATCATCTATCTGTGGTCATCACTTCTACTATCTTTAAAGGGTGTTTGAGCTTGCTAAATGCCAATTCAAACGCCCTCAAAAGTTTTTGTGGATGCAATCAAACACAAAAATAATATCTCAATAAAGAGACATCCTTTCACCTGTGTTTACTTCATTTCTTTTATCCCAAACCTTATGAGGCCAAAATCAAACAAACCAAACACCAGTAAGCTCATCAACATTCTCATTCTCCTCCAAAGACCGTCCCATTGTCTCTCTAGTAAAAAAATACGTCACAAAAAACCCTAAAACACAAACCCCGCCCATCGCCATCAACGTATGCGACGCCTCAATACCTTTTGGCTGCTCACGAGAAGCCAATATAAACCCGATCAACCCAATTATCGCCCCTAGTTTTCCAACCGCACCTGAGATCCCATGACAAGTTGCACGAAACCTCGCCGGAAGAAGCTCAGCAGGAACTATAAAAGTTGTAGTGTTTGGCCCAAAATTGGAGAAAAAGAAAGTAAGTCCATAGAGGATAATGAAACCGGGACCTTGATTTGATCCCCAATCACCTTTGTTGACTTTTGCGATTGTGAACAAGCTTATAGCCATGAAAAAGAACCCTGCTGCTTGAATCTTGACTCTCCCGACATGATCAATCATGTAAACTGTCACGATATATCCAGGAATGGTTGCACAAATGGCAATGAGTGCTTGGTATTTGGCGATTTGCATTGCATCTTGGTATAGGTTGATGTTTATCTTTGATTTCATAAGGCCTCTAAACGCATGATATTGGAATAAGTTGAGGCTGTAGAAGACAATATCGATGAGAAGCCAGTTGATGGATGCGGCGATGAGATCACGCCCGTGACGTCGGAGAAATTCGCGAGAGAAGAAAGGGTAGGTGTTGGAGAGAGCAGCACGAGTGTTCGGCGTGTTTATCATCTCGACATCTTCTTGGATTGTACTCAGTGGTACGTTCATCACTTTTCCTATGTCTTTTGCTGCTTGTAATGCGTTGTTCTCCACCAAAGCAGTGAATCTGGAAAAGGAATACTCAAAGAAAGCCATGAGTTAAGAGTGAAGTTTGACGGAATATATATGTTTATTTTTACATAAATAGATATTATGCAAGTGGGTGTGTCTATTGACACACCAAACCCTAGCAAAATTAGGGTTTATCTATGCAGCGTATTGGTCAATACGCAGCGTAAATACGCTGTGTAGAAAAACCATGGATCTGAGTGCCTGATAACCAATCATTGCACAGAAAACAAGGGTCATATACGTTGCGTATAGGTCTATACGCAACGTATATAAACCATTAGATTTTTTTTGGTCATTTTGGTAGGTTTGAGGGATCATTTTTTCACAAAGTTTAAATACGCTGCGTATTGACCTCTAAGCAGCGTATATAAAAGTCTGAAAAAGTCTTTTATGCCCTTGTGTTGAGGCTATAAGAAGCCAAATACAAGGGTAGTTGTGTCATTTTTGTCTCATACGCTGCGTAGGGACCTCTAAGGAGCGTATATAAAGCTCCATTTTTGTATTTTTTTTATTGTGTATTCCTTGGTTTATTTATAAAAAAAAAAGAAAATTATTTATAAAAAAACAATATTATTGGTAAATAATACAAATATAAATTATAAAAATAAAAAATAATATAAATATTATGAATTATAAAAATTAAAAAAGAAAATTATTTATAAAAAACAATATTATTGGTAAATAATACAAATATATTGTTTTGTTATCGTTTAAATTAAATTATCGTATTCCTTTGTTTATTTATAAAAAACAAAAATTATATATAAAAAAACAATATTATTCGTAAATAATACAAATATATTTTATTGTTATCGTTTAAATTAAATTATCTTATCGTATTGCATCGTATCGTATCGTATTGCATCAAATCGTATCGTATAGTGTATAGTATATAAGTCTCGTATAGAGGCCTATACGGGTGTTATTATATAGTATAGTATCGTATCGTATCGTATAGTGTAGTATAAATCTGGTATAGGTTTCCTATAGGTCTTATAGGTCTTGTATATGCATATAGGATTAGACGGGACCTAAATCACACCTATACGATACAATATCACACTTGTAGGCTTATACGAGGTTAATACGTGACCTAAACCACACCTATACGATACGATATCACACTTATAGGCTTATACGAGGTCAATACATGACCTAAACTACACCTATACGATACGATATCACACTTATAGGCTAATACGAGGTGAATACGTGACCTATACTACATTATATGAAACGATATCACACTTATAGGCTTATACGAGGTCAATACCTGACCTATACGCCGCTATACGATACGATATCACACTTATAGGCTTATACGAGGTCAATACGTGACCTATACGCCGCTATATGATAAGATATCACACTTATAGGCTTATACGTGGTCAATACGTGACCTATACTACGTTATACGATACGATATCACACTTATAGGCTTACACGAGGTCAATACGTGACCTAAACCACACCTATACGATACGATATCACACTTATAGGCTTATACGAGGTCAATACGGGACCTAATATTTGTATTATTTTTAATCCTTATAATTCATAATATTTGTATTATTTTTAATAATATTGTTGTTTTTATAAATAAACATGGAAATACCCCAAAATACACACAATTAATTTACTTTTTTTATATATAAACAAATGAATACACAATAAAAAAATACAAAAATGGAGCTTTGTATATGCTCCTTAGAGGTCCCTACGCAGCGTACGAGACAAAAATGACACAACTACCCTTGTATTTGGCTTCGTATAGCCTCAACACAAGGGTATAAAAGACATTTTCAGACCTTTATATACGCCCCTTAGAGGTCTATACGCAGCGTATATATACAATAAGTGTTAAAAAGATAATTTAACCACATGTTTGGGGTTAAAAATAAAAACTACCCTTTATATACGCTGCGTATAGACCTATACGCAATGTATATAAAGTTCTGAAAATATCTTTTATACCCTTGTGTTGAGGCTATACGAATCCAAATACAAGGGTAGTTGTGTCATTTTTGTCTCATACGCTGCGTAGGGACCTCTAAGGAGCGTATATAAAGCTCCATTTTTGTATTTTTTTTATTGTGTATTCCTTTGTTTATTTATAAAAAAGAGAAAATTATTTATAAAAAAACAATATTATTGGTAAATAATACAAATATAAATTATAAAAATAAAAAATAATATAAATATTATGAATTATAAAATTAAAAAAGAAAATTATTTATAAAAAAACAATATTATTGGTAAATAATACAAATTTATTATCGTTTAAATTAAATTATCGTATTCCTTTGTTTATTTATAAAAACCGAAAATTATTTATAAAAAAAAACAATATTATTCGTAAATAATACAAATATATTATATTGTTATCGTTTAAATTAAATTATCTTATCGTATTGCATCGTATCGTATCGTATTGCATCAAATCGTATCGTATAGTGTATAGTATATAAGTCTCATATAGAGGCCTATACGGGTGTTATTGTATAGTATAGTATCGTATGGTATCGTATAGTGTAGTATAAGTCTCGTATAGGTTTCCTATAGGTCTTGTATATGCATATAGGATTAGACGGGACCTAAACCACACCTATACGATACAATATCACACTTATAGGCTTATATGAGGTTAATACGTGACCTAAACCACACCTATACGGTACGATATCACACTTATAGGCTTATACGAGGTCAATACCTGACCTATACGCCGCTATACGATACGATATCACACTTATAGGCTTATACGAGGTCAATACGTGACCTATACGCCGCTATATGATAAGATATCACACTTATAGGCTTATACGTGGTCAATACGTGACCTATACTACGTTATACGATACGATATCACATTTAGGCTTACACGAGGTCAATACGTGACCTAAACCACACCAATACGATACGATATCACACTTATAGGCTTATACGAGGTCAATACGGGACCTAATATTTGTATTATTTTTAATCCTTATAATTCATAATATTTGTATTATTTTTAATAATATTGTTTTTTTATAAATAAACATGGAAATACCCCAAAATACACACAATTAATTTACTTTTTTTATATATAAACAAATGAATACACAATAAAAAATACAAAAATGGAGCTTTATATACGCTCCTTAGGTCCCTACGCAGCGTACGAGACAAAAATGACACAACTACCCTTGTATTTCGCTTCGTATAGCCTCAACACGAGGGTATAAAAGACATTTTCAGACCTTTATATACGCCCCTTAGAGGTCTATACGCAACGTATATATACAATAAGTGTTAAAAAGATAATTTAATCACATGTTTGGGGTTAAAGTAAAAACTACCCTTTATATACGCTGCGTATAGACCTATACGCAATGTATATAAAGTTCAGAAAATATCTTTTATACCCTTGTGTTGAGGCTATACCAAGCCAAATACAAGGGTAGTTGTGTCATTTTTGTCTCATACGCTGCGTAGGGACCTCTAAGGAGCGTATATAAAGCTCCATTTTTGTATTTTTTTTATTGTGTATTCCTTTGTTTATTTATAAAAAAGAGAAAATTATTTATAAAAAAACAATATTATTGGTAAATAATACAAATATAAATTATAAAAATAAAAAATAATATAAATATTATGAATTATAAAAATTAAAAAAGAAAATTATTTATAAAAAAACAATATTATTGGTAAATAATACAAATTTATTATCGATTAAATTAAATTATCGTATTCCTTTGTTTATTTATAAAAAACGAAAATTATTTATAAAAAACAATATTATTCGTAAATAATACAAATATATTATATTTTTATCGTTTAAATTAAATTATCTTATCGTATTGCATCGTATCGTATCGTATTGCATCAAATCGTATCGTATAGTGTATAGTATATAAGTCTCATATAGAGGCCTATACGGGTGTTATTGTATAGTATAGTATCGTATGGTATCGTATAGTGTAGTATAAGTCTCGTATAGGTTTCCTATAGGTCTTGTATATGCATATAGGATTAGACGGGACCTAAACCACACCTATACGATACAATATCACACTTATAGGCTTATACGAGGTTAATACGTGACCTAAACCACACCTATACGATACGATAACACACTTATAGGCTTATACGAGGTCAATACCTGACCTATAAGTCGTTATACGATACGATATCACATTTATAGGCTTATATGAGGTCAATACGTGACCTATACGACACTATATGATACGATATCACACTTATAGGCTTATACGAGGTCAATACATCGGTATACGATATGATATCACACTTATAGGCTTATACGAGGTCAATACGTGACCTATACTACCCTATACTACCCCTATACGATACGATATCACACTTATAGGCTTATACGAGGTCAATACGTGACCTATACGACATTATACGATACGATATCACACTTATAGGCTTATACGAGGTCAATACGTGACCTATACTACGTTATACGATACGATATCACACTTATAGGCTTATACGAGGTCAATACGTGACCTATACTACACCTATACGATACGATATCACACTTATAGGCTTATACAAGGTCAATACGTGACCTATACGACGCTATACGATACGATATCACACTTATAGGCTTATACGGCGTCAATACGTGACCTATACTGCACCTATACGACACGATATCTCACTTATAGGCTTATACGAGGTCAATACGGGACCTAAACCACACCTATACGATACAATATCACACTTATAGGCTTATACGAGGTCAATACGGGACCTAATATTTGTATTATTTTTAATTCTTATAATTCATAATATTTGTATTATTTTTAATAATATTGTTTTTTTATAAATAAACATGGAAATACCCCAAAATACACACAATTAATTTACTTTTTTTTATAAATAAACAAATGAATACACAATAAAAAAATACAAAAATGGAGCTTTATATACGCTCCTTAGAGTTCCCTCGCAGCGTATGAGACAAAAATGACACAACTACCCTTGTATTTGGCTTCGTATAGCCTCAACACAAGGGTATAAAAGACATTTTCAGACCTTTATATACGCTCCTTAGAGGTATATACGCAGCGTATTTAAACGTTGTGAAAAAATGATCCCTTAAACCTACCAAAATGACTCAAAAAAATCTAATGGTTTATATACGCTGCGTATAGACCTATACGCAGCGTATATAACCCTTGTTTTCTGTGCAATGATTGCTGATAACGCTCTGAAATCCATGGTTTATATACGCTGAGTATAGCTCTATACGCAGCGTATAGAGGTAACCCTATACGCTGCGTATAGGTCAATACGCAGCGTAGGTAAACCCTAAGTGTGTAGATAGGCAAACTGGGTGTGCAGATAGTTAGGGCCTATGCAAGTTGATATATTCTTGCAATTGTTTTACAAGGGCGACTTCTTGGTCATAAGAGGCATGAACCGGAAATGGAGAAACCGCCCTCTACCACGGCAACCTTTCAATGGGTGGTCAAATCATCTGTCTAGTTCACACGGTCAGGTTACAAAGAATAAGACCAAGAAGTTGCCCTTGGTAGGGGAGACAACCCCATGTGAAACAATTATTAGAAAATACAAACTTGTGATGTATGAGTTGTTACTACCGTGCGGTTTCTGGCATCCTCATCCGCCAATAATAAATCATAGATGCTGGAATCGCACCAATCATGAGAATAAGCCGCCATGCCAGGTCCGACTCAGGCGGGACAAGAGCAATGTTTACTAACGATGCAAGTTCCGACGGCTTCTCTAGATCGTGCTTGTTCGCACTAGCTTCGAAAATGGAGCACACTATCATGGACACAAGCGAACTCAAAAGTATCCCAAACCCTTGCATGGAGAACACACCTGCTATAAACGCTCCACGAGTCCGCTTATTAGCAAACTCCGCCATAATCGTGGCCGATAATGGGTAGTCCCCTCCTATTCCTATCCCAAGCAAGAATCGAAAGAACCCAAGGCTCACAAACACCATCGACGTCAAACTAGAGAGCGATAATCCGCATCCAATAGACCCCCCTACCATCATGATGAGAGAAACTCCATACACACGACGACGTCCGACACGGTCTCCAAGCCGGCCAAAAACCAGTTGACCAATCACAGCCCCCATTAGCGTGACACAAAACATTGTGGATGCAATGACTGTTGGAACCTCAAACCATTTCTTCTGGTCCACGGCTCTATCTACCTTAGGGTAATATATCCTTCCTATCATCCTCATGATTAGAGGGATACAAAACAAATCGTAACTATCAGTAAATAAACCCATACCAGCGATAATGATCGCTTTAAGTGGTAATATTGTGTCTTGGCGACATCAAGCGCAAATAAAACATTGAGCGCCATTTTTGAGATTAAGTTCTTTATTGATTGGAACTAAAGAATTTATAAGAAATATAAATAGAAAAATATGTGTCATTGGAAATTGCCTTGGAGTTTCCAAAGTGATAAAATCTATAGAATATGCTACGAGTAGACTTTTGTGACTAATAGTATCGTCTTTGAAGTCATTTGATGTTAAGGTTTATTGTTTGTATTTGTATGTGACGCATGTGCTTCCATTTGGTTAAATTACATGAACAAGTGAGTTTATGGTTTTGAGTCGAACTTCATTTAATAATACCGCGTGTTGCTTACTGGCATTTTTTATTTAATTCAAAATTATATTATTAGTGATATTCTTTTTGAAACCTAATAGTTAGTATTACTAGTCAACCCTTATCGAATAATAAAGCTAATTTATTGTAAATAATACTCGAATTCGAGCCCACAATCATTTAATTAAGACTTAGGATTCATATGTCTTGTTATTTTATTTATCTTTTTTGTTTGAATATTATCTTGTGTCATAGATTTAATTTCTAAAATCACAAATTGTTTGTAGATGCACATCTGTTGCTTGTAATTTGTCTTATTGTAAATATTTTGGTCAATGTTTAAACGTTAAAGATTGTTTTACGTTTGATTTTGTCTAAGTTGAGCAAAGTCAAACGATATCCTCATGTCGTTTGACCTGGCCAACATAATGCAAACATTGAGATATACGACAAACAACATTAGATGTTGTTTGGCATAAGCTTATCATTTGGTAAAAGATATGTGGTTTTGGTCCAAACGACATGCCCAGTCGTTTGGATGTGCACCAATGTTGTGTTGTATGGAATGTAGTATTTGTGTATAAATACACAACACTTGTCATTTGGAAAAGTTAGACTTGAACAAAGGGTTTAGTTAGCTTATCATTTGTATTGGGTGTGCCTATTGGCACATCAAACCCTAGTAAAATTAGGGTTTATCTACACAGCGTATTGGTCAATACGCAGCGTATAGGGTTAACCCTATACACTGCGTAGATAAACCATGGATCTCAGTGCCTAATAACCAATCATTGCAGAAAACAAGGGTTATATACGCTGCGTATAGGTCTATACACAACGTATATAAACCATTAGATTTTTTGGGTCATTTTGGTAGGTTTTAGGGATCATTTTTTCACAAAGTTTAAATACCCTGCGTATAGACCTATACGCAACGTATATAAAGGTCTGAAAATATCTTTTATACCCTTGTGTTGAGGTTGTACGAAGCCAAATACAAGGGTAGTTTTGTCATTTTTGTCTCATACGCTGCGTAGGGATCTATATGCAGCGTATATTGTAACACCTCGAAAATTTGTGTTCAAAATATATAACGACACGTGTCATGTAAGACAAAAGCATTATAAACCCGGATTTAGTTAAAGATGTATAGCAGGATTTTTAAGCATGTCGACATGTTAATTTATACCTCTGAACGACTTCATTATGAATCCCAAGACCCTAATATGAATAATAAACATCTAGTATACTTTAAATCCGGTGATTTCTAACAATAATGGATTCCTAATTAAAAGAATGGGATCCTATGAAATAATGCTCGATAAACCTTCGTTTATGAATTCCAATATAGTTCAAACCAATAATACAACATGATAGGGTAGACACAACTGATCAATTCCTGGCCCAAAAACATGTTATACAAGTTTCATGTTTGAAGCATGAAAGGTTAAAATTTTTGCCTTCTGGTAAGGGCTTACGGACCGTAAAGGTCCTGCCTTACGGTCCGTAAGGAGTGCCCAGATGCAGAAACTCGGACAGCAACCTGTAAAAACGTTTTAACCGACTTAAAAAGATATTTTCACTCTCATGGGCGACCCCTAACAGTTCCTAGGCACTAGGGACACTTGTGGATGATCCATGATCAGTTGTAGCATGATTTGTCATGATCATAATGAATCAAAGGCACTATATAAAGGCCTCATTGTTGCAACTTTGATCATTCACTCCCAACTCAACTTCTGATCATTTCTGGAGCTCAAGGCCATTCCCTAAGCATCTCTAATCGTGCATTGGACCTTGGTAAGTATCCTTGACCATCCTTAATTGAGTTTTACTTAGTTATTAGCTTAGAAGTCAAACCGTCGTAATTAACGTTGACTTAACGATTAATCACTAAGGGTTCAGTGTTTAGTCGAATCAAAGGTGGTTATAAGTTGGTAATCATGTAGTGTTTAGTCGAATCAAAGGTGGTTATAAGTTGGTAATCATGTGGGCTTTAAACCCTTAGAAAGGGCACCCTCTGATTCCCGCTCTAACTAGATCAAATGTCGGGTCAAAGTTGTTTATAAAAAGTCAACAAAACCATAATTTTCGGATTTACACATAATTAGCAATGCTGAAGGTGTGTAACCTATTTTATTACTCATATAACATGCTAATAAGTGTAAGAACTGGTCTAAGCTTGTTTGATCCGACAATTTTCTGTTTTAACCCGGTTCGGAACCGAAAGTCGCAAAACTTTGACTTTTGCTTTGACTTCAGTTCTGACCCGATTCAGTATAATTTAGAAATGCCTTAGAACTTCATTGGAACCAAGTTACATGTTGGAATTACCCTCTGTGTTTGGTTCGTTGATTGCTCGATTCGTTTACACGGTTCCGTTAAATGCCTAATGTTGACCAATATGCCCTTTTGACCATAAAACGAGAATTTTGGATATGTGAAAGGACAATAATCTTTGTTACTGATTTATAAACATATCCCTAAATTTTCACATCAGTTGGAAGTCTAGATTAGGAGTTATGCTCGTTAGCGTAATTAGAACGCCTTTTAGTAATTAAACGGCGTCATTAGCGTAAAGCCTATCTAAACCCAATTTTCGACACCAAACCTTTTACCCACTGATGTAATATAATATTTTGGGATTTTTAAAGATTTTTAATTATTTTTAACCTGCTCATAACCTAAGGTTATGACCTTCATTCGGTAAATACCGATTATGCCCTTTTTGGTTATAAAATGAGTTCTACATAATATTGCGACACCAATCCAATTGCTACTGAGTCTAAATAATAAATAAAGTATTTTGAACTCTATAATCTGATCAGAAAACTCAGATTTCCGGTATAACCCGGAAATCGCTTAAAATGGCTTTTTACGCGTATTAAACACCTAGTATGGGTTTAAAACCATTTTGTCATATAAGACTTATAACCAACTGATATGACCTTTTAAAATAAGTTATTTTACTGATATATTCGGACCTAAATCTCAGGATTTCATCTAACCTCTTTTATAACCTTTAAAATGACCAAAATACCCATGCGGGGCTTAAATTGAAATTAAACTCGTTTTGGGCATAAGGGAAGATATCCTACTGATATCACAACCTAATTAAGGGATGTTAACTTAGGAAACCTGCGAATGACTCTTATGGATACCCGTTACGCCTCTCGCGCGTTCGGTTCGGTTTATGTATCTAGTTTGCATAAATTAGCCGAAACGGGTCAAACTTTATCGTTTTTATCTCAAAATCCAGAATGTGGTTAGATTACCCATATTATACAAGTCTTCAAACTTGTTGGGTCTAAATCACATTCTATTCCGGTCTTCGCTTAATCACGCGTTCGAACCGTATCTTTCCGGTCTAAGTTTAGACTTAATTAAAGGCACGCTAGGATTCTAATAGGTTATTATAAACCTTCGTTTCAGAATAGGAGACCCGGTAATGTCACACCCCCAAAATCCACCTGCAGAGTATCACCGCTTGGGAGCGTGACTGACCAGGATCAAGCCACCAATCATATAGAACAATGTAAATAGTAAAAGTAATTAACATTTAACCAAACCAATCCATATGAAAGGTGCTCCAAAACATAAGTGTAATAACAAAGTTTAGCGGAAGCGTATGAGTAAAAGCCCAATCATAAACAAAGTATGTAGTGTCATAAGGTGTAAATCAAGCATTCACGATCCTTGTCCACAACGACCGCGCCTCCCAATGCAAGCTCCATGTATACCTAACGACCTGCAAGGCATGTAACAGAGAGTCAACAACTAGTTGAGCGAGTTCACAGTAAGTAAGTTCGTAATAGTAAGTCTGTTTCGTAACGTGTGGCTCTACTGGGCCGATAGTATGTTCTATTGGTGGGGGCTTCCCATAGTTGTATATACACTAGACTATTCGTAACCATAAGTGCTCTTCATAACCCGAGAACAGTAGTACGTACAAGCTTTACGTTGGTTTTACGTAAGTATCCTTCTTTACCCGAGGACAGTGGTACGCGTGGGGTTTACGTAGGTTTTACGTAAGTGTCCTTCCTGACTCCGGAAGACAGTAGCATGTGTAAGTTTACGTAGGTTTTACGTAAGTGTCCTTCCTGACTCCGGAAGACAGTAGCATATACTTGTTTACATAGGTTTTACGTAAGTGTCCTGCTTAACCCGAGGACCATGGTAGATAGTCTAGTAATCGTGTAAGTACGAGAAATCGTTCAATTCCATTATTCAACCCATTCCCAATCCCCGGGAATCCCATGCCTTGGTAAAGAGTGTGAACTCACCTTGGTTTGCTCGGTATGTTATTGCTTCTAGTGTTAATTTATGATTAGGTCCGTTACACACAACCTAGGGTACATTGCACATAAACTCGATGTGAGTGTTTACGTTCAATTAGGGTTTACAAGTCCTTGATGTCCAAACAACTGTGATTCGTGTGATAGTGATGTACAGAATGATAACACACAGTAATATACAGTTACATTCAGCAATATACAGTAACATGCAAAGTGTTCCTCATACAGGCTTTTGACTTAGCACCATAAGCATCATAAGTAAACTCAGACAATTCATCAACAAACGTCGGATCAGTCATAAAGCATAAAGTTCAGACTATGTATCAAGCATAAAACTCGGACTAGGTTATCAAGCATAAAAGTTGGACAAGATCATCAAGCACCAATAATTCGGACTAGATCATTCAAAAGTCGGACCTTGTGTCCTAGTTACAAAAGTCGGACACCCCCCCCATGTGCTTAAAGTTCGGACTTTACACCATATTCACAAATTCGGACCATATGACATATACAAAAGTCGGACCATAGGCAACAATACATGAAACTCGGACCATGTTTAAGATTAAGTTCGGACTCTTTGTTTTGCACAAAGTTCAGACCCTGTCCTTTCATTATAAAATTCGGACATGGCCTCATGTGTGAAGTTCGGACTTCTAGGCTCCCATAATAAAAGTTGGACAAGATATAAATCCCAAAAGTCGGACAATCATACAAATCTCAAAAGTCGGACATATCATATCACATAAAATTCGGACTCCATGTTTTAATACAAAATTCGGACTAAGCATGCTTATAATAAATCTCGGACAACATCCCCTTAACAAACTCGGGCTATGTTTCATTCACAAAACTCAGATCAACAATCAATCATACGAATATTCAAGTTCTTTGGAACAGTTACGTTCTTACGATCAAGAAACCCTAGGTTTCATATATTCAAAGTGCAGTAATCTAATCAGCAAATCAAACATCTCTAACTTACAAGCATCTCATTGTCAAGCATTTTATTACACCACTAATCATAAACCATTTCACAATAATCAGAATTGACCAAAACACAAAACTATTGTATGTAGAACTAGGGTTTTTGCATGAATCAAACAATCAATGATTAACAACAAATAACCATTAAACAATTACCTTGGATTGATTCTAGATAGAGAAAGGAATCAAGAGTGATGATTGGGAGCTTGTGCTAATGATGAAGAAGATGATTGTAGAGAGAATTGTAGAGAAATGTTGAAGTACGTATGATGATTGTGAGCATGATTAGGGTTAAGGGTTACTAAACATTTCACTAACTACTCTACTTACCCCTAAGTTTCATCTTTTACATAAAACACACCCATCACAATATAATTTACAATTTCATCACCAAGTTCATGTATTTGTCAAATCTTTCGTAAATAACACATAACCATGCACAATCACAATATACTTTATCGAACCAAAACGTATACAGTTACAAAGCAAATCAATTGTGCAAGTAAACAACTAGACAAACGGTGAACGTGCAATAAATGCGAAAGTGGAATCTCGAAAACTCGAGTTGTCACATTATCCCCAACTTGAAAGAAATTTCGTCCCGAAATTTAGCATGCGGTTACTGAGGAAGCTAGGTAAGTTGCATCGTTTACTGGTTTTCCTGGGGTGTCACATCATCCCCCCGTTGATTTGGAATTTCGTCCCGAAATTCTGTAGTAGCTTCAGTCTCAGTAGTGGTTGCACGGTTTTCGAATAACTGGGGATATTTGAGTTCCATCTGGTCTTCTCGTTCCCAGGTGTACTCTGGGCCACGACGGGAGTTCCAACGAACTTGTACAAGAGGTATTCTAGTGTTCTTGAGGACCTTAACATCCCGGTCCGTGATTTCAACAGGTTCCTCGACGAACTGCAACCGCTCGTCGATAGTGAGTTCCTTCAAAGGAACTATGAGGGTCTCATCTGACAGACACTTCTTCAGATTCGACACGTGGAAAACATTGTGAACTGCACCGAGTTCAGCTGGTAGGTTCAGTTTGTAGGCTACCTTGCCTATTCTTTCAATGATCTCGAATGGTCCAACGTACCGCGGATTGAGCTTGCCCCGTTTACCAAAACGAACTACACCCTTCCAGGGTGAGACTTTGAGTAGCACTCGATCCCCAACTTGGAACTCGAGCGGTTTTCTGCGTTTATCAGCATAGCTTTTCTGACGGTCACGAGCTGCCGCCATGCGTTGTCGTATCTGTGCTATTCGTTCAGTAGCATCAACTACCATTTCTGGGCCTGTGATCTGACTATCCCCCACCTCTGCCCAACAGAGAGGTGACCGGCATTTACGTCCGTACAATTCCTCGAATGGAGCGGCCTGAATGCTGGTGTGGTAACTGTTTTATATGAAAACTCAACTAATGGAAGATGTTTTTCCCAGCTGTTGACGAAATCGATAACACGCGCCCGAAGCATGTCTTCTAGCGTTTGAATAGTGCGCTCAGACTGCCCATCCGTCTGAGGGTGATATGCCGTGCTCATGTCTAGCCGTGAACCAAAAGCTTTGTGCATTGCTTGCCATAGTTCTGAGATGAATCGTGCATCACGATCTGAAATAATGGAGGTTGGCACTCCGTGCCTCGAAACAACTTCTTTCAAGTAGACGTCTGCTAAGGTAGAGAACTTATCCGTTTCTTTGATAGCCAAGAAATGAGCAGACTTTGTGAGTCGATCCATGATCACCCAAATAGTATCATTCCCACGCTGGGATCTAGGCAGGCCAGTAACAAAATCCATGGAAATGTCTTCCCATTTCCACTGTGGTATCTTGGGTTGCTGAAGTAGGCCTGAGGGTTTCTGGTACTCCGTCTTGATCCTCGCACAGGCCAAACACTTGCCGACGTAGGTTGCTATGTGGGCCTTCATGCTAGGCCACCAGTATGTAGTTCTAAGATCGTGGTACATTTTGTCCGAACCTGGATGTACTGAGTAGAAAGACTTGTGAGCTTCATCCACTACCAGCTCGCGCAAGTTGCCATAATGTGGAACCCAAATGCGTCCTGTTACATAGTAAGCGTCGTCTTCCCTTTGTTCTAATCGTTGCCTTGAGCCGCATAAAGCTTCAGCCCTGACGTTTTCTGGTTTCAATGCCTCTACCTGAGCATCTCGTATCTGTGTAGGAAGACTAGACTGAATAGTGAGTTGCAAGGCTCGTACACGCCTAGGTGTAGTATCTTTTCGACTGAGGGCATCAGCCACAACATTGGCCTTGCCTGGATGGTATTTGATGGCACATTCGTAATCATTAAGCAACTCGACCCATCGTCGTTGACGCATATTCAATTCCTTCTGCTTGAAGATATGCTCGAGACTCCTGTGATCGGTGTAAATAGTGCACTTGGTACCGTACAGGTAGTGTCACCATATCTTAAGCGCAAAAACAACAGCTCCCAGCTCTAAATCGTGCATCGTGTAATTCCGTTCGTGAACTTTGATTTGGCGCGAAGCGTAAGCAATAACTTTATCCCGCTGTATCAATACACAACCAAGCCCCTGTATCGATGCGTCACAATAGACCACAAAATCGTCCGTGCCCTCTGGCAATGAGAGAATAGGGGTACTGCAAAGTCTATCCTTTAAGTGCTGAAAAGCGGTTTCCTGGGGATTACCCCAACGATAGGTGACACCCTTCTGTGTCAGTAATGTAAGCGGCTGTGCGATCTTTGAGAAGTCTTTGATGAACCGTCTGTAATAACCCGCCAAACCCAAGAATTGGCGTATTTCCGTTGGTGTACGCGGTGCAGGCCAGTTCCTGATCGAATCTACCTTGGATGGATCAACATGGATCACATCCTTGTTTACCAGATGGCCTAGAAGCTGGACTTCACGAAGCCAGAAGTCGCATTTTGAAAACTTGGCGTACAGTTGTTCCTTTCGAATAAGTTCCAAGATAAGTCGTAGATGCTGCTCTTGTTCCTCCTAACTCTTGGAGTAGATCAGAATGTCGTCGATAAAAACAATCACGAACTTGTCTAGATAAGGCTTGCACACCCTGTTCATAAGATCCATGAAAACTGCAGGCGCGTTCGTTAGTCCGAATGGCATGACTAGGAACTCGTAGTGGCCGTAGCGAGTTCTGAAAGCTGTTTTGGAGACGTCCTCATCCCGGACTCTCAGGTGATGGTAACCTGACCTCAAATCAATCTTGGAGTAGAAGCTCGACCCTTGCAACTGGTCGAATAAGTCGTCAATACGAGGAAGAGGATATCGGTTCTTCACTGTGACCTTGTTCAGTTCGCGGTAGTCTATGCACATCCTGAAGGTACCGTCCTTCTTTTTCACGAATAACACTGGAGCTCCCCAAGGCGATGAGCTAGGACGAATAAAGCCCTTATCCAAGAGCTCTTGCAATTGCTTAGACAGTTCATCCAATTCAGTTGGAGCTAACCGATACGGTGCGCGGGCTATTGGTGCTGCTCCAGGAGCGAGTTCAATCTGAAACTCGACCTGGCGATGAGGCGGTAGCCCAGGTAAATCTTCAGGAAACACTTGAGGAAATTCGCATACAACTGGGATATCCTCTACTCTTTTCTCTTTCGTTGATGCATCAGTAACTAGTGCCAAAATGGCAGTGTGACCCTTTCGTAAACATTTCTGAGCCTTCAGAAAGGAGATGATACCAACCACGGCACCACTCTTGTCGCCTTGAACTTCGAGAGGTTCTTGACCAGAACGGGGAATACAAATGATCTTCTCCTTACATAGGATCTCTGCTTGCTGTTTGGATAACCAATCCATACCAATGACGATGTCGAAACTACCCAGAACTATAGGAATGAGATCGATGGAGAAAGTCTGACCAGCGAGGATAAGATTACAACCCTGAACTATGTGTGTGGCCTCTAGAATTTTACCGTTAGCTAACTCTACGACATGTTTGGTGTTTAATGGAGTTGGTGCACGCTTTAACATTTGGCTAACTTTCAAGGACAGATAACTTGTATCCGCACCCGAATCAAACAATACAGTAACATAAAAGTCGTCAAGAAGAAACTTACCGATAACAACGTTGGGATCGTTCCTGGCATCACCCTGCCCCAGCACAAATGCACGACCCCTAGCGCCGTTGTTCCCATCATTGTTGTTTCCCCCATTGTTGTTTCCGTTGCCTTGGTTATTATTGTTGTTGTTGTTGTTCTGGTTTCGGTTTAATTGAGGGCAGTGTCTTTTGAAGTGACCTTCAGCGCCACAATTAAAACAACCCTTGTTGCCCTGTTGCTGATTCTGCGGTGGTTGGTGCTGCTGCTGATTCGGATTCGCAGGCCGCGGGCTTCTACAATCCTTGGCCTCATGACCCATCTTGAGGCACCTCTAACAGCGACCCTTGTTGCACTGGCCACTGTGATGCCTGTTACAGTTGTTACACTTTGGGAGGTTCCCTCGATAACCACCCTGACTGTGATTGCCCAAAGATTGCTGACCAGGGCTCTGATAGTTGTCAGTCTTTCGCTGCTGAACTTGGGACTGAACTGAAGCTGAACCTTTGCTGGAATCCCCCTCCCATTTTCTCTTGTTGTCACTGGGGGTAGCAGGAGTAGCAGAAGTGGTAACGGTAGCAGTAGCGCTGATACGTTTAGGCAGCCTGTCTTGTTCCACTGCCTGATCCGTGAGGCGATGAGCAAGGCGCTGAATATCTTGGATGTTAGCAAGGTTGGCCGATGTTACGTGGCTTTGAATTTCCGGTGCCAGCCCTTTAAGATACAATTCCATACGCCTGATAGGTGGGTCCACCATAGTTGGACACAGGACGGCCAGCTCGTTTGATCGTTTGGTATATGCCTCGATCTCCGACCCTGTCATTTTCAAATTGAAGAACTCCACCTCTAACTTGTGGATGTCGTCTCGTGAGCAGTCCTCTCGTTTAATCAACTCCTTGAAGTCGTTCCAAGGGGTGGCATTAGCAGCTGCCAACCCTAAAAGCTGAACTTGCGCATTCCACCAGGTTAGCGCTATTCCTTCCGAAGTGCCAGTGGCGTACTTGACCGTGCGAGCCTCAGGGCATTCACACATCTCAAACACCGACTCGAGCTTTTCAAACCAATGGAGTAGTCCAACTGCTCCCTCCGTGCCACTGAACGTGCTTGGACGACAGTCCATGAAATTCTTGAAAGTGCAAACAGGTTGCTGAGTGGGTTGACCTAATGTGTAAGAACAGAACAAGGTTAAACACAAGAGTTGGTTTAGGAATGTAGGATTTAAAGATCCCAGTGTGAGCTACGACTGCAGGGTATACCTCCTGCGTGTGCAGCTGCAAGTGCCGCATCAACTTGTTCGTTGATAAGAGCCGTCAACTGGGCTTGAGTCAAGTTAATACGTCCGGCCATTGATCTTCACATCAAAGGCAACATAAGTGAGAAAGGTTCGCGAATAGTGCGATGACAGAAGAGTGTAAGCACAAAAGTGTTCTCGAGCAATAACAAATAGTGAGCAATGTAATCTAAGCATACCACGAGCAAAGTTCTATGTAATTCTAGCATGTAGGCAATAAACATAAACCTTATTACCTAGGATGTTGAGTCTTGCACGTGGAGCGAGGCGTCGTTGTGGATCGTTGAGCATTGTACTGGTTATAGTTTGGTTTTAATAAAAACGTTTTTCCCTTATTAAAACCGAGTTCTCTATAACCAATGGCTCTGATACCAATCTGTCACACCCCCAAAATCCACCTGCGGAGTATCACCGCTTGGGAGCGTGACTGACCAGGATCAAGCCACCAATTATATAGAAAAACGTAAATAGTAAAAGTAATTAACATTTAACCAAACCAATCCATATGAAAGGTGTTCAAAAACATAAGTGTAATAACAAAGTTTAGCGGAAGCGTATGAGTAAAAGCCCAATCATAAACAAAGTATGTAGTGTCATAAGGTGTAAATCAAGCATTCACGATCCTTGTCCACAACGACCGCGCCTCCCAGTGCAAGCTCCATGTATACATAACGACCTGCAAGGCATGTAACAGAGAGTCAACAACTAGTTGAGCGAGTTCACAGTAAGTAAGTTCGTAATAGTAAGTCTGTTTCGTAACGTGTGGCTCTACTGGGCCGATAGTATGTTCTATTGGTGGGGGCTTCCCATAGTTGTATATACACTAGACTATTCGTAACCATAAGTGCTCTTCATAACCCGAGAACAGTAGTACGTACAAGCTTTACGTAGGTTTTACGTAAGTGTCCTTCTTTACCCGAGGACAGTGGTACGCGTGGGGTTTACGTAGGTTTTACGTAAGTGTCCTTCCTGACTCCGGAAGACAGTAGCATGTGTAAGTTTACGTAGGTTTTACGTAAGTGTCCTTCCTGACTCCGGAAGACAGTAGCATATACTTGTTTACGTAGGTTTTACGTAAGTGTCCTACTTAACATGAGGACTATGGTAGATAGTCTAGTAATCGTGTAAGTACGAGAAATCGTTCAATTCCATTATTCAACCCATTCCCAATCCCCGGGAATCCCATGCCTTGGTAAAGAGTGTGAACTCACCTTGGTTTGCTCGGTATGTTATTGCTTCTAGTGTTAATTTATGATTAGGTCCGTTACACACAACCTAGGGTACATTGCACATAAACTCGATGTGAGTGTTTACATTCAATTAGGGTTTACAAGTCCTTGATGTCCAAACAACTGTGATTCGTGTGATAGTGATGTACAGAATGATAACACACAGTAATATACAGTTACATTCAGCAATATACAGTAACATGCAAAGTGTTCCTCATACAGGATTTTTACTTAGCACCATAAGCATCATAAGTAAACTCAGACAACTCATCAACAAACGTCGGATCATTCATAAAGCATAAAGTTCAGACTATGTATCAAGCATAAAACTCGGACTAGGTTATCAAGCATAAAAGTTGGACAAGATCATCAAGCACCAATAATTCGGACTAGATCATTCAAAAGTCGGACCTTGTGTCCTAGTTACAAAAGTCGGACACCCCCCCCCCATGTGCTTAAAGTTCGGACTTTACACCATATTCACAAATTCGGACCATACGACATATACAAAAGTCGAACCATAGGCAACAATACATGAAACTCGGACCATGTTTAAGATTAAGTTCAGACTCTTTGTTTTGCACAATGTTCGGACCCTGTCCTTTCATTATAAAATTCGGACATGGCCTCATGTGTGAAGTTCGGAATTCTAGGCTCCCTTAATAAAAGTCGGACAAGATATAAATCCCAAAAGTCGGACAATCATACAAATCTCAAAAGTCGGACATATCATATCACATAAAATTCGGACTCCGTGTTTTAATACAAAATTCGGACTAAGCATGCTTATAATAAAACTCGGACAACATCCCCTTAACAAACTCGGGCTATGTTTCATTCACAAAACTCAGATCAACAATCAGTCATACGAATATTCAAGTTCTTTGGAACAGTTACGTTCTTACGATCAAGAAACCCTAGGTTTCATACATTTAAAGTGCAGTAATCTAATCAGCAAATCAAACATCTCTAACTTACAAGCATCTCATTGTCAAGCATTTTATTACACCACTAATCATAAACCATTTCACAATAATCAGAATTGACCAAAACACAGAACTATTGTATGTAGAACTAGGGTTTTTGCATGAATCAAACAATGAATGATTAACAACAAATAACCATTAAACAATTACCTTGGATTGATTCTAGATAGAGAGAGGAATCAAGAGTGATGATTGAGAGCTTGTGCCAATGATGAAGAAGATGATTGTAGAGAGAATTGTAGAGAGAATTGTAGAGAAATGTTGAAGTACGTATGATGATTGTGAGAATGATTAGGGTTAAGGGTTACTAAACATTTCACTAACTACTCTACATACCCCTAAGTTTCATCTTTTACATAAAACACACCCATCACAATATAATTTACAATTTCATCACCAAGTTCATGTATTTGTCAAATCTTTCGTAAATAACACATAACCATGCACAATCACAATATACTTTATCGAACCAAAACGTATACAGTTACAAAGCAAATCAATTGTGCAAGTAAACAACTAAACAAACAGTGAACGTGCAATAAATGCGAAAGTGGAATCTCGGAAACTCGAGTTGTCACAGGTAAAAGCTACACGCACTTGCTATTTGTGATTGATACTTGCAAAGGTAAATAGTTTTAACTTATTTTCCCTTATACGGGCTTGGGGTACGGTATATAAAATACCGCTTGGTCCAGCATTGAATCTTTAATCGAATAGAGGTTAAATCATTGACATGCTCCGTTTTGAAATGTTTTGTTTGGCATCATCTTACGAGATGGCCACGACCTGAGCACGGGGTGTAGGTGTACACCCGTTAGTGCATAAATAAATAGTGTGGTGTGTCTATTGATCTTTAACCCGGTCTACGGATCGGGCTACTGAACGCATAAGAAACATGTAATTCTTTTACAAGATTATATTCAAATAATTATCCCAAGTTATAAAAAGTTTGTGCCACGTGCATTCAAATCAATTTTATTAAACTTTTCAAAATGAGTCGGTTGAATGTACTTACCAGTGTAAACTGACGTATTTTCCCAAAAAGGTTAAGTGCAGATACTACGCGAACTAGGCTGGCTTTCTCCTAGCGTCCACAATAAGTCTCGCAAGCTTGGATGTCAAAACTGTTGAACAATGTTTCCTATTTATTTTTGATCCACCTGTGGATTACTTTCAACTGTTTGTGATACTTGATATTACAATTATATTCGGTTGAAATACATCTATCTTTTGTTTCGCTGTGCATTTAAATATTGTGTTGTTTGACTGTAATGTTACCAACTACGTCACGATAATCCCCCACCGGTGAAACGTGGAAATATCGGGGTGTGACATATATAAAGCTCCATTTTTGTATTTTTTTTTTGTGTATTCCTTTTTTTATTTATAAAAAAAAGAAAATTAATTGTGTGTATTTTAGGGTATTTCCATGTTTATTTATAAGAAAAAAAACAATATTATTAAAAATAATACAAATATTATGAATTATAAAAATTAAAAATAATACAACTATTTGGTCCCGTATTGACCTCGTATAAGCCTATAAGTGTGATATCGTATCGTATAGGTGTGGTTTAGGTCCCGTATTGACCTCGTATAAGCCTATAAGTGTGATATCGTATCGTATAACGTAGTATAGGTCACGTATTGACTTCGTATAACCCTATTAGTGTGATATCGTATCGTATAGCGTAGTATAGGTCACGTATTGACCTCGTATAAGCCTATAAGTGTGATATCGTATCGTATAGCGTAGTATAGGTCACGTATTGACCTCGTATAAGCCTATAACTATGATATCGTATCGTATAGGTGTAGTATAGGTCACACGTTTTGACCTTGTATAAGCCTATAAGTGTGACATCGTATCGTATAACGTAGTATAGGTCACGTGTTGACCTCATATAAGCCTATAAGTGTGATATCGTATCGTATAGCATCGTATAGGTCACGTATTGACCTCGTATAAGTCTATAAGTGCGATATCGTATCGTATAGCAGCGTATAGGTCACGTATTGATCTCGTATAAGCCTATAAGTGTGATATCATATCGTATAGGTGTAGTATAGGTCACGTGTTGACTTCGTATAAGCCTATAAATGTGATACTGTATCGAATAGCGTCGTATAGGTCACGTATTGACATGGTATAAGCCTATAAGTGTGATATCTATCATATAGGTGTAGTATAGGTCACGTATTGACCTGATATAAGCCTATAAGTGTGATATCGTATCATATAACGTATTATAGGTCACGCATTGACCTCGTATAAGCCTATAAGTATGATATCATATCGTATAGGTGTGGTTTAGGTCCCGTATTGACCTATATGCATATACGAGACTTATAGGAAACCTATACGAGACTTATACTACACTATACGATACGATACTATACTATACAATAACACCCGTATAGGCCTCTATACGAGACTTATACTATATACTATACGACACGATACGATGCAATACGATACTATACGATAATTTAATTTAAACGATAACAATATAATATATATGTATTATTTACCAATAATATTGTTTTTTTATAAATATTTTTCTTTTTTTATAAATAAACAAAGGAATACGATAATTTAATTTAAACGATAACAAAATAATATATTTGTTTTATTTACCAATAATATTGTTTTTTTAGAAATAATTTTCTTTTTTAATTTTTATAATTCATAATATTTGTATTATTTTTAATTTTAATAATTTATATTTTTATTATTTACCAATAATATTGTTTTTTATAAATAATTTTCTTTTTTTAAATAAACAAAGGAATACACAATAAAAAAAACAAAAATGAAGCTTTATATACGCTGCGTATAGATCCCTCGCAGTGTATGAGACTAAAATGACAGAACTACCCTTGTATTTGCCTTCGTATAGCCTCAACACAAGGGTATAAAAGACATTTTCAGACCTTTATATACGCTGTGTATAGGTCTATACGCAGCGTATATAAAGGGTAGTTTTTTATTTTTAACCTCAAACATGTGGTTAAATTATCTTTTTAACCCTTATAGTATATATACGCTGCGTATAGACTTATACGCAACGTATATAAAGGTCTGAAAATGTCTTTTTTACCCTTGTGTTGAGGCTATACGAAGCCAAATACAAGGGTAGTTTTGTCATTTTTGTCTCATACGTTAAGTAGGAACCTATACGCAGCGTATATAAAGCTCCATTTTGGTTTTTTTTTGTTTATTCCTTTTTTATTTATAAAAAAAAGAAAATTAATTGTGTTTATTTTGGGGTATTTCCAGGTTTATTTATAAAAAAACATTATTATTATAAATAGTACAAATATTATGAATTATAAAAATAAAAATAACACAAATATTAGGTCCCGTATTAACCTCATATAAGCCTCTAAGTGTGATATCGTATCGTATAGGTGTGGTTTAGGTCCCGTATTGACCTCGTATAAGCCTATACGTGTGATATCGTATCGTATAAGTGTAGTATAGGTCACGTATTGATCTCGTATAAGCCTATAAGTGTTATATCGTATCATATAACGTAGTATAGGTCATGTGTTGACCTCGTATAAGTCTATAAGGGTGATATCGTATCGTATAGCGTCGTATAGGTCACGTATTGAACTCGTATAAGCCTATAAGTGCGATATCGTATCGTATAGCGCGTATAGGTCACGTATTGACCTCGTATAAGCCTATAAGTGTGATATCATATCGTATTGGTGTAGTATAGGTCACGTATTGACTTCGTATAAGCCTATAAGTGTGATATCGTATCGAAGAGCGTCGTATAGGTCACGTATTGACATGGTATAAGACTATAAGTGTGATATCTATCGTATAAGTCACGTATTGACCTGGTATAAGCCTATAAGTGTGATATCGTATCATATAACGTAGTATAGGTCACGTATTGACCTCGTATAAGCCTATAAGTATGATATCGTATCGTATAGGTGTGGTTTAGGTCCAGTATTGACCTATATGCATATACAAGACCTATAGGAAACCTATACGAGAGTTATGCTTCACTATACGATACGATACGTTATGATACTATACTATACAATAACAGCCGTATAGGCCTCTATACGAGACTATTACTATACATTATACGATACGATGCAATACGATACGATACGATGCAATACGATACGATACGATAATTTAATTTAAACGATAACAATATAACATATTTTTATTATTTAGCAATAATATTATTTTTATAAAAATAATTTTCTTTTTTTATAAATAAACAAAGGAATACGATAATTTAATTTAAACGATAACAAAATAATATATTTGTATTATTTACCAATAATATTGTTTTTTTATAAATAATGGTTTTTTTTAATTTTTATAACTCATAATATTTGTTTTATTTTTAATTTTTATAATTAATATTTGTATTATTTACCAATAATATTTTTTTATAAATAATATTCTTTTTTATAAATAAACAAAGGAATACACAATAAAAAAAATAAAAAATGAAGCTTTATATATGCTGCGTATAGATCCCTACGCAGCGTATGAGACTTAAATGACACAACTACCCTTGTATTCGGTTTCGTATAGCCTTAACACAAGGGTATAAAAGACATTTTCAGACCTTTATATACGCTGCGTATAGGTCTATACGTAGCGTATATAAAGGGTAGTTTTTTTATTTTTAACCTCAAACATGTGGTTAAATTATCTTTTTAACTCTTACAGTATATATACGCTGCGTATAGACCTATACGCAGCGCATATAAAGGTCTGATAATACCTTTTATACCCTTGTGTTGAGGCTATACGAAGCCAAACACAAGGGTAGTTGTGTCATTTTTTGTCTTATACACTGAGTAGGGACCTATACGCAGCGTATATAAAGCTCAATTTTTTTATTTTTTTGTGTATAAAAAGAAAATTAATTGTGTGTATTTTGGGTATTTCCATGTTTAATGATAAAAAAACAATATTATTAGAAATAATACAAATA
Organism: Helianthus annuus; assembly: GCF_002127325.2. Classification (NCBI taxonomy): domain Eukaryota; kingdom Viridiplantae; phylum Streptophyta; class Magnoliopsida; order Asterales; family Asteraceae; genus Helianthus; species Helianthus annuus. The sequence continues at coordinate 18,138,401 of NC_035440.2, read as the reverse complement.
TTATGAATTATAAAAAATAAAAATAATACAAATATTAGGTTCCGTATTGACCTGGTATAAGCCTATAAGTGTGATATTGTATCGTATATGTGTGGATTAGGTCCCGTATTGACCTCGTATAAGCCTATAAGTGTTATACCGTATCGTATAGGTGTAGTATAGGTCACGTATTGACCTCGTATAAGCCTATAAGTGTGATATCGTATCGTATAACGTAGTATAGGTCACGTATTGACCTCGTATAAGTCTATAAGTGTCATATATCGTATCGTATAGCGTCGTGTAGGTCACGTATCGACCTCGTATTAGCCTATAAGTGTGATATCGTATCGTATAGCGGCGTATAGGTCACGTATTGACCTCGTATAAGCCTATAGTGTGGTATCATATCGTATAGGTGTAATATAGGTCACGTATTGACTTTGTATAAGCCTATAACTGTGATATTGTATCGAATAGCGTCGTATAGGTCCAATATTGACATGGTATAAGCCTATAAGTGTGATATCTGTCGTATAGGTGTAGTATAGGTCACGTATTGACCTCGTATAAGCCTATAAGTGTGATATCATATTATATAACGTAGTATAGGTCACGTATTGACCTCGTATAAGCCTATAAGTGTGGTATGATATCATATAGGTGTAATATAGGTCATGTATTGACTTCGTATAAGCCTATGTGTGTGATATCGTATCGAATAGCGTCGTATAGGTCACGTATTGACATGGTATAAGCCTATAAGTGTGATATCTATCGTATAGGTGTAGTATAGGTCACGTATTGACCTGATATAAGCCTATAAGTGTGATATCGTATCATATAACGTATTAAAGGTCACGTATTGACCTCGTATAAGCCTATAAGTATGATACCGTATCGTTTAGGTGTGGTTTAGGTCCCGTATTGACCTATATGCATATACAAGACCTATAGGAAACCTATACGAAAGTTATACTACACTATACGATACGATACTATACTATACTATACAATAACACCCGTATAGGCCTCTATACGAGACTTATACTATACACTATACGATACGATACGATACCATGCAATACGATACGATAATTTAATTTAAACGATAACAATATAATATATTTGTATTATTTACCAATAATATTGTTTTATTAAATAATTTTCTTTTTTTTTATAAATAGACAAAGGAATACGATAATTTAATTTAAACGATAATAAAATAATATATTTGTATTATTTACCAATAATATTGTTTTTAATAAATATTTTTTTTTAATTTTTATAATTCATAATATTTATATTTTTTTAATTTTTATAATTTATATTTGTATTATTTACCAATAATATTGTTTTTTTATAAATAATTTTCTTTTTTTATAAATAAACTAAGGAATACACAATAAAAAAAATACAAAAATGAAGCTTTATATACGCTGCGTATAGATCCCTACGCAGCGTATGAGACTAAAATGACACAACTACCCTTGTATTTGGCTTCGTATAGCCTCAACACAAGAGTATAAAAGACATTTTCAGACCTTTATATACGCTGCGTACAGTTCTATACGAAGCCTAATACAACGGTAGTTATGTCATTTTTGTCTTATACGCTGAGTAGGGACCTATACACAACGTATATAAAGCTCCATTTTTGTATTTTTTTGTGTATTCCTTTTTTATTTATAAAAAAGAAAATTAATTGTGTGTATTTTGGGGTATTTCCATGTTTATTTATAAAAAAAGAATATTATTTAAAATAATACAAATATTATGAATTATAAAAATAAAAATAATACAAATATGAAGTCCCGTATTGACCTCATATAAGCCTATAAGTATGATATCGTATCGTATAGGTGTGGTTTAGGTCCCGCATTGACCTCGTATAAGCTTATAAGTGTGATATCGTATCGTATATGTGTAGTATAGGTCACGTATTGACCTCGTATAAGCCTATAAGTGTGATATCGTATCGTATAGGTGTAGTATAGGTAACGTATTGACCTCGTTTAAACCTATAAGTGTGATATCGTACGTATAACGTAGTATAGGTCACGTGTTGACCTCGTATAAGTCTATAATTGTGATATCATATCGTATAGCGTCGTATAGGTCACGTATTGACCTCGTATAAGCCTATAAGTGTGATATCGTATCGTATAGCGGCGTATAGGTCACGTATTGACCTCGTATAAGCCTATAAGTGTGATATCATATCGTATAAGCGTAGTATAGGTCACGTATTGACTTCGTATAAGCCTATAAGTGTGATATCGTATCGAATAGCGTCGTATAGGTCACGTATTGACATGGTATAATCCTAAAAGTGTGATATTTATCGTATAGGTGTAGTATAGGTCACGTATTGACCTGGTATAAGCCTATAAGTGTGATATCGTATCATATAACGTAGTATAGGTCACGTATTGACCTCGTATAAGCCTATAATTATGATATTGTGTCGTATAGGTGTGGTTTAGGTCCCGTCCTGACCTATATGCATATACAAGACCTATAGACAACCTATACGAGAGTTATACTACACTATACGATACGATACGATACGATACGATACGATACGATACCATACGATACGATAACGCCCGTATAGGCCTCTATACGAGACTTATACTATACACTATACACTATACGATACGATGCAATACGATACGATAATTTAATTTAAACGATAAAAATATAATATATTTGTATTATTTACCAATAATATTATTTTTTTATAAATAATTTTCTTTTTTTATAAATAAACAAAGGAATTCGATAATAAAATTTAAACGATAACAAAATAATATATTTGTATTATTTACCAATAATATTGTTTTTTATAAATAATTTTCTTTTTTAATTTTTATAATTCATAATATTTGTATTATTTTTAATTTTTGAAATGTATATTTGTATTATTTACCAATCCTATTGTTTTTTATAAATAAGTTTCTTTTTTTATAAATAAACAAAGGAATACACAATAAAAAAAATACAAAAATGAATCTTTATATACGCTGCGTATAGATCCCTACGCAGCGTATGAGACTAAAATGACACAACTACCCTTGTATTTGGCTTCGTATAGCCTCAACACAAGGGTATAAAAGACATTTTCAGACCTTTATATACGCTGCAGCGTATATAAAGGGTAGTTTTTTTATTTTTAACCCCAAACATGTGGTTAAATTATCTTTTTAACCCTTATAGTTTATATACGCTGCGTATAGACCTATACGCAGCGTATATAAAGGTCTGAAAATCTCTTTTATACCCCGGTGTTGAGGCTATACAAAGCCAAATACAAGGGTAGTTGTATCATTTTTGTCTCATACGCTGAGTAGGGACCTATACGCAGCGTATATAAAGTTCCATTTTTATATTTTTTGGTGTATTCCTTTTTTTATTTATAAAAAAAGAAAATTAATTGTGTGTATTTTGGGGTATTTCCATGTTTATTTATAAAAAAACAATATTATTAAAAATAATACAAATATTATGAATTATAAAAATAAGAATAATACAAATATTAGGTCCCGTATTGACCTCGTATAAGCCTATAAGTGTGATATCGTATCGTATAGGTGTGGTTTATGTCCCGTATTGACCTCGTATAAGCCTATAAGTGTGATATCGTATCTTATAGGTGCAGTATAGGTCACGTATTAACCTCGTATAAGCCTATAAGTGTGATATCGTATCGTATAACGTAGTATAGGTCACGTGTTGACCTCGTATAAGTCTATAAGTGTGATATCGTATCGTATATCGTCGTATAGGTCACGTATTGACCTCGTATAAGCCTATAAGTGTGATATCGTATCGTATAGCGGCGTATAGGTCACGTATTGACCTCGTATAAGCCTATAAGTGTGATATCATATCATATTGGTGTAGTATAGGTCGCGTATTGACTTCGTATAATCATATAAGTGTGATATCATATCGAATAGCGTCGTATAGGTCACGTATTGACATGGTATAAGCCTATAAGTGTGATATCTATCGTATAGGTCACGTATTGACCTGATATAAGCCTATAAGTGTGATATCGTATCATATAACGTAGTATAGGTCACGTATTGACCTCGTATAAGCCTATAAGTATGATATCGTATCGTATAGGTGTGGTTTAGGTCCCGTATTAACCTATGTGCATATACAAGACCTATACAAGAGTTATACTACACTATACGATACGATACGATACGATACGATACTATACTATACAATAACACCCGTATTGGCCTCTATACGAGACTTATACTATACACTATACGATACGATGCAATACGATACGATACGATACCATGTAATACGATGCAATACGATACGAGAATTTAATTTAATCGATAACAATATAATATATTTGTATTATTTACCAATAATATTATTTTTTTATAAATTATTTTCTTTTTTTTATAAATAAACAAACGAATACGATAATTTCATTTAAACGATAACAAAATAATATATTTCTATTATTTACCAATAATATTGTTTTTTATAAATAATTTTCTTTTTTAATTTTTATAACTCATAATATTTGTATTATTTTTAATTTTTATTATCTATATTTGTATTATTTACCAATAATATTGTTTTTTTAAAAATAATTTTCTTTTTTTATAAATAAACAAAGGAATACACAATAAAAAAATAATACACAAATGAAGCTTTATATACGCTGCGTATAGATCGCTACGCAGCGTATAAGACTAAAATGACACAACTACCCTTGTATTTGGCTTCGTATAGCCTCAACACAAGGGTATAAAAGACATTTTCAGACCTTTATATACGCAGCGTATATAAAGGGTAGTTTTTTATTTTTAAACTCAAACATGTGGTTAAATTATCTTTTTAACCCTTATAGTATATATACGCTGCGTATAGACCTATACGCAGCGTATATAAAGGTCTGAAAATGTCTTTTGTACCCTTGTGTTGAGGCTATACGAAGCCAAATACAAGGGTAGTTGTGTCATTTTTGTCTCATAGTAGGGACCTATACGCAGCGTATATAAAGCTCTATTTTTTGTATTTTTTTGTGTATAAAAAGTAAATTAATTGTGTGTATTTTGGGTATTTCCATGTTTATTAATAAAAAATCAATATTACTAAAAATAATACAAATATTATGAATTATAAAAATAAAAATAATACAAATACTAGGTCCCGTATTGACCTCGTATAAGCCTATAAGTGTGATATCATATCGTATAGGTGTGGTTCAGGTCCCGTATTGACCTCGAATAAGCCTATAAGTGTGATATCGTATCGTATAAGTGTAGTATAGGTCACGTATTGACCTCGTATAAACCTATAAGTGTGATATCATATCGTATAACGTAGTATAGGTCACGTGTTGATCTCGTATAAGTCTATAAGTGTAATATTGTATCGTCTAGCATCGTGTAGGACACGCATTGACCTCGTATAAGCCTATAAGTGTGATATGGTATCGTATAGCATCGTATAGGTCACGTATTGTAACATCCAAAAAACGGGTTTGGTAATCAAACCACGTTGATAGTAAAGACGGGTAAAATACTGTTAGTGGTAAAAATTAACCCAATAAATATTAGGAATTTAAATAAATAAACTTAATATTAACTGGAAAGAGGATAAATACTTTGAGAAGATAAAGTTTATAAAAAGGTACCCGAGTAAACAGGACATAAAATAAACGGGTTACAACTCCCGGAACTAACTAAGTTAACTAGGAATAATCAACCTAGTTAATTAAAAGTCTCATAATGGTATGTGAGTGGGTTAAAAACACCCAGAGTAAGAACCTGACAATAATTGAGGGGCCAAAGGCGTTAAAAAAAGCAAACTAGTTTTTAATTAAAACAAAAAAAATAATAATAATACCACACACTAGTGTGGGGATCGAACAGAACCAGGGGGGCGACCATGGGTTCTTTACAAACCCTAATTCTCATAAAATCCTCCAAATTGAAGCTCAAATCAAGCCCGAATCGTCTGCATGATTACAAATTCGTGATCACCTAGTCGTGGGGACCATAAGGTATGTCAAAATTTGATGATTCGTGAAGTTGCAAAATTTGAGTTAGCATTATAATTCGCGAATTATGTAAGGATTAGAGGAGCTATGGCTAAGTTAGTGATGTACACATGCTTAGGAACTAAACCCTAAGTGAAAATCATACATATGATGTTATGACTTGAATGATTTGGTGATTACCTATATGTGTGTGTAATGGGTGTTGTAGAATGATGAAGAAAACTAGAAATTTTATTATAAATTGAGTGTTATTTATCTACATGAGGTGAATCTAGATGTTATTGTGCATACTAGATATATTAAACTTGCAAGAATTGTTTAATCTTGGCTAAATAGTTAGTCATGAAACTTGATTTTGATTTAGTGAAATTATGCCCACTAGGTGTTTGTTAAAATGCCTAAACGAAGCTAAAATATTGAAATTCCATGTGAAGTGTGCATTTGAATATGTTGATATATCAATTGACTTTTAGGAAGTCAAACTAACCAACGATTTAATCGAGTGATAAAGTCGACATAAGACCCGTTAGATGGAGTAGTCATAATTGATAATGACTAATCTTACCATCTTATGAATTATGATGATAGTTTGACACCTAACGAGCTAGGTGGAAGCTTGATGAGTGAGCGGGTCAAACGAATCAAGAATGGAAGGGAAAGCGTAATTTGGATGCGAGGTAAATAAAGCTTACGCCCCTTTTTTATTATTTACAAATTACGTAATTGCAAGTATTGTATATGAACGCTACTAAGTGGTTGGTGTAGGATGTTCCGACACGATTCAATGAGAATCGGAACAAGGGGAAAATAGTAAGAAATCATGAGTTATGGTAAAAGGGGTAAAATGGTAAAATAGTCATGTAATGACGAACCAATAAAAACGGTTTTAAGCAAAACGAGTTCAAGGGAAAACCAAGATAGGTTTAAAGGGATGAAATGGTAATTGAATCCATCTGATGCGGACAAATGGTCAATTTGACTAAACAGGTCAAATGGTGTTGTTAATACCATTTGACAATAACATTTGACATTCGCTTGTTGAGTTTTGTAATCACAAGAAATAATATAAGCATGCGTTGCTTTAACTAGAAAGATTTAAAGCAAAAGTTATGTAAACGGGTCAATACTTTGACCCGAGCCAGGTACGTATAAATAAGCTTTTGGTTAGACATATAATTTTTCGTCAAATATTTAGCGAAAGTCCTTCGTCGTAGAGTGAGGGACTAAGGTTGACCAAGACACCCTTGAATGGTATATCGGGCAAATGACCCATAGAGGTTGATTAGGAACCTACATTAAGATTATGGAATCATTATATATGAATATAAGTCATAGGAATTCATATTCATGGGTCAAATGCTCAAAAATGGTCATTTGCGTAAAATGATCAACCGATGGGTAAGTTTGGGAAAAAGGGATTCATTATGTTAAATCCGCCACAAAATAGTTGTGGTGGAATATTTGTAGTTAAGTAGACATGGAATTTTGTAGCGTCAAAAGAAAGGCACAAGTTCTAGACTAAAATGCGTATATACCCTTAACGGGTCAAAACAAGCATTTAAGCGTAAACGGGATTTATTATGTAAGAAACCCGTGATTTGAGATTAATAAGATAGAAGATATTGAAATAATGAATTTCATGAGTTTAAAAGTCAAATAAACATGTTGGTGTGATAAAATCATGAACGGGTCATTATATGGTAAAAAGGGTAGTAAGCCGGAGACTTATAGGTCTGAAATTCTATTGTGCCGGATGTTGGATTTCAACTTCAATGGAGAAATAAATTACGGACGCGTAGGAAAAAGAATCGGGTAAAACGGATTAAAAACGAGAGAGTTATGCTCGTTTCCGTGAAATCGGATTATGCTGGGAATGTACAGCAACGGTTAAGCAGCATTCTGCTAAAAAGGGGGCTAGGCGTCACGCGACGCCCCTTGGCGTCACGCGACGCCCCCTAGTTCCGGAAAAATGTTATTTTTTGTTTGTTTGACCCATGGAACTTGTTTAAACTTATTATTTAACTATCAAAACTAACTTTTAAGTTGGTTTTGATCATAGGTGAATGCCAAGAGTGCCCGGATGAAGATCAAGCTCGAAGAAGAACCGAACACGATAAAGTTAAAAGCTTCCGCGCGGCGTTTCGTCGTATCTTTTAAATGACGAATTCAATTACATTCAGTTGCTCTTGTTTTTTTAAATTGTAAAAGTTTTAGTAAACTCGTATTGACATACTTACGTGTAATCGTAAAAACATGCATTTTTATGAAACTTATATAAAATATTGTATTAAACAAGCAAGGGTGTTACAAGTTGGTATCAGAGCCTTGGTTTAAGAGATTCAAGTATGGTGGGAAAACTATGCTTGGACTTAAACCTTATGCTCTTGATAAAGATTGGTGTTCGGTTCGAGGCTTGATCGCAAATTCGGTAAGTACGTGTATTTTAATGGTTTAGCATGTTAAAGTGTTGTAAACAACACATAGGGTTATTGTGTAATATACGATACCTCAACTAAATAATAGATATAGTTAACAAAATTACGTGCGTTAACACGTATAGTAGAAAAGCCTTGTATTATAATACGGGCATCCTTTAATGTTGAAATTACTAATTGTTGTATATGTTTTAGTTGAAGGACACTCACATATGAGGATAGCGAGAGTTTAACAAATCGCAGAGTTGACAGAGGAACGGTCCAAAGAGTATGCTCATCAAGGACTAAATCGCGTAACGACCGCGAACAAGGTTATTGGCAAGGAACGCCTGTCGGGGCAAACATTACCAGGTGCACGCTTTTAAATGTAAACGCACAAATAGCAATATGCAACAAACATGTAGGGAATGATTGTTGCATATGCAAATTAGAAACTTGGAAAACCGAATAGAAAATGTATTCGGGATATTGTTTCCAAGAGAAACAAATTGAGGCATTACTTACATAGGGCGTGATGTGAAAACTATAAAAAGGTCACGTGTGTCATGTGTTAATCGCTTACTCTGGCCAAGTAAGTAGTGGCATATGATACCATGAACTTCTTATAGCGGACACATTTATGTTCGTTGTAGTAAGGGTGGGGTGAATGGGACTAACTTAAATGGTACCCAAATGAATCAAATAAGTAAGATGTTTGACAGTAAACGTAAACGTAAGTCGGATGACGGAAGCGTATTACATAAGAATAACGAGCCCGAGAGAAGGGACAAGGATCAAGTAAAAAGAAAATACAGACCGACCAATAGGAATGCTAAGGCATAGGGATAAAAGTTTGACTGTCACAAGTGATGAAATTCACATGGACAAGTCAAACGAATTGAATAAAGAATAAAGTACTTGATTGAATAAAAGCGATGGATCTCGCTAAGACGACCAGATAAATTAAAATAACGTCTAAAACCTTATAAGAATGGTTACTTGAAAATGATTACGGTAAAGATACTCGATGAATGGGTAGGATTTGGAAAGAATGCGTAAACCAAGAGACGGGAACGCGAGATAGAAAGTCAAAAGACTCGGAATATGAGTCATGACTAAAAGACAATGAGAATTTGCAAACAGAAATGCTAATAACTACGCTCAACTATTTTAAAGTTGAACGGGTCGAATAAAGAATGGAGTTTGATGTTCACAAGTGATGAAATTTCACACGAACAAGTCAAACAAATTTAATAAAGGATGACCCTTGCTAAAGTTAGTAAGCGCGAATCGAATAAATAGAAGTGCGAAATATTAATAAACCTATGTAAAGGAGTTATAGGCGTTAAAAACATTAAAATAAAAGAACCCGGGTAATGGGACGTAAAGAAGTATAGGTAAGAACCGAGTAACGGTAAGTGTAGGGCAAACCGACGTGTAATTGACGTTAGAAGTCAAGAAGTCGGAAAGATAATTCGAAAGAAAACAATGTAGCCTTAGACTACGGTCAAGGTCAAACGAAATCCAAAAAGTAAAGGTGAATAATTCTAACCATAAAAAGGAGTGCCTTAACACCATATGCGTATATAAACGTATACACATTTGAATAAAGACTAGAATAAAAGATGATCTACGGGATCGTCATAACCTACAGGATATTAATTAGTGTAAGGGTCTACGGGGCCAAAATGACCCACGAGTCATGAATTGAAGCAAAGGGATCATAAGGGCCTCGCCTTAAAGAGGTGAAAGCTTAAGGAAATAGCCTATGAGATTAAGTGAATACGGGTCAATAGTGTAAGGTGAGGGAACTTGTTACGATTCCCCGCGTAAAACGAGAATGGAAAACAATAAATTATGGGTTATCAATTTCCATGATATAAGTAGGGGTGAGCAAATTAACCACCATAACCGATAACCGAACCATAACCGACATAACCGAACCACTAATAACCGATAACCAATATAACCAATGGTTATGGTTATGAAACTTTGTATAACCGCTCAATCGGTTATGGTTATGGTTATGAAGCTTTGGTTAACCGATATAACCGAAACCGAACCGAACTTGTGATGTTAACTTTACGTAATGCATTTGTGTTTTACAAAACCATATAGAGGGTTTTTAGTAACATAAAAATATGTTAGTTACAAAATGATCTTGATGTAGATGTTATTTATTTTGATAAAGAACTAAGGTGTTATGGCCATAATTGTTTTTGTTTAAGAATTATCTTATTAAAAAGAACCCTAAATCGGTAGTTTAACCAAAAAGTTTAGTCTCCGTTATCTTATAAAATAGGCTCAAGCTATGTTCAAATCGTGCACAACCCTATTTATTTCAAACCTTGCTTGGTTACTTAACCGAAATTAACCATAACCGACTTCATAACCGATTAACCGTAACCGAAGTTTGGTTATGGTTATGGTTACCAAAACTCCAAAACCGAACTGGCAGTTATGGTTATGGTTAATAGTAAAAACCGAACCAAACCGACCCATGCACACCCCTAGATATAAGTAATTGACATAGTTAAAGAGAAAAACGTTAAACTAAAATTCAGTTTAGTAAGAAATAACGTTTTAACAAATATGAATACTATAAGACGAATTAGGAAATAACAAATATCAAAGAGTATGGGTCTTAACATCGATATGTGCGAGACGATACATTCGAAAAGAAGAAGTATGATAAAGAAACGTTGAATTAAACTTAAACGTGATATGACATGCTCACGGACAAGAAAAGAAATATAGAAAATGATCACGTTGTAACGTGAGCTACGGGGTATGAAGTGACGGCGACTAATTAGTCTAGCCGGTAAAATTATTCAAAGTTAAGAAAGTGTCATAACAAATACAAGCGCTTGTTAATATAACACAAGCGCGGGATAGACCTATTAAAAGACTAACGAGACTAAGTGGTCAAGTGACAACTCAATCAATAAAGATAAAGGGTTATAAGTTGTAAGTAACGGCCCGCGAGGCCTTACACATGAAAGACGTACGCGTCAGTATACGTGAAAACTTTTGACCAAAGGAAACAGGAGCCTTGACAACGAAACTAGGTCCGTATGATTAAACCAATGAACTACGTAAATAAGGTTTCGGGGACGAAACCTCTTTAAGGGGGGTAGACTTGTAACATCCCAAAAACAGGTTTGGTAATCAAACCACGTTGATAGTAAAGACGGGTAAAATACCGTTAGTGATAAAAATTAACCCGATAAATATTAGGAATTTAAATAAATAAACTTAATATTAACTGGAAAGAGGATAAATACTTTGAGAAGACAAAGTTTATAAAAAGGTACCCGAGTTAACGGGACATAAAATAAACGGGTTACAACTCCCGAAACTAACTAAGTTAACTAGGAATAATCAACCTAGTTAATTAAAAGTCTCATAATGGTATGTGAGTGGGTTAAAAACACCTAGAGTAAGAACCTGACAATAATTGAGGGGCCAAAGGCGTTAAAAAAAGCAAACTAGTTTTTAATTAAAACAAAAAAAATAATAATAATACCACACACTAGTGTGGGGATCGAACAGAACCGGGGGGGGGGCGACCATGGGTTCTCTACAAACCCTAGTTCTCATAAAATCCTCCAAATTGAAGCTCAAATCAAGCCCGAATCGTCTGCATGATTACAAATTCGTGATCACCTAATCGTGGGGATCATAAGGTATGTAAAAATTTGATGATTCGTGAAGTTGCAAAATTTGAGTTAGCATCATAATTCGCGAATTATGTAAGGATTAGAGGAGCTATGGCTAAGTTAGTGATGTACACATGCTTAGGAACTAAACCCTAAGTGAAAATCATACATATGATGTTATGACTTGAATGATTTGGTGATTACCTATATGTGTGTGTAATGGGTGTTGTAGAATGATGAAGAACACTAGAAATTTTATTATAAATTGAGTGTTATTTATCTACATGAGGTGAATCTATATGTTATTGTGCATACTAGATATATTAAACTTGCAAGAATTGTTTAATCTTGGTTAAATAGTTAGTCATGAAACTTGATTTTGATTTAGTGAAATTATGCCCACTAGGTGTTTGTTAAAATGCCTAAACGAAGCTAAAATATTGAAATTCCATGTGAAGTGTGCATTTGAATATGTTGATATATCAATTGACTTTTAGGAAGTCAAACTAACCAATGATTTAATCGAGTGATAAAGTCGACATAAGACCCGTTAGATGGAGTAGTCATAATTGATAATGACTAATCTTACCATCTTATGAATTATGATGATAGTTTGACGCCTAACGAGCTAGGTGGAAGCTTGATGAGTGAGCGGGTCAAACGAATCAAGAATGGAAGGGAAAGCGTAATTTGGATGCGAGGTAAGTAAAGCTTACGCCCTTTTTTTATTATTTACAAATTACATAATTGCAATTATTGTATATGAACGCTACTAAGTGGTTGGTGTAGGATGTTCTGACACGATTCAATGAGAATCGGAATGAGGGGAAAATAGTAAGAAATCATGAGTTATGGTAAAAGGGGCAAAATGGTAAAATAGTCATGTAATGACGAACCAATAAAAAACGGTTTTAAGCAAAACGAGTTCAAGGGAAAGCCGAGATAGGTTTAAAGGGATGAAATGGTAATTAAATACCATCTCATGCGGACAAATGGTCAATTTGACTAAACAGGTCAAATGGTGATGTTAACACCATTTGACAATAACATTTGACAATCGCTTGTTGAGTTTTGTAATCACAGGAAATAATATAAGCATGCGTTGCTTTAACTAGAAAGATTTAAAGCAAAAGTTATGTAAACGGGTCAATACTTTGACCCGAGCCAGGTATGTATAAATAAGCTTTTGGTTAGACATATAATTTTTGGTCAAATATTTAGCGAAAGTACTTCGTCGTAGAGTGAGGGACTAAGGTTGACCAAGACACCCTTGAATGGTATATCGGGCAAACGACCCATAGGGGTTGATTAGGAACCTACATTAAGATTATGGAATCATTATATATGAATATAAGTCATAGGAATTCATATTCATGGGTCAAATGCTCAAAAATGGTCATTTGCGTAAAATATCAACCGATGGGTAAGTTTGGGAAAAAGGGATTCCTTATGTTAAATCCGCCACAAAATAGTTGTGGTGGAATATTTGTAGTTAATTAGACATGGAATTTTGTAGCGTCAAAAGAAAGGCACAAGTTCAAGACTAAAATGCGTAAATACCCTTAACGAGTCAAAACAAGCATTTAAGCGTAAACGGGATTTATTATGTAAGAAACCCATGATTTGAGATTAATATGATAGAAGATATTGAAATAATGAATTTCATGAGTTTAAAAGTCCAATAAACATGTTGGTGTGATAAAATCATGAACGGGTCATTATATGGTAAAAAGGGTAGTAAGCTGGAGACTTATAGGTCTGAAATTTTATTGTGCCGGATGTTGGATTTCAACTTCAGAAGATGGAGAAATAAATTACGGACGCGTAGGAAAAAGAATCGGGTAAAACGGATTAAAAACGAGAGTTATGCTCGTTTCCGTGAAATCGGGTATGCTGGGAATGTACAGCAACGGTTAAGCAGCATTCTGCTGAAAAGGGGGCTAGGCGTCACGCGACGCCCCTTGGCGTCACGCGACGCCCCCTAGTTCCGGAAAAATGTTATTTTTTGTTTGTTTGACCCATGGAACTTGTTTAAACTTATTATTTAACTATCAAAACTAACTTTTAAGTTGGTTTTGATCATAGGTGAATGCCAAGAGTGCCCGGATGAAGATCAAGCTCGAAGAAGAACCGAACACGATAAAGTTAAAAGCTTCCGCGCGGCGTTTCGTCGTATCTTTTAAATGACGAATTCAATTACATTAAGTTGCTCTTTTTTTTAAATTGTAAAAGTTTTAGTAAACTCGTATTGACATACTTACGTGTAATCGTAAAAACATGCATTTTTACGAAACTTATATAAAATATTGTATTAAACAAGCAAGGGTGTTACACGTATTGACCTCGTATAAGCCTATAAGTGTGGTGTCATATCGTATAGGTGTAATATAGGTCACGTATTGACTTCGTATAAGCCTATATTTGTGATATAGAATCGAATAGCGTCATATAGGTCACGTATTGACATGGTATAGGCCTATAAGTGTGATATCTATCGTATAGGTGTAGTATAGGTCACGTATTGACCTCGTATAAGCCTATAAGTGTGATATCGTATCATATAACTGTAGTATAGGTCACGTATTGACCTCGTATAAGTCTATAAGTATGATATCGTATCGTATAGGTGTGGTTTAGGTCACGTATTGACCTCGTATAAGCTTATAAGTGTGATATCGTATCGTATAGGTGTGGTTTAGGTCACGTATTAACCTTGTATAAGCCTATAAGTGTGATATGGTATCGTATAGGTGTGGTTTAGGTCCCGTATAATCCTATATGCATATACAAGACCTATAGGAGACCTATACGAAAGGTATACTATACTATACGATACGATACTATACTATACAATAACACCCGTATAGGCCTCTATACGAGACTTATACTATACACTATACGATACGATACGATACGATTCAATACGATACGATAATTTAATTTAAACGATAACAATATAATATATTTATATTATTTACCTATTATTTTTTTATAAATAATTTTCTTTTTTTAATAAATAAACAAAGGAATACGATAATTTAATTTAAACGATAACAAAATAATATATTTGTATTATTTACGAATAATATTGTTTTTTTATAAATAATTTTTTTTAACTTTTATAATTCATAATATTTGTATTATTTTTAATTTTTATAATTTATATTTGTATTATTTACCAACAATATTGTTTTTTATAAATAATTTTCTTTTTTTTTATAAATAAACAAATGAATACATAATAAAAAAAATACAAAAATGAAGCTTTATATACGGTGCTTGGAGAAAAAAAAAATTTAAGAGAAAAAAAAATTTCTTAACGGTTATATATTTTAAGCGATTTAACGTTGGAACTGGGTGAGAATTTATACCACAAATACATCAAAATAGCAAAAATAATCTGATGGGTTATATACGCTGCGTATAGCTCAATACGCAGCATATAAAAACCCTTGTTTTTTGTGTGGTTTATCTACGCTGAGTATAGGTCTATACGCAGCGTATAGGGTTAGCTCTACACGCAACGTATAAGGTTAACTCTATACACTACGGATAGACCTATACGCAGCGTAGGTAAACCCTAAGTGTGTAGATAGCCAAACAAGGTATGCAGATAGTTTGACCCTTTGTATTCTGTACCAAAAATCTATTCTGTACCAAAAATCTGCTGAAATCAGTATACAGAAACTTATTGGGTATAACTTTGTGTATTGATTGTGTGTTGCTTGGTTTGGAGCTCTAACTTGGATTCCACACTCGTCATTGCATTCTAAACAAGAAGTTATTATTGTTCAAGATCGAAATTTGGACCTACAAGAATGATATGCACAAACCAAAAAGACCTAACAACAAGGTTATTAGAAATGTAAAGAAAAACAACATAGCATGATGAAATTCACAAGAACGGAACTGTGCAACAAATACCTAAAAGCCTAAAACCAAAAGACATATAACAAGAACAAAATTTTAGCAAACATATAACTAGATCATGTTTCAGCAATGATACAAATTAAAAATAAAGGGAAACAAATCTAAAATAATTATTTTACAAGATAGGGATAAACAAAAAAAAAACCCTAAAAACTAATACATTACACCCAGATTTAATATACAGCTCTCTAATTGAAGCAACAATCAAGATAAAACTAGAGTTAGAATCAAGGCAATGGACTAAGCTGAGTGGTTTTACCTCTACCTGTCAGCCTAACCAAAATTAAGGTTTGATTCTATTTCCGCGCTTTAAGAAACTCTTGTTCATAATGCTAAACGTTTAGGGTTTTCCTCTTCTCCAACATACCGTAAAAAGGTTACTACGAGTAAAGGCGTAGACTCCGCTGTTCACTCTCTTTATTTTGAACGCCGTTGATTCTTCCATGACCCCTAAGTGACTCACTTTCCTTTTACTTTCAGTACCCATCCAGACCTTAGTTTTAGGAAGGGTCATGGTATCTAGACACCCCCCAAAAATTAGTGTACATCCCTCAATATGAAGTGTATAGAACAATACGCTTCCTATAGGTTTAAAAGCAATAAATGCTAAACCAATAGGAACCGTATAGGCCAATACGCTTCCTATTCGCTTGCTGAAACCTCCTGCTCTCTGCCATGCAGGAAGTGCAGAGAGTCAGACCTGAAAAGTACCGACAACTTTTGAAAACTGAGTTCAACAGGAGGCGTATTGGCCAATACGATTCCTTTACAGTTACCAGGAAGCGTATTCAACAATACGCTTCCCATAGGGTTTTGGTTGGTGGACTAATTAAATCAATAGGAAGCGTATAGGGCAATACGCTTCATATTGATACGATGAACAAATATGCTCTGACATGCAGGTAGTTCAGAACTGAAAAGCTGCAAAAGTGACTCGAATATGAAGCGTATAGAGCAATACGATTTCCATAGGGAGCCAATAGGAAGCGTATAGGGCAATACGCTTCCCATAGGGTTTTGGTTGGTGGAGGAATTAATTCCATACAAAGTGTATTGGGCAACCAACCGTCTTCTCGATAGGATTTTGCGTAATCAGGATGAGCAGATGCAGCTTCTAACATCTCACCGTCGCCAGATGGACCGGTTGCATGATGACATGGGGTGGATGATGACTGGCATGGGTGAAATGTATAAGCATATGGGTATGTCGGTTCCACCCCGTCCATCACCATGAGTTTATCAGGGCCGGGGCCCGTTCTATACGCAGCAACCCGACCCGTCCATGTCATCCTTTACTCAGTCCATTCCGTCCATGCAGGTATGTTATCTTATTTTAATTTCATTATCTATGATCAATTTAATGTTATGAAATGTAATGGATAATTTGTTTAAATTCTTATAGGCTTCAGGACCGTCCTATTCTCAGCCCGACCTTTGGATGCTGCGTTTTCCTCAGTCTTGCCAGACGATGCCGCTCTTTCCTTTGGTCGGCACTTCCATGCATGTATGTTATTTTGTTTTTATTTCAATTTTTATGAACAATTTTAATATTATGTAATGATTATTTTGTTTAAATTTTTATAGGCTCCGGGCACGTCCTGTACACGGCACAACCCGTCGCCCTCTATTAGGCGTGCCCCGATAATTACGGGGGAGGAGCTCGCGGAGTGTGACGAGGAGTCTGACGAGGATTGATGAAGATAGTGGTTTGTGATGTTTTTATATGATGCAATATTGTACGAACAATTTAGTTTTAATGTTTTGATGTATGAACGATTTAATTTTCTGTTTAATTAGGATATGTTTGTTTTGGTAAGTTATAATGTATGTATATATTTAATTTATTTGGATTGCTTAATTTAACTATGTTCTTTACAAAAATTTAACAAAAAACCATCATTATTTTATAAAAAGAAAACTAACTTAAATTAAAAAAAAAAGTTTGGTAAGAGCAATATGTGATGCGTGTGAAAAGGAAAATTCTTCTAGGGTCGTATAGGGCAATACACTTCCTCTGGTTCTTAATCATTGACTAAAAAGCATCTGAAAAGCTTCTGAAAAGTTGTCCAATAGGAAGCGTATAGATCAATACGCTTGGGCTCAGAGGAACCATATAGCCCAATACGCTTCCTGTAGGATTAGGGATGTGCAAATAAAAATGGGGGATGTGTGGATAATGAAAGCCTTTAGGAAACTAATGAATCACAAATAGTTGGTCAAAAACCAGAGGTGGAGTTGCCCTAGCAAAGGGAAAATGATTTTGGTGAACGGGAATTTTGATTTGGGGGGAGATATTCAATGACGTAAAGGGAAAACGAATACATTGGGAGGGAAATTTTATTAGGAGGGACTGGGAAAATTTTAGAAATTTTATTAGGAGGGAATGGGCGAATATTAGAGAAGAATGCATGAAAAGTTTAGTGGTGTGAGAAGTGTTATTAAAATCAATTGGAAATTTAGTGTCACATGTAAAGCGTCATTAAAAGTTTAAATATGTGGCATAAAAGCCAAATGGCACTCAAAGTGTGTTAATCAATTAAAGAGCATGTGTAAAGTATCACTAAAACCTAAATTAGCCTAAATTAGTGACTCAAAATTTAAATGCAACTAATATTGTATGGCAATAAATGGTCTTTTTTAGTGGTTTCAGGTTCAAAACTTACATAAATTTACTAGTGAGTTGTTCCGCGATATGATGAGTGTCACTAGACTCTTTTAAAAAGCACAATCTAACCTGACATACCTTAAACACTTGTTATATTTGGACATTATTATTATTATTATTATTATTATTATTATTTTGTAAATATTTAGTGACTATACTGAAATTTTTTAATAAGATAATATTTAATTGAAATACTGTTTATTTAGTTGTAAAAATATAAATTGTAAACCTAGCTCTTTCGGAGAGCACAATCTTACCAAATATACCTTAAACACTGATTTTATTTGGTGGTTGTCGTTGTCATCTTCGTCATCATTGCATTGTAAATATTTAGTAACTATTATATATTTAAGTATTTAATAAGATAATAGTTAATTTAATAGTTTTACCTCAGAATTTGAGTGTTGCAAATTGGTATTAATTAATCCTGCCTGCAAACTTGCAGATTATATTGAGAAAAAAATATATCTTCTATAGGACTGCAAAGCCTTTTTTTTGCCAACAACTCGCACAGCAGAATGGTATGATAAACGGAAATGGGTTGTGGTCAAGGGAACATGGGTTCGCCATTGGAGGACAACAAATGTTGAGTGGATCGAACGGGTATTTATCAGAGTCAGGTGCTTCCGCTGTTGTCTGTAAATTAGGGTTGGGTTTATTTAATATTGAGGGAAATGTTTAGGGAGAGACATTAAATAACATATCTACCCTCACGTGACTTGCACATGGTTACATTTAGCTGAAAAAATAAACTGGGTTATGTTTAAAGGACAAACCGTGATAGATTTTAAAACATAAAGTACAAAACTTATCAATTTTGAACATAAAGGACAACGCTTGAAAATGGGTATAAAGATAAAGGACAATCCTTGAAATTCACTCTATAAATTAATTAGTTTCATTTAATATTTTAGTTTTAAAGATCTTTTATTCAGTTTTTTAATAATACGTATTGGTCGGGTCAGGGAACACGTAGCGTCTGAACAAGTCACATAAAAAGAGTTATTTTGGTTCGAGTCAAAACAGGTTCGGGTCAACACACTATTTAAGACAGGTGAAGTTAGATTCTTCAAAGGAGCTACATTTACTATTAATATTTTTTACAACTACATGCTTTTAGGGGGTGTTTGGTGTTGCGTTTTCAAAATAGATTATGCGTTTTCAAAAGAGATTTTGCGTTTTCAAAACTGCCTTTTGAAAAAGCATGTAGGTACATGCTTCTCTAAAACTGCGTTTTGAAGGCAGATAATCATTTTTTTATCCAAACACTTTTTTAGATTATTTATGTTTTACAAACGCAATAATCAAATAATCACTTCAAAACGTAATCCTAAACACCCTCTTAAAATATATCTTTAGGATGGACATGTAATTTAACTTAAATTTTAAGACCCCTTAATAAAATGTATTGAAGAAGGAAGCAGCCGCTAGGAAGGTTTGGAGGCCAAAGTTGGCCACAATGACCATCTTCATTTCAAACATACCAGATGGGGTTTATGAATCATGAACTTTGGAAGTCTAGCTTCTGTGTATATCACTACTACAAAAAGAGGCATTTGCTATGAAATTTTGCTACGGGAAAAAATGGTGGCAAATTTTGCTACAAGTTAGCTAGGATTAGCTACGAACATATTTTGCTACGAATTAGCTACCGATTAGCTACGAACTTCCGTCGCAAATGAATTTCATAGCAAAACTCATAGCAAATCCGTAGCAAAATTGACGAAATTAATATAAAACATATAATGTAGCAAAACCGGTAGCAAAATCCGTAGCAAAACCATGAAAATAAGTATTTAGAAATAAACTAAAAAAGATAAAATAAAATCTGTAGCAAAATCGATAGCAAAATTGTGAAAATAAATACAAATAAAAAACTTAGTAAAATTGATAGCAAAGTCCTTGGCTAAATCATATAAATAAATATTTAAAAACTAACTAACTGTGGTTTAAAAAACCGTAGCAAAATCGTAAATAAATAAAGTCCATAGAGAAATTGGTAGCAAAATCTAGAAAAATTCTTAAAAACTAACGTAGCAAAAATCTGTAGCAAATCCATAGAAAAATTCATTGCAAAATAAGAAAAAGAAAGTATTTAAAAAAATAATTTACTAATATCCATCGTAACATCCATAGCAAAATACGTTGCGAAAACAAAAAAAATAAAATTAATTAGTAATTGTGGTAGCAAAATCCATAGCAAAACTAACAAAATAAATATTCAAAAAACCAATAAGAAAGACGCGTAAGAAAATCCATAAGAAAAATGAACAAAAGAAATATTAAAAATAATTAATAATATATACAATAGAAAAATAAAAAGAAAAAATATTAATTACTTAAAAATAGTTAAAAAAAGTCAATTTTACAAGGACCGATGTAAACATAAATACATTTAATATACCTATCTCATACAAATAATACATACTAAATTAAGCATAGAGATGAGCAAATGGTGCTGGGTACCGGTACCGAATATATTTGGTACCGACTTTTGACGTTTTTGGTACCGGTTTGGTACGGTATTTATCGGTTTTACCACTCAAATACAGTACCGTACCAGGTATTTCGGTACCGGTGCCCATTCTTGGGATTTTCAGTACCAACTGACACCGAACTCATCCCTAGTTAAACATATTAGATCATTTTGTTAATTGATTTCTACAACGTTTTATATTATTGGCACTCATTTTATAAATATACAAAATCCATGGAGGGGAATAGTGCCAGGCAGCTGACAATTCTCTATTGGCCCGAACAAATTATGATTGTCATGTGTTTATGCAACGGTTGTTGCCTATTGTATTAAGAGGTATGCTACCAAAACAAATATAGGTTTTACACGTTGAGGACTTACAAAAATTGGAAAAAAGTATTGTTGTAACCATTTGTAAGTTAGAAAAAATCTTCCCACCTAGCTTCTTTGACTCAATAGAACACCTTGTCATACATTTGACCAATGAAGCTATTTTTGGTGGTCCAGTGCAGTTCAGATGGATGGATGTATCCGTATGAGAGGTAGCCGTTTTAACTTAAATGTATTATTTTTTTGACATGTAAACTGTTTTATAATTGCTAACATTTTTTTCACTTCAACTTTTAGGAAGTTGGGTCGATTGAAAAATATGATTCGAAACAAAGCAAGGGTCGAAGGTTCTATTGTTGAGTCATAACTAGTAGATGAACTTTCTAACTATTGTGCCTTGTATCTTGAGTCAACAGTTAAGACACGGTTGAATGACGAGCCTCGCAATTTTGTAGCAAAACATGTTGCAAAAACAAATATTCTAAATTTAATTAATAATTTGGTAGTAAAATCGATAGCAAAACTAACAAATAAATATTGAAAAAACAATATTGTAAAACCCATAAGAAAATCCGTAGCAAATTGACAAAAGAAGTATAAAAAAATAATTAACAATATAGACAATAAAAAACTCAATAGCAAAGATATTAGATACTTAAACATAGTTTAAGTAAGTAATTTTTTGTCTTTCAAAAATGATATTGATGATTTAAAGTAAAACTTGTAGTATAGGATTAATCATGTAAATGAGCTCAGTTCTGATCTTTACTTATCGAGCTCGAGCCGACTCGCGAGCCTAAATAAGCTCGCTGTTTATGTAATTTTTTAATAATACATTACACACACATATATAATGAAGTTCAAATAAAAAGAAATTCTTTGTAATACGAAGAAAAAAAATAGAAATTTCAACCAACTAAAATGCTTCATTTTGTTTATTTAATATTGTTTGTAAGCGTATATTGGTAAACTTACATATAAAATTAATAATAGTCTTCCTTTTTAATAGCTAACTATATGAAAAAGTAAGCTAGAAGCATACACTGCTAGAGTTGTAAATGAACCGAAAGAACACATCGTTAAGGAAATAATGTGTTCGTGAACGGTTCATGAACACTTACCGAACGAGACATCATGTTCATGTTCGTTCGTTAAGAAAATGAACGTGTTCATGAACACAAACAAACACAAATTAAATCGATGAAGGGTAGAGGTGGATTACAGAGGTAGAAGAGTTAGAACTTGAAGCCCTAATCGTGGAACGGATGTCAATAGTATTCATTGACGTGAATAATGAGAGGAAGAAGGGAACGGTGCATGAACAAAGTGGGAATGGAGTTTCTTATTCTCCTTGATAGGCTAATAAAAATAAATAAGAATTAAAAATATGAAAAGTTTAGATAAAATAGGGGAAATGGACTGTATCACCCTAAACTATGCAAAAGTAGCCAATACCACGCCCAACTTTCAAGTTGGCTCCCACCACCCTCTACTCAACAAGTTGGTGTCACTGTCACCCCTTCGTTAAAAAAACACCAACTGAGTTAGATTTTTAATCCTACATGGCAAAAGAGTTGTGACCTGGCATGCCTACGTGGAGTCACCCCTTACAACTCATTTATACTTGATCAAAAGTCAAAACTTTATGTTGTTCTGTATCATCTTCTACGCCGCTAAACCCTAATCCTCTAATCCTCCATCAATGGCGGCGATTCCTCCATCCATCGACGCCGCCGTGGACGCCTTTTTCAAATGGAAGACCAAACAATCCGATTCCCAAAACCCCCCAATTACTCCCCCAAGACGATTTCATCTATCTCAATCTCACCCTCAAAAAAATCCCACAAAAAGGCTCAATCAACGGCCCCAGAGCAAACCCTAACAAAATCCCATTACCCCACCCCATCGTTTCAACAAATTTCTTCGAAATCTGCTTATTAATTGATGACAGACCCACTTCGAAGCTGACGTCAGCAATCGGCAGAGATGAAGCCGCCAATATTACGATCCAACTGACAGAAGCGTTGGTACAAGGAAACAATCTCTTGTTGCAAAACTAGAATCAATTGACCAAATTTACAATTTATACAGTTGGCTTGTGAAACAAGAAGACAAGTAAAGCACTTACAGGTGTTGTTGCAGTGTTCTTGAACTTCTTCGATGTCGTATTGAGTGAGCATTGAGGATGAGATTTTTTCGAAGATTGGAGATTTAGGGAATGATTTGGTGAGCAGCACACCAACTAATTAACAATCAAGAAATGTGTTAGTTGCTGCTGCGATCTTGAAAGTGGGTTTGGGAAAGTTTTGAATTTTTATCAAGTACAAATGAGTTGTAAGGGGTGAGTCCACGTAGGCATGCCATGTCACAACTCTTTTGCCACGTAGGATTAAAAATCTAACTCAGTTAATGTTTTTTTTAACGAAGGGGTGACAGTGACACCAACTTGTCGAGTAGAGGGTGGTGGGAGCCAACTTGAAAGTTGGGCGTGGTATTGGCCAATTTTGCATAGTTTGGGGTGATACAGTCCATTTCCCCGATAAAATAAGTAAATGTACATAAATATTTAATGAACAACACAAATAAACGAATATGAACAAATGTTTACGAACACAATTGAACGAACAAGATCTCTATTCGTGTTTGTTTATTTAAGTAATTGAACGAAACTTCTTGTTCATATTCTCTCATTTACTAAACGGACGAGCGTACAAATTGCTCGTTGAACGTTCAGTTCGTTTACAACTCTAGACACTACCACAAATTATATGGTTGTAAATCAGTATGAATGACAACATTTACATACACCTCCTAAATTACACAAAATAAATCTTAATCTACTACTTGCTTGGAACTGAACCAAAGAACTACCATTAAGAGGAAAGAACCTCTACCATGTGAAGTAATAATATCCTAGTATCTAACTATGTTTAATATTTAATTCATCTTTCGAATGTATGCTTAGAGCATTCACATCGAACCACCCATTTTTTACCCTATATCACACTAAAAGTCACTATATTTTATATCTCCTTTTCAATTAAATAATACTTTTTAATTTATTTCTCATTAAATTTTCTCTCTCTTTCACTCATAACCACTTTCAAAATATATTAAAAAATTATAGAGAGTGAACAATGTCTCCAAATTTTAGAGATGAATAGTAATATTTTCTCTCTCATCTACTCACAACTACTCACAATCATCTACAACCACTTTTCAAAAAATGAAAACCCCCTCACATAATTTGACTGTCACACCCCTAATTTCCACGTGTCACCGGTGGGCCCGGTGGGGGATTATCGTGACGCAGTTGATATCATCCTAGTCAAACAACACAAATTATAATGCACAGCGGAAGCAAAGATAGATTCATTTCAACTTAAATTATTGTAATATTCGAGTATCACAAAATGTCGAAATAGAATCCACAGGCTGAATCAAAATAAAAAGGAAACTTCATTTCAACAGACTTCATGCATCCTAAGCTTGCGAGACTTCTATGGATGCTTAAGGAGTGACCAGCCTATTACGTGTAGTACCTGCACTTAGTCTTTTTGGAAAATACGTCAGTTTACACTGGTAAATACAATTTAACCGACTCATTTTGAAAACGTTTAAAATTGATTTAAATGCACGTGGCATAAAACTTTTTATAACTTGGGATAATTATTTGCTTAATAATCTTGTAAAAGAATTACATGTTCATTCTGCGTTCAGTAGCCCGGGATCGTTCCGGGTTAAGGATTAATAGACACACCACTTAATATAATTCTGCCGCGAGACTTCTCTCGTACCGACGATTATATATGTTATACAGCGCTACGGGTGTACGCCTACACCCGAGTGCTAAGGTCGTGGCCATTCTTTGAATGATGCCAAGGATATCCGGGACATGGTCATTAAGCCCCCAAAGGCGTTAAACAAACAAAACAGCATTTTCAAACGGGTTCATTTGACTGCACATAACCAAGACCGGTTATGGTCAATTTCCCGACCAAGCGGTATTTTATATACCGTACCCCAAGCCCGTATAGGGAAAATAAGTTAAACGTATTTACCTGAGCAAGTATAAACCAAATATAACGAGTGCAAGTAGCTTTTACTGGGCTCCTAGATCTGGAAATTAAGGTTTTAATAACCTATTAGAATCCTAACGAGTCTTAAGCTTAGACCGGTTAGTTTTATATAAAGATTACGGTTTTAAACGCACAATAAGGCGAAAACCGTTTTAGAATGTGGTTTTGTCCCAACAAGCTTGCACACTTGTTTTATATGGGTAACATAATCACATTCTGGATTTTGAGACCGAAAAGATATGGTTTGACCCGTTTCGGCTAAAATGGCCAAACTAGTCACTTAAGCCGATCCGAACGCGTATAATGCGTAACGAGTAACCATAAGAGTCAAATACAAGTTTCTGAAGTCAATATGCTTAAAATATGTTGTGATATCAGAATGATATCTTCCATTATGCCCCAAATGATTTTAAACCAAAACTATGCCTCAAAAGGGCGTTTTGGTCATTTTATAAGGTGTAAAAGGGTTAAAATGATAACCTGAGTTACAGGTCTGGATATATTAGTAAATATACTTAATTTACTAAGTTATAACAGTAGGGTATCAAATTTATGTGAAATTTATTATCTTTAACCTTACAATGCACCATAGGGGCATTTTGGTAATTTCACATGTGCCTAAAAGGTCAATTCTGGAATTCTGAGTTCAAAACATTTGCCTTCTGTTTAAAATATAAAAGTATACTAATTACATCAGTAGGTTCAAACCCTTATGCTAAATAAGGTTCTAGTGCACACTTATGTGTTAAAAAATGCCTAAAAAGGCGATTTGGAGCCATTTCTGGGTTTTCTGTAAAAAGCTGATATTTTTAATATTCCAGAAGGCTCAAAATAATTTATTTATCATATCAAATCAGTAGGAATTGGTTTGAGGTCAAAAGGATTTGTAAAACTCAATTTATGGCTAAAAAGGGCAAAACCGGCATAAACCGAATTAATCTTAGAATACTAAGTTATGCTCAGCCTAAAAATAAATAAAAATCTCCAAAAATCCCAAAATATTATTTTATAACAGTGGGTAAAAAGTTTGGTATAAAAATCTGGGTTTTAATAGACTATACGTAATTTACGCCATTTAATTAGCAAAGAAGCTCTTAATTACGCTATTGAGCATAACTCTTAATCTAGACCTCAAACTGACTTCAAATTTTGGGTGTAAGTTTATAAATCAGTAGCTAAGGTGCCTACCCTTTTACATTTTCAAAAATCCCGTTTTAAGGTCAAATGGGCATAATGGTCAACATATAAGCGATTAACGGAAACATGCATGTGAATAGGATATCTAATGAACCAAGTTGTATAATCTCAGAGAGTTATACCAACATGTAAATAGGTTCAAAAGAAGCTCTAAGGCAATCCTAATCTTGGCTTAAACGGGTCAGAATTGAAAGTCAAAGCAGAAGTCAAACTTTGCGACTTTCGGTTCCAAACCGAGCCTAAACTGAAAATTGTCGAGTTGAACATGTTCTTATATTAATTACCAAGTTATTTTAACGATTAAACAGGTTGCATGCATCCTACATTGCTAATTATGTATTAATTCGCAAATGACCTTTCTGTTGACTTTTTATAGCAAGCTTTGACTCGACAATTGACATGTTTAGAGTGGGAATCAGGAAATACCCTTTTAGGGGTTTATTACCCACATAATTACCTACTTAAAGGTATTTTTAATTCGTGATTTGACAGAGCACATTTTAATTAATCACGAAGTCAAACTTTAATTACGACGGTTTGACTTTTAGCTAATTAACTAAGCTAAAACGAATTAGGAAGGGTTAAGGACACTTACTAGAGTCCTAATTAGGATTAGGGATGCTAAGGAAGAGTGCTTGCTGTCTAGAGAGCTCCAGAAGTAAACTTGTGAACTTTGCAAGTGAATGATCAACTTGTTCACAACTTGGAAGCTCTTATATAGCAATTTTGATGCAACAAGATGGTGCCAAACAAGTCTATAGGTGATCCCAGATGAGTCCAAGTGCCCCCTATGCATGAAATACCATTGGGGCAGCCCCTGGTATATAAAACAAGCTTTTAATGTCAGTTAACAGGTCTGACTGGCAGCTGTGCTTGAAATTCTGTCGCTGGCACCCTGACGCGGCCCGCCTGAGGATATAGGGAATTCTAACGCGGGCCGCCTGACCTGTCTGATCAGTCAACAAGTTTTTAAATATTGCAATTTCAGTCCCTGGTCCTTTGAAACGTGGTTTTGAGCTTCTAAATTTCATTTCCAGCCTTCTAACTTAATTTTTAAGGGCCTTGGGACTTTTACTAACTTGGTTAAGTCCTTGACTAACCTTGTAACCACTCATAAGGCCATAGAATTCAACGTTGACGCTTTTACCCCTCGAACACGAATTTGATCATAACTTTCTCATACGATAACGAAACTTTATGAAATTTTAACCACATATTCTAGTGAGTATATTTTATCGTTACAAAGCTTCGGGTCTGCCAAAAGGTCACTCAGAGGTATACTTTGCACATGTTGACACTTTTAACCCCTGTAGTTTGTAATTCCTCACTTTCCTTTATGTTTCGCTTCGTATGATCCATGATTTATTCGTTGGAAGGTAAAAACATTATGTAGGGCTATTTTAGAATATATTTATCCATTGTTGACACTTTGGACCCTTATATTCACATAGTTTCCCTGTTTGTCAACTTTAGTCCCTCCAAAGTATTCTTTCTCACGTTCAGAGCTTATGACACGTGTTTATACTTTATTGGACACAAATTATCAAGGTGTTACATCCTCACCCCCTTAAAAGAAATCTCGTCCTCGAGATTTATGGAAATAGATGAGGGTATTTCTCTTTCATTGAGGATTCTAGCTCCTACGTGTATTCAGGACCTCTGCGGGCGTCCCACTTCACCTTGACAATTGGCACAAGCTTTCTCCAAAGCTTCTTTACCTGTCGATCCTCGATCGACACAGGTTTTTCCACAAATTTTAAGCTCTCGTCTATATGCACATCTGTGTGTGGTATGACTAGCGACTCATCAGCCAGACATTTCTTCAGATTGCAGACGTGAAATACATTATGAATACCATCGAGCTCTTCAGGTAAGTTTAACTTGTAAGCCACTGATCCTACACATTCGATGATCTCGAATGGTCCTATATACCTTGGGCTCAACTTACCCTTTTTGCCAATTCGCATTACCCCTTTCCAAGGTGATACTTTGAGCAAAACCTTATCGCCTACCTCAAACTTGAGAGGTTTTCGTCTTTCATCCGCATAGCTCTTTTGCCTGTCTCGAGCAGCTTTCAGACGGTCGCGAATTTGGACAATCTTGTCCGTTGTCTCGAAGACTAAGTCAGGACCTGATAATTGCGTATCTCCCACTTCTGCCCAGCAAATGGGCGTTCTGCACTTTCTACCATATAGTGCCTCAAAAGGCGCAGCCTTAATACTAGTATGGTAGCTATTATTGTAGGAGAACTCGACCAATGGTAAATGCCTGTCCCAACTTCCTCCTAGATCAATTACACATGCACGCAGCATGTCTTCCAACGTCTGAATGGTACGCTCACTCTGCCCATCCGTCTGAGGGTGGTAAGCCGTACTGAAATTCAATTGAGTGCCTAGAGACTGTTGGAAACTCTTCCAGAAATGAGAGGTGTATCTAGTATCCCGATCTGAGATAATAGATACTGGTACGCCATGCAAGGCCACAATCTTATCCACGTACAGTTGGGCTAGCATGTCAGAGCTGAAGGTCTCTTTAATGGGTAGGAAATGTGCTGACTTAGTCAGTCTATCAACTATGACCCATATAGTATCATTTCCCTTCGGCGTCTTAGGCAATTTGGTGATAAAGTACATCGTTACCATTTCCCATTTCCAAGTGGGAATTTCAGGCTGTTGCAGCAAACCTGACGGCTTCTGATGTTCAGCTTTGACTTTAGCACACGTCAAGCATTTAGCTACATAAGCAGCTACAGACTTTTTCAAGCCTATCCACCAATAATTTGCCTTTAAATCCTGGTACATCTTATCAGCTCCAGGATGGACGGAATACTTGGAACTGTGGGCTTCCTTGAGGATAACATCTCGTAATCCTCCATATACAGGAACCCATATTCGTCCATTTAATCTCAACATTCCGTCTTTATCGTAGGACAACTGTTCTTCAGTTACTCCTAATTTCTCCTCAGGATAGTTAGCTTCCAACACAGCTTCCTTCTGTGCAGCTAACAACCTTTCATTCAAACTGCTTTTAATTTCAATGCTCTTGGCATTGATCCTTATCGGCTTTACTCTTTCCTTCCTGCTCAAAGCATCTGCGACTACATTGGCCTTGCCTGGATGGTACCTTATTTCACAATCATAATCGTTCAAGGTTTCCATCCATCATCGCTGTCTCATTTTCAGATCCTTCTGATTGAACAGGTGTTGAAGGCTCTTGTGGTCGGAATAGATCACACACTTCGTCCCATACAGATAATGCCTCCAAATCTTAAGTGCAAATACAACGGCACCCAACTCTAAGTCGTGGGTGGTGTAATTCTTCTCGTGCACCTTTAATTGACGTGAAGCGTAGGCTATGACCTTCCCTTTTTGCATTAACACACAACCCATTCCGGTGTGTGATGCATCACAATACACCACAAATTCTTCAATGCCTTCAGGTAGAGTCAGCACTGGTGCGTTACTCAACTTCTGCTTCAAGATATCAAAAGATTCTTGCTGCTTAGGCCCCCAATTAAACTTAATGTTCTTACGTGTTAACGACGTTAATGGTGCAGCAATTCTTGAGAAGTTTTCAATAAAACACCTATAGTATCCAGCCAAACCTAGGAAGCTACGAATCTCTGAAGGTGTCTTTGGCTCTTGCCAGTTCATAATAGCTTCTATCTTTGCGGGATCCACTTGAATTCCACTGTCACACCCCAACCGATGGCGGAAACATCGGGATGAGACGTACAAACTGCTCAAAGACATCATAACACTAAATGTGACAATATAATTAAGTTTCATTTATTAAAATTGCAAAGTTTCATACATTTTCATAAAAGGAAATAACAAACATTAAACATAGTTTATTTCAAAAGTGGGTTTCTAGGCCATCCTATTCATTTCTTCAAATCTTGACTCCTCATCCTGCAGTATGCATTTAAAATAAAGTCAACAAAAATGCTGGCGAGTATACAAGTTTGAATATAGCATAATAGATTTAAAATAGTTTAACATGATCAAATCCACGTGAACACCTGATTTCATATTAACAGTTATACTCGTAACGATGAATCTATGTGTTCAAACCAAAGTTTAACGCAATTAACATAGCCTAACCCAAAAAGGGTGGTAACATAGAATAAAAATCCTAACAATACCCATAATATTATGGGAGGGGCGTTTCTCAACCTACAGCGCTGCCATTGTTAGGGGAGGCTTGCAAAGTTAATGAACACACAGCCATAAATGTTTAACATTAGCATAACATGATTAACATGAGTCAAATAGATTCACAAGAAATGTGGATAGATAGTGCAAAAATGTTTAACATAGTGTTTTTGATATAGGAAATGCATACTACACCCAAAAGTGTAAAATAGAAAATGGGTCAAGTATACTCACCTTAGGTTGCGTTGCGTATTTCTTGGAATAATTAAGAACAAGAGATTTCCCAAGAGGATGTGCACAAGAGAATTACCCTATTAATTTTGAGGATTTGTTAAATATTGGGAACTTTAGAGATTATTTAAATAGCAAGGCATAAAAATAATATAAACATGTCTAAAATAATAATCCTATGTTTCATTTTTTTATATTTGGTAATGAAATAAATAACAATTTATTTATAAATAAGTGAATAATAATAAATAATATTTCTAAAATTCTAGATTATATAAATTATTAATTTCTAATAAAAATTCTGCTATACATATATAAAATGAAAATTCTGATTTTAAATAAAATAATAAATCTGAATAATTAAAGAATAATAATTCAGATTCAATAATTTAAATAAAAATTCTGATTATTATATATATATATATATATATATATATAAATGGTAATTCTGCTTTAATAAAAATAATAGTTCTGAGTATAAATTCAGATTTAATATAATAAAAATTCTGAAATATAAATTCTGATTTAATAAAATAATTATTCTGAAATATAAATTCTGATTTTAATAAAGTAATTATTCTGAACATGGGTAAGGATAGTGTAAAAAGGGCCTAAAGCGTGAGAAGTGTAAGAAGTGTATTATAACACTATATATAATACTATATAACACCATATAAACACCGTATAACAATATGTAACACCATATAATACCATATAACACTATGTAACACTATATATCATTATATAACAAATATAACACTATAGGTTGTCTGATAGCATGTCTATGATAGATGTATAGTGTTATATTTGTTATATAATGATATATAGTGTTACATAGTGTTATATGGTATTATATGTTGTTACATATTGTTATACGGTGTTTATATGGTGTTATATAGTATTATATATAGTGTTATAATACACTTCTCACACTTCTCACACTTTGAGCACTTTTTACAGGATCCTCTACCTTCTGAACATAATTTCTGATTAAAATAATAAAATATAAATTCTGATTTTTTAAATAAAACAGAATAATAATTCTGTTATAAAATTAAATTTCAGATTCTAAAAATATATTAATAAATCTGTTTTAATAATAATAATAATAATAATAATAATAATAACTATATTAATAATCTGTTTAAATAATAATAATAATTATGTTACTAAATAAATCTGATTATTAAATAAAATTTTATACTAATGATATTTAACTGAAATATTATTAATAATAATATTAATAATAGTTAACAAAATAATAACAAAATAATAACAATAATAATAATAATAATAATAATAATAATAATAATTATAATAATAATAATAATAATAATAATAATAATGAACATAATAATAACAATAATAACGGAACTGTAATTAAAAAAAAAAAGAAAGACGGGAACGGAGTCGGTACCGGACAAGGTCACCGGCAGACGGTGGTTCGCAAGCTCCGGCGGTGGTGCAAGATTCCGGCGGTGGAGGTGTGGTCGGAGTTCCGGCGAGGAGAACGAAGACTCGAATCGTTTTGTGGTTTGCTTCGGTTTGTTTCGGATATCGGGTGTGTGAAAGGAAAGGAGCATGAATATTAGTCGGGCTTATATAGAAGATGAAGGTCCATCAGTTACGACCATGAAAGGTCTTCGAGATGTCCGGTAAACAAGCCAAAAGTCGAAGATGACAATGAACAGTTGGCGGTTTTCTTTTGATTCAAATGCAGCGCATTCAATTTGTGATTAAATGTAATTCAGTTTCAATATATGTTGGATGTGGCATGCCCTGCCGAGTGGTTAAGTTGTTGCTTGTTACGTGCGAGGTCACAAGTTCGATCCGGTTCCCACGCGTATAAAGCCCATTTTTTTTATTAACAGCTTAGACTAACTGGGTTAGTCACTAACTGAGTTTTCTAACTCAGTTAGTGCTGCCCGTTAATAAACTTAACCCAGTTAGCTTATTTAACTGGGTTATCACTAACGGAGTTAGTTTAACTAACCAAAATGCTCAAAAATCATAAAAATTCAGTAAAAATATTTATTTATTTAATTTTAATTATAAATTTATTTATTTAAAATATTAATAAAATAATATAAAAATCATTTTAACTCAATTTTTGATATTTTTATCGAATTAACGCATAAATTCCCAATTTTCGTACGGTTTAGGGTAATCTCTTGGCAACGATGAATTTAAGAGTTGAGATTAAGATGTAATTTCCCTGTTTTTACGCGTTTAACATAGTTTCAACATGTTATCAATTGTTTTGACAATACATAGTATTCAAACACAAATATGAATAAAATAATGCACTTTCATTATGATTTCAAGTCTCGAGTCCAATTTTGGAATAGAATCAAATACCACAAAGGTACAACTTACAAAAATAGAAAGTACAAGTGGACTTGCCAAAAATGGAAAGATTGAAAATACGAGATGTCACAGTCTCCCCTGCTTAGAAGATTTCGTCCTCGAAATCTTAAGAAGAAGATTGATTCGTGTTCCCAAACTTGAAATGAAGATAACGCTCAAATATAAAGTTTCGTTGAAAACGAAAAAGAGTTGGCAACTACCTCTGAGGTAAGGAAATCACCCCTGGCTCATTGGTGAAGTTGAAAATTCAGAGAAGCTAATCGTCAAGGTAAGGAAATCACTCCTATCTTGATGATATTAGCATAAGATTTAGAACAATCCACATGACACACTTAGTTAACAAGATTAACGTATCACTGGCATGTGAATAAACATGTCAACCCATCGTGTACCGCAATTGAAAGACTTAACATGACCCCTAGAATACGGGCGGGCGCTACTCCTATAGCACTACGCATAGTGCTATACATGTTAAGGTGTGGGTTAAAAGACAAGTTCATCACATAAGAATAACCCAGTAATCACGAATCCAGTATAACATATTAGTATGCATGTATTAAATTGAAATTATATAACGTACAAATGTAGAACACATGAAGAAAATGAGATAGCATAAAAGAGATTTAACGTAAAACATAATAATTGAGATAACATAAAAAGAGATTTATCATAAAAACATGGAGTGTCACGGAACGTAACATAAGACTACTCCAAAGTGAATCGAAATCCTTTTCGAATTAAGGAGACGTGCTTTGGCCTAATAGACAAATACTCTCATCGAGGAGCGACTAACGGTATTTGTCCTTCCAGTTACTACACGTCCTTAATCGATTGGGAAAATCGAAACTTTGGCGAGATTGAAAATCAAGGAATGGGACTAGTTAACAAGATGCGAGTTTCACCTCTAACTTGATAACATCGTACCCTAATGTGGTTGGTACTTATCCTAAGATAAGGGTCCACTAGAATATGAAATGGAAAACTCCCAACAAGGTTTGGATATCACTCCTAACTTGAGGGTAGATTTCGTGCAAAAATCAAAGTATAGCTGAGTGAAAATCATCACCAAGTGTGGGAATCACCCCTATCTTGATGAATCATTTCGATTGTGTTGTAAGAGTGTCTTCAAAGCTTCCTTGTGTGTATTGTGTTAGCCTTAGGAAAGGCTTGTATATTAGAAGTCCAAAAGAATAGAGGGAAGCAAGGAAGAGAGAAGGGAATATTGTCTTAAACAGCAAATAAATGAGAAAGCTCCTAAACTATAGACTAGGTAAAAGCATTCCTACTTTTCCTAATTCCCTATAGTTATGGCTCTGATACCAATCTGTCACACCCCAACCGATGGCGGAAACATCGGGATGAGACGTACAAACTGCTCAAAGACATCATAACACTAAATGTGACAATATAATTAAGTTTCATTTATTAAAATTACAAAGTTTCATACATTTTCATAAAAGGAAATAACAAACATTAAACATAGTTTATTTCTAAGGTGGGTTTCTAGGCCATCCTATTCATTTCTTCAAATCTTGACTCCTCATCCTGCAGTATGCATTTAAAATAAAGTCAACAAAAATGCTGGCGAGTATACAAGTTTGAATATAGCATAATAGATTTAAAATAGTTTAACATGATCAAATCCACGTGAACACCTGATTTCATATTAACAGTTATACTCGTAACGATGAATCTATGTGTTCAAACCAAAGTTTAACGCAATTAACATAGCCTAACCCAAAAAGGGTGGTAACATAGAATAAAAATCCTAACAATACCCATAATATTATGGGAGGGGCGTTTCTCAACCTACAGCGCTGCCATTGTTAGGGGAGGCTTGCAAAGTTAATGAACACACAGCCATAAATGTTTAACATTAGCATAACATGATTAACATGAGTCAAATAGATTCACAAGAAATGTGGATAGATAGTGCAAAAATGTTTAACATAGTGTTTTTGATATAGGAAATGCATACTACACCCAAAAGTGTAAAATAGAAAATGGGTCAAGTATACTCACCTTAGGTTGCGTTGCGTATTTCTTGGAATAATTAAGAACAAGAGATTTCCCAAGAGGATGTGCACAAGAGAATTACCCTATTAGTTTTGAGGATTTGTTAAATATTGGGAACTTTAGAGATTATTTAAATAGCAAGGCATAAAAATAATATAAACATGTCTAAAATAATAATCCTATGTTTCATTTTTTTATATTTGGTAATGAAATAAATAACAATTTATTTATAAATAAGTGAATAATAATAAATAATATTTCTAAAATTCTAGATTATATAAATTATTAATTTCTAATAAAAATTCTGCTATACATATATAAAATGAAAATTCTGATTTTAAATAAAATAATAAATCTGAATAATTAAAGAATAATAATTCAGATTCAATAATTTAAATAAAAATTCTGATTATTATACATATATATATATATATAAAAATGGTAATTCTGCTTTAATAAAAATAATAGTTCTGAGTATAAATTCAGATTTAATATAATAAAAATTCTGAAATATAAATTCTGATTTAATAAAATAATTATTCTGAAATATAAATTCTGATTTTAATAAAGTAATTATTCTGAACATAATTTCTGATTAAAATAATAAAATATAAATTCTGATTTTTTAAATAAAACAGAATAATAATTCTGTTATAAAATTAAATTTCAGATTCTAAAATATTAATAAATCTGTTTTAATAATAATAATAATAATAATAATAATAACTATATTAATAATCTGTTTAACTAATAATAATAATTATGTTACTAAATAAATCTGATTATTAAATAAAATTTTATACTAATGATATTTAACTGAAATATTATTAATAATAATATTAATAATAGTTAACAAAATAATAACAATAATAATAATAATAATAATAATAATAATAATAATAATAATAAAAATAATAATTATAATAATTATAATAATAATAATAATAATAATAATAATAATAATAATAATGAACATAATAATAACAATAATAACGGAACTGTAATTAAAAAAAAAGAAAGACGGGAACGGAGTCGGTACCGGACAAGGTCACCGGCAGACGGTGGTTCGCAAGCTCCGGCGGTGGTGCAAGATTCCGGCGGTGGAGGTGTGGTCGGAGTTCCGGCGAGGAGAACGAAGACTCGAATCGTTTTGTGGTTTGCTTCGGTTTGTTTCGGATATCGGGTGTGTGAAAGGAAAGGAGCATGAATATTAGTCGGGCTTATATAGAAGATGAAGGTCCATCAGTTACGACCATGAAAGGTCTTCGAGATGTCCGGTAAACAAGCCAAAAGTCGAAGATGACAATGAACAGTTGGCGGTTTTCTTTTGATTCAAATGCAGCGCATTCAATTTGTGATTAAATATAATTCAGTTTCAATATATGTTGGATGTGGCATGCCCGGCCGAGTGGTTAAGTTGTTGCTTGTTACGTGCGAGGTCACAAGTTCGATTCGGTTCCCACGCGTATAAAGCTCATTTTTTTTATTAACAGCTTAGACTAACTGGGTTAGTCACTAACTGAGTTTTCTAACTCAGTTAGTGCTGCCCTTTAATAAACTTAACCCAGTTAGCTTATTTAACTGGGTTATCACTAACGGAGTTAGTTTAACTAACCAAAATGCTCAAAAATCATAAAAATTCAGTAAAAATATTTATTTATTTAATTTTAATTATAAATTTATTTATTTAAAATATTAATAAAATAATATAAAAATCATTTTAACTCAATTTTTGATATTTTTATCGAATTAACGCATAAATTCCCAATTTTCGTACGGTTTAGGGTAATCTCTTGGCAACGATGAATTTAAGAGTTGAGATTAAGATGTAATTTCCCTGTTTTTACGCGTTTAACATAGTTTCAACATGTTATCAATTGTTTTGACAATACATAGTATTCAAACACAAATATGAATAAAATAATGCACTTTCATTATGATTTCAAGTCTCGAGTACAATTTTGGAATAGAATCAAATACCACAAAGGTACAACTTACAAAAATAGAAAGTACAAGTGGACTTGCCAAAAATGGAAAGATTGAAAATACGAGATGTCACAGTCTCCCCTGCTTTAGAAGATTTCGTCCTCGAAATCTTAAGAAGAAGATTGATTCATGTTCCCAAACTTGAAATGAAGATAACGCTCAAATATAAAGTTTCGTTGAAAACGAAAAAGAGTTGGCAACTACCTCTGAGGTAAGGAAATCACCCCTGGCTCATTGGTGAAGTTGAAAATTCAGAGAAGCTAATCGTCAAGGTAAGGAAATCACTCCTATCTTGATGATATTAGCATAAGATTTAGAACAATCCACATGACACACTTAGTTAACAAGATTAACGTATCACTGGCATGTGAATAAACATGTCAACCCATCGTGTACCGCAATTGAAAGACTTAACTTCTCGAAGCCAAAATTCACACTTAGAAAATTTGGCATAGAGCTTCTCTTGATGGAGCAGCTTAAGAATGCACCGAAGATGCCTCTCATGGTCAGCTTGGTTCTTTGAATAGATGAGGATGTCGTCAATGAAGACGATGACAAATTTATCTAGATAAGGCTTGCATACGCGATTCATGAGATCCATGAATGCGGCAGGTGCGTTAGTGAGCCCAAAAGGCATCACTAGGAACTCGTAGTGACCATAACGAGTCCTAAACGCGGTCTTATGAACATCCTCCTCCTTAACCTTCAATTGATGATAGCCTGACCTGAGATCTATCTTGGAAAAGTAACTCGCTCCCTGAAGCTGGTCGAATAGATCATCGATTCTAGGCAAAGGATATCTGTTCTTACTAGTAACCTTGTTTAGCTCACGGTAATCAATGCATAGACGCATTGATCCATCCTTCTTTTTAACAAACAGAATTGGCGCTCCCCATGGAGATGAACTAGGTCTAATAAAACCTTTAGCTAGTAGATCATCTAGCTGTGTCCTTAATTCCTTCATCTCCGTTGGTGCTAATCTATACGGTGCTCTGGCCACTGGTGCAGCTCCGGGGATGATGTCAATCCTAAATTCCACCTGCCTGTCTGGTGGCAAACCAGGCAGTTCCTCCGGAAAAACTTCGGGATAGTCAGAAATGACCGGTATGTCTTCGATCCTGGGCTTCTTCTCGTCAATGGTTACTCGTGCCATATAAATGACACAACCCCTACTCGTGCACCCGGATGCCTTAAGCATGGCCGCACGCTCTGGCATTCCGTGTTGAGTATCTCCCTGAATAGTGAGTGGCTCACCAGATGGGGTCTTCATTACTACCTGCTTCTTGTTGCACACTATCTGGGGCTTGGTTACGCGATAACCAATCCATTCCTATCACTACATCAAAGCCTGCTAGCTTAAAGGGTAACAAGGACAAAGGAAAAGAGTGGTTCCTAATGGATAAGACACATCCATCTAACACAGTCGAAACTGTTTCTATTGTTCCATCAGCTAATTCCACTTCATATTTCATACTTAGAATTTCAACAGGTAATTTCAACAGTTCACAGAACTTATTATCTACAAAGGACCTATCCGCCCCAGAGTCAAATAATACCCTTGTGTAGACATCATTTATGAGGAAAGTACCTGTTATGACATTATCGTCCTGAATAGCTTCCTTTGCATCCATGCGGAAGACCCTTGCATTTGTTTTCTTTCCCTCTTCTGCTTTCTTGGCAAGCTTTGGGCAGTTGGGCCTAATATGTCCCTTCTCATTACAATTGTAGCAGGTGGCATCCTTAAGCTTCTTGCAGTCTAATGCCTTATGATCCGGGGACTTGCAAATCCCACACAGTTTCTGCTGAGATTGGGACCTAGACTCCTGCCTGCATTTCCCAAAATGGTGCTTCCTACAAACTTTGCACCTGGGTTTTTCACCCGCCTGTTGATCTCCCTTCTTGGATACCGACCCTTTTCTTGTGGTCGTCATTGCCCTTACGCTTCTTATCTGAGCGTTGCTAACCATCATCTTCGCGTTTTCGTTTCTCGGCATCTGCGGCTCTCAGTGATCTCTGTCTAACTGCGTCTTTTGTAAGGGACAGAGATATGTCAGCCACTGATCGAAAAGTAGTGGGCCGAGAGGCCTTGACGCTTGCTTTAATTTCTGGGGCTAGACCCCCAATGAAACGGGCTATCCTTTTTGGTTCAGGTGTTACAAGGTAGGGAACTAGCCTTGACAAGGAATTGAAGGTTGTTAGGTAAGCCTGGCAGTCCAGGTTCTTCATCACCAGAGACAGGAAATCAGACTCTATTCCTTCGACCTCGTGCTGAGGGCAGTAATTCTCCTTGATTAGGGCAACAAATTGTTCCCAAGACATGTTGTATAGCGGTATCTTTCCGGTGGCTTGAATCAGCGACTTCCACCATTGCAGTGCATCACCTTTAAAGGATTGTGTCACGAACTTCACAATATCTCTTTCAGCACAGCCACTTATATCCACTACTGTCTCCATCTCATCAAGCCAAGTCATACAATCCACTGCCCCCTTCTCCCCAGTGAAATCCCGGGGTTTACAAGACACAAAGTATTTATACGTGCAACCCTTGGCACGTGGGGCATCATAAAGCACAATCTTCTTGGAATGATTATCATTTTCATTCGAAGAATGTCTATCATCCTCTTTCTTGGATTCCTCCTTTTTAGACTTGGGTTGGACAGAAGGTGGCTTGCTGTGAGCCTCCGAATAAGTCTTAGACTTATTATGCGGCGTAGACAGGGTTTTACTATGGGTCCCGCTGTACTCGCTGTACTGTCTTTCTAAAGCCTTAGTAACCGCATCATCTACCAGTGCTTTCAACTCCGCACCAGTTAACTGTATCTTTGTGTTATCGCGGTTTTCCACCGGACGACTATTTACCTCGTCCGACCTAGCCATGTAGCTTCACTGCTACATATAAACAATAATGGGCAAGGTTTTATTTATCAGCTAATACAGTATTTTATATATTTTATTAACCATGGTTTTAAATAGCCATTGCAGGTTAATTTAATAATCAAATATTAATTCAGGATTTGTATTATAATCCTATATTATAGTTAAGAATTAACATATAACTTAGTCACAAGGACAGTGTTAGTCAATAACCCGGATTCTTACAGAATCAAGGTACTAGGGTCTGAATCACAGTTCATTACCCTATTTCAGATAGTGAGTTGCAGACTCAAACTGTCTCTTAGTCCCTAGGACATAAATTATTACCCGTAGGTACTTCATTCCCAAGGAATGGTCATTTACTTACAGGGAATTTTAAATTAACCCAATTTTCAATGATGGCCAATGTGACTTCTACTGGGTCACAATTTTCCCAAAATGTTAACATACTTACAGATGTTAACAAAATCTGGAATCTTTTAGACAGGTTCTACCATTTTGGCCATGTCTGCAACGACACGTGGCTAGGTTTTAACCCATAGATTCTCTTTATAACGCAGATCAATCCTAAGTTGAGACGTTAATTATGGACCTGAATCTAATTATGGAGATACCATCTTGGCCTTGTCTTAAAATGACATGTGGCTAGGTCTTGCCCCCTTTTAGATTTTGCCATTTTATATTAATGGTAGGTCTTCTTTAGTTTAGGAAATGTTATTTTTTCATTTTTTTACCCTTTTATTTTAAGTTCATTCATATACTTATTTATAGCAATAATCATGAAAACTTTAAATGCAACATTTCACTAAATAAAGATTCAACAAAACAGTACTTGCCCTAAACGGGACTTCTATAAATAACATGCCCACGCAGGGGCGAAAAAACACTCTAACAAACAACAAACAAACAAACCCACGCAGGGGTTAACTGAAAGACATGCCCGCGCAGGGGCAGAATACAAAAAGACAAGCTCGCGCAGGAGCTGAATACAGAAACAACAAATCCACGCAGGGACTGACTACAACTAAGCAACAAACAACAAGGTCTTCAGTGACCCCTCCTCTTGGACTTCCCTTTTAGCAAGTCTGACAGACCCTTGAAGAAGCCTTGCCGCTCTCTGCGGTCTTCTCGAACTTCTCGTTCGACCTGGTTCAAACTATCAAGAACCTCTTGCTGACGCTCCGGCGGGATAAGCTGTGGCTGCGGCGGCTGGTACAACGGCTGAGGAGGTGGTGGCTGCTGGTACACATATGGAGGGTACCCGGTAGTCCAAGGACCACCATAGGGCCCTTCAGGGTGTCGCGCATTGTAATCCCAAGCCTCCTGATATGGGTCCACGTTGGCATAGTTAAAGCTGTTGTGGCCCGGCATTTCAAACGGGTTGTACGCCGCAGAATAAGCAGGAATTGGGTTGT
Source organism: Helianthus annuus (assembly GCF_002127325.2). Taxonomy (NCBI): domain Eukaryota; kingdom Viridiplantae; phylum Streptophyta; class Magnoliopsida; order Asterales; family Asteraceae; genus Helianthus; species Helianthus annuus. The sequence continues at coordinate 18,096,589 of NC_035440.2, read as the reverse complement.
CAAAACCCAACGGAGGCACCTCAGGCACTGAGTTAACATCTGGAATGGGGTTTGATGGAACCCGCATTTGTGGTTCTTCTTCTTCCTCCTGCAGTGGCGGATAATGGCTGCCGCTTGACGGTTGGGGTGTGCTGATACGGACACCCCCTCGCACAGACATCCGTGCGTTCGACCTCCTCCGCCTCGGCGGCTCCAGAGGCGGCTGCTGTTCCACTGGTGGTGGTGGTGGCGGGGTGACTGCCACGAATCGTTGATCCTCAGATGGATCTTGCTGTTGCTGTTGCTGCTGTTGCTGATACGGGGACGAGTGTTCAGAAGGCGTGAAGTACCAGTCCCACTGCTTGAACCTCTCTTATAACTATCCGGACCGCGGTATGGTGATCCGTGGAAAGATGACCCATCCGAGATTTCGATGGGGTGGTTCGGCGTTCCTGTAGCAGGCTCCATTGGATCAGTATCCTCGTCCATGTCATTTTCCCCAGAGAAGTGGTCTTCCGGTCCTAGTGGGTTAAAACCTCCAGGTTCTGGAAAAATGTTGGCCGGGTTGAATCGGCTTTGGAAAACTGGGGTTGGGTCACCAAAGGAGTGGTGAGAGTTGGATCTCTGCAGAGGTATGAAAGAGGGTGGTTGTTCGTTGGGCTCGTTTTCCGATTGAGGCCCAAAGGAGTGCTGGTAAGAAGGCGAAGAGCTGAGGGAAACTGACCGTCTCCCGGGTTCAACATAGAGCCTCCACGGCTCTTGTGGACTAGTGCTCATGGTAATGGACGGGGTACGCCGGTGCGAAGGCCCAGCTTCGTGATCGTATCCCGTGACTGGTGCTTTGCCTCGACCGCGAAGAAATCTTGGTGGCATGTTGACCTGCATACAAGTTTTATGTCACACCCCCAAAATCCACACGCGGAATACCACCGCTTGGAGGCGCGACATGACCAGGATCAAGCCACCAATCATATTGAACATGTAAAAGTAGTAATAGTTATCCATCAATACGAAAGGTGTTTATCAAAACCAATTTAGTTAACTATAGCGGAAGCATTTAAGTAAACCCAAACACAAGTATTAATGTGTGAGATATCATAAGTGTTCAAATAGCATTCACGATCCTTTGCCCACAACGACCTGCTCCTCCCTGTGCAAGCTCCATAATGTACCTAAGGTCCTGCAAGGCATGCAGCGGAGAGTCAACCACTAGTTGAGCGAGTTCACAGAAAGTAAGTTCAGTAATAGTAATTGTATGAGTCGTATTATGTTCGTTCATTGTTCATGTATAGTATTGGTTTCCATCGCGGGCCTTTTCGGCATGTATGCGAAGATTTGGGTTAATACTCCCCAAATATCCTAGACTATGTATATTTGTATCGCGGCCACCCTGGCATTCCTTGCGAAGATTTAGTTTCTATAGTTCGCAGCTTCCCCGAAGCATGTGTGCGAAGATCAGTCATAATTATCGCAGCCAACTCTTGGCGTGTGTGCGAAGATCAGTTCAAGTAGGTACACTAGTCTAGCCGTATCTTATCATTACCATCCTCACCCTGAGGACTATATCATTAGGTTCCATTAACTATGTACGTATGAATTAATCATCCAATCCCATTCCCACCCTGGGAACCCCATGCCTTGGCTGTGTGAACTCACCTTGGGTTGCTCGGCAGATACACAAAGAGGTTTCTTGCACTAACAGTGGTCAACCACGTCCTAACAGGGTTACCATACAAGTCAGGTTTGGTTCGAGTAATACACGCATGTTTCATGTAGACTAGCAGATAAAGAACACACACTGATCATGGCAACATACACTAACACGTTCAACAGTTAATAACGTATGCAATATTTGGACTCGCACAAGCCCAACATCCTTGTGCGGTCCACCCAATGAAGTTCAATAGCGCCCAGCCCAGTAACATAAGTAGTCAAAACATATCGGCCCAAATAAAAGTTAGCATAAGTGGCATCGTGCGATCCAAGCAGACTTGTGCGTTCTGCTTGGGTTGTGCGATTCGTCATAAACCCGGCCCAAAGATTAGAAGCCCATCAGGTAAACATAAAGTCCAAACAACAATAAACAGAACTCTTGTGCGGCCCGGATAAGCTTGTGCGAATGGACACTTGGGCTGTCCGATTGGTCTTTGGACTTTGAGGCCCAACAGTACCTGGCCCAACTGTCGAACAACATGCAGCTTGTGCGATGCCGTATTTCTTGTGCGATCCAGAGGGATCTTGTACGATCCAGCTGCCTTGTGTGATCCGAGAGATCTTGTGCGATAGGCAGCCGTGTGCGATCCAAGCCTTGTACGTGTGGGCCTCTTATACAATCAAGAGACCTTGTGCGATCCGTAACAAACTTCCGAATGTCATGCAATCGGTTACAATGTTTTTAATAGTTTCCATATTTACAACAATCAATCACAGTCAATCGGTTCCAAGTTTGACAAAACAATTAACATAATTCTAATTAATTCGGTTAACATAATATCAATCAAACATGGCAATCATTCGATCAAAACAAGGCATCTATCCTTTAATCCATATGAGCCCTAATCAATTCATGAACAAGATCTTAACAATTCGAATGAACATGCAACCGATTAATCCATTATAGCCCGAATCACTAGCACACTAATATGTTAACAATACCAATCCTTCAAACTAACAATGGATCGATATCTAATCTAACCGATTCAAATCATAGCCGATTAACAAGACAAAATCAATTATCATCATGATCAACATGCCATCAAAACCCTAGTTTATCATACAAGATCATAATAGCACACATATCACAACAGAAATCATGAAACCAAAAGCAATACACTAACCGATTCAAGGGAAGATGGGATTTATCCGAGCACAAGGACTTTCGGTGGAGGGGAATTTCTTGGCTGCCTTTGGTTCGTTAGAGAGAGAGAGAAGAGCTAGGGTTGTTGTGTGTATTGTGTTTTGTGACAAATGAGAGAACAACCCCTTAAGGGTGTTTGTTTGTTTACGTAGAAGAGAAGCGGGCCGGCCCATCACGGCTGCCCCTTCTGGTCCGATTTCATAAAAAAATACGGCCCCAAGCAAGTGGGCTTGTGCGACTGTGAGTGTTGTGCGATTTGGGTTGTGTGCTTACCATACATACACGTAACACATAAAGCACATAACATTTCATAAAATCATTAAATAGTAAACTTTCACATAAGCACGTAACGTTACAAGATAAGTCTAAAGTTCGAGTTGTCACATTATCCCCAACTAAAAAGAAATTTCGTCCCGAAATTTGGTACGCACTCACTGAGGAAGCTAGGTAAGTTCAATCGTTCGTTCACTGATTTTCCTGGGGTGTCACATCCTCCCCCCGTTGATCTGGAATTTCGTCCCGAAATTCCGAAGTAGTAGCTTCAGCCTCAGTAGTGGTTGCATTGGTTCCGAATAACTGGGGGTACTTTTCTGTCATCCTGTCTTCGCGTTCCCAGGTGTACTCTGGGCCACGTTTGGAGTTCCAACGTACTCGAACAAGAGGGATTCTCTTGTTTTTGAGGACCTTCACATCCCGGTCCGTGATTTCAACTGGTTCCTCGACGAACTGCAACTGCTCATCGATAGTGAGTTCCCTAAAAGGAATGATAAGGGTCTCATCTGACAGGCACTTCTTCAGATTCGACACGTGAAAAACATTGTGAACTGCCCCGAGTTCAGCCGGTAGGTTTAGCTTGTGTGCTACTTTGCCAATCTTTTCTATGATTTCGAATGGTCCGACGTACCGCGGATTCAGTTTGCCCCGTTTGCCAAAACGTACCACACCCTTCCAGTGTGAGACTTTAAGTAAAAACCCGGTCCCCGACCTGAAATTCCAATGGCTTTCTACGCTTGTCCGCGTAGGCTTTCTGACGGTCGCGTGCTGCCGCCATGCGTTGTCGTATCTGTGAAATCTTTTCTGTGGCGTCCACTACAATCTCTGGACCCGTAATCTGACTATCCCCCACCTCTGCCCAACAGAGAGGTGACCGGCATTTACGTCCGTACAATGCCTCGAATGGAGCGGCTTGAATGCTGGTGTGATAACTATTATTGTATGAGAACTCCACCAAAGGGAGATGCTTTTCCCAGCCGTTGCCGAAATCAATAACGCATGCCCGAAGCATGTCTTCGAGAGTTTGAATCGTTCGCTTAGTCTGTCCATCCGTCTGAGGATGATACGCTGTGCTCATGTCTAATCGTGAGCCGAAAGATTTGTGCATCGCTTGTCATAGTTCTGACGTGAATCGTGCATCGCGATCCGAAATGATGGAAGTGGGCACCCCGTGTCTCGAAACAACTTCTTTGAGGTAGATGTCTGCGAGGGTGGAGAACTTATCCGTTTCCTTTATAGCCAGGAAGTGTGCAGACTTGGTGAGTCGATCCACGATCACCCATATGGTGTCATTCCCGCGCTGTGATCTAGGTAGGCCTGTAACAAAATCCATGGAAATTTCTTCCTATTTCCATTGCGGTATCTTGGGCTGCTGAAGTAGACCCGCTGGTTTCTGGTATTCAACCTTGACTCTCGCACAGGTCAAGCACTTGCTGACATAGGTAGCGATGTGGGCCTTCATGCTAGGCCACCCATAAGTAGTTCTGATGTCGTGGTACATTTTGTCCGACCCTTGATGTACCGAGTAGCGAGACTTGTGAGCTTCATCCATTACCAGCTCGCGTAGACCGCCATAAAGTGGGACCCAAATACGCCCCGTTACATAGTAGGCGCCGTCTGCCTTCTGTTCTAATCGTTGCCTTGAGCCGCGTAGGGCTTCAGCCCTGACGTTTTCTGGTTTCAATGCTTCTGCCTGAGCATCTCGTATCTGCGCAGGAAGGCTAGACTGAATCGTATGCTGTAGCGCTCGCACGCGCCGAGGGAAAGTGTCTTTCCGACTGAGGGCGTCAGCCACAACATTGGCTTTGCCTGGATGGTACTTGATAGCGCATTCGTAATCGTTCAGTAACTCGACCCATCGCCGTTGACGCATGTTCAAATCCTTCTGCTTGAGAATATGCTCGAGACTCCTGTGATCGGTGTAAATCGTGCACCTGGTACCGTACAGGTAGTGTCGCCATATCTTAAGCGCGAAAACAACAGCTCCCAGCTCTAAATCGTGCGTCGTGTAGTTCCGTTCGTGAATCTTAAGTTGGCGCGAAGCGTAAGCAATAACTTTGTCGCACTGCATTAACACACATCCAAGACCCTGAATGGATGCGTCACAATATACTACGGAATCGTCCGTGCCCTCTGGCAATGAGAGAATAGGTGCGCTGCAAAGCCTATCCTTTAGGTGCTGAAAAGCAGTCTCCTGGGGTTCTCCCCAGCGATAAGTGACACCCTTCTGTGTCAGTAGCGTAAGCGGCTAAGCAACCTTTGAAAAGTCCTTAATAAACCGTCTGTAGTAACCCGCCTAACCCAAGAATTGGCGTATTTCCGTTGGCGTACGTGGTGCAGGCCAGTTTCTGATCGAGTCTACCTTGGATGGATCGACATGGATCCCATCCTTGTTCACTACGTGGCCTAAGAAGTGGACTTCACGAAGCCAGAAGTCGCATTTCGAAAACTTAGCGTACAGCTGTCCCTTCCGTAGGAGTTCCAAAATAAGGCGTAGGTGCTGCTCGTGGTTCCTCCTGACTCTTGGAGTAGATCAGAATGTCGTCGATGAAGACAATGACGAACTTGTCAAGATAGGGTTTGCACACCCTGTTCATAAGGTCCATAAATACGGCAGGTGCGTTCAATAATATCAAACCGTCCATCATATCAAACATAAAGTATAGTAGTTAAAATAATTCATAAAACCCAATACGATTGATGTTCAAACCAAACTTTGTTTGAGTAGCGGAAACATAATAATGAAAACCCAAAATAAGTTATAAGTTCAAATATCGTTCATTGCGTCTCCTCGTCCTAACACGAAAGCTCGACCTCTTGCCTCGTTGCCATTGTTGTTGTTGTTTCCCCCGTTGTTGTTGTTGTTCCCGTTGCCCTGGTTATTGTTGTTATGATTCTGGTTCAACTGAGGACAATCGCGTTTGTAATGACCTTCTGCCCCACACTGGAAACATCCCCGGTTTCCACGCTGTGGTTGCTGCTGCTGTGGGTTTTGAGGAGCTGGTGGTGGAAGTTGCTGATTCTGGTTTGCAGGTCGTGAGCTCCTGCAATCTTTGGCTTCGTGCCCTAGCTTGAGACATCTCTGACAACGTTCTTTGCGACACCTTCCACTGTGGTGCCTGTTACACTTGTTACATAGTGGGTGAACTCCTCGGTATCCACCCTGCTCCTGACTGCCAGATGACTGCTGACTCGAATTCTGGTAGTCATTCGTCCTGCGCTGCTGTGCTTGAGACTGAACGGATACTGATCCCCTGCTGGAATCCCCATCCCATTTCCGTTTGTTGTCGTTGGGTGTAGCAGAAGTAGCAGCTGGAGTAGTAGTTGCACTGACGCGTTTGGGCAGCTTGTTCTGTTCTACTGCCTGATCTGTGAGTCGATGGGCAAGACGCTGGATGTCTTGGATGTTGTCGAGGTTTGCCGATGTAACATGGCTCTGTATCTCTGGCGCAAGTCCCTTGAGATACAACTCAATGCGCTTCACTGGAGGGTCCACCATAGTTGGACACAGAATGGCCAGTTCGTTTGACCGCTTTGTATAGGCTTCAATCTCTGACCCCGTCATTTTCAAGTGATAGAGCTCGTTCTCCAGCTTGTGGATGTCGTCACGTGTGCAGTATTCCCTCTTAATGAGTTCCTTGAAGTCGTTCCAGGGTGTGGCGTTAGCAGCTGCCAACCCTAAGATCTGAACTTGGGCGTTCCACCAAGTTAGCGCTATTCCTTCTAGCGTGCCGGTGGCGTATTTCACCCTGCGAGCCTCAGGGCATTCGCACATCTCGAACACAGATTCGAGCTTTTCAAACCAGTGGAGGAGTCCCACTGCCCCCTCTGTGCCGCTGAAAGTACTTGGACGACAGTCCATGAAGTTCTTAAAGGTGCAAACTTGCTGCTGCGCTGGTTGACCTATTGTGTACGAATAGGGCAAAGTTTAAATACAAGGGCTAGTTTAGGAGTGTAGGATCTGAAGATCCTAGTGTGAGTTATGACTACAGGATATACTACCTGCTTGAGCAGCTGCAAGTGCCGCAGCAACTTGAGCTTGAACGAGAGCCTCTAGCTGGGCTTGAGTCATGTTAATTCGTCCAGACATGATCTTCATAGTAAAAGTAACGTAAGTGAGAGTGGTTCGCGAGTAGGGCGATGACAGAAAAGTGTAAGCACGTAGGTGTTCTCATGTAATAAAGTCATGTGTATCTAAATGTAATGCGAGCAAAGTTCTATATAGTTCTAGCATGCAGGTAATAAACATAAACCTTATTACCTAGGATGTCGAGTCTTGCACGTGGAGCGAAGCGTCGTTATGGATCGTTGAGAGCACTGTTCTGGTTATAGTCTGGTTTTAATAAAAACGTTTTCCCATATTAAAACCTAGTTCTCTATAACCAATGGCTCTGATACCAATCTGTCACACCCCCAAAATCCACACGCGGAATACCACCGCTTGGAGGCGCGACATGACCAGGATCAAGCCACCAATCATATTGAACATGTAAAAGTAGTAATAGTTATCCATCAATGCGAAAGGTGTTTATCAAAACCAATTTAGTTAAGTATAGCGGAAGCATTTAAGTAAACCCAAACACAAGTATTAATGTGTGAGATATCATAAGTGTTCAAATAGCATTCACGATCCTTTGCCCACAACGACCTGCTCCTCCCTGTGCAAGCTCCATAATGTACCTAAGGTCCTGCAAGGCATGCAGCAGAGAGTCAACCACTAGTTGAGCGAGTTCACAGAAAGTAAGTTCAGTAATAGTAATTGTATGAGTCGTATTATGTTCGTTCATTGTTCATGTATAGTATTGGTTTCCATCGCGGGCCTTTTCGGCATGTATGCGAAGATTTGGGTTAATACTCCCCAAATATCCTAGACTATGTATATTTGTATCGCGGCCACCCTGTCATTCCTTGCGAAGATTTAGTTTCTATAGTTCGCAGCTTCCCCGAAGCATGTGTGCGAAGATCAGTCATAATTATCGCAGCCAACCCTTGGCGTGTGTGCGAAGATCAGTTCAAGTAGGTATACTAGTCTAGCCGTATCTTATCATTACCATCCTCACCCTGAGGACTATATCATTAGGTTCCATTAACTATGTACGTACGAATTAATCATCCAATCCCATTCCCACCCTGGGAACCCCATGCCTTGGCTGTGTGAACCCACCTTGGGTTGCTCGGCAGATACACAAAGAGGTTTCTTGCACTAACAGTGGTCAACCACGTCCTAACAGGGTTACCATACAAGTCAGGTTTGGTTCGAGTAATACACGCATGTTTCATGTAGACTAGCAGATAAAGAACACACACTGATCATGGCAACATACACTAACACGTTCAACAGTTAATAACGTATGCAATATTTGGACTCGCACAAGCCCAACATCCTTGTGCGGTCCACCCAATGAAGTTCAATAGCGCCCAGCCCAGTAACATAAGTAGTCAAAACATATCGGCCCAAATAAAAGTGAGCATAAGTGGCATTGTGCGATCCAAGCAGACTTGTGCATTCTGCTTGGGTTGTGCGATTCGTCATAAACCCGGCCCAAAGATTAGAAGCCCATCAGGTAAACATAAAGTCCAAACAACAATAAACAGAACTCTTGTGCGGTCCGGATAAGCTTGTGCGAATGGACACTTGGGCTGTCCGATTGGTCTTTGGACTTTGAGGCCCAACAGTACCTGGCCCAACTGTCGAACAACATGCAGCTTGTGCGATGCCGTATTTCTTGTGCGATCCAGAGGGATCTTGTACGATCCAGCTGCCTTGTGTGATCCGAGAGATCTTGTGTGATAGGCAGCCGTGTGCGATCCAAGCCTTGTACGTGTGGGCCTCTTATACAATCAAGAGACCTTGTGCGATCCGTAACAAACTTCCGAATGTCATGCAATCGGTTACAATGTTTTTAATAGTTTCCATATTTACAACAATCAATCACAGTCAATCGGTTCCAAGTTTGACAAAACAATTAACATAATTCTAATTAATTCGGTTAACATAATATCAATCAAACATGGCAATCATTCGATCAAAACAAGGCATCTATCCTTTAATCCATATGAGCCCTAATCAATTCATGAACAAGATCTTAACAATTCGAATGAACATGCAACCGATTAATCCATTATAGCCCGAATCACTAGCACACTAATATGTTAACAATACCAATCCTTCAAACTAACAATGGATCAATATCTAATCTAACCGATTCAAATCATAGCCGATTAACAAGACAAAATCAATTATCATCATGATCAACATGCCATCAAAACCCTAGTTTATCATACAAGATCATAATAGCACACATATCACAACAGAAATCATGAAACCAAAAGCAATACACTAACCGATTCAAGGGAAGATGGGATTTATCCGAGCACAAGGACTTTCGGTGGAGGGGAATTTCTTGGCTGCCTTTGGTTCGTGTGTGAGAGAGAGAAGAGCTAGTGTTGTTGTGTGTATTGTGTTTTGTGACAAATGAGAGAACAACCCCTTAAGGGTGTTTGTTTGTTTACGTAGAAGAGAAGCGGGCCGGCCCATCACGGCTGCCCCTTCTGGTCCGATTTCATAAAAAAAATACGGCCCCAAGCAAGTTGTAACATCCGCCAATTTTAGAGCTGTAGGTTGTAACGCCCCTCCCGTATATACGGGTATTGTTAGGTTTAATCTATTAACTCTATTACCACCCTTTCGAGGGTTAGGCTATGTTAATTGCGTAACTATGGTTTGGACATGTGGATTTCATCGTTACGAGCATGACAGTTAATTGAATATCAGTTGTTCACATGGATTAGATTTGATAAACTATTAACTCTATTATGCTATATCAAACCTGTATACTCGCCAGCAATTATTTGTTGATTGTATTTTAAATGCATACTGCAGGCTGAGGATTCAAGAAAACAAGAAAAGGCTAGGATGGCTTAGAAACCCATCAACTATTTAAATTTACAATCTATGTTATGTACTTTTTCATTTCCATGTATTGTATGAAACTTATGAATATCAATGAAATAAACTTTAATTATTGTCACAACTAGTGTTATGATGTCTTTGAACAGTTTGTACGTCTCATCTCGATGTTTCCGCCATCAGTTGGGGTGTGACAGATTGGTATCAGAGCCATAACTATAGGGAATTAGGATTGCCTTGCTTTACCTAGTCTATAGTTTAAGAGCTTTCTCATTTACTTGCTGTTAAAGACATTATCCTTTGCTTTCTTCTTTGCTTCTCTCTATTCTTTTGGACTTCTAATATACAAGCCTTTCCTAAGGCTAACACAATACACACTTGGAAGCTTTGAAGACACTCTTATAACACAATCGAAATGATTCATCAAGATAGGGGTGATTCCCACACTTGGTGATGATTTTCACTCAGCTATACTTTGATTTTGCACGAAATCTACCCTCAAGTTAGGAGTGATATCCAAATCTTGATGGGAGTTTTCCATTTCCTAATCTAGTGGACCCTCATCTTTGGATGGGTACTAACCACGTTAGGGTACGATGTTATCAAGTTAGAGGTGAAACTCGCATCTTGTTAACTAGTCCCATTCCTTGATTTTCGATCTCGCCAAAGTTTCGATTTACCCAATCGATTAAGGACGTGTAGTAACTGGAAGGACAAACATCGTTAGTCGCTCCTCGATGAGAATGTTTGTCTATTAGGCCAAAGCACGTTTCCTTAATTCGAAAAGGACTTCGATTCACTTTGGAATAGTCTATGTTACGTTCCGTGACACTCCATATTTATTGATAAAATCTCTTTTTATGCTATCTCAATTATCATGTGATTTATATTTGAGCGTTATCTTCAATTCAAATTTGGGAACACGAAGCACGTTATTATCGCAATCCAAAACAATTAATAACTACTCTCTTTCGTGAACAAACTAAATTTATATTGCTTTCATTATTCTATGTGAAACATCATTCTATGAGTAATACTATGTTAAACTATGTGAAACTATTTGGTGATCCATGTGAGAAACTATGTGCTATGTGATGCATACATGAAGTCAATTTTCCTAAACAAAAACATTATGATTAAAAGTCTCATCCATTTCTTGTTTTGAATTTCTAGATGTCATCATCTCGTCAGTACTCTCACTCTCCCAGAAAACCCAAGTTCCTTTTTATCAGATGTACACTTTATTATCTTCGATCTTTTATGATGAAAGTCTTCCTTGTCAATTTTGAACCATTTTTAGGATTTCACTTTTGCGCATACATCATACGATTATACATCATTAGCATGCATAATTTCACTTAATTTTAATTACACTTTCGTAACAACGAGTGAAGACATATCATCGAGATAGGAGTGATTTCCTTACCTTGACGATTAACTTCGCTTCTTTTCTCATCTTACAACGACCTCACCAACGGATTTGGGGTGATTCCTTTACCTAGGTGATCGTTACCAATACTTTCTTTAATAGATTATATTGCGTAAACACGATCATGTTTATACCTAAATCATTTATCATGTATTTCAAAATGCTTCATTTATTTAGACGTATCTCCTATTCTATAATCTATTTTCACATCGCTCGCATACACAAAAATTTTCAATGTTACCAAAAACGCGTATTCCTCGATTTCAAAAATTTCACAAAATACTACTGTCACCCTAATCAGTTTAATAAATCTATTGCCCACAAAATTTCGTATTCCACGTAATTACTAAAACGCACTCATCTCGCATCACTATACTAAAGAATTCTAAATTTCCAATTGAGAATCAAACCAACTTTTCATACAGAATATTACAAATATTATCCGATCAGTTATCAAAACTCTTTTCAAGATCAACAAAAACATTTTATTAAGGACACCTTTCACGATCACCAGGTTCATATACCAAAATTCCTTTTCCTAAGGTTAAACCTTTTCACTAGAATCTGTAAACTTCGAAGTTAGTAATACAAAAAAAAAAACTTCTTAAAACGATGCAAACTTTTTAATTCGAAGAACTTTTCAAAACCTCGCTTGATACGTTAATTAAATTCAAAACACGTGGGCAAGGAAACTTTATAAGGACGACAAATTTTCAGCTATGAAATTTTTTTTTTTTAAAACCATAATAGCACTTCCATTCTTTTACAAAGTATCCTTTCGCATAATCAAAAGATGTTTTCCTTTATATTCTCTTTACAATTCACAAACTAGATTCTACATTCCTGACAACTCAATCTAATTTAACTTCACGTTTTGCACAGACAACTATATATGTATATCATTTTACACGTTTTAGTCAATATCTCACAACAATCTCACGCGTGTCACTCGTTCTCTTTTCCCTTTCATATTCAAAACTTTAAACCTTTTATGCGCATAAACTCATGTATTTTAATTTTATATTATAAACAAAATCATTAATCCCTACGTCCATACTTATACATTTTATGCTTCCACTTATGTTCGCACTTACGCATTTATGTTATACTCACGATTCAAAACTCATACGTTTTACGTTTATACACACACTCACAATTATACATTTACGTGATACTTAAATTCATATTCATACACCTTCGTTTTACTTATAATCATATACACATTCATACGTATGCAATTTGCGTATACGCTTATACCGCTATGTTTATACTTGTATTTATATTCAGACACATTCTCACGTCTGTTATGATCCTCGTATTTATATACTCATAACTACCACGACACGTTTCGTGTCTATACTTTGACTCGTATTTACACACGTACTCCCCACAATACGTTCGTATGCTTACACTTGTACTCATATTTATACTCATAGTCGCAACAACATACTTGTACTTGTACTTATACGATCACGTTTACACTCATATATATATATATATATATATATATATACTCATACATTCCATTCGTACTTAAACATTCATGTTTTACACTTAATTTTCACATTTACAACCATACTCATGCATCTTATGTTTATACTCATATTTATACTCGTATTCACACTCATACTTGTGTTCATACTCTCATTTATACGATTTATGTTATACACGTACTTTTGTTGTACTCTCATTTATACGAATTTTGTCCATACTCACGTCATTCGTTTGTGCTCAAATTGTGCTCACATTTATGCTCATTTTAATACACGTTATGCTTATACTTTTGCTCACACTCCTGGCATGCGTTTTATGTTTATGCTCACGTGCGTGTTCAAATTTAAACTTATACTATGCTCATGCTTTTTACTCAAAATTTATACATTCGCACATGTGCACGGGCGAAACCCGAAGGATTCGTTTACGTTAGTCTTATACTATTTGGAACGCGAACATGCTTACATGTTACATTTTTATACGCACACAATCTTATTTTCAAAATTTATGTATACCTTGATTCATACGCAAATTAGTACCAGCTATGCGGATCATGCGACGATTGGTATAATCGCGGGTGCACACGGGATTATAGTAATAAGCGCATGAGAACCATAGAGTGTACTACTGTGTATGGTAAAACATGGAACGTAACATGACACGAATAACGAAACGGACGTAACATGGTCAAAACATGGTGGATACACCGCTGGTACATCCTATCTATAAGTGTTTTCACCACGTTACCAAACTTTCGTGAAACGTGCCATGAGAAATTCAGTGTTTTGCACACCTTTTTGGACCTAATGCAAACTTTAAACAACTTACAAACGCATTATGTCCGATTATCCAAGACGAAACTCCATTCTTACTACGCAACTTTTGTATATCCAATACTTATGCCATTCTTATACTTGCATCCACTTAGAGTCAATCGTTCACTTCCATACTCCCACTATTCTCTATTATTCCATGTCTTTGATATGACTCCCATTCACAATCAAGTTTCATCTATTCTCTCTGTGGAATCCTTGGATGCCATCTTTTCAACAGTCTTCCTCTTAGATTTCGAGGACGAAATCTCCTAAAGTAGGGGAGACTGTAACATTTCGTATTTTCAAACTTTCCATTTTTGGAAAGTCTACTTGTACTTTCTACCTTTGTAAGTTGTACCTTTGTTGTACTTGATTCAAATTCCAAAATTGTACTCGAGACTTGAAATCATAATGAAATTGCATGATTTTATCCATATTTTGTGTTTGAATACTATGAATCATTGAAACTATGAAACTATGTTAAACACGTTGAAACTATGTTAAACACGTTGAAACTATGTTAAACACGTAAAAACAGAGGAATTCCATCTTAATTTCGACTCTTTAATTCATCGTTGCCAAGAGATTACCCTAAACCGTACAAAAATTGGGAATTTATACGCTAATTCGGTAAAAATATTGAAATTTGGGTTAAAAATGATTTTTATATTATTTTATTAATATTTTAGATAAATAAAATAACCAATTAAACTAAATAAATATGTATTTTTTCTGAAATTTATTGAGTTTTATTAAATTTCTTAGTCAACATTAGTTAACTAGGTTAGTTCATCCTTGAGAATTGGTGGATAACCTAGTTATAGATAACTAGGTTAGTTTGTATAAAGGGGGTCACTAACTGGGTTAGGAATCCCAGTTAGTCCTGTTAACTTATAATTAAAAAGGAAAAAAAAGGTTGAATCCATGCGTGACCCGGGTTTCGAACCCGCGACCTCAAGACCCCAAACAACGCGCACAAACCAACTGGTCTACACCAGAACATGTGTTATATCCCGAGCTCGTAACATATTTAACATGTATTAAATGCGCGAATTTAATTCAAACATAACCGCCGGGAAACTGATCATCTTCTTCGCCGGCCCTTTTGTCTTCTTACCGGAAAACGACCTTTCACTTACCGTAACCGGCGACTTCAATCCCTTATATAAACCCGACCAAGTTACCTATCTCGTTTCCTTTTCACCCGAACTCCGAGACAAAACCGAACCCGATTGAAACCAAACCCGACTCGAAGCTATTCGCCGGAACCGCCACCTGCCACCGTCTTCACCATCTCCGGCCACCGCCTGGTCGTCGTCGAACAGGTAAATCCTTCTGTCCGACTAGTTTTCGTTTTATTTTCCGGTTTATATATTGTTATTACTATTACTATTAATATTATTATTATTATTATTATTATTATTATTATTATTATTATTATTATTATTATTATATAAATCAAAATTTTAAGATATAAATACATATAATCAGGTTTATATATTATAAATATTAATATATAATACTGAAATTTTTATAAAATCAATTATATTTATTTAGGAAACAAATATATTAATTACTAAACATATTTATTTATTTTAAAACTGAAATATATATTTAAAATCGGAAATTTCTATAATCAGATATATTATTTTCTGATTATTAATTAAATCAGAATTTTATTATTTCCGATATACATATTTCAGAATTTTATTTTATTATTTCAGCTTTATAAAATCAGATTTATTAAAAATCAGATTTAGTTATTTTAAAATCAGAAAATATACTTTTTCAGAAATTATATTCAGAATTTTATCCATATTTTGTGTTTGAATACTATGAATCATTGAAACTATGAAACTATGTTAAACACGTTGAAACTATGTTAAACACGTAAAAACAGAGGAATTCCATCTTAATTTCGACTCTTTAATTCATCGTTGCCAAGAGATTACCCTAAACCGTACAAAAATTGGGAATTTATACGCTAATTCGGTAAAAATATTGAAATTTGGGTTAAAAATGATTTTTATATTATTTTATTAATATTTTAGATAAATAAAATAACCAATTAAACTAAATAAATATGTATTTTTTCTGAAATTTATTGAGTTTTATTAAATTTCTTAGTCAACATTAGTTAACTAGGTTAGTTCATCCTTGAGAATTGGTGGATAACCTAGTTATAGATAACTAGGTTAGTTTGTAAAAAGGGGGTCACTAACTGGGTTAGGAATCCCAGTTAGTCCTGTTAACTTATAATTAAAAAGGAAAAAAAAGGTTGAATCCATGCGTGACCCGGGTTTCGAACCCGCGACCTCAAGACCCCAAACAACGCGCACAAACCAACTGGTCTACACCAGAACATGTGTTATATCCCGAGCTCGTAACATATTTAACATGTATTAAATGCGCGAATTTAATTCAAACATAACCGCCGGGAAACTGATCATCTTCTTCGCCGGCCCTTTTGTCTTCTTACCGGAAAACGACCTTTCACTTACCGTAACCGGCGACTTCAATCCCTTATATAAACCCGACCAAGTTACCTATCTCGTTTCCTTTTCACCCGAACTCCGAGACAAAACCGAACCCGATTGAAACCAAACCCGACTCGAAGCTATTCGCCGGAACCGCCACCTGCCACCGTCTTCACCATCTCCGGCCACCGCCTGGTCGTCGTCGAACAGGTAAATCCTTCTGTCCGACTAGTTTTCGTTTTATTTTCCGGTTTATATATTGTTATTACTATTACTATTAATATTATTATTATTATTATTATTATTATTATTATTATTATTATTATTATTATTATTATTATTATATAAATCAAAATTTTAAGATATAAATACATATAATCAGGTTTATATATTATAAATATTAATATATAATACTGAAATTTTTATAAAATCAATTATATTTATTTAGGAAACAAATATATTAATTACTAAACATATTTATTTATTTTAAAACTGAAATATATATTTAAAATCGGAAATTTCTATAATCAGATATATTATTTTCTGATTATTAATTAAATCAGAATTTTATTATTTCCGATATACATATTTCAGAATTTTATTTTATTATTTCAGCTTTATAAAATCAGATTTATTAAAAATCAGATTTAGTTATTTTAAAATCAGAAAATATACTTTTTCAGAAATTATATTCAGAATTAGTATAAATATCATATTTATATTTAAATTTTTAGAATTTCTATTTAAATTAGTATCTGAATTATTATTTTTATATATTATCAGATTTATTATTTTATTTAAAGTTAGAATTATTATTATCAGAATTTATAAAATTTCCAAATCAGAAAATTTTATTTAATTTTATTTATAAAAATCAGATATAATGTCTTAAAATCAGATATATTATTTTCAGAAATTTTATTTTCAGATTTAATACATTATATTAAATCAGAATTTATATTTATTATTTCAGAATTAAAAATTCAGAATTATTCTTTGTGTTATTTATATAATTCTGATTTATTATTTAAGAATCAGAATTATTTATAATTAGAATTGTTGTTATCATATATACTTATTAAATCAGAATTTTATATTTATTAAAAACAGAAATTTATATTACACATATTTAATTATTTCAGACTTTATTATTTAATTTGTTTTTCAGATTTATTATCTTATTTTATATAACTAGAATTTTATAAATAAGTTTATTATTTATAGAATTGTTAATTAATGTTAAATTATTTATTTTAGATTGTTAATCTAAAATAATTATTTACATATTTAAATTTTATTTATCTAATCCAATATTTTGGAAATCCTATTTGTGATATTTGGTAGGATTAATCTTTATTTTATCTATTTATTTGTCATAAATTATTAAACATATAAGGCATATAATTTATATAATTTAGAGATGTTAAATTCTATTTTTTTAATTGCCTTGTTAATTAATAATTCCCAAAATTCCCAATAATTGATAAATCCATCCAACTTAATAGGGTAATCTTCTTGTGCACATCTCTTGGGATTCTATCATTCTATTTATTCTATCTTATTCCAAGAAACGCAACGCACTCTAAGGTGAGTATACTTGACCCATTTTCTTTTTACACGTTTGGGTGTAGTATGCATTTCCTATATCAAAAACACAGTGATAAACGCTTTTATTGCACAATCTATCCATACTCATATTCCCAAAAAAAAAAAAAAAAAAAAAAATGGAAACTTATCATCAAGATAGGGGTGATTCCCAAACCTTGATGATTAGCTCCACTCACTTTCTAACTTCACCAACGAGCTAGAGGTGATTCTCTTACCTCGGAGGTAGTTACCAACTTTTATTCGTTCTCAATGAAATTTTATGATTGAACGTTCCTTTTCAAAAATTTTAGAATTTATTTCACGTGCATGCTAATACGATATACTGGATTCGTGTTACTTGGGTTAAACTTTATGTGATAAACTTGTCATTAACTTCGTAAGAAGCCACACCTTAACATACTCGATGGGTTGACCTGTGTATTCACATGCCAGGGATACGTTAATCTTGTTAACTAAGTATGGCATGTGGATTGTTCTAAATTTTTATGAAATACGTTAATCTTAGATTTCGAGGACGAAATCTCCTAAAGTAGGGGAGACTGTAACATCCGCCAATTTTAGAGCTGTAGGTTGTAACGCCCCTCCCGTATATACGGGTATTGTTAGGTTTAATCTATTAACTCTATTACCACCCTTTCGAGGGTTAGGCTATGTTAATTGCGTAACTATGGTTTGGACATGTGGATTTCATCGTTACGAGCATGACAGTTAATTGAATATCAGTTGTTCACATGGATTAGATTTGATAAACTATTAACTCTATTATGCTATATCAAACCTGTATACTCGCCAGCAATTATTTGTTGATTGTATTTTAAATGCATACTGCAGGCTGAGGATTCAAGAAAACAAGAAAAGGCTAGGATGGCTTAGAAACCCATCAACTATTTAAATTTACAATCTATGTTATGTACTTTTTCATTTCCATGTATTGTATGAAACTTATGAATATCAATGAAATAAACTTTAATTATTGTCACAACTAGTGTTATGATGTCTTTGAACAGTTTGTACGTCTCATCTCGATGTTTCCGCCATCGGTTGGGGTGTGACACAAGTGGGCTTGTGCGACTGTGAGTGTTGTGCGATTTGTGTCACACCCCCAAAATCCACCTGCGGAGTATCACCGCTTGGGAGCGTGACTGACCAGGATCAAGCCACCAATCATACAGAACATTGTATAAAGTAAAAGTAAACACATTATAATCCAACCCATTTCCATATGAAAGGTGTTTCCAAAACGTAAGTAAGTTAACATTGTTTAGCGGAAGCGTATTATTGTAAAACCCATAGCAAGTAAGTATCAAACATCAAAAGTGTTTAACAAGGTGATCACGATCCAAGTCCCACAACGACCAGCTCCTCCGTGTGCAAGCTCCAAGTACCTAACGATCTGCAAGGCATGTAACAGAATGGTCAACAAACTAGTTGAGCGAGTTCACAGTAAGTAAATGTGTAACAGTAAGTAACAGGTGGCTCTACAGGGCCGATAGTAAGTTATGCTGGTGGGGGCTTCCCATGTTAAGTGACCACTAGACTATTCGTATTATTATCCCTGTTCTTCGTCCGAGAACAGAAGTGTGTATAAAGTGTGCGTAGGTTTTACGCACGTATCCTTCGTAACCTGAGGATAGAAGTAAGTAATGCGTACACGTAGGTTTTACGTGCGTATCCTTCGTAACCGAGGATAGAATGGCATGTGAACCCGTAGGTGTTATCCCAACCTACGTAACCGTCCTGACATCCGAGGACATGATAGGTGATAGTCTAGTAAAGCATATGTACGTTCCTTTCAATAATAACCTTTAACCCATTCCCACAACCCGGGAATCCCATGCCTTAGTAGGAGTGTGAACTCACCTTGGTTTGCTCGGTATGCTAAGTTATGCACTCACAAGTAATTAATCACGTCCTAGTGTATGCACGTATAACAAATCAGTTCATGTTCGAAATGATACGCATGCAATTAATTGTTCACATAGCAGTCAGTTTGCATATCAGCACGGCACGTAGTATTGCACGTTCATCACTAAGCATGGCATGTCAATTAAATCAACATATGTTCCACTGTTCAAACATTATTCAAAACCCTAGTATCCTTCGACTCATACTATCATCTTTCGAAAACAAGTGTCACAATGATCCTTCGGACCGAATGTCATGTTTCGGACCATGACATCTTTCGGTCCAAACTATCTTTCGGTCCAACTATCTGTCGGTCAACCAGTATCCTTCGGTCAACTATGGTTCGATCAGATTATGGTTCGGTCAAACTACCATGGTTCGAGCCATTGATATCTTTCGGTCATGGCAGTTACGTTTTATCCATTAACACAATTTCACTAATCAGTTATTGTCAACAGGATCAAACAAGCATAATCACAAGGTTTCGCTCAAGAACCCTAATCTGATTAACAAGCATAACACTTTATCCTATACGATTCCGTTTTCAAGAACAGTGAACAATAACAATCCGTAGTGTATACATCACAACCAATCCACAAGCTTTATCATTAACCCTAATCACAACAGATCCAATTTACATACAAATCCGATGAACATCCAAATCCTACCAATCATGCACAACCGATTAACATACAACCCTAGTATCTTTCAAAACATCCATACTAACCGATCACGATATGAACAATTCGATTAACATATATCCGATTAGTATACGTATCCGGTTAATCATACAGTCAACATATTGCAAGTAAATTGGTAAATCATGAAATCACATACACCTTAAATACTAACCGGAATTGAAAGCAAAAAGGGAATCGTTCAGCAAGAAATCTCCGGTTGTTTGTGATTGCCGTCACACACACAATGAAAACTAGGGTTCTTCGAAAAACTGCCGACTTGCATGTAATACTCGTACATAAACATTTTACATGAATGGGCCAAGCCCATTAGAATAACTGGGCCGAAGGATATGTTTCGAGATTCATCATTCCGAAGGATGATCTTTCGGATCGAAGGATGTGTTTCGACATCCTTCGATTCATGCATTATGTTTCGTGGAACATCCTTCGTAAGTTGGGCCATGTTTCACACTAACTAGTTAACACATAATACAAGTTTCACAATATGGCAATCAAATGTGCAATTAAGCAATTAGTCAATACATGTTCGTGTAATGCATATGAAATCAAATCTTGGAATTTCGAGTTGTCACATTATCCCCAACTTAAAAGAAATTTCGTCCCGAAATTTGGTACGCACTTACTGAGGAAGCTAGGTAAGTTACATCGTTCACTGGTTTTCCTGGGGTGTCACATCATCCCCCCGTTGATTTGGAATTTCGTCCCGAAATTCAGTAGTAGTAGCTTCAGCCTCAGAAGTGGATGCATTGGTTTCGAATAACTGGGGATACTTTTCTTGCATCTGATCTTCGCGTTCCCAGGTATACTCTGGACCACGCTGGGAGTTCCAACGAACTCGAACAAGAGGGATTCTCTTGTGCTTGAGGACCTTAACATCCCGGTCCGTGATTTCAACTGGTTCCTCGACGAACTGCAACCGCTCGTCGATAGTGAGTTCCTTAAAAGGAACTATAAGGGTCTCATCTGATAGGCATTTCTTCAGATTGGACACGTGAAATACATTGTGAACTGCACCGAGTTCAGGAGGTAGGTTTAATCTGTAGGCTACCTTGCCAATCTTTTCTAAGATTTCGAATGGTCCGACGTACCGCGGATTCAATTTGCCTCTTTTACCAAAACGAACCACACCCTTCCAGGGTGAAACTTTCAATAAAACCCGGTCCCCGACCTCAAATTCCAATGGCTTTCTACGCTTGTCCGCGTAGGCTTTCTGACGGTCGCGTGCTGCCGCCATGCGTTGTCGTATCTGTGCTATCTTTTCTGTGGCGTCCACAACAATATCTGGACCCGTAATTTGACTATCTCCCACCTCTGCCCAACAGAGAGGTGACCGGCATTTACGTCCGTACAATGCCTCAAATGGAGCGGCTTGAATGCTGGTATGGTAACTATTATTGTACGAGAACTCCACCAAAGGGAGGTGCTTTTCCCAGCCGTTGCCGAAATCGATAACACACGCTCGAAGCATGTCTTCTAGAGTTTGAATAGTTCGCTCAGACTGCCCATCCGTCTGAGGATGATATGCTGTGCTCATGTCTAATCGTGAGCCGAAAGATTTGTGCATCGCTTGCCAAAGCTCTGACGTGAATCGTGCATCTCGATCCGAAATAATAGAGGTGGGCACTCCGTGCCTCGAAACAACTTCCTTCAAGTAAATGTCTGCTAAAGTAGAAAACTTATCCGTTTCTTTGATAGCCAAAAAGTGAGCAGACTTTGTGAGTCGATCAACGATTACCCAAATAGTGTCATTCCCACGCTGGGATCTAGGTAAGCCCGTAACGAAATCCATGGAAATTTCTTCCCATTTCCACTGCGGTATCTTGGGCTGCTGAAGTAGACCGGCTGGTTTCTGATATTCAACCTTGACTCTTGCACAGGTTAAGCATTTTCCAACGTACGTAGCGATGTGAGCCTTCATACTAGGCCACCAATAAGTAGTGCTGATGTCGTGGTACATTTTATCCGACCCCGGATGTACCGAATAGCGAGACTTGTGAGCTTCATCCATTACAAGTTCGCGTAAACCGCCATAAAGTGGGACCCAAATACGCCCCGTTACATAGTAGGCGCCGTCTTCTTTTTGTTCCATGCGTTGCCTTGAGCCGCGTAAGGCTTCAGCTTTGACGTTTTCGGGTTTCAGAGCTTCCATCTGAGCTGCTCGTATCTGTGCAGGAAGACTGGACTGAATGGTAAGCTGTAGCGCTCGCACGCGCTTAGGTAGAGAGTCTTTCCGACTGAGGGCATCAGCCACAACATTGGCCTTGCCTGGATGATACTTGATGGCGCATTCGTAGTCGTTCAGAAGTTCAACCCATCTTCGTTGACGCATATTCAAATCCTTTTGCTTAAGAATATGCTCGAGACTCCTGTGATCGGTGTAAATCGTGCACCTGGTACCGTACAGGTAGTGTCGCCATATCTTAAGCGCGAAAACAACAGCTCCCAGCTCTAAATCGTGCGTCGTGTAGTTCCGTTCATGAACCTTGAGTTGCCGAGAAGCGTATGCGATAACTTTATCCCGTTGCATCAATACACAACCAAGCCCTTGTATCGATGCGTCACAATAAACCACGAAGTCATCCGTGCCCTCGGGCAGTGAGAGAATAGGCGCGCTGCAAAGCCTATCCTTTAAGTACTGAAAAGCGGTCTCTTGCGTATTACCCCATCTGTAAACGACACTTTTCTGTGTAAGCATAGTGAGTGGTTGCGCGATCTTGGAGAAGTCTTTAATAAATCGCCTGTAGTAACCTGCCAAACCCAAGAATTGGCGTATTTCTGTCGGTGTACGTGGTGCTGGCCAGTTTCTGATCGAATCAACCTTGGATGGATCGACATGAATCCCATCCTTGTTTACCACATGGCCTAAGAAGTGGACTTCACGAAGCCAGAAGTCGCATTTTGAAAACTTTGCGTACAGTTGCTCTTTTCGAAGAAGTTCCAAGATAATACGTAGATGCTGCTCGTGCTCCTCCTGACTCTTGGAGTAAATCAAAATGTCGTCGATGAAGACGATAACAAATTTATCAAGATAAGGTTTGCACACCCTGTTCATAAGATCCATGAAGACTGCAGGCGCGTTCGTAAGCCCGAATGGCATGACAAGAAACTCGTAATGACCGTAGCGAGTTCTGAAAGCGGTTTTAGAGACGTCCTCATCCCGGACTCTCAGCTGATGATACCCAGACCTCAAATCGATCTTGGAATAGTAACACGACCCTTGCAACTGGTCGAATAAGTCATCTATGCGTGGAAGAGGATAACGGTTCTTCACCGTCACCTTGTTGAGTTCACGGTAGTCGATGCACATCCTGAACGTACCGTCTTTCTTCTTCACAAATAACACTGGAGCTCCCCAAGGCGAAGAGCTTGGACGAATAAAGCCCTTTTCCAAGAGCTCTTGCAGCTGTTTCGACAGTTCTTCCAGTTCGGTTGGAGCTAAACGATATGGTGCGCGGGCTATTGGCGCTGCTCCTGGAGCTAATTCAATCTGAAACTCGACTTGACGATGAGGAGGTAAGCCAGGTAAATCTTCAGGAAACACTTGAGGAAAATCACGCACAACTGGTATATCCTCCAGCTTCTTTTCCTTTGCTGATGCGTCAGTGACAAGTGCCAGAATGGCAGTATGTCCCTTTCGTAAACATTTCTGCGCCTTTAAGTAAGAGATGATGCCAACCACAGCACCACTCTTGTCACCTTGTACTTCGAGAGGTTCTTGACTGGAGCGAGGAATACGAATAACTTTTTCCTTGCATAAGATCTCTGCGTGATGTTGAGATAACCAATCCATGCCGATGACGACGTCGAAGCTACCCAAGACTATGGGTATAAGATCAATCGTGAAAGTCTGACCCGCTAGAACAATGCTACAACCCTTGACTACATGAGCGGCTTCTACACTTTTACCATTTGCTAGTTCTACGACGTGTTTAGTGTCTAGAGGTGTTGGTGTACGTTTTAATAAGTTACTCATTTTCATGGACATATAACTTGTATCAGCACCCGAATCAAATAAGACAGTAACGTAAATATCGTCGAGAAGGAACTTACCCATAACCACGTTAGGATCATTCACTGCATCTCCTCGACCCAACACAAATGCTCGACCACGAGCTTCATTGCCGTTGTTGTTGTTGTTGTTGTTGTTGCCCCCATTATTGTTGTTATGGTTTCCGTTGCCCTGATGGTTGTTGTTGCGGTTCTGGTTCAACTGTGGGCAATCGCGTTTGAAGTGACCTTCAGCCCCACACTTATAACACCCCCTGTTGCCCTGTTGCTGATTCTGCTGATTCTGTGGAGCTGGTTGCTGAGGCTGCTGATTCTGATTTGCAGGGCGAGCGCTTCTACAATCTTTGGCCTCGTGACCCATCTTTAAACACCTTTGACAACGGCCCTTATTGCACTGGCCGCTGTGATGCCTGTTGCAGTTGTTACACTTTGGAAGGTTTCCTCGATACCCTCCCTGTCTGTGGCTGCTCGATGAGTGCTGACTGGGACTTTGGTAACTATCCGTCTTTCGCTGCTGAGACTGTGACTGTACCGATGCTGATCCCTTGCTAGAATCCCCCTCCCATTTTCTCTTACTTTCGCTGGGAGTGGCAAGTGTAGTAGTAGCAGTAGCGGTAGCGGTAGCACTGATACGCTTTGGCAGTTTGCCCTGGTCTACTGCCTGATCTGTGATGCGATGAGCGAGGCGCTGAATTTCCTGGATGTTGTTGAGGTTAGCCGAGGTAACGTGGCTCTGTATTTCTGGTGCCAAACCTTTGAGATACAACTCAATTCGCTTGTATGGAGGGTCCACCATAGTTGGACATAACACAGCCAACTCATTCGATCTTTTGGTGTAAGCTTCGATTTCCGAACCAACCATTTTCAAGTTATACAACTCGTCCTCCAACTTGTGAATGTCTTCTCTAGTGCAGTATTCCCTCTTGATCAGTTCTTTAAATTCATTCCAGGGTGTGGCGTTAGCAGCTGCCAACCCTAAGATCTGCACTTGTGCGTTCCACCAAGTGAGCGCAATCCCTTCAAGTGTGCCAGTGGCGAACTTCACCCTGCGAGCCTCAGGGCATTCGCACATTTCGAAAACCGACTCGAGCTTTTCAAACCAGTGGAGGAGTCCAACTGCTCCCTCCGTGCCACTGAACGAACTGGGACGACATTCCATGAAATTCTTGAAGGTGCACCCAGGTTGTTGCTGAGCGGGTTGACCTATTGTGTACGAATAGGGCAAAGTTAAGTACGAGAATTAATGTAGGATCTAAAGATCCTAGTGTCTATACTGCAGGGTATACTACCTGCTTGGGCGGCTGCAACTGCCGCAGCAACGAGAGCCTCTAGCTGGGCTTGAGTCATGGTAATTCGTGCGGCCATTGATCTTCACATCAAAGGCAACATTAGTGAGAAAGGTTCGCGAATAGTGCGATGACAGAAGAGTGTAAGCACATAAGTATTCTCATGCAATGTCAAGTTGTGAGCAAAGTAATGTAAGCATACTACGAGCAAAGTTCTATGCAAATTCTAGCATGTAGGCAATAAACATAAACCTTATTACCTAGGAAGTTGAGTCTTACACGTGGAGCGAAGCGTCGTTGTGGATCGTTGAGAGCACTGTTCTGGTTATAGTCTGGTTTTAATAAAACGTTTTCCCATATTAAAACCAAGTTCTCTATAACCAATGGCTCTGATACCAATCTGTCACACCCCCAAAATCCACCTGCGGAGTATCACCGCTTGGGAGCGTGACTGACCAGGATCAAGCCACCAATCATACAGAACATTGTATAAAGTAAAAGTAAACACATTATAATCCAACCCATTTCCATATGAAAGGTGTTTCCAAAACGTAAGTAAGTTAACATTGTTTAGCGGAAGCGTATTATTGTAAAACCCATAGCAAGTAAGTATCAAACATCAAAAGTGTTTAACAAGGTGATCACGATCCAAGTCCCACAACGACCAGCTCCTCCGTGTGCAAGCTCCAAGTACCTAACGATCTGCAAGGCATGTAACAGAATGGTCAACAAACTAGTTGAGCGAGTTCACAGTAAGTAAATGTGTAACAGTAAGTAACAGGTGGCTCTACAGGGCCGATAGTAAGTTATGCTGGTGGGGGCTTCCCATGTTAAGTGACCACTAGACTATTCATATTATTATCCCTGTTCTTCGTCCGAGAACAGAAGTGTGTATAAAGTGTGCGTAGGTTTTACGCACGTATCCTTCGTAACCTGAGGATAGAAGTAAGTAATGCGTACACGTAGGTTTTACGTGCGTATCCTTCGTAACCGAGGATAGAATGGCATGTGAACCCGTAGGTGTTATCCCAACCTACGTAACCGTCCTGACATCCGAGGACATGATAGGTGATAGTCTAGTAAAGCATATGTACGTTCCTTTCAATAATAACCTTTAACCCATTCCCACAACCCGGGAATCCCATGCCTTAGTAGGAGTGTGAACTCACCTTGGTTTGCTCGGTATGCTAAGTTATGCACTCACAAGTAATTAATCACGTCCTAGTGTATGCACGTATAACAAATCAGTTCATGTTCGAAATGATACGCATGCAATTAATTGTTCACATAGCAGTCAGTTTGCATATCAGCACGGCACGTAGTATTGCACGTTCATCACTAAGCATGGCATGTCAATTAAATCAACATATGTTCCACTGTTCAAACATTATTCAAAACCCTAGTATCCTTCGACTCATACTATCATCTTTCGAAAACAAGTGTCACAATGATCCTTCGGACCGAATGTCATGTTTCGGACCATGACATCTTTCGGTCCAAACTATCTTTCGGTCCAACTATCTGTCGGTCAACCAGTATCCTTCGGTCAACTATGGTTCGATCAGATTATGGTTCGGTCAAACTACCATGGTTCGAGCCATTGATATCTTTCGGTCATGGCAGTTACGTTTTATCCATTAACACAATTTCACTAATCAGTTATTGTCAACAGGATCAAACAAGCATAATCACAAGGTTTCGCTCAAGAACCCTAATCTGATTAACAAGCATAACACTTTATCCTATACGATTCCGTTTTCAAGAACAGTGAACAATAACAATCCGTAGTGTATACATCACAACCAATCCACAAGCTTTATCATTAACCCTAATCACAACAGATCCAATTTACATACAAATCCGATGAACATCCAAATCCTACCAATCATGCACAACCGATTAACATACAACCCTAGTATCTTTCAAAACATCCATACTAACCGATCACGATATGAACAATTCGATTAACATATATCCGATTAGTATACGTATCCGGTTAATCATACAGTCAACATATTGCAAGTAAATTGGTAAATCATGAAATCACATACACCTTAAATACTAACCGGAATTGAAAGCAAAAAGGGAATCGTTCAGCAAGAAATCTCCGGTTGTTTGTGATTGCCGTCACACACACAATGAAAACTAGGGTTCTTCGAAAAACTGCCGACTTGCATGTAATACTCGTACATAAACATTTTACATGAATGGGCCAAGCCCATTAGAATAACTGGGCCGAAGGATATGTTTCGAGATTCATCATTCCGAAGGATGATCTTTCGGATCGAAGGATGTGTTTCGACATCCTTCGATTCATGCATTATGTTTCGTGGAACATCCTTCGTAAGTTGGGCCATGTTTCACACTAACTAGTTAACACATAATACAAGTTTCACAATATGGCAATCAAATGTGCAATTAAGCAATTAGTCAATACATGTTCGTGTAATGCATATGAAATCAAATCTTGGAATTTCGAGTTGTCACAATTTGGGTTGTGTGCTTACCATACATACACGTAACACATAAAGCACATAACATTTCATAAAATCATTAAATAGTAAACTTTCACATAAGCACGTAAAGTTACAAGATAAGTCTAAAGTTCGAGTTGTCACATTTTAGATAACAACAACAACATATAATAATAAGACCCAAAAAATAAAACAAAAACAGAATTTGTCCTATGTTCTTTGTCTAGACTCGGAACTCGAAGAATGTGCAATTCGTGCACTGAGACTAAACACAAAAGGCTAGTGTTTAATTCACTCAGTGTTGGCTCTGATACCAACCTGTCACACCCCTAATTTCCACGTGTCACCGGCGGGCCCGGTGGGGGATTATCGTGACGTAGTTGATATTATCATAGTCAAACAACACAAATTATAATGCACAGCGAAAGCAAAGATAGATTCATTTCAACTTAAATTATTGTAATATTCGAGTATCACAAAATGTCGAAATAGAATCCACAGGCTGAATCAAAATAAAAAGGAAACTTCATTTCAACAGACTTCATGCATCCTAAGCTTGCGAGACTTCTATGGATGCTTAAGGAGTGACCAGCCTATTACGCGTAGTACCTGCACTTAGTCTTTTTGGAAAATACGTCAGTTTACACTGTTAAATACAATTTAACTGACTCATTTTAAAAACGTTTAAAATTGATTTAAATGCACGTGGCATAAAACTTTTTATAACTTGGGATAATTATTTGCTTAATAATCTTGTAAAAGAATTACATGTTCATTCTGCGTTCAGTAGCCCGGGATCGTTCCGGGTTAAGGATTAATAGACACACCACTTAATATAATTCCGCCGCGAGACTTCTCTCGTACCGACGATTATATATGTTATACAGCGCTACGGGTGTACGCCTACACCCGAGTGCTAAGGTCGTGGCCATTCTTTGAATGATGCCAAGGATATCCGGGACATGGTCATTAAGCCCCCAAAGGCGTTAAACAAACAAAACAGCATTTTCAAACGGGTTCATTTGACTGCACATAACCAAGACCGGTTATGGTCAATTTCCCGACCAAGCGGTATTTTATATACCGTACCCCAAGCCCGTATAGGGAAAATAAGTTAAACGTATTTACCTGAGCAAGTATAAACCAAATATAACGAGTGCAAGTAGCTTTTACTGGGCTCCTAGATCTGGAAATTAAGGTTTTAATAACCTATTAGAATCCTAACGAGTCTTAAGCTTAGACCGGTTAGTTTTATATAAAGATTACGGTTTTAAACACACAATAAGGCGAAAACCGTTTTAGAATGTGGTTTTGTCCCAACAAGCTTGCACACTTGTTTTATATGGGTAACATAATCACATTCTGGATTTTGAGACCGAAAAGATATGGTTTGACCTGTTTCGGCTAAAATGGCCAAACTAGTCACTTAAGCCGATCCGAATGCGTATAATGCGTAACGAGTAACCATAGGAGTCAAATACAAGTTTCTGAAGTCAATATGCTTAAAATATGTTGTGATATCAGAATGATATCTTCCATTATGCCCCAAATGATTTTAAACCAAAACTATGCCTCATAAGGGCGTTTTGGTCATTTTATAAGGTGTAAAAGGGTTAAAATGATAACATGAGTTACAGGTCTGAATATATTAGTAAATATACTTAATTTACTAAGTTATAACAGTAGGGTATCAAATTTATGTGAAATTTATTATCTTTAACCTTACTATGCACCATAGGGGCATTTTGGTAATTTCACATATGCCTAAAAGGTCAATTCTGGAATTCTGAGTTCAAAACATTTGCCTTCTGTTTAAAATATAAAAGTATACTAATTACATCAGTAGGTTCAAACCCTTATGCTAAATAAGGTTCTAGTGCACACTTATGTGTAAAAAAATGCCTAAAAAGGCGATTTGGAGCCATTTCCGGGTTTTCTGTAAAAAGCTGATATTTTTAATATTCCAGAAGGCTCAAAATAATTTATTTATCATATCAAATCAGTAGGAATTGGTTTGAGGTCAAAAGGATTTGTAAAACTCAATTTATGGCTAAAAAGGGCAAAACCGGCATAAACCGAATTAATCTTAGAATACTAAGTTATGCTCAACCTAAAAATAAATAAAAATCTCCAAAAATCCCAAAAATATTATTTTATAACAGTGGGTAAAAAGTTTGGTATAAAAATCTGGGTTTTAATAGACTATACGTAATTTACGCCATTTAATTAGCAAAGAAGCTCATAATTACGCTATTGAGCATAACTCTTAATCTAGACCTCAAACTGACTTCAAATTTTGGGTGCAAGTTTATAAATCAGTAGCTATGGTGCCTACCCTTTTACATTTTCAAAAATCCCGTTTTAAGGTCAAATGGGCATAATGGTCAACATATAAGCGATTAACGGAAACATGCATGTGAATAGGATATCTAATGAACCAAGTTGTATAATCTCAGAGAGTTATACCAACATGTAAATAGGTTCAAAAGAAGCTCTAAGGCAATCCTAATCTTGGCTTAAACGGGTCAGAACTGAAAGTCAAAGCAGAAGTCAAACTTTGCGACTTTCGGTTCCAAACCGAGCCTAAACTGAAAATTGTCGAGTTGAACATGTTCTTATATTAATTACCAAGTTATTTTAATGATTAAACAGGTTGCATGCATCCTACATTGCTAATTATGTATTAATTCGCAAATGACCTTTCTGTTGACTTTTTATAGCAAGCTTTGACTCGACAATTGACATGTTTAGAGTGGGAATCAGGAAATACCCTTTTAGGGGTTTATTACCCACATAATTACCTACTTAAAGGTATTTTTAATTCGTGATTTGACAGAGCACATTTTAATTAATCACGAAGTCAAACTTTAATTACGACGGTTTGACTTTTAGCTAATTAACTAAGCTAAAACGAATTAGGAAGGGTTAAGGACACTTACTAGAGTCCTAATTAGGATTAGGGATGCTAAGGAAGAGTGCTTGCTGTCCAGAGAGCTCCAGAAGTAAACTTGTGAACTTTGCAAGTGAATGATCAACTTGTTCACAACTTGGAAGCTCTTATATAGCAATTTTGATGCAACAAGATGGTGCCAAACAAGTCTATAGGTGATCCCAGATGAGTCCAAGTGCCCCCTATGCATGAAATACCATTGGGGCAGCCCCTGGTATATAAAACAAGCTTTTAAAGTCGGTTAACAGGTCTGACTGGCAGCTGTGCATGAAATTCTGTCACTGGCACCCTGACGCGGCCCGCCTGAGGATATAGGGAATTCTAACGCGGGCCGCCTGACCTGTCTGATCAGTCAACAAGTTTTTAAATATTGCAATTTCAGTCCCTGGTCCTTTGAAACGTGGTTTTGAGCTTCTAAATTGCATTTCCAGCTTTCTAACTTGATTTTAAGGGCCTTGGGACTTTTACTAACTTGGTTAAGTCCTTGACTAACCTTGTAACCACTCATAAGGCCATAGAATTCAACGTTGACGCTTTTAACCCCTCGAACACGAATTTGATCATAACTTTCTCATACGATAACGAAACTTTATGAAATTTTAACCACATATTTTAATGAGTATATTTTATCGTTACAAAGCTTCGGGTCTGCCAAAAGGTCACTCAGAGGTATACTTTGCACATGTTGACACTTTTAACCCCTGTAGTTTGTAATTCCTCACTTTCCTTTATGTTTCGCTTCGTATGATCCATGATTTATTCGTTGGAAGGTAAAAACATTATGTAGGGCTATTTTAGAATATATTTATCCATTGTTGACACTTTGGACCCTTATATTCACATAGTTTTCCTGTTTGTCAACTTTAGTCCCTCCAAAGTATTCTTTCTTACGTTTAGAGCTTATGACACGTGTTTATACTTTATTGGACACAAATTTTCAAGGTGTTACATTGACGGGTTGGATGTGAATGCTCATATATGGTTATATTAACTAGAGTAAACTGCCAAAATTGTCCTTGAGGTTTGATCACTTTAGTCCAAAACTTAAACCTTTTGAATTTGAGTTCCTGTGGTTTCAATTTTGTTGTCATTTTCATTGAAAATCAAAACTTGGTCGGATTTTTCAGTTAACATACAACTTTTTTTTTGTCCTTTTCCTCCCTTTTAATTAAGGAAAAATGGTCTTTTAACGTTTTATTATAACAAATTATAAAAATCTGACCATTTTTTCCTTTATTAAAAGGGAGAAAAAAGAGGAAAAAAACGTGTATGTTAACTGAATAGTCTGACCAGATTTTGCTTTTGGATGAAAATAGCAAAAAACTGAAATAAAAGGGACCCAGATTCAAGAGGTTTGAGTTTTGTAATAAAATGCTAAAAATGACCAAACCTTAGGGACTCTTTTGACAGTTTACTCTATTTATTACTTATACAACCTTTGTTTCGATGGCGTCCAAGCCCTCGCTCTCCGTTGCTAGTGATTTTCTTATTATTCATATAAGTTTTTTTATAATTTTAGTAAAGAAAAGTTATAATATTCTATTATTAAACAGTTTATAGTTATATTTTATACCTAAAAATTTGTTATTTTAATTTTATTAAAATACAAAACAGTTATTAATTTTCATTTCTTTCCACCAAAACTTTTAATTTCCCTCTAATTTCATGTGTTCCCTCCCTAGTTTCCATTCAAAATTTTGATTTTCTCTCCAAAATCCTCTCATTTCCCAACGTGGAAAGCTGCAAATGCGGGAAGCGTCGAAAAGAACGGGATGGAGTGGAAACCGATGATGGAAGTTAACTATATGTTGAGTCTTGATCTTTGTTTTGTTGTGTTGTGCGCTTTTGCAATAACAAGAAGACCTTGAATCAGCATCTAGAAACCTTCTTAATCTCACGATCGCATCGCAGGCGGGAATTAGTATATCATGGTTAGTTTTATACCATGTTGCTCCATTCTCACTTAGTAGTCATCTCTTCCTTTGATCTTCTCTAAGTTTTCGATTTTGTTAAGCGAATTATCAATGGCAGACACAGAGAGGTTTGCATTTCAAGTGGAGATCAACCGGCAATCGATTCTCATAACCAAAATCGTTTACGTTAACAAGTGGATCTTTTTTTACGTGAGCTCTTTAGTAACTCATCCAATGTAACTTTTTTTTTTAATTTATGTATTTGTATAATGTTGTTATACTTTTTTTTCTATTTGTCGTATCAATTGTATCGACTGGTTTGCTCTGTTTCCAAATCCATGTAAGTGGTACTTTCGTAAAAAAAAAATCTAATGGTATTTGTCATTCATTAGTAATGTTTGACTTAAGCTCTCAATATAGGTTATTAGCATATATGTATTTATGTTTCCATGTTCTTGGTTGTATATTAACATATTATGAAAAGTAAACAGGCATCACATGTGATAAAAAGAAATATAACATTTATTTGCTAATTGATTGTAGTATAAGGTAATGGTAACAGTTGCATAAAACATATTTGAAGTTATGTTGGATGGTTGATGGATTTTGACCTGAAGATATGGTTTATTAAGACACACCTATCTTGTTTTCTTATTTTTTTAATTTTGAATTTATTAGATAGATGAAATACATATGCGTCTCTATTTACTTGATGCCATATATTCTTAGTCCTTTAACTTTGTGTTCCCTGACAGTTGAAATCGTAGTTGCAAGATTTGTGTTTGAGGAGGAAGATTTTGTGAGGGCTTTGGAAGTTAAAATTGATAACATCTCGAGGGATTGGAAAGGTATGGTTCATTGTTGTTAGTATTAATGATTTGCACAATAAATTAGGAAATTGAAACGATAGTTTTTATCCTAAGGCTACACGGTATGCCCACGTCCTCCCTCCCGTTCCCACCCGGCGACGGCAGGTACACCATACCCCCGTCCCCGTTCCTTTCGTCGGTATTCGGACGTTGGCGACGGATCGATTTGTGGGCCCCCATAATGAAAAGTTACCGTTTAAAAAAAATCAAATTTTCTTTTTTCAAAAAAAAAAAAAACAAACGGTCATACTTTTAAATATATATATATATATATATATATATATATATATATCATTTACACCTCCATTCACAAATCTAACCCAAAATTTCATCTCTCTCAATTATTTTTTATAAATCTTCTCCCACTTTTATAAACATCATACTCTATAGAAAATGGAACCCTTCAACAACCGGAAAAATCCGAACAACCCGAACAATCCCAAGCCGAAACGCTCGATGTTGAAAAAACTTCAAAACGACATCATGAAGAAGAATAATATTATTTAAGTCTATGTTTGTTTTTTTTTAAGTTTATGTTTTGTTTTAAATTTATGGAATGTGGTTTTAATATTAATGAAAATATTTTGTTAGTTTATATTTTAAATGTTAAAAAAATAGAAGATTAAAAAATATATATAGAAATGGTGGGGAGGACTATGACTAGGACCATCCTCGCATACCCTGTAGTTCAAGGTGATGGAGCATCTTTGGGAGGACTATGACGTGGCGCCTACGTGGCGGATGGTCCTCCAAGGATGGGATGTCACCATACCCTCTAGCCTAATTTGGTATGATGAAAATTTCTATGTGAGGTGACGGATGGTCCTCCAAGGATGGGATGTCACCATACCCTCTAGCCTAATTTGGTATGATGAAAATTTCTATGTGAGGTATGTGAATTGGATAAGTTGCGACTAGTGTTGGGTTGATTTTATATGCTGCACAACATCTTGAGGTTGCAATTTATTCATCTATATTTTTTTCTTTTTCATAATGGTTATGAGTAATTTGTTTTAGAAATAATGGAACGAGCATGTTTTTTAGACAATTTTTCATTTACATATTGGGGCTCATATGTGTATTCACATCTCACGTCTTGGCTTTTGGTCGTAAACGCTTAAGAGCGCCTCACGCGTTTGAAACGGAGAATGTGTCAAGTGCCAACGAATGTTAAACTTATATTTTTGATGTATTAACTTACATGGAGTTATATTTTCTTGTAATTTCTTAGAACTTGCAAAAAGTAGTAATGTTTTACTAACGTAATTTTGGTATTTTATTAATTATAGGACCAACGGTTGAGGAAGACGCAACTGAGTTGGAAGAAGAAACAAACATTCTATAACGGAGGAAATGAAGAAAATATAAATGCAAAATTATATGCTGAAACTTTATGATGCAACGGAGTTGGAAGAAGAAAGAAACATTCTACAACAGAGAAAATGAAGAAGATATAAATGCAAGATTATACATTGAAACTTTATTGTATTGTTTTTGGATAATTTGCATCTTCATTGTGCTACATTTGGATAAGTTAGGAAATTTTCTTTTATTTGGCTACATTTGTTATGGAGAAGTTGGAAATTTTTATATTTATTTTGATTTGAGTATAATGCTCACAGAAAATAAAATAACATGTAAATTCTAAACAAAATCAATAGCAAAAAGTTTCCTAAACACATAGCTATATCATAGCAAAAAAGAAAAAAAATTAGTAGCAAAAATCAAACAAAATTGGTAGAAAAGTTTGTAGCTATTTCATAGTGGAATTGGTAGTTTTAAGCTAAAATCTATAACAAACTTCGTAGCTAAAGTATATTGCAAAATTTTGTAGCTAAATATTCTATAGCTAAAACGTTAGTAGCAAATTCTGTAGCTAACATTTTCGTAGCAAAAGTTCCATAGCAAAATTTAGCAAAAGTTCCATAGTAAAATTTTGTAGTTAATATTCTGTGGCTAAAAATTAGTAGCAAAAGCCGTAGCTAACATTTTCGTAGCAAAAATCGTAACTAAAACAGCTACGTTCCTTTTTTAGCTAAGTTCGTCGCAAACATGATTCCCGTAGCTAAAATTCGTAGCAAACTAATTCGCGACGGGACTTGTAGCTACGAACCAAATCCGTAGCAAATTCGTAGCCAAAGCACCCCTATTTATAGCCTGAACAGAAGCCCGGCCACAGCCCTGTGTCCAGCGGACACGCACTGTGGCCATCCTTTTCTCTTCCTTCGTTAAATGCATTTGTCAGCAGAGGGCTCAACACTGTCCGGTGGGCACGGCCCCGCGTGCAGAAGCGTATCTGTACTACCAAGATTCTGCGTATCTTAGCGTTGACCATGTCCCGTGCTGAGCTGGGCATGCCCCCGTGGTAGGCGTAGAAGCTTCTTCAGCTTTGTCTTTTCTGCAGGTGGCGTGCTCAGTGGGCACGACCAGTGGTTAGTCTTCTGTTTCTTGTTTTTTTGCCTTTGGGAATGTTGCCGAGGGGTCGGACATGTTACGTTTATCCCTTTTCTTTGTATTTATGTAATATAATATAATATAATACTATATAATAGGGTGTCGTTCGGATTTAAAGTCCAAATTTCTTAAAAAATATAAAAAATCATAAACCACTATAATTTCAGCCATAAAACATACCCCAAACTCATAAATTACAGAGTGAAGATTACTAATGCATCATATTGAAAACCTAATATATGAAAACTTCACACATCATTGTAAAAATATAATATAAAAGACAACATGCCAATCAATGTAAAACACATTAATATTTGTAATTCCATAATCAGAGCCTTATAATTCAAAACATAACACAAAACCCACATATATAATGTTTTACTAATCTTCATTATATTATATTATATTATATTATATTATATGTGAGGTTTCGGTGTCTTTTATAACTTTTTACATTTTTTAGGAAATTTAGATTTTGTATCCAACTCCTAGCCTATATATCATAATATATAACTACTAGTCTTAAGCCCCCTATGATGTGGGGCAGAGGGCGTAAAACCATGCTAGCAATTTTGGGAGGTGTGAACCAGTAAAAACCGGAAAAAAACATAAAACAAAAACACTAATTTCGAAGACAAAGTGACTCATCTGACTTAAAACGTATATAAAATTGAATTCACACCGACAATATGATAACTTTAAAACCTTTTTAACGTTTGGGAGTAGAAAAGATAATGGGTAAAAGAAAAAAAATAGAATAATTAAATCATAGGAGTTCCAAATGAGAGTTTAAGCAAAAAGTGAAATTAGGTAAAACAAAAAAAATAGAATAATTAAACCATAGTCCAAATGAGAGTTTACCCAAAAAGTGAAATAGAATAAAAGACAAAATAGTCAATATTCTGTTTCAAATTAATATATATAATTAACTAAAAGTATTTTTACATATAATTTAGTTATATTTTTTATTATTTTATAAATCAAATAGAATAAGAGATGATGCCAACCACAGCACCACTCTTGTCACCTTGTACTTCGAGAGGTTCTTGACTGGAGCGAGGAATACGAATAACTTTTTCCTTGCATAAGATCTCTGCGTGATGTTGAGATAACCAATCCATGCCGATGACGACGTCGAAGCTACCCAAGACTATGGGTATAAGATCAATCGTGAAAGTCTGACCCGCTAGAACAATGCTACAACCCTTGACTACATGAGCGGCTTCTACACTTTTACCATTTGCTAGTTCTACGACGTGTTTAGTGTCTAGAGGTGTTGGTGTACGTTTTAATAAGTTACTCATTTTCATGGACATATAACTTGTATCAGCACCCGAATCAAATAAGACAGTAACGTAAATATCGTCGAGAAGGAACTTACCCATAACCACGTTAGGATCATTCACTGCATCTCCTCGACCCAACACAAATGCTCGACCACGAGCTTCATTGCCGTTGTTGTTGTTGTTGTTGTTGTTGTTGCCCCCATTATTGTTGTTATGGTTTCCGTTGCCCTGATGGTTGTTGTTGCGGTTCTGGTTCAACTGTGGGCAATCGCGTTTGAAGTGACCTTCAGCCCCACACTTATAACACCCCCTGTTGCCCTGTTGCTGATTCTGCTGATTCTGTGGAGCTGGTTGCTGAGGCTGCTGATTCTGATTTGCAGGGCGAGCGCTTCTACAATCTTTGGCCTCGTGACCCATCTTTAAACACCTTTGACAACGGCCCTTATTGCACTGGCCGCTGTGATGCCTGTTGCAGTTGTTACACTTTGGAAGGTTTCCTCGATACCCTCCCTGTCTGTGGCTGCTCGATGAGTGCTGACTGGGACTTTGGTAACTATCCGTCTTTCGCTGCTGAGACTGTGACTGTACCGATGCTGATCCCTTGCTAGAATCCCCCTCCCATTTTCTCTTACTTTCGCTGGGAGTGGCAAGTGTAGTAGTAGCAGTAGCGGTAGCGGTAGCACTGATACGCTTTGGCAGTTTGCCCTGGTCTACTGCCTGATCTGTGATGCGATGAGCGAGGCGCTGAATTTCCTGGATGTTGTTGAGGTTAGCCGAGGTAACGTGGCTCTGTATTTCTGGTGCCAAACCTTTGAGATACAACTCAATTCGCTTGTATGGAGGGTCCACCATAGTTGGACATAACACAGCCAACTCATTCGATCTTTTGGTGTAAGCTTCGATTTCCGAACCAACCATTTTCAAGTTATACAACTCGTCCTCCAACTTGTGAATGTCTTCTCTAGTGCAGTATTCCCTCTTGATCAGTTCTTTAAATTCATTCCAGGGTGTGGCGTTAGCAGCTGCCAACCCTAAGATCTGCACTTGTGCGTTCCACCAAGTGAGCGCAATCCCTTCAAGTGTGCCAGTGGCGAACTTCACCCTGCGAGCCTCAGGGCATTCGCACATTTCGAAAACCGACTCGAGCTTTTCAAACCAGTGGAGGAGTCCAACTGCTCCCTCCGTGCCACTGAACGAACTGGGACGACATTCCATGAAATTCTTGAAGGTGCACCCAGGTTGTTGCTGAGCGGGTTGACCTATTGTGTACGAATAGGGCAAAGTTAAGTACGAGAATTAATGTAGGATCTAAAGATCCTAGTGTCTATACTGCAGGGTATACTACCTGCTTGGGCGGCTGCAACTGCCGCAGCAACGAGAGCCTCTAGCTGGGCTTGAGTCATGGTAATTCGTGCGGCCATTGATCTTCACATCAAAGGCAACATTAGTGAGAAAGGTTCGCGAATAGTGCGATGACAGAAGAGTGTAAGCACATAAGTATTCTCATGCAATGTCAAGTTGTGAGCAAAGTAATGTAAGCATACTACGAGCAAAGTTCTATGCAAATTCTAGCATGTAGGCAATAAACATAAACCTTATTACCTAGGAAGTTGAGTCTTACACGTGGAGCGAAGCGTCGTTGTGGATCGTTGAGAGCACTGTTCTGGTTATAGTCTGGTTTTAATAAAACGTTTTCCCATATTAAAACCAAGTTCTCTATAACCAATGGCTCTGATACCAATCTGTCACACCCCCAAAATCCACCTGCGGAGTATCACCGCTTGGGAGCGTGACTGACCAGGATCAAGCCACCAATCATACAGAACATTGTATAAAGTAAAAGTAAACACATTATAATCCAACCCATTTCCATATGAAAGGTGTTTCCAAAACGTAAGTAAGTTAACATTGTTTAGCGGAAGCGTATTATTGTAAAACCCATAGCAAGTAAGTATCAAACATCAAAAGTGTTTAACAAGGTGATCACGATCCAAGTCCCACAACGACCAGCTCCTCCGTGTGCAAGCTCCAAGTACCTAACGATCTGCAAGGCATGTAACAGAATGGTCAACAAACTAGTTGAGCGAGTTCACAGTAAGTAAATGTGTAACAGTAAGTAACAGGTGGCTCTACAGGGCCGATAGTAAGTTATGCTGGTGGGGGCTTCCCATGTTAAGTGACCACTAGACTATTCATATTATTATCCCTGTTCTTCGTCCGAGAACAGAAGTGTGTATAAAGTGTGCGTAGGTTTTACGCACGTATCCTTCGTAACCTGAGGATAGAAGTAAGTAATGCGTACACGTAGGTTTTACGTGCGTATCCTTCGTAACCGAGGATAGAATGGCATGTGAACCCGTAGGTGTTATCCCAACCTACGTAACCGTCCTGACATCCGAGGACATGATAGGTGATAGTCTAGTAAAGCATATGTACGTTCCTTTCAATAATAACCTTTAACCCATTCCCACAACCCGGGAATCCCATGCCTTAGTAGGAGTGTGAACTCACCTTGGTTTGCTCGGTATGCTAAGTTATGCACTCACAAGTAATTAATCACGTCCTAGTGTATGCACGTATAACAAATCAGTTCATGTTCGAAATGATACGCATGCAATTAATTGTTCACATAGCAGTCAGTTTGCATATCAGCACGGCACGTAGTATTGCACGTTCATCACTAAGCATGGCATGTCAATTAAATCAACATATGTTCCACTGTTCAAACATTATTCAAAACCCTAGTATCCTTCGACTCATACTATCATCTTTCGAAAACAAGTGTCACAATGATCCTTCGGACCGAATGTCATGTTTCGGACCATGACATCTTTCGGTCCAAACTATCTTTCGGTCCAACTATCTGTCGGTCAACCAGTATCCTTCGGTCAACTATGGTTCGATCAGATTATGGTTCGGTCAAACTACCATGGTTCGAGCCATTGATATCTTTCGGTCATGGCAGTTACGTTTTATCCATTAACACAATTTCACTAATCAGTTATTGTCAACAGGATCAAACAAGCATAATCACAAGGTTTCGCTCAAGAACCCTAATCTGATTAACAAGCATAACACTTTATCCTATACGATTCCGTTTTCAAGAACAGTGAACAATAACAATCCGTAGTGTATACATCACAACCAATCCACAAGCTTTATCATTAACCCTAATCACAACAGATCCAATTTACATACAAATCCGATGAACATCCAAATCCTACCAATCATGCACAACCGATTAACATACAACCCTAGTATCTTTCAAAACATCCATACTAACCGATCACGATATGAACAATTCGATTAACATATATCCGATTAGTATACGTATCCGGTTAATCATACAGTCAACATATTGCAAGTAAATTGGTAAATCATGAAATCACATACACCTTAAATACTAACCGGAATTGAAAGCAAAAAGGGAATCGTTCAGCAAGAAATCTCCGGTTGTTTGTGATTGCCGTCACACACACAATGAAAACTAGGGTTCTTCGAAAAACTGCCGACTTGCATGTAATACTCGTACATAAACATTTTACATGAATGGGCCAAGCCCATTAGAATAACTGGGCCGAAGGATATGTTTCGAGATTCATCATTCCGAAGGATGATCTTTCGGATCGAAGGATGTGTTTCGACATCCTTCGATTCATGCATTATGTTTCGTGGAACATCCTTCGTAAGTTGGGCCATGTTTCACACTAACTAGTTAACACATAATACAAGTTTCACAATATGGCAATCAAATGTGCAATTAAGCAATTAGTCAATACATGTTCGTGTAATGCATATGAAATCAAATCTTGGAATTTCGAGTTGTCACAATTTGGGTTGTGTGCTTACCATACATACACGTAACACATAAAGCACATAACATTTCATAAAATCATTAAATAGTAAACTTTCACATAAGCACGTAAAGTTACAAGATAAGTCTAAAGTTCGAGTTGTCACATTTTAGATAACAACAACAACATATAATAATAAGACCCAAAAAATAAAACAAAAACAGAATTTGTCCTATGTTCTTTGTCTAGACTCGGAACTCGAAGAATGTGCAATTCGTGCACTGAGACTAAACACAAAAGGCTAGTGTTTAATTCACTCAGTGTTGGCTCTGATACCAACCTGTCACACCCCTAATTTCCACGTGTCACCGGCGGGCCCGGTGGGGGATTATCGTGACGTAGTTGATATTATCATAGTCAAACAACACAAATTATAATGCACAGCGAAAGCAAAGATAGATTCATTTCAACTTAAATTATTGTAATATTCGAGTATCACAAAATGTCGAAATAGAATCCACAGGCTGAATCAAAATAAAAAGGAAACTTCATTTCAACAGACTTCATGCATCCTAAGCTTGCGAGACTTCTATGGATGCTTAAGGAGTGACCAGCCTATTACGCGTAGTACCTGCACTTAGTCTTTTTGGAAAATACGTCAGTTTACACTGTTAAATACAATTTAACTGACTCATTTTAAAAACGTTTAAAATTGATTTAAATGCACGTGGCATAAAACTTTTTATAACTTGGGATAATTATTTGCTTAATAATCTTGTAAAAGAATTACATGTTCATTCTGCGTTCAGTAGCCCGGGATCGTTCCGGGTTAAGGATTAATAGACACACCACTTAATATAATTCCGCCGCGAGACTTCTCTCGTACCGACGATTATATATGTTATACAGCGCTACGGGTGTACGCCTACACCCGAGTGCTAAGGTCGTGGCCATTCTTTGAATGATGCCAAGGATATCCGGGACATGGTCATTAAGCCCCCAAAGGCGTTAAACAAACAAAACAGCATTTTCAAACGGGTTCATTTGACTGCACATAACCAAGACCGGTTATGGTCAATTTCCCGACCAAGCGGTATTTTATATACCGTACCCCAAGCCCGTATAGGGAAAATAAGTTAAACGTATTTACCTGAGCAAGTATAAACCAAATATAACGAGTGCAAGTAGCTTTTACTGGGCTCCTAGATCTGGAAATTAAGGTTTTAATAACCTATTAGAATCCTAACGAGTCTTAAGCTTAGACCGGTTAGTTTTATATAAAGATTACGGTTTTAAACACACAATAAGGCGAAAACCGTTTTAGAATGTGGTTTTGTCCCAACAAGCTTGCACACTTGTTTTATATGGGTAACATAATCACATTCTGGATTTTGAGACCGAAAAGATATGGTTTGACCTGTTTCGGCTAAAATGGCCAAACTAGTCACTTAAGCCGATCCGAATGCGTATAATGCGTAACGAGTAACCATAGGAGTCAAATACAAGTTTCTGAAGTCAATATGCTTAAAATATGTTGTGATATCAGAATGATATCTTCCATTATGCCCCAAATGATTTTAAACCAAAACTATGCCTCATAAGGGCGTTTTGGTCATTTTATAAGGTGTAAAAGGGTTAAAATGATAACATGAGTTACAGGTCTGAATATATTAGTAAATATACTTAATTTACTAAGTTATAACAGTAGGGTATCAAATTTATGTGAAATTTATTATCTTTAACCTTACTATGCACCATAGGGGCATTTTGGTAATTTCACATATGCCTAAAAGGTCAATTCTGGAATTCTGAGTTCAAAACATTTGCCTTCTGTTTAAAATATAAAAGTATACTAATTACATCAGTAGGTTCAAACCCTTATGCTAAATAAGGTTCTAGTGCACACTTATGTGTAAAAAAATGCCTAAAAAGGCGATTTGGAGCCATTTCCGGGTTTTCTGTAAAAAGCTGATATTTTTAATATTCCAGAAGGCTCAAAATAATTTATTTATCATATCAAATCAGTAGGAATTGGTTTGAGGTCAAAAGGATTTGTAAAACTCAATTTATGGCTAAAAAGGGCAAAACCGGCATAAACCGAATTAATCTTAGAATACTAAGTTATGCTCAACCTAAAAATAAATAAAAATCTCCAAAAATCCCAAAAATATTATTTTATAACAGTGGGTAAAAAGTTTGGTATAAAAATCTGGGTTTTAATAGACTATACGTAATTTACGCCATTTAATTAGCAAAGAAGCTCATAATTACGCTATTGAGCATAACTCTTAATCTAGACCTCAAACTGACTTCAAATTTTGGGTGCAAGTTTATAAATCAGTAGCTATGGTGCCTACCCTTTTACATTTTCAAAAATCCCGTTTTAAGGTCAAATGGGCATAATGGTCAACATATAAGCGATTAACGGAAACATGCATGTGAATAGGATATCTAATGAACCAAGTTGTATAATCTCAGAGAGTTATACCAACATGTAAATAGGTTCAAAAGAAGCTCTAAGGCAATCCTAATCTTGGCTTAAACGGGTCAGAACTGAAAGTCAAAGCAGAAGTCAAACTTTGCGACTTTCGGTTCCAAACCGAGCCTAAACTGAAAATTGTCGAGTTGAACATGTTCTTATATTAATTACCAAGTTATTTTAATGATTAAACAGGTTGCATGCATCCTACATTGCTAATTATGTATTAATTCGCAAATGACCTTTCTGTTGACTTTTTATAGCAAGCTTTGACTCGACAATTGACATGTTTAGAGTGGGAATCAGGAAATACCCTTTTAGGGGTTTATTACCCACATAATTACCTACTTAAAGGTATTTTTAATTCGTGATTTGACAGAGCACATTTTAATTAATCACGAAGTCAAACTTTAATTACGACGGTTTGACTTTTAGCTAATTAACTAAGCTAAAACGAATTAGGAAGGGTTAAGGACACTTACTAGAGTCCTAATTAGGATTAGGGATGCTAAGGAAGAGTGCTTGCTGTCCAGAGAGCTCCAGAAGTAAACTTGTGAACTTTGCAAGTGAATGATCAACTTGTTCACAACTTGGAAGCTCTTATATAGCAATTTTGATGCAACAAGATGGTGCCAAACAAGTCTATAGGTGATCCCAGATGAGTCCAAGTGCCCCCTATGCATGAAATACCATTGGGGCAGCCCCTGGTATATAAAACAAGCTTTTAAAGTCGGTTAACAGGTCTGACTGGCAGCTGTGCATGAAATTCTGTCACTGGCACCCTGACGCGGCCCGCCTGAGGATATAGGGAATTCTAACGCGGGCCGCCTGACCTGTCTGATCAGTCAACAAGTTTTTAAATATTGCAATTTCAGTCCCTGGTCCTTTGAAACGTG
Organism: Helianthus annuus; assembly: GCF_002127325.2. Classification (NCBI taxonomy): domain Eukaryota; kingdom Viridiplantae; phylum Streptophyta; class Magnoliopsida; order Asterales; family Asteraceae; genus Helianthus; species Helianthus annuus. The sequence goes on along the minus strand of NC_035440.2, from coordinate 18,051,732 downwards.
GTTTTGAGCTTCTAAATTGCATTTCCAGCTTTCTAACTTGATTTTAAGGGCCTTGGGACTTTTACTAACTTGGTTAAGTCCTTGACTAACCTTGTAACCACTCATAAGGCCATAGAATTCAACGTTGACGCTTTTAACCCCTCGAACACGAATTTGATCATAACTTTCTCATACGATAACGAAACTTTATGAAATTTTAACCACATATTTTAATGAGTATATTTTATCGTTACAAAGCTTCGGGTCTGCCAAAAGGTCACTCAGAGGTATACTTTGCACATGTTGACACTTTTAACCCCTGTAGTTTGTAATTCCTCACTTTCCTTTATGTTTCGCTTCGTATGATCCATGATTTATTCGTTGGAAGGTAAAAACATTATGTAGGGCTATTTTAGAATATATTTATCCATTGTTGACACTTTGGACCCTTATATTCACATAGTTTTCCTGTTTGTCAACTTTAGTCCCTCCAAAGTATTCTTTCTTACGTTTAGAGCTTATGACACGTGTTTATACTTTATTGGACACAAATTTTCAAGGTGTTACATTGACGGGTTGGATGTGAATGCTCATATATGGTTATATTAACTAGAGTAAACTGCCAAAATTGTCCTTGAGGTTTGATCACTTTAGTCCAAAACTTAAACCTTTTGAATTTGAGTTCCTGTGGTTTCAATTTTGTTGTCATTTTCATTGAAAATCAAAACTTGGTCGGATTTTTCAGTTAACATACAACTTTTTTTTTGTCCTTTTCCTCCCTTTTAATTAAGGAAAAATGGTCTTTTAACGTTTTATTATAACAAATTATAAAAATCTGACCATTTTTTCCTTTATTAAAAGGGAGAAAAAAGAGGAAAAAAACGTGTATGTTAACTGAATAGTCTGACCAGATTTTGCTTTTGGATGAAAATAGCAAAAAACTGAAATAAAAGGGACCCAGATTCAAGAGGTTTGAGTTTTGTAATAAAATGCTAAAAATGACCAAACCTTAGGGACTCTTTTGACAGTTTACTCTATTTATTACTTATACAACCTTTGTTTCGATGGCGTCCAAGCCCTCGCTCTCCGTTGCTAGTGATTTTCTTATTATTCATATAAGTTTTTTTATAATTTTAGTAAAGAAAAGTTATAATATTCTATTATTAAACAGTTTATAGTTATATTTTATACCTAAAAATTTGTTATTTTAATTTTATTAAAATACAAAACAGTTATTAATTTTCATTTCTTTCCACCAAAACTTTTAATTTCCCTCTAATTTCATGTGTTCCCTCCCTAGTTTCCATTCAAAATTTTGATTTTCTCTCCAAAATCCTCTCATTTCCCAACGTGGAAAGCTGCAAATGCGGGAAGCGTCGAAAAGAACGGGATGGAGTGGAAACCGATGATGGAAGTTAACTATATGTTGAGTCTTGATCTTTGTTTTGTTGTGTTGTGCGCTTTTGCAATAACAAGAAGACCTTGAATCAGCATCTAGAAACCTTCTTAATCTCACGATCGCATCGCAGGCGGGAATTAGTATATCATGGTTAGTTTTATACCATGTTGCTCCATTCTCACTTAGTAGTCATCTCTTCCTTTGATCTTCTCTAAGTTTTCGATTTTGTTAAGCGAATTATCAATGGCAGACACAGAGAGGTTTGCATTTCAAGTGGAGATCAACCGGCAATCGATTCTCATAACCAAAATCGTTTACGTTAACAAGTGGATCTTTTTTTACGTGAGCTCTTTAGTAACTCATCCAATGTAACTTTTTTTTTTAATTTATGTATTTGTATAATGTTGTTATACTTTTTTTTCTATTTGTCGTATCAATTGTATCGACTGGTTTGCTCTGTTTCCAAATCCATGTAAGTGGTACTTTCGTAAAAAAAAAATCTAATGGTATTTGTCATTCATTAGTAATGTTTGACTTAAGCTCTCAATATAGGTTATTAGCATATATGTATTTATGTTTCCATGTTCTTGGTTGTATATTAACATATTATGAAAAGTAAACAGGCATCACATGTGATAAAAAGAAATATAACATTTATTTGCTAATTGATTGTAGTATAAGGTAATGGTAACAGTTGCATAAAACATATTTGAAGTTATGTTGGATGGTTGATGGATTTTGACCTGAAGATATGGTTTATTAAGACACACCTATCTTGTTTTCTTATTTTTTTAATTTTGAATTTATTAGATAGATGAAATACATATGCGTCTCTATTTACTTGATGCCATATATTCTTAGTCCTTTAACTTTGTGTTCCCTGACAGTTGAAATCGTAGTTGCAAGATTTGTGTTTGAGGAGGAAGATTTTGTGAGGGCTTTGGAAGTTAAAATTGATAACATCTCGAGGGATTGGAAAGGTATGGTTCATTGTTGTTAGTATTAATGATTTGCACAATAAATTAGGAAATTGAAACGATAGTTTTTATCCTAAGGCTACACGGTATGCCCACGTCCTCCCTCCCGTTCCCACCCGGCGACGGCAGGTACACCATACCCCCGTCCCCGTTCCTTTCGTCGGTATTCGGACGTTGGCGACGGATCGATTTGTGGGCCCCCATAATGAAAAGTTACCGTTTAAAAAAAATCAAATTTTCTTTTTTCAAAAAAAAAAAAAACAAACGGTCATACTTTTAAATATATATATATATATATATATATATCATTTACACCTCCATTCACAAATCTAACCCAAAATTTCATCTCTCTCAATTATTTTTTATAAATCTTCTCCCACTTTTATAAACATCATACTCTATAGAAAATGGAACCCTTCAACAACCGGAAAAATCCGAACAACCCGAACAATCCCAAGCCGAAACGCTCGATGTTGAAAAAACTTCAAAACGACATCATGAAGAAGAATAATATTATTTAAGTCTATGTTTGTTTTTTTTAAGTTTATGTTTTGTTTTAAATTTATGGAATGTGGTTTTAATATTAATGAAAATATTTTGTTAGTTTATATTTTAAATGTTAAAAAAATAGAAGATTAAAAAATATATATAGAAATGGTGGGGAGGACTATGACTAGGACCATCCTCGCATACCCTGTAGTTCAAGGTGATGGAGCATCTTTGGGAGGACTATGACGTGGCGCCTACGTGGCGGATGGTCCTCCAAGGATGGGATGTCACCATACCCTCTAGCCTAATTTGGTATGATGAAAATTTCTATGTGAGGTGACGGATGGTCCTCCAAGGATGGGATGTCACCATACCCTCTAGCCTAATTTGGTATGATGAAAATTTCTATGTGAGGTATGTGAATTGGATAAGTTGCGACTAGTGTTGGGTTGATTTTATATGCTGCACAACATCTTGAGGTTGCAATTTATTCATCTATATTTTTTTCTTTTTCATAATGGTTATGAGTAATTTGTTTTAGAAATAATGGAACGAGCATGTTTTTTAGACAATTTTTCATTTACATATTGGGGCTCATATGTGTATTCACATCTCACGTCTTGGCTTTTGGTCGTAAACGCTTAAGAGCGCCTCACGCGTTTGAAACGGAGAATGTGTCAAGTGCCAACGAATGTTAAACTTATATTTTTGATGTATTAACTTACATGGAGTTATATTTTCTTGTAATTTCTTAGAACTTGCAAAAAGTAGTAATGTTTTACTAACGTAATTTTGGTATTTTATTAATTATAGGACCAACGGTTGAGGAAGACGCAACTGAGTTGGAAGAAGAAACAAACATTCTATAACGGAGGAAATGAAGAAAATATAAATGCAAAATTATATGCTGAAACTTTATGATGCAACGGAGTTGGAAGAAGAAAGAAACATTCTACAACAGAGAAAATGAAGAAGATATAAATGCAAGATTATACATTGAAACTTTATTGTATTGTTTTTGGATAATTTGCATCTTCATTGTGCTACATTTGGATAAGTTAGGAAATTTTCTTTTATTTGGCTACATTTGTTATGGAGAAGTTGGAAATTTTTATATTTATTTTGATTTGAGTATAATGCTCACAGAAAATAAAATAACATGTAAATTCTAAACAAAATCAATAGCAAAAAGTTTCCTAAACACATAGCTATATCATAGCAAAAAAGAAAAAAAATTAGTAGCAAAAATCAAACAAAATTGGTAGAAAAGTTTGTAGCTATTTCATAGTGGAATTGGTAGTTTTAAGCTAAAATCTATAACAAACTTCGTAGCTAAAGTATATTGCAAAATTTTGTAGCTAAATATTCTATAGCTAAAACGTTAGTAGCAAATTCTGTAGCTAACATTTTCGTAGCAAAAGTTCCATAGCAAAATTTAGCAAAAGTTCCATAGTAAAATTTTGTAGTTAATATTCTGTGGCTAAAAATTAGTAGCAAAAGCCGTAGCTAACATTTTCGTAGCAAAAATCGTAACTAAAACAGCTACGTTCCTTTTTTAGCTAAGTTCGTCGCAAACATGATTCCCGTAGCTAAAATTCGTAGCAAACTAATTCGCGACGGGACTTGTAGCTACGAACCAAATCCGTAGCAAATTCGTAGCCAAAGCACCCCTATTTATAGCCTGAACAGAAGCCCGGCCACAGCCCTGTGTCCAGCGGACACGCACTGTGGCCATCCTTTTCTCTTCCTTCGTTAAATGCATTTGTCAGCAGAGGGCTCAACACTGTCCGGTGGGCACGGCCCCGCGTGCAGAAGCGTATCTGTACTACCAAGATTCTGCGTATCTTAGCGTTGACCATGTCCCGTGCTGAGCTGGGCATGCCCCCGTGGTAGGCGTAGAAGCTTCTTCAGCTTTGTCTTTTCTGCAGGTGGCGTGCTCAGTGGGCACGACCAGTGGTTAGTCTTCTGTTTCTTGTTTTTTTGCCTTTGGGAATGTTGCCGAGGGGTCGGACATGTTACGTTTATCCCTTTTCTTTGTATTTATGTAATATAATATAATATAATACTATATAATAGGGTGTCGTTCGGATTTAAAGTCCAAATTTCTTAAAAAATATAAAAAATCATAAACCACTATAATTTCAGCCATAAAACATACCCCAAACTCATAAATTACAGAGTGAAGATTACTAATGCATCATATTGAAAACCTAATATATGAAAACTTCACACATCATTGTAAAAATATAATATAAAAGACAACATGCCAATCAATGTAAAACACATTAATATTTGTAATTCCATAATCAGAGCCTTATAATTCAAAACATAACACAAAACCCACATATATAATGTTTTACTAATCTTCATTATATTATATTATATTATATTATATTATATGTGAGGTTTCGGTGTCTTTTATAACTTTTTACATTTTTTAGGAAATTTAGATTTTGTATCCAACTCCTAGCCTATATATCATAATATATAACTACTAGTCTTAAGCCCCCTATGATGTGGGGCAGAGGGCGTAAAACCATGCTAGCAATTTTGGGAGGTGTGAACCAGTAAAAACCGGAAAAAAACATAAAACAAAAACACTAATTTCGAAGACAAAGTGACTCATCTGACTTAAAACGTATATAAAATTGAATTCACACCGACAATATGATAACTTTAAAACCTTTTTAACGTTTGGGAGTAGAAAAGATAATGGGTAAAAGAAAAAAAATAGAATAATTAAATCATAGGAGTTCCAAATGAGAGTTTAAGCAAAAAGTGAAATTAGGTAAAACAAAAAAAATAGAATAATTAAACCATAGTCCAAATGAGAGTTTACCCAAAAAGTGAAATAGAATAAAAGACAAAATAGTCAATATTCTGTTTCAAATTAATATATATAATTAACTAAAAGTATTTTTACATATAATTTAGTTATATTTTTTATTATTTTATAAATCAAATCTATTCTTATTAAATAATATATAGAGTTAATTACATAGTTAGTCCCTATGGTTTGCACAAAATAATATACTTAGGTACTAATAGTTTAAAATCACATTCTAGGGTATTAACTTTTCATTTTGTAACGTTTGGAGGTATTAATATTATTTGTAGGTTTAAAATCACATTCTATTAGTACCTAAGTATGTTATTTTATTCAAACTACAGGGACTAACTATGTTAATACTCTAGAAGTTAATACCTCCAAATGTTACAAAATGAAAAGTTAATAACCTAGAAGGTGATTTTAAACTATTAGTACTTAAGTATGTTATTTTGTGCAAACCACAGGGACTAACTATGTAATTAACTCTAATATATATAATATTATTTAAAAATTATATAAAAGATGGGCTAGTTTAGACTCGCTAACCGGTTCGAGCTCAATAAGTGAACCTCGGGCTTGTTTAAAGCTTGTTTTTTAGGGAGCTCTAGTAGCCCGGCTTGTTTACACCCTTACAAGCGCACGTACCACAAAAAGAAAAGAGTTAAATGTAATTTTAATCCCTTTGGTTTGGGTCATTTTGAGAGTTTAGTCCAAAGGTTTTATTTTTCGTCTGTGGGTCCAAAAAGATTTCACCATTGCCATTTTAGTTCACTGGGTTAACTTCATCCATTTTATCTGTTAATGAGAAGGGCAATTCGGTCATTTTATATGTAATTCTGTTAACTAGAAGGGTAATTCAACTATATACAATGACCGAATTGCCCTTCTCCTTAACAGAAAAAATGGATGAAGTTAACCCAGTGGCTTAAAATGGCAATGATGAAACATTTTTGGACCAACAGACGAAAAATAAAACATTTGGACTAAACTGAGAAAATGGCCCAAACCACAGAGACTAAAATGACATTTAACTCAAAAGAAAATTTAGGTGGCCAATTGCATGTCTATACCTTAAAACTCGCCTCAGGTTTGTAAAGGCTTGATGACTATGTTGTTGTGAATTCAAAATGTAGGTCCGTCTGCGGATCGCCGGACAACTACGAGATCTTGTTTATAATACCGTAACGAGTGCGGAATCCACGTTACGATACAAACCCAAGGAGAGACAAACACAACACAAAGGATATACCGTTTAACAATTGTATATTGATACCGATCGAGTTTTGTTACAGAAAGATAATACAAGAAATACAAATAAGCTCTCGGTTCTCTCTCGAGTGTGTGTGCTCTCAAACTGTGTTCCTCTGTGTTTTCTGCCTGTTATCTCCGTATATATACTGAAACACCTCGACGAAACACTTCATAGTCGACGAAACACAATAACATATCATCAAAGTCGACGAAACACATCTTTGTTTCGTCGACATGCATGTCAGCAAGTGGGGTTCGGCCCAGTTGAAGGTTTAAGCCCAAATGTATTAGCCCAACATGCATTCTGTCTTGAGGTTGATTGGCCCAAGCTTCTTTACGTAACTCACATTTGTAGATTTGTAATGTTTAGTCAACTTATGACATCATCATTACATCATCATGATGATGTGGCAGCGGGAACCGGCTCACGGCGCTTCGTGCTTCGCGTGTCGAACTCTAGGACGCACGACAGAGGAATGTCGTGACGTCGGGCTTGAGCCGAACCGAGCCGCGTCCACATATCGTGTACCAACACAAAAATTATGCGCGTGGCCGTACCTCCTTGGTTAACAATCCATTCTTTGTGAGGCTAGGCACAAGAAGTTTTTTGTAAAAAGGAAGGATATGAATCATATGGCAATAACCCTGCTACAATTTTGAGATTAGTAGTTGGAAATTAGGTATCCGTAATGGAGTAGGATATCAATCGTACCACAACCCAGTTAATAAAACAGATGCAATCTATCTAGAATGACATGTTCTAAGCGCATTACAATCTACTATTTAGAGCGCATTATAATCTACTACTTACAATCTGGAATGACATCAGATTGAAAGTTTTGACACCTGAATCAGTTAAAAATTCGTTGTCTCTCCTTACCTTGTAAGAAAGACAGGGAATATGGCCATTTGGCATACTAAATTGATTCAGATTTAATAGGTTTCTAAGAACACGAACCTGAATGTAGAATAGGCAAGATCGATGTGATTTGTAAGCTTCAGGTTGAAGAAATTAGACGATTCCCTACTTACCATAGTGCTAGACACTTGCAATTTTCGTTTGTGGAAGGACTTACTGAAACAAAAATAACTTGCAACACCAGTTCATTTAATTTGAAATTAAAGGACAACCATTTGAACCAAATCGTATATGCTAATAGAGAATTAGAGGATTCCTGGATATGTTCAAGGAACAACCTCTCTACGCTACATATATAGAAGCAGAATAGCAAAATGAACCAAATCATATATGCAAATAGAGAATTCATATGTAAATAAGGCACTAACAGCTGATACTTGACTTAAGCCTAGCTAAGAAACATGTATAACTGATACTTGAACATATGCTGCAACAGTTGGCCCACTCAAATTAACATGTGTTATCCAAACATAACTGTCGACACAAGGAACAATTTTGACCCTGTCAGAGGATATCTAGGAAATCACCATATCCTTGAAGAATTTAACGCTGGCAGCATCTTGATCATACAAAGCTAGACAGTTATAACCTTGCCGAAAAAACTTGTTATTTAATGTGAATCCAATAGGAACAATGTCACCACTAAACTGTGGAAATACATGGTTATTCATTCAAGATTCCACCCCATATTCATCCATCACCCACACCTCAAAGTCGTATATCCAATTTGAAATCTACACAAGATCGTAAATCAACAATGGATGAATCCAAATTTTGGTTGTAATTGGTAGTGAACTCTACATTCTTGTTGATTGTAATTTGCAGAATATGAAAGATATGAAATTAGGGTTTCGAATCTTTGAAAGAGAAATATGATTGTATTCGAACTTGGTGAAGAATATATATACACGGCAGATTATAAGTGTAACTGCCAAAACTTATAATAAAACAATAATAACATAATAATGATATTCTAATAATAAAACTTATACTATCTAATATATATATATAGGGTTAGGTTAACGTACAAATGCCCTTATCGTACATTACGTACGCTACAATCTCAGCCGTCCGATCATCTTCCCGCATTGAATTCGCATGTTGTTTTTTTGTAACAATTTCGCATGTTGGTTTTTTAACATGCGATTTCATCAAAATTACCACATGCGAAATTGTTACAAAAAAACAACATGCTATTTCATCAAAATTATCACATGCGAAATTGGTACAAAAAACAACATGCGAATTCATCAAAAATTATCACATGCGAAATTGTTATAAAAAAAAACAACATGCTATTTCATCAAAATTGTCACATGCGAAATTGGTACAAAAAAAAAACATGTGAATTCATCAAAAATTATCACATGCGAAATTGTTATAAAAAACCAACATGCGATTTTAAAATGCGGGAAGATGATCTGACGGCTGAGATTGAAGCGTACGTAATGTACGATAAGCAATATTGTACAGTACTCTTTACCTATATATATATATATATATATATATATCTAGCTTATATTATAATACCCTCTCGTAAGCTAGATAGCTGCTACATGAAGAAGTTCTTTGAAGTGATAGAAATCTTTAGGTTGCAAAGCTTTTGTGAAAATATCGGCCACTTGATCTTTGGTTGAACAGAAAATAATTTCTATCTCATCATTCTTTATAAGATCTCGAATGAAGTGATACTTGACTCTTATATGCTTGCTCTTGCCATGATAAACGGGATCCTTAGCTAAACATATGGTAGATTTGTTATCACAATAGATAGTAGGAGGATAGTCCATATTAAAACATAGATCATTTAGTATTCCTTTTATCCAAAGAGCTTGACATTCGGCCATAGATAAAGCAATGTACTCAGCTTCTGTAGAGGAAAGTGCCACGATCTTTTGCTTCTTTGACTGCCACGCTATTGCTCCAGAACCTAAGTGGAAAACGTACCCCGAAGTGCTCTTACTATCATCCACATTTCCTGCATAGTCACTATCGCTAAAACCTACTAATTTTCCTTTGCTGCCCTTTGAGTATATTATACCTTCGTTCACTGTTCCTTTTATATATCTGAGTATTCGTTTTCCGGCTTCCCAATTGCTTCTTTTTGGCCTCTCCATGAACCGACTGATTTTGCTAACAACAAACATAATATCTGGTCGCGTATTTGTTAAGTACATTAAACTTCCAACCAAACTTCTATATATATTCTCGTTTACTTCCTCTTCTAGATCTTCCTTGGATAATCGTTGACCATATTCCATGGGAGTAGAGATAGCATTACAATGTTTCATATTAAATTTATCTAATAAGCTATTCGCATATCTCTGTTGTGATAAAATAATATTTCCATTTTCTTGTCGTACCTCCATGCCCAAGAAGTAATGTAGATTTCCGAGATCAGTCATTTCGAATTCCTTTTTCATAGAATGCTTTAACTGTTCTATCATGTCCAACGAGTCACTTGCGATAATCAAGTCATCGACATATAGGCATATCACCATTCTCGAGTTATTTGATGTTTTTATAAATAAAGTATGCTCGTATACACTCCTTTTAAAACCATTTGATCTAAAATACTCATCCATTCTACTGTACCAGGCCCTAGGAGCCTGTTTTAACCCGTACAAAGCTTTGTTAAGAAAACAAACCTTTCGTTCTTCTCCTTTCTTAATGTACCCCTCTGGTTGTTCTATGTAGACTCGCTCGTTTAATTTTCCATTCAAAAACGCTGTTTTAACATCCATCTGATGTAGATACCAATCATGACGAGCAGCTAAAGCTAGAACAAGTCTTATTGTGTCAAACCTGATTACTGGGGCGAAAACTTCTTGATAGTCCACTCCGTATTTCTGGTTTAAGCCTTTTACCACCAGTCGAGCCTTATATTTGTCTACACTTCCATGTTCATTGTATTTTGTCTTGAATATCCATTTGACGCCAATTGCCTTTTGATTTTGTGAAGGTTCCACCAGTTCCTAAGTACCATTTCTATGTATAGAGTCTATTTCTTTATCCATTGCCTCCTGCCATTTGACATCTTTTACAGCTTCTGCATAAGTGGTTGGATCTGCATCTGTGTAGAGTACAAAGTTGGCAAGATTATTTGATAAGGTTTGATCCTGTTCGTATAATTGTTTCACTTGTGCATCGGTTAGTTGTGACGAATTCTGATATATATCCCTGATATCACGAGTCCTTAACTCTTCATTTTCTGATGTAGTTGAAGATTCTTCGTCTTCCATGGCATCATCCTGTTCATTGCTTTCTTCATTATGTGGATGTATATCCGGTTGACTTTGATCTTGAGGAAAGGTATCTTGTGACATGCTTGCAGCGTCTGGTTCTTGAACTTCATGCTCCACTTCTTGATCCAGTTCATGTTCTCGACTTACTTGAATAGTATTGGAATCCACATTTGTTGTCACAGATTTCCAGTCTTGATTTTCATCAAATGTAACATCCCTACTAATGATAGTCTTATTTGTAATCGGATTATAGAGCTTATAAGCTTTACTGTTTTCGCTGCATCCGATAAAAATGGTTCTTTCTACTTTATCGTCCAACTTTCCCCGTTGTTGCTTCGGTATATGAGCATAAGCTATACTGTCAAAGATCCTGAGATGGTCTACACTCGGCTTTCTTCCACTCCATGCTTCTTGAGGAGTTATATCTTAAATGCTTTTCGTTGTGGCTCAATTCAATAAATATGTTGCACAAGCTACCGCTTCAGCCTAAAACGAATGTGGAAGTCTTTTCATCTTTATCATGCTTCGGCTAAGCTCCATTAATGTTCTGTTTTTACGCTCAACAACCCCATTTTGTTAGGGTGTATAGCTTGTTGTTAGTTGATGATGTAGGTCCCGAAATCGGAGGATCGATTTACACAACCCAACCCTTGTTTATAACAAACAAAGTCACGTGTGCGGAATCCACGTAACTAAGCCAAATCAAACATAGAACAAAGTAGGAACAAAGGTTTAACCAAAGAAACACAATCGTTTGATTAAACTGGATGAGAATGCAACTGATACAAACACAGTCTAGACAAAGTAACATTCAGGTATTCTCTCATGTCTAAGTTGTAACTGAGACATATTGTGCCTTTATATAGCAGCTGGGCCAAAGTGATCGACGAATCACTAAGTGGGCCGATGAAACACAAACTGGGCCACTAACCAAGCCCATCAGACGGCGAAACAAGTTTGTTTCGTCGCTGACCATGGCGAAACAGAAACACCAGACCAAATTCTGTTTCGTCGACAAGTGTTCGACGAAACGAATCTGTTTCGTCGAAGGCTGCATATTGTCAACTGTTTGCTGCAAACAGACACCAAAACAGCAGGCACAAGATAATATAAACAAATGACAGAAATACCCTTAACATGCAACATGCATTGTTCAAAGACTATTACATAACAGTCGAGACAAATAAGTCGGACACAAGTGGATAGGAGGATATCCGACTTGGTCGACTGCGAATACAGACTCGATAAACGATAAATGTAACAACTGCCACTAAAATCAATAATTAGAACAATCATTAGCTAATAAGAAAACCCTAATTGAGACACCCAAGTAATTTTGCACTAACCCTAAAATTTTCATAGCAATCGGAATCAGGATCAGGGCCCCTAAAACCTAGGGGGGATAAACCCTATTTGATAATATCTGAGCGAATTTATGCGTGGAGGTTAAGTTTCGATCGAAACTGACTCAGCAGGCCTATAACCACAACAAGGCTACTCTAGGCTAGATGTGCATCCCAGGCGAGTCGCGACAGGGATCACGGCTTCTTCCGCGACACGCGGGGGAGTCCAATTTCACCTATAAATACCAGGCCTTGGGACTTGAAACCTGACACTAAAACGACGTAAAATTTCTGTTTATACGTCGAGATAATACCGTTATATCACAATTAAACACACACTAATCGCGAGGTGCTGCCACAATCAGGGTAATAACTCGATCGCTATTACGATTCAACGTCCGATCGATTATAACTATCCAACGATAGTCCGGGTGCTGCTCAATTGAGCTTGTACTTTGATTATTCGTCGTGATTTCGACTTGAATATTAGAGTGCTGTTCGAATTCGGACTATGCTCTGTTATTCGTTGTGAATCCGATTGAATTATCGAGTATTGCACTGATTAATCGTTGTGAAAGTTTAATCTCGTGAATTGACGTAACTGCTGTATTAGTTACTAACCTGTGTGTGTGCATTGTGTTAAATTAGGTTTAAGCAAGGCTAATCAGTAGGCTTATATCTATTGCTCGTTAATCTGCAAAGTGAGTCATTCTTCTTTTTAAATTGTTTTCTCACAGTTTGTGAGTAAGTATTACAATACCTCAAATTATTTTCAAGGTTATAATTACAGGGATTAAGTCTTTGTAATCACCAAATTACAGCTGGTATGTGGGGTATTGTGCACAGTACTGTTATTATCACTCTATGTGAGTGAATATTACTCTATGTGAGTTATTTCTACTCTGTGTGAGTACACCGTCACTAGATGGGCAACGGGACCCACTAGTGGTATGACCACAGTCACAGAAATGAATCGAGTGACAAATACCCATTCTTGATAATTGGTTGATAGAAACATTGTAATCGCTCTTAATACTGTAAATTATAACTAACGGGTCGTTTTAGAAAACAGAATGATTCACTCAGTATTTCCCTGCTGACAAAACCTTTTTCAAACATGTTTCAGGTGATCTGTGTGATCCAGGAAAAGTTCAGTAAAGCACTATCAAGCTCAGAGAAGTGGCTCAGTGTATATAAACCAATAAAACGTGTTTTGAAAAATAAAGATTTCTGTGTGAAATCAACTTATTGTAAATTATGGGATTTATCCCTTAGACTTTGTATAATATATTAAACGGGCATTTTACGGATAAAAGATCCTGTTATAAAAAGACTTCCGCTGTCGCATAAATTAAAATACCACGGGTACCACGGAAATCTGCACCGCGGGCCCCGACTCCGTCCAGGGTGGGTCGGGGGCCGCGACAGAAGGTGGTATCAGAGCTAATAATTAAATTGAGCCACTGATCGAGCAACTGATTAAGCCTGAATTAAGTATTTTGTCCAAATACTTAATTTTACTAATTTTTAGTCGGTAACTATATGTTTTATTAACTGGCTATTTTTAGTTACAGTATGGGTAAGCAAAAGCTGTCTGCTATCTACCACAAACTAGATATAGCATCTTCTTCTAGAAACCCAGTAAACCTAGAAGAAGGAATCTTTGTCCGCAAGGCAAACTATGAGAATCCACTTTCCCCCGAGAAAAGGGATTCGATACTTAAAAAGAGTCAGGAGACAAAGAAACCCCGAACCAAGAAAGTTAGGTTTAACCCAGAAGTTCAAGAGTTGGGTAATAATACACCTTGGGAAGATAAAATAGACGGGAAATGGGCAAATCTCTATATGCTAGCTACTGTAGCAGAAAATGTTAATCTCTAAATATCCGATAAGCTGGGTCTAGTAAGAGAAATCACAATCCCGTAAATAAATAAAGTCCTAAGTGTGTTTATTTCTGTTGTTCTTTATATAAATTAGTATGCAATAAAACTTCAGTATTTTGTTTGTTAAACTTTGTTCCAAAGTTTTAACATTGCATTTTACATATATGCTATGCAGCATGAATGAGATGTCGGAAACATTCCAGAATCTCAACTTATATCCAGTGCCTATCGAAGTCTCTCACGACTTTAGTGGTTACATTGCTGACATAGAAGAACCTGTGGAATTCCAAGCGCCACCGCTGGAAAAAGCCAAACCTAAAAAGAAGAGAAGATATGTAGGGTGGAGGAAAGTGCGCCGTAGGAAACCTACCACTAGGAAACTCCCTAAAATAGAAAATCCTGTGATCATGAACAAGGGAAAGGAAATAGAAACTGGAGAAAGCCCAAAACAGGAAATAGGAATAGATCTGAAGCAAAAGGGAATAGAGATTGGCGAAAGCTCTAAACAGTCGGAGGAAATCACGTTCCAGGACGAAATAGATCGCCTACTGGAAAATTGTGATGTTTTAGAGCCTATCAACGATAATCTCTTTTCTTACCCGGCTACAGTTCAATTCCCACTAAACCTAGGACCAGTTATTCCAGAACCACTAGTTCATACCAGACCATTAGGCCAAATGGAGGAATGGTGGACCAACGACTGGCAATTCCAAAATATAGTTAACAGTCCTTATAGTTTCCTTCCACAATTTGACCCAGAACCACTCCCAAATCCTCCCATGAGTAATGGAAACCTAGCTGAACTCCGTCAGTTCGGTGAAGAACTGATAGGTACAAGTAATAGGATCAGGGAAATGGGGGAGCATCTAACTTGGAAGTACGATGAGAGGGAGCACCGTTACTAGAACCGTCAGTTAAACCACAAAAAGCCATATTGTATAATAGTAACTTAAAATTCTGTAAAATGGGCAATAAAACTCTGTAAAATACGGTATGTATGGATGCATATACAATATACTAACAAAAGTAAAAGTCGAGAAATCGACAATTTTGGTTACACTTGAATGTTGTGATAATCTATGTGTATCTATGTGAATTTTGTCATTGATAAGTTAGACACTAATAATTTTACCAAATTAGCAGATGGAAAACGCTAACAATGAACCAATTAATGAAGTAAATCAATCTGAGCAAGAACAAGAAGATCAATATATAACTCGACAAGATATCGAGCATTTTATCGCCCAAGGGATAGCTCATGCTATTCCAGAAATTGTAGCTGCTGTTCGAAAACCTGCGGAACCACAATTAATTCCTAGTAAACGTATTCCAGAAGATAACGGCAGTAACAGCATAAATGGAGGCGGTAATCATGACGATCATGATCCGCAGCAGGCCCCACTCTCTAAAAGAATGAAAGCTGCAACGCCTGGTTGCACTTACAAAGAATTTCTTGCTTGCAAACCCGCTGAATTTGCAGGTAATGAAGGGGCAACTGCAACACTGCGTTGGTTAGAAAAAACCGAAGCAGTAATTGCAATAAGCAAATGTGCCACAGAGGATCAAGTGATGTATGCATCAAATCTATTCAAAGAAGGAGCACTCGAATGGTGGAACACGGTCCTCCAGGCAAAAGGAAGAAGGATAGCCTATGCAATGAGTTGGGAAGAATTTAAGAGTCTTGTTAAAAGAAAATTCTGTCCCGAATACGAGAAGGAACAAATGGCAAACAAGTTCCTAAGTCATCGTATGCTAGGAGTAGATTGTCGGGGATATACTTCGACATTCTTTGAATACGCAAGGGTAGTGCCATCACTGGCTTCGCCAGAACCGGTACTTATCTCTCGTTACATCTGGGGGTTAATTAGTGAAATCCGAAACATCGTTAAAGCTGCGAGACCTCGTACTATTGACGATGCTGTAGAATTAGCTAATACCCTAACAGATGAATTGGTACGCACAAGAGAGGAAGATCGCAAAAAGGAATTAGCTTACAAGATTACCCAAGGATTTCGTGTGGGTAATACCAAGAAGAGAGGAACCGGACAATCCCCATCATCTCCTTTCTGCAAAGTTTGCAAAAAGAAGCATTATGGACAATGCAACATGGTTTGCAATTTTTGCAAAATGAAAGGACATCGGGAAGAAGACTGCAGGAAGAAAACAAAAGTTTGTTATAATTGCAGAGAGAGGGGACACTTTCAATTTGAATGTCCTAAGTTAGCTAAACCTATAGTTAACCAAGCCAAACCAGCTGAAGGAACAACCAAGAGAAATGCTCGTGCATTCCAGCTAACCACTCAAGAGGCCGAACTCATTCCAGATGTGATAGCTGGTACGTTCTTAGTTCACAACGTATTTGCAAAAGTATTATTTGACTCTGGTGCGAACCAAAGTTTTATAAATACTTTATTTTGCCAAGATCTCAAGTTACCTTTAACCACTCTTAGGCAAATCTTCACAGTAGAAACCGCAGAAGGAAATTCTGTGAAAATAGATAAAATCTGGCGAGAAGGAAAAATAGAACTATTAGGCCATAAGTTTTCTGCAAATTTGTTACCAATGAATTTAGCAGGATTCGATGTAGTATTAGGAATGGATTGGTTAATAGCCAACCATGCACGAATCCTATGTGACAAAAATGCTGTAGAAATTCAAACACCTTCAGGAGAAATAATTTTAATTACTGGAGATAAACCTCGAAAGCCACTGAAATTTATCTCAGTAATAAAATTGGCTAGTTATTCGAGAAAACAGGAAATGGTGTATATGATTTCAGTAATCATTAACACTAAAGATAAAGAACTTCAGGACATCCCCGTAGTCTCAGAATACCCAGATGTGTTTCCAGAAGAATTACCTGGATTACCACCTGATAGGGAAGTAGAGTTTAGAATTCATTTAATTCCAGGTACTGCACCAATAGCTAAAGCACCATATAGATTAGCACCTACCGAAATGCTAGAATTGAAAAAGCAATTAGATGAATTACTAAGCAAAGGATTCATACAACCGAGTTCATCCCCTTGGGGTGCACCAGTATTGTTTGTGAAAAAGAAAGATGGATCGATGAGAATGTGTATCGATTATAGAGAATTGAATAAGGTTACGATTAAGAATCGATACCCACTACCTAGGATTGATGATCTTTTTGACCAATTACAAGGAGCTAGGTATTTCTCTAAGATAGATTTAAGATCCGGATATCATCAGTTGAAGGTACAAGAAGAAGACATACCTAAAACTGCTTTCAGAACTAGGTATGGTCATTATGAGTTTACAGTCATGCCCTTTGGATTAACGAATGCCCCAGCAGCATTCATGGACATGATGAATCGAATCTGTAAACCATACTTGGATAAATTTGTGATCGTTTTCATCGACGATATACTTATTTACTCCAAAAGCCAAAAAGAACATTGTGAGCATTTGCACGTTCTCTTAACTTTGTTAAGAAAAGAAAGGCTTTATGCCAAATTCTCGAAATGTGAATTTTGGCTGCAAGAAGTACAATTCTTAGGTCATGTGGTAAATCACGAAGGTATCCATGTAGATCCTGCTAAGATAGAAGCAATTACAAAGTGGAAAGTCCCACAAACAGCTATGGAGATAAGAAGTTTTCTAGGCTTAGCTGGATACTATAGACGATTTATCAAAGATTTTTCTAAGATAGCCGTACCATTAACTAAGTTAACCTGTAAAGCTGTTAAGTTTGAATGGGGAACTAGACAGGAAGAAGCCTTTAAAATTTTAAAACATAGGTTGACGAATGCACCAATCTTAACTTTACCTGAAGGAACAGAAGATTTTGAGGTATACTGTGATGCTTCAAAATTAGGATACGGATGTGTATTAATGCAACGTAAGAAGGTGATTGCGTATGCTTCTAGACAATTGAAAAAGCACGAAGAAAATTATACGACTCATGATTTAGAATTAGGAGCCATAATCTTTGCCCTTAAAATATGGAGACATTATCTGTATGGAAGTAAGTTTACTATCTATACCGATCATAAAAGTCTAAGATATATATTTGGGCAAAAAGAATTAAACATGAGGCAAAGAAGATGGATGGAAATGCTAAGCGATTACGACTGTGATATTCAATATCACGAAGGAAAGGCAAATGTAGTTGCAGATGCCTTAAGTCGTAAGTATCATGAGAAACAGAAACGAGTCCGTGCTCTAAGGTTAAATCTACAAGTAGATTTAACAGCACAAATCAAAGAAGTTCAGAAAACAGCAATCCAAGATAATGCTGAAGGAATGAAAGGTTACCTAAAAGAACTAGAACAAGGAAATGATGGAATTTGGAAATTCCATAAGAAACGAATTTGGGTACCTAAGAAAGGAGAGTTAAGAAATAAAATTTTAGAAGAAGCTCATAAATCTAGATATACCATGCACCCAGGAAACAATAAGATGTACCAAGATTTAAGAACTAATTTCTGGTGGATAGGAATGAAAAAGGATATAGCTGAATACGTATCCAAATGCTTAACTTGTTCACAAGTTAAAGCTGAACACCAGAAACCTTCAGGACTACTACAACAGTTAGAAATGCCTGTATGGAAATGGGAACTCATAACAATGGATTTTGTTACAAAGTTACCCAAAACCAAAAGAGGTAATGATGCGATTTGGGTAATTGTAGACCGATTAACCAAGTCAGCTCATTTCTTACCAATGAAAGAAACCTTTAGTATGGAAAGGTTAGCACAACTCTACGTGGACGAGGTAGTATCCCTACATGGAGTCCCGCTCTCCATTGTATCGGATAGAGATAGTCGATTTACTTCTCATTTCTGGAAAAGTTTTCAGAAAGCAATGGGAACTCGACTAAATCTAAGTACTGCATATCATCCACAAACAGACGGACAGAGTGAAAGGACAATACAAACTCTAGAAGACATGCTTCGAGCATGTGTAATTGACTTTGGTGGAAATTGGGATAGCCAATTGCCATTAATGGAATTCTCCTATAACAATAGTTATCACTCAAGCATCGAAGCTGCACCATTTGAAGCATTGTACGGACGTAAGTGCCGAACTCCAGTATGTTGGGCAGAAATCGGAGAAAGTCAATTATCAGGTCCTGAAATTGTACAAGAAACTACTGACAAGATAACTCAGATTAAGGAAAGATTGAAAACGGCTCGAGATCGTCAGAAGAGCTATGCAGACAATCGTCATAAGCCTTTAGAATTTCAAGTAGGAGATAAAGTACTTTTAAAAGTCTCTCCTTGGAAAGGAGTAGTACGATTCGGAAAGAAAGGAAAGCTAAGTCCAAGGTACGTTGGACCATTCCCAGTGATTCAACGAATCGGACCAGTTGCTTATCGTTTACAACTACCAGAAGAATTGACTGGAGTACATGATGTATTTCATGTATCCAATCTCAAGAAAGGTTTAGCAGATGAATCCCTGGTAGTACCTCTTCAAGATGTAGAGGTGAACGTAAATTTGAAGTTTATAGAGAAACCACTACAGATCGAGGACAGAAAAATCAAGTTTCTCAAGCACAAACGACTAGTACTAGTAAAAGTCAAATGGGAATCCAAGAGAGGGCCAGAATACACTTGGGAATTGGAATCGGAAATGAAGCGAAAGTACCCTCATCTGTTCCAGTAAATCTCGAGGACGAGATTTTTCTTAAGGTGGGGAGGATGTAACAACTGCCACTAAAATCAATAATTAGAACAATCATTAGCTAATAAGAAAACCCTAATTGAGACACCCAAGTAATTTTGCACTAACCCTAAAATTTTCATAGCAATCGGAATCAGGATCAGGGCCCCTAAAACCTAGGGGGGATAAACCCTATTTGATAATATCTGAGCGAATTTATGCGTGGAGGTTAAGTTTCGATCGAAACTGACTCAGCAGGCCTATAACCACAACAAGGCTACTCTAGGCTAGATGTGCATCCCAGGCGAGTCGCGACAGGGATCACGGCTTCTTCCGCGACACGCGGGGGAGTCCAATTTCACCTATAAATACCAGGCCTTGGGACTTGAAACCTGACACTAAAACGACGTAAAATTTCTGTTTATACGTCGAGATAATACCGTTATATCACAATTAAACACACACTAATCGCGAGGTGCTGCCACAATCAGGGTAATAACTCGATCGCTATTACGATTCAACGTCCGATCGATTATAACTATCCAACGATAGTCCGGGTGCTGCTCAATTGAGCTTGTACTTTGATTATTCGTCGTGATTTCGACTTGAATATTAGAGTGCTGTTCGAATTCGGACTATGCTCTGTTATTCGTTGTGAATCCGATTGAATTATCGAGTATTGCACTGATTAATCGTTGTGAAAGTTTAATCTCGTGAATTGACGTAACTGCTGTATTAGTTACTAACCTGTGTGTGTGCATTGTGTTAAATTAGGTTTAAGCAAGGCTAATCAGTAGGCTTATATCTATTGCTCGTTAATCTGCAAAGTGAGTCATTCTTCTTTTTAAATTGTTTTCTCACAGTTTGTGAGTAAGTATTACAATACCTCAAATTATTTTCAAGGTTATAATTACAGGGATTAAGTCTTTGTAATCACCAAATTACAGCTGGTATGTGGGGTATTGTGCACAGTACTGTTATTATCACTCTATGTGAGTGAATATTACTCTATGTGAGTTATTTCTACTCTGTGTGAGTACACCGTCACTAGATGGGCAACGGGACCCACTAGTGGTATGACCACAGTCACAGAAATGAATCGAGTGACAAATACCCATTCTTGATAATTGGTTGATAGAAACATTGTAATCGCTCTTAATACTGTAAATTATAACTAACGGGTCGTTTTAGAAAACAGAATGATTCACTCAGTATTTCCCTGCTGACAAAACCTTTTTCAAACATGTTTCAGGTGATCTGTGTGATCCAGGAAAAGTTCAGTAAAGCACTATCAAGCTCAGAGAAGTGGCTCAGTGTATATAAACCAATAAAACGTGTTTTGAAAAATAAAGATTTCTGTGTGAAATCAACTTATTGTAAATTATGGGATTTATCCCTTAGACTTTGTATAATATATTAAACGGGCATTTTACGGATAAAAGATCCTGTTATAAAAAGACTTCCGCTGTCGCATAAATTAAAATACCACGGGTACCACGGAAATCTGCACCGCGGGCCCCGACTCCGTCCAGGGTGGGTCGGGGGCCGCGACAGAAGGTGGTATCAGAGCTAATAATTAAATTGAGCCACTGATCGAGCCACTGATTAAGCCTGAATTAAGTATTTTGTCCAAATACTTAATTTTACTAATTTTTAGTCGGTAACTATATGTTTTATTAACTGGCTATTTTTAGTTACAGTATGGGTAAGCAAAAGCTGTCTGCTATCTACCACAAACTAGATATAGCATCTTCTTCTAGAAACCCAGTAAACCTAGAAGAAGGAATCTTTGTCCGCAAGGCAAACTATGAGAATCCACTTTCCCCCGAGAAAAGGGATTCGATACTTAAAAAGAGTCAGGAGACAAAGAAACCCCGAACCAAGAAAGTTAGGTTTAACCCAGAAGTTCAAGAGTTGGGTAATAATACACCTTGGGAAGATAAAATAGACGGGAAATGGGCAAATCTCTATATGCTAGCTACTGTAGCAGAAAATGTTAATCTCTAAATATCCGATAAGCTGGGTCTAGTAAGAGAAATCACAATCCCGTAAATAAATAAAGTCCTAAGTGTGTTTATTTCTGTTGTTCTTTATATAAATTAGTATGCAATAAAACTTCAGTATTTTGTTTGTTAAACTTTGTTCCAAAGTTTTAACATTGCATTTTACATATATGCTATGCAGCATGAATGAGATGTCGGAAACATTCCAGAATCTCAACTTATATCCAGTGCCTATCGAAGTCTCTCACGACTTTAGTGGTTACATTGCTGACATAGAAGAACCTGTGGAATTCCAAGCGCCACCGCTGGAAAAAGCCAAACCTAAAAAGAAGAGAAGATATGTAGGGTGGAGGAAAGTGCGCCGTAGGAAACCTACCACTAGGAAACTCCCTAAAATAGAAAATCCTGTGATCATGAACAAGGGAAAGGAAATAGAAACTGGAGAAAGCCCAAAACAGGAAATAGGAATAGATCTGAAGCAAAAGGGAATAGAGATTGGCGAAAGCTCTAAACAGTCGGAGGAAATCACGTTCCAGGACGAAATAGATCGCCTACTGGAAAATTGTGATGTTTTAGAGCCTATCAACGATAATCTCTTTTCTTACCCGGCTACAGTTCAATTCCCACTAAACCTAGGACCAGTTATTCCAGAACCACTAGTTCATACCAGACCATTAGGCCAAATGGAGGAATGGTGGACCAGGAAAAGTGCAGTAAAGCACTATCAAGCTCAGAGAAGTGGCTCAGTGTATATAAACCAATAAAACGTGTTTTGAAAAATAAAGATTTCTGTGTGAAATCAACTTATTGTAAATTATGGGATTTATCCCTTAGACTTTGTATAATATATTAAACGGGCATTTTACGGATAAAAGATCCTGTTATAAAAAGACTTCCGCTGTCGCATAAATTAAAATACCACGGGTACCACGGAAATCTGCACCGCGGGCCCCGACTCCGTCCAGGGTGGGTCGGGGGCCGCGACAATAAAAGACCGTACAAAATACATCGTAAATTACAAGACTAGTGACAGACACAAAAATGCATCAACAGATGATGTATCCCACTTTCTTTGAGAAAATTATGAAAGTCATAGCTGCAAAATTCTCCACCTCTATTAGTGCGAAACGATTTTATTTTATATTCTATTTGATTTTCAACTAGTCTTTTAAAGATCTTGAACTATGTGAGAGCCTCGGACTTTAACTTCAGAAAATATACCCAAGTCTTCCTCGTGTAGTCATCTATAAACGTGATGAAATATCTACAACCGCCTATCGAATGTGTTCTCATGGGCCCACATATATCAGAGTGTACTAATTGTAGAGGTTTAGTTGCATGCCGTCTTGCTGTCTTGGGAAATGGTTTCCTTGTGTGCTTTCCAAACAAACATCCTTCACATATATCATTTGAGGAGTTTGAAATCTTCGGTAATCTCCTTACAGTATTGTGTTTACCCGTCATGTGTAAGGTTTCGAAGTTAATACGACTGTATCTTCGGTGCCATAAAACAGAGACATCTTGTATCATCATGCTATAGGCTCTTGGTGTAACATCATGTTCTAAATTTAATGGAAACATTTTGTTTCCAGTCATTTGAACTGTCCCTATACACATGCCTTTTTGATCTTTTATTGTGCACTCATGG
Organism: Helianthus annuus; assembly: GCF_002127325.2. Taxonomy (NCBI): domain Eukaryota; kingdom Viridiplantae; phylum Streptophyta; class Magnoliopsida; order Asterales; family Asteraceae; genus Helianthus; species Helianthus annuus. The sequence goes on along the minus strand of NC_035440.2, from coordinate 18,028,138 downwards.
TTATGAAATTTGACTTCATATCCTTTCTGCACTAATTGACCAACACTTAGAAGGTTATGTTTCAAACCTTCAACATAAAATACATTCGGTACTTTCTTTTCTATTCCCTTGAACCTGATCGAGACATCCCCACATCCTAAAACTTCTAATTTCTTGTTATCTCCAGTCCTAACTTCCCTTCTCTCCGACTCGTCAAGTGTGACGAAGAGTTTTTTGTTACCCGTCATGTGATTGCTACACCCGCTATCTAAATACCAGCAACCATCCTTCGTTGTTTCTTCTACATTAAGTATCATAAACATAGTTTCATCATCATTCACGTCATCCTCCTTTTCATGCATGAGTGCATTGTTGGTCTTTTCATTATCTTCTTTCCGTTGACAGAATTTCGCTATGTGTCCTAATCTTTGACAATTAAAACACCTAATATGTCCATTGTATCTACCTCTTCCTCTACCCCTTCCTCTTCCAGTATACTCGGATCTAAATGATCTTGAACGATCCTGACCTTGACTTTGAACTTGAAACGCTTGTTCCATTGGTGAATCATCATATTGTTTTAATCATAATTTATGTGACTGCAAAATTCCTAATAATTCTTCTGTTGTAATTGCATTTAGATCTTTAGATTCTTCGATTGCCACTACCACTGATTCATATTTCCGAGTGAGGCTTCTAAGTATTTTCTCTATTATTCGTTGTTCTGGGACTTCCTCTTCATTTAATCTTAATTGATTTACTATAACAGTAGTCCGATTGATGTATTCTTCTATTGACTCACTATCTTTCATTCGTAATGCATCAAATTCACATCGTAAAGTTTGAAGCCTTACCGTTTTAACCCTGCGTTCTCCTCTATATGCCTTATGAAGAATGTTCCATGCTTCTTTGGATGTTTTACTTGTCGCTACACGTTCGAACGTTCGAACACTGTTTCATTTACTGCCTGAAAAATTACATGTAATGCCTTCTTATCCTTCCTGACTTTCTCTCTATAAGCGTTCTGTTTTCTGATGCATTGGCAGGAATTTCATTATATCCACCTTCGATGATTGACTAGAGATCCTATGATTCCAGTAAAACTTTCATTTGGATATGCCAATGATAGTAATTTTGCCCTAGTAATTTTGGAATTTGAGTTTGAATTCCTCCATTCGATGTTGCCATAATGATGGTGGTTTAGTGGAAACGGAAAGATTAAGAACAGATCGAAGAAAAAAAATTCCTTATGCGTGAATCTTTGTGGCTCTGATACCACTTTGTTGATCGGAATTTGCAGAATATGAAAGATATGAAATTAGGGTTTCGAATCTTTCGAAGAGAAATACGATTGTATTCGAACTTGGTGAAGAATATTGTCAATACATGTATCACATATATACACGGCAGATTATAAGTGTAACTGCCAAAACTTATAATAAAACAATAATAACATAATAATGATATTCTAATAATAAAACTTATACTATCTAATATATATATATATATATATATATATATATATATATATATATATACCTAGCTTATATTCTAATAATTCTTAAAGTTCAGTCCAAGAAGAAGCACAATGCTAATGTAGGTCCCTCTCGGAGGATGACGAACCTAAACCTTGTTATACTAACCCACTAGCGAGTGCGGAATCCAAGCTAGCAAGCAAAACGGGATGAAGCAAGTATAAACACAAACACACAATGTTCACCGATTAACACCACTTGTATTAATACGTATGAAAGGTTTTCGGTTACAAGCACAATGTTTACAAATCAGTTTTGCAAACTCTCAAGTGTGTGTGTGTGTTTTTGGACAGAATGCTCTCAAACTCTCTATCTTTCTATCTGTGTGCATCTTCCTTCTAACATACACTGCATGGGTATATATATACCCAGCCCAGCATGTCTGGTCCGAAGGATCCGATAGATGATCGAAGGATCATCTATCGATGACAAAGTGTTCGAAGGATCTACATATACTTCGAAGGATGGCATATCCTTCGAAGTCCAACATTATCCTTCGGAACATATCTTTCGAGGCCATCGAAGGATCTACATTATCCTTCGATGAGCTATCCTTCGACACAGAACATTTACAAACATTTTCTAACTGTTGGTCCAAGTCAAACCAGGAGGACGGTTAACTTGGTCAACTTACAGGACTGACAAGGACATCGTTTACATCGTGACCTAATACAGACAAAGTACAGACACAAGTGCACCAACAAACTCCCCCTTGGCTGTAGCTTTGTCTCGATCTTCGATGGTTGCAGATTTGTCTCGATCTTGATCATCATTGATCTTCATGTCTTCAAGACTCTGATGTCCTTTCAAGTCTTCAATGTCGGAGGATCTTCAAAGTCTTCACGTCTTGAAAGCAGAGAGTGTATCAACAAACTACCCGTATCATGTAGGAAGTGTGTTGACAAACTCCCCCTTAACATAAGCTCCCCCTTGAGTTATGCTCGTGAAATACTTGATTTTATGAAGTGAGATCCTTGTGGTGTTGGTGATGGTCAGCGGCAACTCGAACATCTTCATCTTTTGAGCGCCTTCACGTCGTGTCTTCATTCCAAAGCTTGTCATCGACCATGTTCTCCTTGCCTTTAGAATCTGCACATGCAAGAAATCTAAACGCGTAATGAGAACAACTGCTTGGAATATAGTTAACATAAACAAAAGACACACGTATGACCATGTTACAGTCAAACACTGTCCGACAGTTTGAAAGTTTTACAAATTTATCAATTTTAGTTTTTAACTTTCAAAACTTGCAAATTTCGACCGTTTATGAAGATTTAGTCAATTCAGTTTTCGTTCAGGTTTCAGGTAACGAAGACTAGAGTTCCAACATCGTACGATCGAAAATAAAGCAGAAATAAAATCTTTTTGGTATTTTTGAATTTTTCAAATGTAAAGACTGAAAGCAGTAAACAAATATATACAGACATTCTTTTTGCGAGTTTCGAGGGTAAGAGAATCATATCAGTGTACGGTCATGCCAAAACACTCTTGTTGTTCAGTTAGTTAGCATTAAGATAAACATCCTATAACAATTATCGGTATTGTTGTCCACTTAAGCCCAACTTATCAGATGTAATCATGGCGAGGGGATACGTTAAGGTATGATTTATACTTACCGACCGGTGTTCATCTACATCACGACACATTCCCGTATCAAGGTATGCACGAGGGTTCATCTTACCGGTGAGTATACCGATTATCATCTGTTTGACCGTATATGATGTGAGATTCTCACTTATTTTGATTTGAAAACAAGCCCTATGTGATATAATCACTTATTGATGAGGAACTTGATTTTCATATGCATGAGGGCACAGGAGCAAGTCCGTGAACAGGTCAGTACTTCCGTACAGCAGAGAGACGAACTTGACACCCGGATAAATGTGATATATTATCACTTATTTGTTTGGACATGTGATTGTTTATCACTTATTGAGGTCGAATGCAGTATGTATTATGTACACGTATGTATAGTATCATGGAAGATCTAGACTTGCGTCCCCGTTATTTTTCGGTAAAAGATACAACCATGATACCCAGATGATAAGCAGCATAAAGACCGAATATCTCAGAACCTCGGCAAACTATCAAACGAAATTTCGGTACTAAGACCATATGCCAATGAATGGTTCCCACCTGGTCTTCAGTCGATTTAAGATTTATATCACCCTGCACACTTTAAAATGATTGTGAGCCTACCGATACATCTTATATAGAGCTGCTTATCGTTTTTCATTTAAGGTTTAAAGAGGTTTGGATAGACCACTGATGTACTATCATTTTCTCTTTTGCTCGCCAGGAAACTCATTTTTGCTTTTCTATTGTTTTTGTGTTTTTGAAATTTTTTTTGATGTTTTTGGATTTTCAAATTTTTGGATTTACTCCCCCTAAAATCAATAAACTAAGAGAAATTTAAAAACACAAAGATATTTACAAAAATGATTTTCCGATGTTGGTTTTACTCTTGCTTGACCTTAATGCCGTTTACCAATAATAAAAAGTCAAATCTTGATTTGTCAAATGCTTTGGTAAATAAGTCGGCACGTTGGTCATCGGTGTGGACCTTAACAACATCGATTAGCCTTTTCTCAAAGCAATCACGTATGAAGTGATATTTGATTTCGATGTGTTTGATCTTTGAGTGCTGCACAGGATTTCTAGTGATATCTAAAGCAGCAGAATTATCAACGTAAATAGGAGTAGTTAGGAATTCAAAACCGTAGTCCCGCAATTGTTGTTGGATCCAAAGAACTTGGGAGCAACAACTTGAGGCAGCAATGTATTCAGCTTCGCATGTTGATGTAGCGACACATGTCTGCTTCTTGCACTGCCAGGTGACTAGGCGATTTCCTAAAAACTGACATCCAGCCGTTGTGGATTTGCCGTCGATTTTGCATCCGCCAAAATCAGAATCACTGAAAGCTACTAATTCAAAGTTATTATCCCTAGGGTACCACAGACCGGTGTCAGGGTACGCCTTCAAATAACGAAAAATCCTTTTAACAGCTGCAAGATGTGAGGCCTTTGGATTGACTTGATATCTGGCAAGCAGGCACGTTGGGTACATTATGTCTGGTCTTGATGCTGTGAGGTACATAAGAGATCCGATCATTACGCGATAGTTTGAGGGGCTAACAGCTTCACCCTTCAGGTCTGGAGTAATTCCGTGATTAGTTGGCAATGGGGTACCAATGGGCGTTGCATCAGACATCTGGAACCGGCTCAAGATGTCACCAACATATTTAGTCTGATGGATGAATATCCCAGACTCAGTTTGTTGTACTTGTAGGCCCAAGAAGAAGGTCATTTCCCCCATAGCACTCATCTCGAATTTATCCTGCATTATCCGCTCGAAATTCCTACACAAGACATCATTAGTAGAACCAAAAATAATATCATCAACGTATACCTGTACCAGAAGAAGATCTCCATCTTGTTCTTTGATGAAAAGAGTACAGTCGATAAGACCTCTTCGAAAACCGTTCTCCAGCAGATAGTGAGATAAGGTTGCATACCAAGCTCGCGGTGCTTGATGTAGACCATAGGGAGCTTTGTTGAGCAACCAAACCCGATCGGGATGGATAGGATCTTCAAAACCTGGAGGCTGTTCGACATACACCTCTTCTTCAACCACACCATGTAAAAATGCACTTTTCACGTCCATCTGATAAACCTTGAATCCTTTGAAGGACGCATAGGCTAGAAAGATTCGAATTGCTTCAAGACGTGCAACAGGTGCATAGACTTCGTTGTAGTCGATCCCTTCAATCTGACGAAAACCTTGAACGACTAAACGTGCTTTGTTTCGGATAACAACTCCGCGGTCATCCTTTTTGCATTTGAAAACCCAACGGGTACCAATCTTCTTGTATCCAGCAGGTTTCTCTACGAGTTTCCAGACACCCAGCTTCTGGAATTGTTGCAGTTCTTCCTGCATTGCTTCAACCCAAGCGTTATCTTTCAAGGCTTCTTTCCAAGTTCTTGGCTCTTCCTGTGAAACATAACACGCGAAGGACCAATCGTTTTGTTGCCCGGATTCTCGAATAGCCGCATACAAGCCTGCATTGTTGTTGTTTCGCAACATGTTTCTTGTTTGAATGCCACTTTGCACATTTCCAATGATGTTTTGTTGAGGATGGGAATTATGTATCCTTGTTTCAGGATTTTCTTGAACTGGAATGTTTATACCCAGGTTGTTAAGATTAAGATCAACAACCAAATCAAGGCCCGGAATTGACGAAGAGGATGATGCAGTAGCCTCAGCTGTTCTGTGGGCATCCACTGGAGGAGTACCCTCTGAAGTACCATGAACTGCTGTTGTTGGGGCTTCTTGATCTGCATCTAGAAATTCATCATCCTCTGAAGATTCGTTCAATTCGTTTGCATCATGAAAATCCTCATTGTTGAGAGTATTATTGTTCACCGAAGAAGATGGTTCTTGATTAACAAGAATTGGACGAACCACCGGTGAAACTGTTGCATTGTCACTCTCGAAAAACATCCTAGCCGCAGCACTTTCTTCAACGGCTTCAACATTGATCGAATTGAAGAAGTCATCGTACTCAAACATCCAAGGTTGACCCGGACATTTGACTGGTAAAGTGTGCCTTTGTACTCTGACCTCAGACCATTCCTCGACCCTTTTAGTCTCTAGATTCCAGACTCGTAAGTTAGGGGTGGCATACCCAAGAAAGTAGCCATCAATTGCTTTTGCCCCAAACTTTCCATTAGGATCGATGATTGTGCATGGAGCTCCAAACGGTTCTAGATAAGACAAATCTGGTTTCCGTTTTTGAAGAAGCTCAAAGCAGGTCTTGTTGTGCCTTTTGACTGTAAGGACTCGGTTCAATGTGTAACATGCAGAGGCCACTGCTTCAGTCCAGAATGGAATGGGTAGCTGCGACTCTACCAACATTGTCCTAGCAGTCTCGATCAATGTGCGGTTCTTACGTTCAGCGACGCCATTCTGTTGAGGAGTATAAGCTGCACTAAACTCGTGAAGAATACCCTTTGAAGTGCAGAACTCCGCCATAGAATGATTTTTAAATTCATTACCATTGTCGCTACGTATCCGCCTAACCTTCAACTTATACAAATTCTCAATCTGAATGATCAAGTTTTTGATAATGCCAAAGGTTTCACTCTTGTGTGCCATGAACGCTACCCAAGAAAATCTTGAATAATCATCAGTTATCACAAGGCAGTATTGATCACCCCGAATACTCTTGTGCTTGACAGGACCGAACAAATCCATGTGCAAACGTTCAAGAGGAACTGCCACCGTGTTGATCTTCTTTGTGGGGTGCTTCTTCTTCGTTTGTTTTCCCTTCTGGCACGAAACACAGACGTCTTGAAGATGGAAATTTTTGAGGGGAACACCATTCACCAATTCATTTGAAACCAAATGATTCATTTTGCGTAAGTGAATGTGACCCATTCGTCTGTGCCAAGAGATAGTGTCTTTTTCTGTGGCTTTGGAAACGAAACAAGTTGCTTGTGCAGACGTAGTAATAGCTTGGCTCATATCAAGGACGTACAAATCATTTATCCTTGGAGCTGACAAGAGAATCCATTCTTTTGGAATTTTGAAGCCGGGTTTCAGCACATAACATCCATTAGCATCAAAGTGTACCGAGAACTGCTTGTCACAGATTTGAGAAACACTAAGAAGATTGTGATCAAGTTGTTGCACAAAGTTGATCTTGTCAAAGCTGACAATCCCGTTGGATATCATTCCTTCACCCGTTATATAACCACCTTTATCTCCAGCAAAAGCAACATAACCTCCTCTAATAGATTTGACGTCGTAGAGAAGCTTCATGTCGCCTGTCATGTGCCTGGATGCCCCACTATCAACAATCCAATGACTACTGATAGTTCCTCCTGGAACACCCTGCACATGAACTCAAATGAATTAGTTGGAGATGGGGACCCAAGCCATTGTGGTCTTGGGTCTTCCATTTTCATCAATGACAATAACTTCTTGTCTCTGATGGTTGGTGAATTGTGATGGTCCCCCTGATTCAGTAACCGATTTTGGTTTCCAGGTCTGTTTTGTTTTACCAGTGTCTTTCTTTAAAATTTTAACTTCTTGATTGTTTGAAGTTTTAGAATTGTCTGGTTTAACAGCAACAGATTGTTTTTGAACCACATCGGTTTTAATTGCTTGTTCAATCTTCTTGACCTGTTGGCGTTTCTGTTTCTTTTCCCTTTCTTTTGCAAGGTGGGGATCTTGTTTTACAGAAACAGATCGCTTACGGTCATTGTGGTCACAGGGAACATCAACTTTTTCTTTTTGCTTATGAAGATATGGACAATTTCGAATAATATGTCCAATTGTTCCACACTCAAAACATGATCTTCGTTCAACAAACCCCGAAGTATCATGTGATCGCTTAGCCGATGATGTTGAACTTTGTGAACCCGAGGTACTAGGTTTTGAACTGCTTGGTTCATTCCTTTTCTGTATAATAGCTTTCTTGACAAAATCTAAGTTAGATTTGTTTTCAAAAGTCTCAATTTTATCCGTTCCCGTCGATTTCACAAAGTTAACGTTTTTCTTCTTCTTTTGATTCGGCTTCTTTTGGGCTTGAGCCGGTGATTTTCCTTTGGGCTTGGTGTGATTTTGCTGTTTCTGCTCTGTTGGTAATTTCTTGTTGCCAAATTGTTTTCGAATTTCAGCCTTTGGAATAGGAGGACACTGTGTAACTGTAACACGTGGTCCTGTCTTTCCCAAAAACTTACTTGTCGAATTTTCAAAGACTTTACAGATTAAGGATTGATTAACATTCTTAATGGGAAAATCTTTGTCTGAGTAAATTTTATCATCACTAACAAGAGTGTACAGCAAGTTCACACTCTCCGACTCGTTTTCAGACGAGGACTCGATTGCAACAGTCTTAGCGGGTTTAGCAGGAGGATCACATAGAATATGATTCTCGAGAGGTATGTCCTCATTTTTGGCTATCGCATCAGACTTTGCTGAATCAGTATCGTCAGATTCATCATCAGAAGAATCAGCATCCTCAATCACAACTGGGGGATCCTGATTCTGTTCAGCAGTTACAAATGTATCTGCTGACCCATCTGAATCTGAGGATACTTCTTTCTGGTATCCGAGTCCCGCTGCAAACTCTTTCACATCTAGAGGCACAGATGGTTCAAAGAACACTCTGTCCTCCTCATCCGGCATGGCATCATAATTATGTCTCACTGGTGGTGGACAGTTCTTATAGCCTATGCACGTGACATCCCTTTTCTCCTTTTGCACCTCAATGATGTGATCCAACACATAGCTAGAACTCAAATAGCTATCTAGCTTGAGTTGGATTGCCTCACTTTCCGTTTTTACACAAGCCATTTCTTTTTGCATTGTCTCAAGACGAGATATATACAAATTAATGTCCGTTTGTTTTCTGGAAACCATTTTAGTTAGTTCGGTTTTATCTTTCTTTAATTTTTCGATTACCGATTTAAACTCCTTTTCATGGTTTTCATAAAACATATTGGCTTCTGTGCATTTGGAAAGGTCCACAGTCAATTTCTGATTGTGGATAAAAGTCACATCATACTTTTCTTGCAAAGCTTCGTGCTTACTTTGCAAGTCACCCAAATTCTCATTCACAGTAGTATGTTTGTCTTGCAAGTCAAACAAACTAGCTTGTAAAGCATCATGTTTGTCTTGCAACTCAGACATACTTTTCTCCACATCAGCACATCTAGCACGCAATCTATCACATTCATCACAAGTAATAGCAGTGGGTTCATTGACACATACCTGACTTGATGAACCGTCGACATTAGCCATAAAGGCTGAATGGAGAGAAGACGAAGTATAAGCAGCTTGATCTACCAGAATAGATCGTCTTTGAGCTTCTGCTGCAGCTTCTCCCAAAAGTTCATCAATATCTGCATTGATTGTTGCATTTGATGTCTCACCCACATGATCATCACCAGAACTGGATGATTCTTCATCAACGCTCCTGCTGTACCCAGAAGAGTCTTCATCTTCAGACGATTCACCACCACTGGCGGAAGATTCTCCACCACTAGTGTGAACTAACTCCTTCACAACTTGAGCCAAACATGCTGTTCCATCGGAAGCATCACCACCCAACTGGATTGACCAGTCACAACCTTCATCCACCTGAACCACAAGTGCCCGGTTGGTTTGGTTGTTGACAGGCACCAATGTACGCTCATTGTTTCTGTTCTGCTGGTTGCCTTGATTTCTGAAGGGGTTTTGGTTCCCGTGCTGTGCTGGCTTTGTGCATTCCCTTTTAAAGTGACCCCGTTCACCACAGATGAAGCACTTCACTGCCTGTTTGTCGAACCCATACTTGGTGTCTCTCTTACTCTCCAAGCTGGTTCTGCCAGTACTTTCCATCCAATCCTTTGCCCTTCTCACAGCACTCGCAAAGGCCCACTTGATATCCATCAAGTCCATCTCTTCTTTATCAATCTGCCGATAGTCTTCTTGTGTCAGATTAATGTTGCCAATCTGACCTTCAATTAACCCGCAGTATGCGCTCACGACAGTGTTAAGCAGCTCCATGTGTTCCTTAGCTACTTCCACACTGACTTTTGAGAAGCTTGAAGTGTCGAGCTGTACTGTACTTGGCTTTGATGGTTGACCAGCAGATGATGTTCCTCCATAACATGCACGTTGTGTTTGAGCAGGAGGAGGAGGAGGTGGTTGTATTGGATTTCCATACATGTCTGTGGTGGGAGGTGGCTTAACAGGAACTTGCACCGGATTGCCATACATATCCGTGCTTGTGACAAACGCCGTCTGTAGTGGAGCATGTGGACCGGTTCTTGCAGACGAAGTACTGGAAGTTCCATAATACATTTCTGGATTTTGTGGCAATGGAACTCAATTCGCCTTTAATGTTTCCTCCTGATCCTTGTTTTCCAAAAGCTGAACGAAGTCGTTGATATTAGTAGTTCTCAACACTCCGTTGTACTTCAGGATTTCCAAGAAGCTACTCCATTGGGGAGGCAAAGCATCAGCAAACTTCTTCACCACTTCTGCTTGAGTTGTTGTTACACCAAAATTATTCAACTCAGTAAGCAAATGATAAAACCGGCTTGTCATGTCTCCCAGAGACTCCTTATCCATGCATGTGAAACAGTCGAATTCTTTCTTGAGCAGATCATGACGCAATTGACGTGTTGCTTCATTCCCTACTCCCCTGGTTTTCAACCCGTCCCACAACTTCTTAGTTGTCTTGAAACTGACAAACTGGTGGTATATATCCTTGCTCAACGCCTGAGTGAGAATGGCGTATGCTTTCTTTTCCAGATCATATGTTTTCTTCTGATCTTCAGGAAGATCGGCAAACGTAGCAGTGTCTGAAGCAGCAACTTCTATAGCTTGATCAAAATCTGTGGTGAAACGTATCCACAGTTCGGTATTTTGCCCCAGTACGTACGTACGAAATCTGTCAACCCAGCCCGGATATTCATTTAGATGCATCAGCTTTGGAGGACGATTCAAACTTCCGGTTTCGCTTTCGCTCAATAGAATACTTTGGATGCTCGGAGTTTGATTTGATACTAACGCCCATTGACTTGAAGATATGGCATTTGCTTGTGAAGATGTAGACACCGGAGACTCGGCCCATGAAGGTGATAGACTTGTACATGTGTACTTTCCACTATCGGGAGCCGGTGTACCCCACCATGAGGGAGTGGAACCAGAACTGGTATATTTTCCACTGTCTGGAGCCGGATTCCACCAACTCGGATTCATGATTTATAAGACAAATGAATATCCCGAAAGATCACACACAGCCGAAGGATCCTGGTTCGAAAGATCTGAAAAACAGAAACTTGTTAACAACAAACAGACCACAATCGAAAGATCAAATCTTGTTCGAAGGATCAACAGTGCTCGAAAGATCACTGTTGTATCTCGAACAATGATTTCGAAAGATTCACAAGCTCGAAGGATTCACTATTTGAAAGATCCTTATCTTTCGAGTATATATCCTTATCTTTCGATGAACTGTCTTTCGAATAGATTCCCTGGTTCGAAGGATAACACTTTGACTTCGAAGGATTGGTCGAAAGATGTATATCTATCGAAGCTTCCTTGATCGAAAGATGGTCTTTCGATGTCGAAAGATATCCTTCGAAACCCACTGACACACTGACACTGATGTGAAAGGTTGGTGAAAAGGTGATGGGTTGGTGAAGTCAACTTTCGGCAAAAAGGAATGGGCAGACTGTACTTTCTACCAACTTTGAAAATATTAACCAAAATAGACACCCCTTATCCAGAACCAGTCACCGGAATTTTGACCGGAAATATGGCCGGAAATCACAAAGTTCCTTAAAAACAAGTTTTTAAGTTACCCAACCCAACCTGAACACACCCGAAAGGTTTAGAACGCGTTTTTATGTTTAAAAATGCAAGAAAAACCACTAAAACGGGTGCTAAACCAAGTGTCCAAACACACCGAGAACTTGAACAAAACCCGGTTTTAAACAAGGTAAAGAGCCTTAGCTCTGATACCACTTGTAGGTCCCTCTCGGAGGATGACGAACCTAAACCTTGTTATACTAACCCACTAGCGAGTGCGGAATCCAAGCTAGCAAGCAAAACGGGATGAAGAAAGTATAAACACAAACACACAATGTTCACCGATTAACACCACTTGTATTAATACGTATGAAAGGTTTTCGGTTACAAGCACAATGTTTACAAATCAGTTTTGCAAACTCTCAAGTGTGTGTGTGTGTTTTTGGACAGAATGCTCTCAAACTCTCTATCTTTCTATCTGTGTGCATCTGCCTTCTAACATACACTGCATGGGTATATATATACCCAGCCCAGCATGTCTGGTCCGAAGGATCCGATAGATGATCGAAGGATCATCTATCGATGACAAAGTGTTCGAAGGATCTACATATACTTCGAAGGATGGCATATCCTTCGAAGTCCAACATTATCCTTCGGAACATATCTTTCGAGGCCATCGAAGGATCTACATTATCCTTCGATGAGCTATCCTTCGACACAGAACATTTAAAAACATTTTCTAACTGTTGGTCCAAGTCAAACCAGGAGGACGGTTGACTTGGTCAACTTACAGGACTGACAAGGACATCGTTTACATCGTGACCTAATACAGACAAAGTACAGACACAAGTGCACCAACAGCTAACTATGAATCCAAATAGAATATGTATACTACAAATTAATTGTGAAATAAACATGGTGTTTTAACCATAATTTCCAGGCAAACATTATATGTATAGGGCATAGTGTATATATGTTGGGAGATTTGTTACCACGGATAAAGGATTCAAAAAGACCACTTGTGCAAGTATTTATTCAAAATAGAAACCTCTTTTTAATTTAGAATGTTTAGGATTCCAGAACACAAGATCATTGTGATTCAAATCTACAATCAAGTTCACGAAAATAATACAATTCATATTTATGATCATAAAGCTAGATGTTTTTTAGGTTTTTACGGGAAGATTATAAACAGAGACCATAAACACCAAAAACTTAATTTAGACATGAACCAACACCACAAAAGCAAACTGACAACACAATGTCGAACTCATCATGTTTACTTCAGAAAGTCTAGATATAATGCACTGAAAATAAGTACTTCTGCTTATCCTAATTAAGAAACACCTAAATATATAGTATAATCTAATTGTAACAAAAGATATAATAAGTAGATCTGTTTTGCCTCTTGTAGCCTGTTTTGACAGCTCATGTTTTCACTAGCACCAGTATTTAAATTCACAGCAAACAAATAATGCACTGTCATAATGTCCTCTATGCCAATTTTTGAAAAAAAAATAACCTTGGCTGCAATTCTATTGTAGAAAGCTAGATGGAAACCATAACTCATTTTTTAAAGTGAATCTGTTTCAAATTATATTACCGCATTGAAACATGGAGGGTTTCCCCCAAGATTCAGCCGCCCTATATTCTTCCATTCACCATTTAGCTAATCTAGCAGCTCGTTTTGGATATCTACCATTTTGCTTGATACTTTTAAGAAAAAATGACCCAACAACTTGAGAGATGGGGATATTGTTAGACAAGTATGGTTAAAAATATATAAGCTAGATATAATATATAATTATGTTACATATTAGATTAAATGTTAGTTAGGGTAGTATGATTTATTTATTAATTTGAGGGCGGTTAACACATGTACGCTCCAAATATATATATATACTTTCGGATGTATCTGTTTTTCTTATCAATTCATTTTATGAACAAACCAAGATCTACAGAACCCTAATTACGTTCGAATATAGCAAGGAATTCCAACATAGTGGTATCAGAGCCACAACGATCCGAACATCACTTCGTTCTTAATCAACTGCATACACGAAGAATCAAACAAAGATGAATCAATCACAGGGAATTCAAACCCAAATTCCCAAACTCACTGGACCAAATTATTATCACTGGCATATACAAATGAAAGTGTTACTCGAATCGCAAGAATTATGGAATATCGTTGAAGATGGATATCAAGAGTTGGGAAACAATCCAACAAATGAAGCAACTACAACATACCGAGAATCAATCAAGAAGGATAAACGCGCTCTGCACATAATGTTTCAATCGGTAAATGATACCGTATTCGAAAGGATCGCTATGGCAAATTCATCAAAGGAGGCCTGGAACATTCTGTATAAATCATACAGGGGAGAAAACCGAGTAAAAACTGTAAGACTTCAAACTCTTAGATGTGAATTTGATGCGTTAAACATGAAAGATGGGGAATCTGTAGAAGAATATTTCAATAGAATGACCGTAGTAGTGAACCAATTAAGGATGAATGAAGAAAAAATTAGTGAACAACGAATTGTAGAAAAAATTCTACGTAGCATGACTCGAAATTTTGAGTCGGTTGTTATCACTATAGAGGAAACTAAGAACTTAGAGATATTTCCACCGAAGAATTAATGGGAATCCTGCAATCACATGAATTACGAATGAAGAGATACGAAGACCCTCCGATTGAACATGCATTTCAAGTTCAGAATGCAAATTAAGATAAGTTTCGATCAAATCGGAATAGTGGAATAGGAAGAGGACGCGGAAAATTTAGGGATCGATATACAAATTCCATCAGATGTTATAATTGTCAAAAACTAGGCCACATCGCCAAGTTTTGCAAACAAAAGGAGGACAACGGAAGTGCAGAAAACATGTTAATTCATCAAGAAGACGAACCGGGTGAAAAGGAAACGGATGATTCGATGTTCATGATTTTGAATATGGAAGAAACGGTGAATGATGATCATTGGTATTTGGACAGTGGTTGCAGCAACCACATGACAGGAAACCGAGACCTGTTCATAACAATAGATGAATCAATCAGAAAAGAGGTAAGAACGGGAGATGACAAGAAGTTAGAGGTCTTAGGCAGTGGAGAAGTCATGGTTATAATACAGGGACAAAGCAAAAAGATACAAAATGTGTTTTATGTCAAAGGTTTAAGACATAATCTTCTAAGCGTGGGACAACTCATAAGAAAAGGTTACATGGTTAAATTTCTGGAAGACAAATGTATTATAAAGGATGTAAGGAATGAAACTTTGGGTGTCATAAGGATGACAAGCAACAAGATGTTCCCTCTCAATCCTGGAAAGGATCTAACGTTAGCACTGACGATGACTATCAAGGAAACCTCTACACTATGGCATAAGAGGTATGGACATGTGAATCTAGATACACTAGCAGAAATGGGGAACAAAGAGTTGGTGTATGGTTTACCAAAAATTTCGAGAGACATAAGTATATGTGAAGGCTGTATATCCGGTAAGCAAGCGAGGAAAGTTTTTCCAAATAAAACGAAATGGCAAGCGTCTAAGCCACTTCAACTCATTCATTCGGACATATGTGGTCCGATGAGAACGGAGTCAATCAGTGGATGCAGGTACTTCGTTACCTTCATTGACGATTATTCTAGGAAAACCTGGGTTTATTTTCTTAAACTCAAATCCGAGGCATTGAGTTACTTCAAACAATTCAAAGCATTAACTGAAAATCAATCGGATCATAAGATAAAGACATTAAGAACAGATCGAGGAGGAGAATACTGTGGAAAATCATTTCAAGAATACTTGAAAGAGAATGGAATTCATCACCAACTCACCATCAGGTACACACCCCAACAAAACGGGGTAGCCGAAAGAAAAAATAGAACACTAATGGAGTTGAGTCGAAGTATGTTGAACATAAAGAACCTACCAAACAAATTCTGGGCAGAGGCAGTAGCTTGCACCACATATATATTAAATCGAACAGTCACAAAGACAAGACCAAATACAACTCCATTCGAAACATGGAATGGAAGAAAGCCAAATGTGGAGCACTTCAAAGTCTTCGGTAGTGTAGCTTACGTTCACATACCCAAACAAAAGTGGAACAAATTAGATGATAAAACGGAGAAGATGATATTCGTTGGGTACAGTGGAAATAGTAAAGGATATAAGCTGTTCAACCCTTTGACTAACAAAATCACTATAAGCAGGGATGTGATATTTGACGAAAATAAAAGGTGGGTCATCAAAAACGAATCAAACGAGACTCCATACATGATAATAGAGGACAACACGATACTGATGAATCAAGGTACAAGTGATCAGATTCAAATCGATGAGGATCATGAATCAAATCCTGTCCGACAAGAAAGCATTGTAGATAATGAGAATGCAAGCCCTGAAATGTCTGAATCACAGCAAACAGTACCAAGTCAAGACAGTAGCGAGTTCGGTCCTACATCAAGTCAAAATCAGCATGATGAAGAAACCTCCTCTACCGATTCTGAAAATGAAACCATCCGCACGAGAAGCATCAACAGTGTGTATAGAGACACAAGGGCATTAACTAATGAAGAGATACTACAAAAGTATAATGAGAATCAAGTAATAAACTTCGTACTCTATACTAGTACAGATCCCACTACATACGAAGAAGCTAGTAAAGATGGAAAATGGATTGACGCAATGAATACGGAAATGGAGTCGATCTACAAAAATCAAACGTGGGATCTGGTTGATCCCCCGACAAATCAGAAACCTATAGGAGTCAAATGGATATACAAGACAAAGTATGATGAGAAAGGAAATGTAGATAAATACAAGGCTAGATTGGTGGTAAAGGGATACAAGCAGAAATTCGGGATCGACTACCAAGAGGTATTTGCACCAGTGATTAGATTCGAGACAGTGCGTCTAGTATTGGCCCTGGCAGCTCAAAATGACTGGTATTTACACCAAATGGATGTAAAAACAGCATTTTTAAACGGAAAACTAAAGGAACAAGTATATATAGATCAACCCCAAGGATATATCAAACCAGGAGAAGAAACTAAGGTATGTCATCTAAAACGAGCTCTATATGGTTTAAAGCAGGCACCAAGAGCCTGGTACAGCAGAATAGATACGTACTTCATACAGCATGAATTTAAAAAATGTACATACGAACATACATTGTACATCAGAGATGCTACTGACGGAAAACTGGTAATATGTCTGTATGTGGATGACTTAATCATAGCCAGTAACTCTATGAAGTTAATATCTGAGTTTAAAAATGAGATGAAGAAGGAATTCGAGATGACAGACATGGGAAAACTACATTACTTTCTTGGCATGGAAGTTTCCTATGAAGATGGAAACATAATCCTATCACAAAAGAAATATATGAAAAATTTACTCGAGAAATATAGAATGAGTCAATGCAATACAGTCTCGACACCGATGGAATACGGATTGAAATTATCAAAGGAAGATCCGGAAGAATTCATAGATGAAAGCATGTATAGAAGCCTAGTAGGGAGTCTGATGTATCTGACAAACACTAGACCAGATATAATGTTCGCAGTAAGTAAAGTAAGCAGGTTTATGGAAGCACCAAAACGAAGTCACTGGGAAGCAGCAAAACGTATACTCAAATATGTTAAAGGAACTCTAGATCAAGGGGTTACATACTCTAAGGGTGGAAAACAGAAACTGATAGGTTTTAGTGATAGTGACTATGCAGGAAATGTGGATGATAGTAAAAGCACATCAGGGTACATCTTTCATCTAGGATCAGGGCCCGTATCGTGGCAATCAAAGAAACAAAAGGTAGTTGCTCTATCTTCAACAGAAGCAGAGTATATGGCTCTTACCTTAGCCGGATGTCAAGCAATATGGCTAAAAGGAATATTAGATGAATTACAAGGAAAAAGCAATTATCCAATACCTATTTACTATGATAATAAGTCCACTATATGTCTGGCCAGAGATCCAGTATAGTATATCACGGTAAGAGCAAGCATATACGCGTCAAATATCACTTCATAAGAGACTTGATCAAGAGAGACGAGGTAACAATAATGTTCTGTGCAACCAAAGATCAATTAGCAGATATTATGACCAAGGCACTACAGTCAAAGGATTTCTTACGTCTAAAGACTCTGCTCCGCATGATGCTCTGATAATCTAGCTTACGGGAGGGTGTTAGACAAGTATGGTTAAAAATATATAAGCTAGATATAATATATAATTATGTTACATATTAGATTAAATGTTAGTTAGGGTAGTATGATTTATTTATTAATTTGAGGGCGGTTAACACATGTACGCTCCAAATATATATATATACTTTCGGATGTATCTGTTTTTCTTATCAATTCATTTTATGAACAAACCAAGATCTACAGAACCCTAATTACGTTCGAATATAGCAAGGAATTCCAACAGATATCAGATCACAGTTTTGAAACAGAAACAGATTGAGTACTGTTAGGGACAACAATGGTGCAGTCATGTTTTACCAAGGTTGATGAATGTACATTGGTCTCAGTGAAAAACAGCTGGAAAATCTCTAGAATAAGACATGAAATAACAATTGGAATGCTAATAATTAATGAACCCTTGAATGCCGAAAAAGTACTTAACCTGATTGTGATCAATGGGAAGAACAATAATAACAAAAACTGAAATACAGGGAGACAAAATCACATTAAAACACAATGTTAAACACAACATGCTTATAATTGAGAGCCTTGTGTAATACACTAGTGGTCAATACCGGCGACAGCTGTCGCCGCTAAAGGTGTCCTGTTCTTGTAGTGACTAAACAGTGATGCTTTACCTCAGCCTAACTAAGAAACATATATGTAATATGCATGTAGATAAATCTGTCTTGCCTCTTATTTCTTTTTCACATTTTATATCCCATTAACTTTAGTATAAAGATTTGGAATGAAAAAGAAACACATAGTAGGAAAATTTGGGGAACACCCTTACATGTGAACATGAGCATGCCATTGTATTTTGACAACTCCAGCTGATTTGTACTCACAATTCTAGAAAGTTAAAATTATACGGTAATGAATGCGAGAGATGCTACTACAGCTAGTTAAGCCAAAAAAATCAGATTTTGATGATAGATGAGCTCTTGGATAGAAGCATTGATCCACTTACTAATCTGAAATTGACTTGAAATCGAGCTATCATAACTCTCATGAAAGCAGTTGACTTGGTGAAAGAATCGGCCACATTCCAATCTTTAACTAATAAATAAAATGCTTGAAGTACGATGATATCATGATTAAAATCTTGCTATAAATGTTAGCATGGCCAGCACTAAATATGTTAAGAGGAGTCAGCATGAACGGTTTCCATTAGCGCCGCTTTTTGCAGGAACATGAGAGTTTCAAAGGCCTTTTACAAAAAACAATTATAGGAAAATAACTTCCGTTGGGGGCCAAAGCGAATTTTGAAAAGCTAAAATGATCTCTGAGAACTATTTATAACTGATTGACGAGACAGGATCTAGGAAATGATTTTCCCTAGAACGGATTGGGGACGTTACTAAATGATGATTTTTCTTAAAAACAAAGATTGGTGACAGAAGAACACCAACGGTGGTTATCCATATTGATGCGACAATTTTGACAGTAACCCAGTTAATAAATCAGCTGTATAACAACTGATTACAGTTAGGAACAAAACATCCATATCATCCTTACTCTAAAAACAGCTTGGGTACTAAGAGTGAGTCAATGTATGCTTAATGAATGAATCTAGAAAGTAGGAGAGCCAATTTTGTGTTTTCATGGAGAAACTGACTGTGTTTTCATTACGATTGTTTATAGAAACTAGTAAGTGTTACAAAGTCATAAGACCATATCAATTGCAACATCATTAGGGGGTTCCTTGCAGACCTTAATTGAACCAGGCTAATAACCCACGAGCTAGTATATAAAATTGTTCTGGATGAGAAGGTTTAACAGGATACCATAACCCTAACCTGAATGTAGAATAAATACATGATCCTTAAAGATCATAAAACCAAACACTTGCCAACTTTTTAGCGGAAAGAGTTACAAAAGATATAAACGTGCACCACCAATGTCATAGATATAGAAGCAGAAAAGAAAACTAAACCAGAATATCAAACACATCACATATGCTAACAATAGAGAATCTTTATGTTATTAAGGCACAACATTTGATACTTGATCCAAGCTTAATTATGAAACACACATAGTATAACTAATGCATAATGGTTGTAACAGAAAGATGTATTAATAACGAGGCCAAATCTTGCTTCTCGAGACCTTATTGACATATCACCTTCCTGTGAGGACTTTATTGAAATGTTAAATGAACATATGCTGAAACCGTTGATCCACTCTAACTAGCAGGTGCTATCCAAACAAGACTGTCAACATAAGAAATGATTTTGACCCTGTCAAAACCAAATCTTGAAGTAGCAATTACCTCCAAGGAATTAGCCTTGGCAGCAATTTGATCATACAAAGCTAGACGGTTCTTATCACCTTGCAGAAGGAAATCCTTATTTAATATGAATCCAAGGGGAACTATATTACCACTAAACTGGGAAAATACATGGTGTTTCACCCATGATTCAGCCACCCCGTATTCATTCATCACCCACACCTCGATGTCGCCATCTTCCATGTATGACATCACACAAAGATTTCCAGACAAATGTCCCAAAAGCTTCGTCCTGTCCTTCTTATACTGTTGTATAGAATCAGGAAGAGGTATCTCACCGAAAGTCTCAGTAGCCAAATCAAATGCTACTATCGCGTGCTTAGTTATTTTGCCATTAAGTTCACAAAGCCAATGAATATGGCCATCATGCCCATCACTCCCAATAATAGAAAGACCGGCAAACTCAGAAATCCAACCCACATGAGAAGGAAACCTGTCATTGATCAACTTCCAGGAGCCTTTTCTCATGCTATACACTTCCACTTCTAACCACTCTTTAAAGTAGCTTCCAAACGCAGTAGCTGGCCGTTGAAATAAGCGAGAAAACTTAACAACCTTGTAATCATCAGTTTCAGGATCGTACCCAAACCGAATGTGAAGATCGATGCCCTCAAAACCAAGGGAGGCTGGGATGGTATATGGAGGAAGAATCCTTAAGGCATTTAGAGAAGGGTTCCAAATGCAAATGATAGGATCACGAACGAATACAGTATAAGTAGGCCATAGACCAAAACATATCAAGCCATTAAGAGAACCAAGAATACTACTGTGGGTATATCCAGGTGGGATAGTTAAACTTGCTGGTAAGTTAATGAAATTAGGGTTTTCGATATCAGGAGAGTGAGAGGGGTGTGCAATGATTGGTATCTCACCGTCAAGACAGAGCTCACTGTAGAAGACCATGAACATTTCATCGTTGTTGTGGATGGAACGATGGAGGTGTGATTTTATGAAAGATGGTTGAGATAAAAGTGTATTCATGGGCTTAGAGACGCACCTAAATTGAGCAAGTTGTTTGGCTGGTAATCGGATCAGAATGTCGGATAAAAGTTCCTCCGGGAGTTTTTCCATGGTTGTCGGCTGTTTTGGGAGTTTGTCCATAGTCGCCAGTTTTCTTTTGGGAGCTGCTTCTCGGGGAGCAGGAGGCGGACATAAAATGATAATATCAAAGAACAAGGGGAAACTTGTAGAAATATTTTTTTTTTCTTTTAATTTTTTTATAGGGTTTTGCGTTGACTTTTAAGAGAGGTTTTTTTTATGATATTTTAATATGAGTTTTATGAGGTGATATTTTCTTTTTTTTTTTTATAGGGTTTTGCGTGGACTTTTAAGAGAGTTTTTTTTATGATCTTTTAATATGAGTTTTATGAGGTGATTTTTTTTGTGTATTATGTGATGGACATTTTTAATGTAAGAACGAATTGATGAATGAAAGAAAAATTTATATTATGTAAGATAGTGATTAGGGTAGTGTTTATTGGATAACACTAAAAAAGTGGGGAATTAAGCAACTAAGAGCATTCACATCCATTCCATCATATTTTCACCCTAAATTACACTAAAAAACACTACAGTTTCTCTCTCCTGTTCAATTAAATAATATTTTTTATACTTTTATCATTACTATTTCTCTCTCCTCCACTCACAATCACTTTCAAAATATATTAAAAAATTATAGGGGGTGAACAGGGTCCCCTCAAATATACAGATGAACAGTAACATTTTCTCTCTCCTCCACTCATAACCACTTTCTATACTCTTTATATTATAAAAATCTCACTCACACCATTTGGTGGAATGGATGTGAATGCTCTAACACGTTAAAAATTCGACTTAACATGTTAAAAATCAACTTTTTTAAGAAAACAATCCGCTCTTTTTCTTATAAATAAATGTAGAAGCCTTTTTAATAAAGAGTAAATTACAAGTTTTGTCCTTTATGTTTGTCCCAAATTTCAGGCGTTGTCCTTTACCTTTAAAATTGTGACTTTTGTCCCTAATGTTTGAAAATGTTGCACGCTATGTCCTTTATGACAAACCCAGTTATAATTTTCAGTTAAGTTGAGGGTAGAACAGTCATTTCACCTCCCATTTGTCTTTCCCCCTTTTTAATAACCTGATATAACATCCCAATCTTTCACATTTACAAATTAGGGCTCATCACCACCTAAATCAAATCACCACTTGTGGTGTCCCACGATCAAATCAACAACAAACATCCGATGATCATAACCGCTCAAACACGATTAACATCGAGACACTGATGGAGACGATCGACGTCGCAGGTCGGAACACGAGAGTTCTTCTTCGTCTCAGCCCTGTCTCTTTATACTCTGTTTTCTTTTCGATTCCCGACAATTGTACAACTTCCGGCTGTCGTTGCGTCAAACACAAACCAGACCCACGTTAGTTGGTCTCCACCCACTACCACTGTGTTTCGATCACCGGCTTCGTCGCAGCTTCTGTTGCAGGTCCTTCCAAACACACCTTTCAGATTTACAGTCTGTAATTGAGGTAACCATTGAATGAACTCCTATGATCAATTTATCTGTATGTAATGTATGTTTGATGAATATTAAAAGTTTGATAACCAGCAAATCCAAAATATATGTGACGACGGTTCAAGAACCCGTATAATAAATAAAGAAGATTAAGTTAGTTAAATTTCACAATCATAATCTCATACTCAGCTAATAAGCTAAAATGGGATTATCATATTGTACTAATGAATCTATGTATAACCAGAAGGAAACCCCATATAGTTATAGTTAATTGATATATTCATAACTTAATAATGAATGCTTTTTAAGAAGGAGAAGATCTAATTGATAAGTGAATAAGTTAAGTGAAACGATTCGGTGTAATTAGGGTATTAAAGGATTGGGTGTAATCAGGGTATTATAGAGGGGGAAAGACAAGTGGGAGGTGAAATGACCGTTATACCCTCATGTGCGGGGCACATGACATAATTTAACTGAAAATTATAACTGGGTTTGTCATAAAGGACATAACGTGCAACATATTCAAACATTAAGGACAAAAGTCATCAATTTTAAAGGTAAAGGAAAGCGCTTGAAATTCGGGACAAACATAAAGGACAAAACTTGTAATTTACTCTTTAATAAATAAAAATTCCAAAACTAAAAATATACAAAAAAAATAAAAAATAGTTAAAAAAGGTTTAAAAAAGTATTAAAAATGATTTTTTTTAATTGGATTAGCTTCTACAAATTTTTTAATTGAATCTGTTTGACAACCGGTTTACAACTTATTACACATCAAAACCTATAACTATCCTACTTAAGATTCCACATCGAGAACCGAAAATTGATGGATGTCGGAACCAAGATCATGGTTTTCGCCGAACTTTGTTTGGTACTAAAAAATTAATGGATATCAGAACCAAGAGGATCGTGATTAAACATAATTTAGATATAACGATCAACATGGTATTGTTGAGAGTAAGAAATATGAATTACAGAAAATTGATGTCAATTGATTGTGTTTTGATCCCATATTAATTAGTTTCTGATTCAATCCAATTTTTTTTTTTTTTGTTAATAATTCAAATTAATCCATATGACATAAACACATTAGCTTTGAAACATATTTTAAATTATACATTACGCAAAACCATATAAATTATACAATATATTTTATCTTAGCCTTTTTCAATATCCCGCTGCAACGCACGGGGTGACATCAACTCGTTACCATTAAATTGTAACTACTTTCAAGTGCATATCAGCCCTTGGATCAGGATAGCTTCTAGAAGCAGAGGGGAGGTTAGGGTGCAGTTTTTCTTTCCTACGATTTCTCTGCCCGTCATCAGTTATCATGCGTCTCCACACACATAAACCTCTTCAAATCATCCTCGCCAGTCCTCATCACGCTCTCCTCATCCCTTTTCCTGCAAAGAAAAGCAACTAGGGCATATCATTCGAAGGCGATGTGACCACTACATATGCGCCCTTTCCGGCAAATTGTAACTACACCTCCCCCTAATCTAAAGATTTATGACAAACGGTTGGAGGTTTGAAGGTTTGCTTTTACCATTCTCCCATTTTTTACATCGATTATGAGATATAAAACTGTTACCGGGGTGAATTTTGCAATTTTATCCATCTGGGATCTTTAGGAGTTGCAGTTTTGTGCTCGTCGTTTTCTTTGTGCCCAGAACGGTAAATTAGAATATGCGAATGGAGAAATGAGAGTCGATGGTTACAGATAATAGATTGAAACATAGAATTTAGAGGTTTGGTTTTGATTTCTTCTTTTTTTTTTTTTTGGATGAATTGTTCATATATTTGATTTCTTCTTCTTTTGGATGAAAATTGGTGTTTTAGCCTATATAAACTAGCTTAATACCCGTACGGTGGACGGGTTACGTTAATTGACTAAATGTATTATTATATTATTATGTGTCCTACAAAAGTTAAGTGACTATGAATCTAAATTGACTAAGATATTATTATTAATGACATAGTAATGCATGCTAACAAAATCTTGAGAACTTGAAACAAATTGTTAATGGTATTGAATGACAAATCTATTTACCTATTCTGTATGACTGTCCAAATGCTTCTAATGGACCTATTAGACATGAAACAACATAACTATAACAACAAATATACAAGAACGAAGTTTTATAAAAGTTTTTACATAATTCTAACAGAATAATATGTTAAAAGAGGATTTATAAAGCGAGGCACATACCATAATAATCTTATATATAATAACAGCAGGCCAAACACAAAGATAGTAAGTAATAAGGATTCCTCGTAATTTCATCTCAACATCTTACTACATTGTTGAGTGCACCAAAAACAAACAAAAGTTTCACCTGCTGAATAAAGTAAATAAGCATATTATTCGATATAAAATCAAAAAACAACAATCTCAAAAATACCAAATAAGCCCGACCATAAAAGCCTGCTAACTTTAATACGGGAGTACTTGTCTGTATCACCAACACCGGCCCTCAATTTCTTATAAGCCAAAATAACAGATGGAATAACCGCTGCAAGTGCAAGTGAAAGACATTCCGAGCTGCTACTTTTCCACTTGATTTGACCACTCATTTTATTGTTAATTCCGGCTCGAACCGCCACTTTTGAGTTTCGCCCAGCAGAGAACTCAGAACTGAGCCAAATTGTTAAATCCTAACGCCAAATCACCCCTCCATTTTATGATGGATAACCGGATTGTTGACTGAACTTGACTGATTGGGTAATCCAGCTCCCGCCGTTGGACCTCGATGTTGGCTCCAAAAGCTGTATCGGATTGGAACCGAACTGTACGGTACCTGCACTGTCGATGGTCGAGTATCGTCTCCCAAGTGCAATTTGATCTTCAAGTTTTAGCCCGGTTACAATGTTTTCTCCAAGGAATGTGACTGAAATCCCTGCAGCCCCTACAGTGGTTTTGCTTTTCTTCAAATTCTTGAACTTGGTCTCACCTCAGACTATACACAGCATAATCAAACGTGACCAGTCCTTGCTCAGCTTCATAAACACCTTTGCCATGAGCCAAATCATCTTAGATTGTACCTTCATAACTTATTTTAAAATAACCCAAATAAACTTGATATTTAAGTGATAAATAATATAATGAAAATTATAATTAACAATAAACTTACCTAACATAAAATATTAATCATTTGAACTCTATTTTATGTATTTGTAGACACAGTAAGATAAGTGCAACCAACAACATTTAATATTAAAATAGATGCTTTATACAAAGATCAGAAAAAGATCATAGTGTCAAAGATACTTACATGTGATGTTTCTAATTGAGTTAATGTGCAGGGTATAGAGAGAAAAACTCCTTTAAACTTCAAGCACTTGGTTTGCCATCACTAACATTACTTTGAAGGAAACGAAATAAGAGAACAGAATCAAAATTTAAGAATAAAAATAAATAAATGGGATTTCAAGGATAAATAATAGAATGTTCTGAAATAGAAATCGACGTACCTTTTTGGTATCAGAAGTCCCACTTGATTACTCGATGACCTTTGCTAGAGGTGTGGATATAATGGGCCTAAAATTAGAAGATAACTACCTGAGGAGATCATGGGCAGAAAAAAGTGGAGCAAACCACCTTATCATAATCTTTACAAATAAAAATCTACTGAAATCGGTGAAGATGATACCTAGCGACCATAGCCTTCATGATTACATTCGAGAACAATCCGTGATTAGAAGCTTCGGATTGAATATGATCGCAGAGAGAAGTGATGTGACAATCGAGTGCCGAAAGTTTCCCGCTTGTGCGGCCGTCGTCGGAGTGGTGGTGTGACGGTTGCCGGTGCATTCCCCTCGTTGCGGTGGTGGTTGTGCGATGATTGTCAACTGGTGATGGTTAGGGTTATGTATTATTAGAGTGAGAGGAGTTCCAATGGGGATTGAAGAGTGATATATAAAGGAGTGTAGAGGCAGAACGTGGGAGTGGGATTCGGAAGGGAGTGTGAAAACCGTCTGAATAAAAGGAGATAACCAACATAGACATGGAGATCATGTGCAGAAAAAGATGGAATAAACCACCTTCTCAGAAAACCGTAAATAACCTCTCTGAACTGCCATAATGACGGTTTTTTTTTTTTTTTGTGAGTTTAAGCGGCTGAGATTTAATCTCAGCAAGATCCAACGGTGAATATTGAATTGAAAAGTAGTTACACTTAATGGGTTCCATATATATATATAATATTTATGGGTTTATTCAGAAATGTTGTTTTAACAGCTGAGGAGTCCAATGCATGCTGACTTAACTCTCATGAATCCCGTTTTCAAGATTTTCGATTTAAACTTATACCCAATTTTGGTATTTCTTCTAGAAATTGACACATTTATATGAATTAAATCATGAGACTAACGTTTAGGTATGACCATTATTTATACGAATTCGCTCATGAGAGCAAGTATTAGGAGTGTGTTGGTGCTGCTATTTCTGAAAAACTGGTTGCATCTGAGAAGAAAAGATTGGGATTACTGAAAGTTGAGATGGAAAGGGCACATGATAGGCTTTTACAAGTAAGAAAGGTAGAGAAATTTGTCTCTAAGAAGTAAGAGATTGAATTAAAGAGATTAAGAGAGTTTGGAAGAAAAACTACAAAGGGTATGCATATCTTTTCTTTTATTGCTCTTCAGTATGTATGTATTTGAAGGTAGAAAGTGGACGTGTTCATTTATAAATGATTGGTTCGGAATATTATTTAATCTCTAACAAAACTAACTGATAAAGAAAATAAGTTTTTCTTGAATGGAAACAGGTGAAATGGGTCGGAAGACCCCAACGGGAAATATGCAAACTCTCCCAGATTACTTTATTCAGAAAATTAGATTGTTCGGGGAAATGGGGCGCCCCGTTATGGGCCTGTGGTCACAGATTGATTTGCGTGAAACACCACCATCGGTGGCTTTTATAACTCGTGGTGAAACTTAAGGATGATCACGGGCATGCGTGGAGGTTTACTAAACGGGCCGTGTTCGTGGGTTGCCTGGTTGACCCAATTAACCTATTTCTATAATAATATATTTTTTACAATATGTTTTATGTTATAAATTAAATTTGGTGTGTATTTTATGCTATACTTATAGCTTAAAAATATAAATTGACATAAGATTTAATGATTTTAATGTAATTTTATTATCTAATTTGTGTTTTTTGTAGTAGATGTTAATTTTAATATATTAATTTGCTGAAAAAATAAAAAAATAAAAAAATTCGGGTTGGACGGGTCGGGTTTGAGTCAGCCAGCAAATATTCGGGTCAGGTTTAGGTTCATATGTATGAAACGATTTTCGGGTTCAGGTTCGTCAAAAATTTTCGGGTTCGAGTCAGGTTGAACCCGCAACCCGCGAACACGACCCGTTTAGCACCCCTAGATGCAAATGTAGAAGATGGAACATAGTATAATTAGATGGCTGGTTCCTTCTGTAATAATTGCCTCTTTTAACATTGTATTGTTGGGTGAAAATATTATACAATTGTTTTCTATGCTATTATATTATTTGTCTGGTAGAGTACTGATTTTTATCTATTTTTGGTTGTTTATATGCATGCATGCAGGTATGTTTTTTTTTTTTTTTTTTTTTTGGAAACAAAACTTCAAGAATAAGGTTCAAGAATTGAGACAAGTTAAATTCAGTCGTTATTTTCATTTGTCTTGTGTTTTAATTATTGGTCATTTTTCAACTTTTGCTTCACTAAGTGGTGTTATCTGCAATAATGTTCCTCGGAATTGTGAAAGCTTAGGCACATTGGCATTTTAAAATTAGGCGTGAAACATTTATTAATACATTGATGCTTCCTATTCAAAACATGCTGTTAACTAATTTTGCGGGCTGATCAACGCAAACCCAAACCCAAACACATCGAGGATGCAAGTAGAGCGGTTGTAGATCGACTGTATAAAGAAAGGGCAATGACATCATCCTATTACCCTACAATCCTGGGTTTGATTTTCCTTTTAAATAAGTATCCGTAAAGACCTATTATATTAATTTATTTTGATTGAATTTTGGATTTTGAAGAAACCATTGGGTGTTGGTAGTACTAAACCTGAAAACAACTACTTGCTAGTATCTTCTCCTTACGGTCGCGAAGTGTCGATGAGTAGTTGAAGCAAATTATTGATACCTTAGTGCAAAATGTGTGCACTTTTAATAGAAATACTTTCTTATATAATTATATAAAGCTAATTTATTGATTGTTTCATGCGCCGATCGCAGGAAACTTACATGTCACACCCCTATTTTCCACGTGTCACCGGTGGGCCCGGTGGGGAGTATCGTGACGTAATTGATATCATCATAGTCAAACAACACAACATATAAATGCACCACGGAAGCAAAAGATAGATTTATTTCAACTGAATAGATTGTAATGTTTAAGTATCACAAAACAGTCGAAATAGATCCACATGTGGATCAAATAAAAAGGAAACTGTTCAACAGACTTTTACATCTAAAGCTTGCGAGACTTGAGTAATGATGCCTGGAGTAGCCGGCTATTTCGTCTAGTACCTGCACTTAGCCTTTTTGGAAAATACGTCAGTTTACACTGGTAAATACAACTTAACTGACTCATTTTGAAAAGAGTTTGAAAATTGATTTAAATGCACTTCGGCAAAAATATTTTTATAACTTGGGACAATTAAAATAATCTTGTATACAGTTTTACTCATTTGTCGTCCATTAGGGCCGGTTTGTAAGGCCGGACTTAAGTTAACTGACACACCACAGGTATAATGCCCACAAGGAAGATTCCTTTAAGTGGGATACCAGTTTTTACATAATGCATCTGTCAGGTGTACGCCTACACCCTGTGCTTAGGTCGTGGCCATTTCTATGAATGATGCCAAGGATATCCGGGACATGGTCATTTAACCCCCAAGGGGCATACACCAAATAATACATATCAAACAGGTTATGTAAATACATCAATCACAATACGATTTAAATGACTACATACACCCGACCAAGCGGTACTTTTATAGTACCGTATCTCAAGCCCGTATAAGGAAAATAAGTTAAGAGTATTTACCTGAGCAATAGTATAAATCAAATACAGCAAGTGCACGTATCTTTTACTGGGCTCCTAATCTGGAACGAAGGTTTTTAATAACCTATTAGAATCCTAACGGGTCTTTAATTAAATCTAAGCTTAGACCGGTTAGTTTTCAAAAGGAAGACACGGTTCAAACGCATGAAGGAGCGAAGACCAGTTTAGAATGTGGTTTTGACCCGACAAGCTTGTATGCTTGTTTAATATGGGTAACTTAAACACATTTTGGATTTTGAGACAAAAACGATATGGTTTGACCCGTTTCGGTTAATATGTGTAAACTAGTTACATAGACCGATCCGAACGCGAAACATGCGTAACGGGTAACCACAAGAGTCATATACAAGTTTCCTAAGTTAATATGCCTTAAACATGTTGTGACATCAGAAAGATATCTTCTATTATGCCCCAGATGCATTTAAACTCAAATTATGTCTCGTAAGGGCATTTTGGTCATTTAAAAGGTTATAAAAAAGTTTAAATAAAATTCCGAGTTTCGGATCTGATGTAATCAGTAAAAATGCTTAATTTTCTAAGTTATATCAGTAGGGTATAACCTATATGTGAAATTTATCATTTCTAACCATACTATGCACCGAAAGGGTATTTTGGTAATTTCACCTAAGGTTTTAAAGGTCAAATCTGGAAATCTGAGTTTAAGATTTTTGCTTACTTCTAAAGTATGAAAATTTACTTAAAATATCAGTAGGTATCAAGTCTTATATGTCTAAAATGGTTTTAATATATACTATGCGTTAAAAACGCTTAAAAAGGCGATTTGGAGCCATTTCCGGGTTTTCAAAGGAAAGCTGATATTTTTACTATTCCAGAAGGCTTAAAATTTTCTATTTATCATATTAGATTAGTAGAAAAAGGTTTTGTGTCAAAAGGATTTGTAAAACTCATTTTATAGCCCAAATGGGCAAAACCGGCAATTACTGAATCAAGCTTAGAATCCTAAGTTATGCTCAGCCTAAAAATAAATAAAAATTTTCAAAAATCCCAAAATATTATATTACATCAGTGGTTAATAAGTTTGGTATCAAAAATTGGGTTTAGATAGGCTATATGCAAATTATTCGGTTTAATTTCTAAGAAGCTTTCTAATTACGCTATTGAGCGTAACTCTTAATCTAGACCTCAAACTAATGCCAAATTCTAGGTACAAGTTTGTAAATCAGTACCTAAGGTTTCTATTCTTTCACTTTTTAAGATGATAAGGGCATAATAGTCAACATTTTAGCATTTAACGGAATCATGTATATGAATCGGATAACTAATGAACCAAGTTGTATAATCTCAGAGGGTTATACTTATAGGTAACTTGGTCCTAACAAAGCTCTAAGGCATTCCTGAATCATGCTCAAACGGGTCAGAACTGAAAGTCAAAGCATAAGTCAAACTATGCGACTTTCGGCCCCAAACCAAGCTTAAACTAAAAATTGTCGAGTTGAACATGTTTAGACATGTTCTTACATTAATTACCAAGTTATATTAATGTCAAAACAAGTTGCATAGCTTCTATGTTGCTAATTATGCATTTATTTGAAAATTAGCTTTCTGTTGACTTTTTATAATCAAGTTTGACTCGACAATTGACCTAATTAGAGTGGGAATCAGAGGGTGACATTTTAAGGGTTTAATGCCCACATAATTACCAACTCATAGGTACTTTCAAAATGAAATTTGACTGGAGCAATTAAGATTAATGATGAAGTCAAACCTTAATTACGACGGGTTGACAAAACGCTAACAAACTAAGCAAAACTGAATTAAAGGAGGTTAAGCATACTTACAATAGTCCTAAGCACGACTAATGATCACTAGGAAAGATGCTTGAGCTCCAGGAACCTCGAAGAAGTGAGTTGTGGAGTTAACAAGTGAATGAGCAAAGAAGACCCAAGATCATGGCCTTTATATAGGTTTCTATGATCAATTTGATCAATGCCAACAAGGTCTACAAGTGATATGGGATCAATCCAAGTGTCCCTAGACTCTTTAAAACCATTAAACAAGCCCCTAGAATCAAGAAATGGCGAATTAAGGCGGTGTAACCGGCTGAAACAGCCAGCTGTGATGTTTTTCTGATGCTGGCAGTCCCAGGCGGCCCTTGTAAGGTCACCATAGACCCTTACGGGGCCGGTATGAGGGTCAGGTCAGGTCACATAACTTTCATTTATTACATTTTGGCCCCTGATCCTTTTCAAACGTGGTTTTGAGCTTGTTTCTTGCACTTTTGGCCCTCCAACTTGATTTTTAAGGACCTCAAGACTTAACCAAACATTGTTAAGTCCTAGATTAACTTTGTGATTACCCGCTAAGCCTTTAATTTCAACGTTGACGCTTTAAACCCCTCGTATACGAATATTGTCATAACTTTCTCATACTTTATCGAAACCTTGTGAAATTTTTATCACACATTCTTGTGAGTATAATTTATCATTACAAAGCTTCGGGTCTTCTAAAAGATCACTCAGAGGTATACTTTAAACATGTTGACACATTTAGCCCCTGTAGTTTGTAATTCCTCACTTTTTTCACAATTAGCTTCATATGATCCATGATTTATTCGTTCAAGGGTATAAACATCATGTAGGGTTATTGAAAGACATATTTAGTCATTGTTGACATTTTGAATCCTTTTACACATAGATTCCCTCTTTGTCAACTTTAGTCCCTCTAATTCAATCCTTTACATGTTTTAAGTCCATGACACGTGTCGATATAATATTGGACATGAATTTTCGAGGTGTTACATCCTCACCCCCTTAAAAGAAATCTCGCCCTCTAGATTTACTGAAATAAATGAGGGTACTTTTCTTTCATTGTGGATTCTACCTCCCACGTATATTCGGGACCTCTGCGGGCATCCCATTTGACCTTTACAATAGGCACATGCTTCCTTCGAAGCTTCTTTACCTGTCGATCCTCAATCGACAAAGGTTTTTCCACAAATTTCAAGCTCTCATCTATGTGCACATCTATATGAGGTATGACTAGCGATTCATCAGCTAGACATTTCTTCAGATTGCAGACGTGGAATACATTATGAATACCATTGAGCTCTTCAGGCAAGTTCAACTTGTAAGCCACTGATCCTACACATTCGATGATCTCGAATGGCCCTATATACCTTGGGCTTAACTTACCTTTCTTACCAAATCACATCACCCCTTTCCAAGGTGACACTTTAAGCAAAACTTTATCACCAACCTCAAATTTGAGAGGTTTTCGCCTTTTATTAGCATAGCTCTTCTGCCTATCACGGGCAGCTTTTAGGTGGTCGCGAATCTAGAAAATCTTGTCTGTTGTTTCAAGGACTATATCTGGTCCTGACAACTGAGCTTCTCCTACTTCTGCCCAATAAGCAGGCGTTCGACACTTTCTACCATATAATGCCTCAAAAGGTGCAGCCTTAATGCTTGTATGGTAGCAATTGTTATAGGAGAACTCGATGAATGGCAGGTGGTTATCCCAACTACCACCTAGGTCAATTACACATGCACGTAGCATGTCTTCCAACGTTTGGATTGTACGCTCACTCTGCCCGTCCGTCTGCGGATGGTAAGCCGTACTAAAATTTAAGCGCGTGCCCAAAGACTGTTGGAAACTTTTCCAAAAGTGTGACGTGTATCTGGTATCTCTGTCAGAGATAATAGCCACTGGTACGCCATGCAGAGATACAATCTTATCTACGTACAATTGGGCTAACATGTCAGAACTGTAAGTTTCCTTAATGGGTATGAAATGTGCTGACTTAGTCAGTCTGTCAACTATGACCCTATAGTATCATTTCCTTTCTTTGTCTTAGGCAACTTGGTGATGAAATCCATTGTCACCATTTCCCATTTCCAAGTGGGAATTTCAGGCTGTTGTAGCAAACCTGATGGCTTCTGATGTTCCGCTTTGACTTGTGCACATGTCAAGCATTTAGCTACATAGGCAGCTATAGACTTCTTCAAGCCTATCCACCAATAATTCGCCTTTAGATCCTGGTACATCTTATCAGCTCCAGGATGAACGGAATATCTGGAACTGTGGGCTTCCTGGAGAATAACATCCCGAAGTCCTCCATAAACAGGAACCCATATTCGTCCATTCAATCTCAGAATTCCGTCCTTGCCATAGGATAATTGCTCTTCAGTTACTCCTAGCTTTTCCTCAGGATAGTTAGCTTCTAGCACAGCTTCCTTTTGTGCAGCTAACAACCTTTCCTTCAAATTATTCTTTATCTCAATGCTCTTGGCATTGATTCTTATGGGCTTCACCCTTTCCTTTCTGCTTAAGGCATGAGCGACCACATTTGCCTTGCCTGGATGGTATCTTATTTCACAATCGTAGTCATTTAAAGTTTCCATCCAACGTCGCTGCCTCATATTCAAGTCCTTCTGATTAAACAAATGTTGAAGGCTCTTGTGATCAGAATATATCACACATTTAGTTCCGTATAGATAGTGCCTCCCAAGCTTTAGTGCGAATACAACGGCACCCAGCTCCAAGTCATGGGTGGTGTAATTCTTCTCGTGCACCTTCAACTGACATGAAGCATAGGCGATGACCTTGCCTTTCTGCATAAGTACACATCCCATCCCGGTGTGTGATGCATCACAATATACCACAAACTCTTCTATTCCATCAGGCAATGTCAACACAGGTGCATTGCTCAACCTTTGCTTAAGAATGTCAAAGGATTCCTGCTGCTTAGGGCCCCAATCAAACTTAATATTCTTACGGGTTAAGGAAGCTAAGGGCGCAGCAATCCTTGAAAAATTTTCAATAAATCGCCTATAGTAACGGGCTAAACCTATGAAGCTACGAATCTCTGTAGGCGTCTTTGGCTCTTGCCAATTCATGACAGCTTCAACCTTAGCGGGATCTACTTGGATACCACGCTCACTAACCACATGTCCAAGAAATTGGACTTCACGAAGCCAAAATTCACACTTCGAGAATTTGGCATAAAGCTTCTCCTGCTGAAGTAGTTTCAAAATGCAACGAAGATGCTTCTCATGGTCAGCTTGACTTTTCGAGTAAATGAGGATGTCATCGATGAAGACGATGACAAATTTGTCCAAGTAAGGCTTGCAGACGCGATTCATGAGATCCATGAATGCGGCAGGTGCATTAGTGAGCCCAAAAGGCATCACTAGGAACTCGTAATGACCATAGCGAGTCCTAAACGCAGTCTTGTGTACATCTTCATTTTTAACCTTCAATTGATGATAGCCTGACCTTAAATCAATCTTAGCGAAGTAGGTTGCCCCTTGAAGCTGATCGAACAGATCGTCGATCCTGGGCAAAGGATACCTGTTCTTGATAGTGACCTTATTAAGCTCTCGGTAGTCGATGCACAGACGCATCGATCCGTCCTTCTTCTTGACGAACAAGATTGGCGCTCCCCATGGAGATGAACTAGGTCTAATGAAACCTTTAGCTAGCAAATCATCTAACTGTGCCCTCAATTCTTTCATCTCTGTTGGTGCTAACCTATAAGGCGCTCTAGAAACAGGTGCTGCTCCGGGGATGATGTCGATTCTGAATTCCACTTGCCTATCTGGTGGTAAACCAGGTCGTTCTTCAGGAAAAACTTCAGGGTAATCAGAAATGACTGGAATATCTTCAATCTTGGGCTTCTGCTCATCAATAGTCACTTGTGCCATATAGATGGCACAACCTTTCTTCAAGCATCTAGATGCCTTGAGCATAGACACTTGCTCAGGCAATCCGTGTTGGGCATCTCCTTGAATGGTAAGTGACTCACCAGACAGAGTCTTAATCACCACTTGCTTCTTGTTGCAAATGATCTGGGCTTGGTTATGCGATAACCAATCCATGCCCAGTACAATATCAAATCTGGCTAACTTCAAAGGAAGCAAGGACAAAGGAAAAGAGTGGTTCCTAAAAGATATAACGCATCCATCTAACATGGTTGAGGCAGTTTCTATGGTTCCATCAGCTAACTCCACCTCATATTTCACACTTAAGAGGTAGGTTTAACAACTTACAGAACTTATCATCAACAAAGGACTTATCTGCTCCAGAATCAAAAAGTACTCTTGCATAAACATCATTTATGAGGAAGGTGCCTGTGATCACGTTGTCATCCTGAATTGCCTCTTGTACGTTCATTTAGAAGACCCTAGCATTGGTCTTCTTGGCTTCCTCGGGCTTCTTGGCGTATTTAGGGCAGTTAGTCTTATTGTGCCCTTTCTCGTTGCAGCCGTAGCAGGTAGCATCTTTAATCCTCTTGCAGTCAATAGTCTTGTGCTCTTTAGACTTGCACAACCCACATGCAGGTGGTCCTGATTGAGACTTGGTCTCAATCCTGCATTTTCCAAAGTGGCATTTCTGGCAAGTTGCGCACTTTGGCTTTTCCTCAGTTCGTTGACTATTCTTTCCAGACCCAAACTTTCTGGAATCAATGTTTCCCTTGTGCTTCTT
This sequence comes from Helianthus annuus, assembly GCF_002127325.2. Lineage (NCBI taxonomy): Eukaryota > Viridiplantae > Streptophyta > Magnoliopsida > Asterales > Asteraceae > Helianthus > Helianthus annuus. The sequence continues at coordinate 17,991,827 of NC_035440.2, read as the reverse complement.
CTCCGACCCTCGTGAGTTATCCTCCTCACGCTTCCTCTTACTCTCTTCAGAGTTCTTGAGCGATCTTAGCCTGACTGCATCTAAAGTGAGGGATAATGATAGATCAGCTGCTGATCTAAACGTAGCAGGTCTTGAAGCCTTAACACTGGCTTTGATTTCTGGGGCCAAACCCCCAATGAAGCGAGCAATTCGTTTGGGTTCTGGTGTTACCAAATAAGGAACCAGCCTAGACATGGTGTTGAAGCTTGTAAGGTAAGCTTGGCAATCTAGGTTCCTCATTACCAATGATAAGAAATCTGACTCAATCCTTTCCACTTCATGTTGTGGACAATAATTCTCCTTAATGAGAACAACAAACTGCTCCCATGACATATTGTAGAGAGGGATCTTCCCAACAGCTTAAATGAGAGACTTCCACCATGCCAGTGCCTCTCTCTTGAACGATTGGGATACATACTTCACTATATCCCTTTCAGCACAACCGCTGATATCAACAACAGTGTCCATTTCATCTAACCAGGTCATACAATCAATTGCTCTTTTCTCCCCAGTGAAATCCTGGGTTTGCAGGAAACAAAATACTTATACGTACAAGACTTGGTACGTGGCTCATCATCGAACACTATTCTCTTGCGTGGAACACTATGTTGGTTTGAGGAATGTTCGTCATCCTCTTTCTTAGGTCCATCTTTCTTAGAGGGTGGCTTGCTATGAGCTCCCGAAATGGTTTTAGGAACAGATTTAGAGTGGGGTACCGAAGAGGTTCTACTATGAGTTCCACTAAATTCCTTGAATTGCTCCTCTACAACTTTAGATACAGCTGTATCAATCAGGGTACGGAGCTCTCCTCTGGTTATATTAACCCTATCATCATCATGGTTTTCCAGGGGATGACTGTTCACTTCATCTGACCCAGCCATGTAGCTTTAATTGCTACATAAAAGAAAACAAGGGCAAGTTTTTCATAGAAGTTTATACAGTTTTATCGTTTTAAACGATTGATTAACTATGGTTTTTAGTACACATTCCAGTTAATTTGCTAAGTATATAATTATTCAGGATCTTTATCATAAATCCTAAATTATAAGTTAATAATAGCACAAAAAGGCCTAGTCACGTAGACAAGTTTGATTTATAAGCCCTGATTTTTATGGAATCGAGGCATTAGGTTTGAATGAAAGTTCATTACCTTTTCTTGACATGGAGTTGTAGGCTACCACTGTCTTTAGTCCCAGAGGACGTTAATTATAGCCCGTAGGCACTTCATCCTTAAGGGATGATTATTTAAATAAGGGAATTTAGAATAACCCTTTTAATAATGACCTATGTGATTTTATCGAATCACATTTGTCAAGCATGTTAATATGCTTTTAGATGTTTACAAGGTTTTGAATCTTTTGAATAGGTCGTACCATCTTGGCCATGTCTGAAATGACATTTAGGCTAGGTTTTACCATCTTGGCCATGTCTGTAATGACAATTAGGGTAGGTTTTACCTTTAAGATTCTTTTAATATTAACGTAGAGCAAACCTAAATTGAGATGTTAACAAGGATCTGAATCAAATTGTGGAACTACCATCTTAACCCTGTCTTAAGGTGACATATGAGCTAGGTCTTATCCTTTTTAGATTTTGACATCTTATTATAATGGTAGATCTTAAAATAGGAACCTAAACGTTCCACAAAAATTTAAACAAGTATATGGTTGCCCTAAACGGAACTTCTAACTGGAATGACTCGCCCATGCAAGGGCTAATCAGAAAAATAACAAGGAACAAATAAAAGCTAAAAAACAAATTAGGATTTGTCCTATGTTCTTGTCTAGACTCAAGAATGTGCAAATTGTGTAACTGAGATTAAACACAAAAGGCTAGTGTTTAATTCACTCAGTGTTGGCTCTGATACCAACCTGTCACACCCCTATTTTCCACGTGTCACCGGTGGGCCCGGTGGGGAGTATCGTGGCGTAATTGATATCATCATAGTCAAACAACACAACATATAAATGCACAGCGGAAGCAAAAGATAGATTTATTTCAACTGAATAGATTGTAATGTTTAAGTATCACAAAACAGTCGAAATAGATCCACAGGTGGATCAAATAAAAAGGAAACTGTTCAACAAACTTTGACATCTAAAGCTTGCGAGACTTGAGTAATGATGCCTGGAGTAGCCAGCCTATTTCGTCTACTACCTGCACTTAGCCTTTTTGGAAAATACGTCAGTTTACACTGGTAAATACAACTTAACTGACTCATTTTGAAAAGAGTTTGAAAATTGATTTAAATGCACTTCGGCAAAAATATTTTTATAACTTGGGACAATTAAAATAATCTTGTATACAGTTTTACTCATTTGTCGTCCATTAGGGCCGGTTTGTAAGGCCGGACTTAAGTTAACTGACACGCCACAGGTATAATGCCCACAAGGTAGATTCCTTTAAGTGGGATGCCAGTTTCTACATAATGCATCTGTCAGGTGTACGCCAACACCCCGTGCTTAGGTCGTGGCCATTTCTACGAATGATGCCAAGGATATCCGGGACATGGTCATTTAACCCCCAAGGGCCATACACCATATAATACATATCAAACAAGTTATGTAAATACATCAATCACAATACGATTTAAATGACTACATACACCCGACCAAGCGGTACTTTTATAGTACCGTATCCCAAGCCCGTACAGGGAAAATAAGTTAAGAGTATTTACCTGAGCAATAGAATAAGTCAAATACATTAAGTGCACGTATCTTTTACTGGGCTCCTAATCTGGAACGAAGGTTTTTAATAACCTATTAGAATCCACAGGTCTTTAATTAAATCTAAGCTTAGACCGGTTAGTTTTCAAAAGGAAGACACGGTTCAAACGCATGAAGGAGCGAAGACCGGCTTAGAATGTGGTTTTGACCCGACAAGCTTGAATGCAAGTTTAATATGGGTAACTTAAACACATTCTGGATTTTGAGACAAAAACGATATGGTCTGACCCGTTTCGGTTAATATGTGTAAACTAGTTACATAGACCGATCCGAACGTGAAACATGCGTAACGGGTAACCACAAGAGTCATATACAAGTTTCCTAAGTTAATATGCCTTAAACATGTTATGACATCAGAAAGATATCTTCTATTATGCCCCAAATGCATTTAAACTCAAATATGCCTCGTAAGGGCATTTTGCTCATTTAAAAGGTTATAAAAGTGTTTAAATAAAATTCTGAGTTTCGGATCTAATGTAATCAGTAAAAATGCTTAATTTACTAAGTTATATCAGTAGGGTATAACCTATACGTGAAATTTATCATTTCTAACCATACTATGCACCGAAAGGGTATTTTGGTAATTTCACCTAAGGTTTTAAAGGTCAAATCTGGAAAACTGAGTTTAAGACTTTTGCTTACTGCTAAAGTATGAAAATTTACTTAAAATATCAGTAGGTATCAAGTCTTATATATCTAAAATGGTTTTAATATATACTATGCGTTAAAAACGCTTAAAAAGGCGATTTGGAGCCATTTCCGGGTTTTCAAAGGAAAGCTGATATTTTTACTATTCCGGAAGGCTTAACATATTCTATTTATCATATTAGATTAGTAGAAAAAGGTTTGGTATCAAAAGGATTTGTAAAACTCATTTTATAACCCAAATGGGCAAAACCGGCAATTACCGAATCAAGCTTAGAATCCTAAGTTATGCTCAGCCTAAAAATAAATAAAAATCTTCAAAAATCCCAAAATATTATATTACATCAGTGGGTAATAAGTTTGGTATCAAAAATTGGATTTAGATAGGCTATATGCAAATTATTCGGTTTAATTTCTAAGAAGCTTTCTAATTACGCTATTGAGCGTAACTCTTAATCTAGACCTCAAACTGATGTCAAATTCTAGGTACAAGTTTGTAAATCAGTACCTAAGGTTTCTATTCTTTCACTTTTTCAAAAATCACATTTTAAGATGATAAGGGCATAATAGTCAACATTTTAGCATTTAACGGAATCATGTATATGAATCGGATAACTAATGAACCAAGTTGTATAATCTCAGAGGGTTATACTTATAGGTAACTTGGTCCTAACAAAGCTCTAAGGCATTCCTGAATCATGCTCAAACGGGTCAGAACTGAAAGTCAAAGCATAAGTCAAACTATGCGACTTTCGGTCCCAAACCAAGCTTAAACTAAAAATTGTCGAGTTGAACATGTTTAGACATGTTCTTACATTAATTACCAAGTTATATTAATGTCAAAACAAGTTGCATAGCTTCTATATTGCTAATTATGCATTTATTTGAAAATTAGCTTTCTGTTGACTTTTTATAATCAAGTTTGACTCGACAATTGACCTAATTAGAGTGGGAATCAGAGGGTGACCTTTTAAGGGTTTAATGCCCACATAATTACCAACTCATAGGTACTTTCAAAATGAAATTTGACTGGAGCAATTAAGATTAATGATGAAGTCAAACCTTAATTACGACGGGTTGACAAAACGCTAACAAACTAAGCAAAACTGAATTAAAGGAGGTTAAGCATACTTACAATAGTCCTAAGCACGACTAATGATCACTAGGAAAGATGCTTGAGCTCCAGGAACCTCGAAGAAGTGAGTTGTGGAGTTAACAAGTGAATGAGCAAAGAAGACCCAAGATCATGGCCTTTATATAGGTTTCTATGATCAATTTGATCAATGCCAACAAGGTCTACAAGTGATATGGGATCAATCCAAGTGTCCCTAGACTCTTTAAAACCATTAAACAAGCCCCTAGAATCAAGAAATGGCGAATTAAGGCGGTGTAACCGGCTGAAACAGCCAGCTGTGATGTTTTTCTGATGCTGGCAGTCCCAGGCGGCCCGTGTAAGGTCACCATAGACCCTTACGGGGCCGGTATGAGGGTCAGGTCAGGTCACATAACTTTCATTTATTACATTTTGGCCCCTGATCCTTTTCAAACGTGGTTTTGAGCTTGTCGACAAATATAGAGAGGATACCAGCTTGCATCCAAAAATTGACATGGAAGTGTTGTCGCAAACTGTTCGAGGCAAAAAAAGGGTAAAATGTATGGAATTGGCACTATCGCTGACCCGTGTGTCCTGATGATGGGTGCACAAGAGAGAAGTGACAACGATGAGGTATGTATTAACTCTTTTAGTAGAAAAAATCTATTTTCATGTGATAAAGATTATTAATGGGTAGTTTAAATGAATTAGTTTATGCTGAGTTAGTTTATTTGTAAGGTTCTATAACTATGGGTGTAATAGCTTTTATTAGGCAATATTTGTTTATAATATGTTATAATGTGTCATAACTTATTAGGTATTATAATGGAAATTAATGGGCCTTTGATGTTATAGGTGGAACAGTTGAAGGAAAAAGTAGCGGAGTTGGAACAAGATAAGAAAGAGAAACATGCTATGATGGAGAAAATTGAACAAGGTGCGAGGTTATATACCGAAATGAATAAGAAAATTCAAATGTTGTCACAAAACCCACCACCAACTTAAAATGCATTGAATTTTATTATATTGCTTTTAGATAATTTGGATTTCTATGGTGTTAGGTTTGGTTATGTTTGAATTATTAGGATTTTTATCGTGTTGCATTCGGTTATGTTTGGATGATTTGGATCTTTAGTATGAGTTTTTAATATTTATTGTTATGTTTGAATTATTATGTTATATAATTTGAGTTTTTATTTTTAATTCCAGTTTTTTTTATTTATGAAATTTGAATATAATATTTATAAAGGAAAAATTGAAAACAATATAAAAAAAAATTATTTGAAAAATTCCAAGCATTGCGTAGCTAAATTTGTTGCAAAGACCTTCTAAAATTGATAGCTATATCCGTAGCAAAGTCAAGCGAAATTCGTAACTAATTTCCGTTGCAGAATCGTAGCAAAAGATTGCAAATTTTTGTAGCCAAATCATAGCGAATTTGTAGCTAAAGTATGTATCAAACCCGATAGCAAAAAAATGTAGCAAGTTTCGTAGTAAAAAAATGTAAAAGGCAGCAAATTCTCGTAGCTAAACGATAGCAAGTTCGTAGTTAAATTTTGTAGCATAAACATTTCAAATTATCATAGCCAACCCATTCGTAGCAAAACTAGCTAAAAATAACCATAGCTAAAAGTATTCGTAGCTAAAAACATCCGTATGTAGAATTTTCCGTAGCTACAAGTATCCGTAGCTAAAAACAACCTTAGCTAAAAACAATCGTAGCTAAAAGTTTTCGTAGCTAAAAACATCTGTAGCTAAAAACCAATAGCGAAATTTGGTAGCAACCTTCTTCATAGCAAATTCATGGCTAAAATACCGACATCATTTTTTGTAGCAAAATTCATCGCAAACATAATTTTCGTAGCTAAAGTTCGTAGCAAATAAATTCGCGACGGGACTTGTAGCTACGAACCAAATCCGTAGCAAATTCGTAGCAAAAAGGGTGTTTGCTACGGATTTGGTTGTAGCAAATGCCTATTTCTGTAGTAGTAGCTAGAAAGAAAGACAAGCAGCAAGGAAATAACTTGGGATTCATCCGTTATCTCAACATGCAAGACAAGGATATGTTGGTTAATTCAATGGTGAAAATATACAAAATCTGGCGAAGTACGATAGTTGGCAGGAAAAGGTTTGAAAGAACTCCTCGTTGGTGAGGGAAGCGAGAACGTTATCGATCCTAGCCAATGTTGAAAAAGGAATATCATCATGTGGATTGTAGCATTCGTTATATGGGTAGAATGAGTATTATGGTTACTTTTAAAAGTTTGGAGTTATGGAAAATAAGAATGATGAATGGAAGGATAGTTTCAGATGTTTTAAGCATTGGTCGGAACACTATGTTCAATCGGATCGGTCGTTGCTATGGCTTATAATTCATCCCTGGTCGGCGGTTATAGGCAACAATTTGGGTTTTATAATTCATCCCTCCGAGGCTTTGACTACTCACTGAAATCTAACTTCTGACAGGCTTAGGATTCTCACTAAAGAAAAAAAACAATATTAATGAAATGGAAATCAAGCTCTTATGTGCTTCAAGTGGAGGGGGATACACAACCATGGACACCTAATTACTCAAGATGAAGTGCTCTACCTCTAGGAGAATCCGGTAGTCGAGCCATCGGAAAAAAGATACTCAGTGAGTCTCATTGCCGGAAATGTCACCAGATAAATATAAATATGGAAGCGTCACAAAGACCATGTGTAGTGGTAACATCACATAACCCCTTTGGTTGGGGTTACGTGACAAATGGCAAAAAAGTGCAAAAGAAGGGTTATGAGGTGTTATATCTCTAGAGTATATAGTGGTAACACTACATATCCATTATTACTCAATAATTATTTTTTTATTTTTCATTTCATCTCAAAATTTATAAAATTTAAAAACAAATAACATTACATTACATTTAAAAAAAATTACAATAACTAAAAAAACATTACAATAAAATATATTTAATACTATTCGTCTTCATCGCTGTTGTCGTCTTCTTCTTCTTCGTGATCTCTGCCATCCAAATCTTCTTCTTCTTCTTCGAAGCCTCCAACTTTGAAATCTTCTTTGGAGTCTTCTTCGTTGTCGCCATCGTGTCGAATTTGGCGAATCGCCCAAGCACGCTTGACCAAATCCGTCTTTAACGCGTTATGTAATTCCCAGGATGTAGGATGGATTTTGTGTGAGGTTTATTTGTTTGAATTGATGAAGAGTTAGTATTTTTATATATATAGGGTGGGGTCATAGAGTGAAAAGTGTATTTGTGAACTGAGTGAACAAATCATGGCCATTGATTTACATTATCAAATCGTAAAATACACTAGTGTATTTTCATCATCAAATCATGTCCATTGATTTATACTTGTGTATTGATAATCAATGGCTAGGATTAGTTCACACAGTTCACTATCAAATGGGTTGTTTACAAATGAAACTAACCCTATATATATATATATATATATATATATATATATATATATATATATAGGAAATTAAAAAATATATATATTGACTGTTCCGACGGTCATGTATATTGAAAGTATCAAAATTGTGCTGTTATATTTTTCGCAAGGCAACCGAGTTGGAGGGGTATAACGCCTCTCGGGGCGGTGTTTGCAGGTGCCAGGGCCGGCTCTGAGAATTCTTGTACCCTGCTCGAGCTCGAAAAAAAGAGCTCTTAGGCCTTAACGAAATTGGATATTGGGCTCACTAAAGGTCTAAAACTAATGCTAATGGGCTAATAACTAATCTAAACCATAAGAATAGTTTTGTAAGTGGACCTATGTTGGTGTTTGTATGGGTATACCCTATTAAAAATTTTCTTTTACATATATTTATCGGGTTTTTCTTTTAAAAATAATATGTCATTCGAAATATCGGGCCCTGGCCGGTGGTTCTCTCCGCCCACCCTTAAGACCAGCCTTAGCAGGTGCCATGTGGCGCTATGAAGGGGTGTGGCACGATATAACCTTCCACGAGGAGAAGATGGAAACTATTAGACTAGAAGGTATGGGGGCCAGCTGATGCCCGGCTAGGCCCGGCGCCGGACCCCCACACCGCCCCCCTGGGGCTCGGCCCGTCACACCCGTCGACCCACAGCCGGGTCCGCCGATCCAACTTTTGAATATATAGCCGTTTGATAACGGCTTTTTTAATAAAAAAAAATCATTTTCATTTTAAATAAATACCACAACCTAATCTTTTTTTATACCATTCTCTCCCATTGTACTCCCATTCTTCTCCAATTCTATTCCTTTTTTTATAAAAACACACCATATTTTTTATACCATACTCTCTCAATCATGAATCCATTCAACCCAAACAACCCCAACCCAAACAACCCCAATCCGAACCAACCTAATTTTTTTCGAGTCCCGCTTACACTCCGACTATGGATCCTTCGTGGGGGGCTTCGCAATTTCCGTTTTCGGGTTTCCAACAAACACCCAACGCCTTCTCACAAATGTCTCAACTTCAACAAGTTCAACAATACCAAGCGCTCCAACAAATCATGCAACGCAACACGTTTGAACAACTCCAATCGCAACCCCCGGTTCAACTTGACGATGATGATGAAGAAGTCGTCCCCGAATCGCCACCGCAAGAGCTCACGCGCAAAAAAAAGGGGGAAGGGAAAGAAGGTTGAACCCGAAACCGCGCCAAAACCGAGAGCAAAGGGGAGACCTTGGACGAAAGTAGAAGAGGAGGCGCTAGCAATGGCGTTTGTTAAGGCCTCTACTTGCCCGATAGTCGGTATGAACCAAACTTTTAATTTAAATTTAAAAAAAAATTTTACTAATGCAATATTTTTTAAAACTTAGGAAACAACCAAACGGGTAGTAGTTTTTGGAAGAAGACAACGGATAGATTTAACGCGATTATGGAGCATGGTCCGGCTCGTGATATCGAATCCGTCTCGGGCTAGTGGCGTAAAATGAGCAAGGTCATCAACAACTTTAACGCGATTTATAACCAAATTTACCTTTCTCCTCCTAGCGGGAGTAACGACGAGGACATTCTTAACCTTGCTATCGCCAAGTGGGACTCTCAAAATCCAACGCCTTTCCCGCACTTCCGAGCATGGAACGTTGTAAGGAAAGAACAAAAATGGAAGCCGGTTCCAAATGAGGTCGCAACGGCCAAACGCACTAAAACTTCCGAGTCCGGAAGTTATAGTGCGGGAAGCTCCACCGCTCGTTGTCAAATCGACATAAACGACGACCCGGAAGATGACGAGGATGTGTTGCCCGTTCACGAGTCGGAACGTCCCCCCAGAAGGGACAAAGCAAAAAAAGAAGCGGCCAGAAAGCGAAAAGCGGCCGGCTCGAGTGGAGGTGGCGGCTCGAGTGGAGGTAGGGGCGAGAAGGCATCGTCAAAAATGGACGACTTGATAAACGAATTCCGTTCATTCAAAGAGTTCGCGGCCGAAAAATATATTCACAAGAAAACCGCGTCGTCCGACTATGCTCGAGCGGAAGATTTTAGGATTATGAGGTTGGATCTCGACTCGGTACCGGAGGATGAACGCGAGGTTTATCGGAGGATGAAGGAAGAGGTGAAAAAAAAATGGACGTCGTAGGTTTTTTTTTATTTTTATTTTCGGTAATTTTTTTTTAGGAAACGTAATTTTTTATTTTTATTTTTTAGTAATTTTTTTTTTAGGAAATGTAATTTTTTTATGTTATGAAATGAAATTATTTATGTTGTTTTATGTTGTATTTTTTAAATTTTATAAAGTTTTTATTAACTTAGGTTATGGGGTGACGCGTTTGGGCAGGGGGTGTTTTTGAGAGTGGGCAACTGGGGGTTGCTACCCTCCCCCGTCTTATAAAGGGTCTTTTCCTTTGCTCGCTGTGTTTGTTTTTGTTTTACCCCTAACTCCCCTCGAGTTGGCCGTTTATTGTGTCTTTTTTTATTTGAGTTTGACTCTGCGCATGGCCCCCGCGCGTAGAGGTAGAAACGTCAAGACTGTTGGACTGGCATCAGCGTGTGATAGTGGGTTAAGGGCTTGCCCCCTTAAGCATTTCCACGAATGCAAGGATGGTAAACCGGGGTCTAGTGGGTTTTTTCGCCTTCTTGAACACATGCAAAGCACCCACCTTAAGACTGAAAACAGGAAGATTTATGTGAAAGAGGCTATAACTAAGGATTTGGACCTTTTTCTAGATGTGGGGGAAGTCCTAAGGACAGGAGGCAAATGGTTATGTGGGGAGTGCATGGTTATGCATGCCCTTAGTAGGGGGTGCAAGCATGGTGATGAGATGGTGTCTTTTGCTCCAATCTCGGGGGACGTGGACGATTTCATTGTTGGAATTAGGAAGCCATGTCAAGTGGTAGCCGACACTTTTACACTCTCCTCGGAAAGGGTGATAACCGATGTTGCCCTTCTCGAGCGTGTTTTTTCCCTCCGTTTTCAAACTGTTAAATGCATCCCCCCCAGTTGTCGACTGGCGTTCGCTCAGGTTTTAACGGGTGCCCTACGTAAAGTGGTGGCGTCTCCAGGCTCGGTTGAAAACTGGGTTCAGTTGCTTTTGTTGCCGTGTTGTACACTGAGGGTTGTCAGGCCTTCTTCAAGGCAAGAATGGAGATCAGGAAATAGAAAATCCCTGCAGTGCAGCAGCATCTTGCGGGCGCTTGCATTGTGGAAAGATGGGTCTGGTTTCACAGATCTGGTCTCTTCTCTCCTGAATAGTGAGGGGGACGCTGGGGTTCCTAGGAGGGATTCCGGAAGGGGCGAAGACAATAAAAAGGACCCCAATATCAAGCAATGCCTGCGGAAGGTCAGGGATGGGCATTTTACGGCGGCGGTCAAAGTTTTATGTTCCAGTGGGGTTGCCCCCTTTGGAGAATCGACCATGAAAGCTCTTATTGATAAACATCCTGTGGTGCCACCCCCATCACTGCCTTCCAACCCTATTGTCCAACCCACTATTATTGCACAGAGGATTGTGTGCTTAAATGTATCCAATCCTTCCCTAGAGGGACATCTTATGGCAGAGATGGGATGCGGGCCCAACACTTGTTGGACGCTATTGGTTGTGAAGGTTCGGTAAGTTCCTCGGGTCTGCTCACAACTATTACTGGAGTCGTCAACCTATGGCTTGAGGGGCTTTGCCCTAAGGTGTTGGCTGAGTTTGTGGCCTCAGCCCCCCTCACCCCGTTATTGAAACCTGATAATGGTATTAGGCCTATCGCCGTGGGGGGCATCTGGCGTAGGTTGGTCTCTAAGGTGGCTATGAAGAAGGTTGGGAAGGAAATGGCCCAGTAATTGGGGGATTTTCAATTCGGGGTTGGTACACCAAATGGGGCGGAGGCGGTGCTTCATAGTGCGAACAGGTTCCTGAGCTTTTTTCATGAGGATGGGTCCATGGCCTTGCTTACGGTAGACTTCACCAATGCTTTCAACATGGTTGACCGCTCAGCGTTCCTCCAACAGGTCCACCAGCATTGCCCATCTATCTATCGGTGGGTACAATTCCTGTACGCCCAACCCGCTAGGTTATATGTTGGCAGCGAGTGTTTTGGGGCTACCACTGGAGTGCAACAAGGTGATCCCTTGGGGCCCCTTCTCTTTGCCCTAGCCTTACACCCCCTTGTTCTCCGTGTCCAGGAGCACTGTAACCTCCCCTTTCATGCTTGGTATTTGGATGATGGCACGATTATAGGTAATGCAGTGGAAGTTGCTAAAGCCTTGGACATCATCAACACGGAGGGACCATCCCTAGGGCTCCATCTCAATATTAAGAAAACGGAAGTGTATCGGCCATCGTGTGACGGTCTCAAGGTTCAGGACGACCTTTTCCCGAGAGGGATAGGTAGACCTGAGAGGGGGGTTAAGCTCCTTGGGGGGGCGGTTAGCCGAGATTCTGTTTTTATCGGGGAATTAGCAGGGCGGCGGGCATTGACAGCGGTTGACCTTATGAAACTCTTGCCCTGCCTTCAGGACCCTCAGTGCGAGCTTCTTCTTTTAAGGTCATGCATGGGGGTAGCTAAGTTACTGTTTGGGTAGCGGACCTACCAACCCCACTTGATGGCAAATGCGGTATCCTGTTTTGACGATGGTCTTCGAGAGGCTATCGAAGACATTGTTGTTTGTGGGGGGTCCTACTTCGGTGACCTTCAGTGGCGTCTGGCATCTTTGCCGATGCGTCTGGGTGGTTTGGGCCTCCTCTCAGCTCGGGATGTTGGAGTTTATGCTTTTGTGGCGTCTAGAGGTCAGTCGTGTGTATTGCAAGACCATATCCTTCGGAACAGTGGGGTTGTTAAGCTTGACGTAGACTACCAACAAGCCCTTGAGTACTTAAGTGACTCTCTTCCAGACTTTGATATTGGCGGTTTCTCTAATATGGACACCGCCCCCTCAAAGCCACAAAAAACTTTGGCGAATGCCCTATTTGACAAAATCGCTCGGAGTCTGGGAGAAGCATTTGATTTGTCTCCCCGCCAGAAGGCGGTGATTGAGTGCTTGAAAGGCCCCCATGCGAAGACTTTTTGACTGTTATCCCGATCGAGGGGCTGGGGCAACACATGTCGGCTGTTGAGTATAGGGCTATGTAACAACTGTCAATAAAACTGGTAATTAAAATAATAATTATTCAATAAGAAAACCCTAATTGAGACACCCAAGTAATTTGGCATAAACCCTGAAATTTCCGGAACAATCGGAATCAGGATCAGGGCCCCTAAAACTCGAGGGGGGCAAACCCTAAATGATAATTATCTAATTTAAACCGTTGCTAGATGCTGATTGGTTAAAATTATTGATTCACCAAAGCTACAACCGAACTCAGCTAGGCTAGGAAGTAGGCTGCACCCTTTACGGACCGTAAAGGTTGGTCCTTACGGACCGTAAGCAGACCAGGTTCCCTTACGGACCGTAAGGGGTTAGGCATATGGTCCGTAAGCGAGTCGAATTTCTGGCTATAAATAGCCGACATTGGCACTTAAACTGTGAACTTAAAACGACGTAAAACTTCTGTGTGTACGTCGAGTTACATACAATACAGTTCACAACCCACACACACAATCACGAGGTGCTGCCGCAATCAGGGTAATAACTCGATCGCTATTACGATTCAACGTCCGATCGATTATAACTATCCAACGATAGAACGGGTGCTGCTCAAATTGAGCTTGTACTTTGATTATTTGTCGTGATTTCGACTTGAATATTAGAGTGCTGTTCGAATTCGGACTATGCTCTGTTATTCGTTGTGAATCCGACTGAATTATCGAGTATTGCACTGATTAATCGTTGTGAGGGTTTAATCTCGTGAATTGACGTAACTGCTGTATTAGTTACTAACCTGCCTGTGTGTGCATTGTGTTAAACTAGGTTTAATCAAGGCTAATCAGTAGGCTTATATCTATTGCTCGTTAATCTGCAATGTGAGTCATTCTTCTTTTAAACTGTTTTCTCACAGTTTGTGAGTAAGTTTACAAAACTCCAAGTTATTTTCAAAGGTTATAATTACAGGGAATTAAGTCTATGTAATCACCAAATTACAGCCGGTATGTGGGGTTTTGTATACATTACTTATTTCCCGTCACACTTGGACAAACGGGTGGCCAAGGGGTGATCTGACCACAGTCACAGACACCATTGGACAAATGGGCTAGCCAATGGTTGGTCGAGTGACAAATACTGTGGGTAGTTGGTTTGATATCAGAAACATTGTAATTCCCCTTAATACTGTAATTTATAACTAACGGGTCGTTTTAGAAAACAGAATGATTCACTCAGTATTTCCCGCTGACAAAACCTTTTTCAAACATGTTTCAGGTGATCTGTGTGATCCAGGAAAAGTGCAGTAAAGCACTACAAGCTCAGAGAAGTGGCTCATTGTGAATAAATAAATAAAACATGTTTTGGAAAATAATGATTTCTGTGTGAAATCCACTTATTGCAAATTATGGGAATTTATCCCTAAAAACTTTGTGTAATATATTAAATGAGCATTTTTACGGTGAAAAGAACCTGAAAAAAAAAACTTCCGCTGCCGCATAAATCAGATACCACGGGTACCACTGGACTGCTCGCGGCTCCCGATTCCGTCCAGGGTGGGTCGGGGGTCGCGACAGAAGGTGGTATCAGAGCCAATAATTAATAACTATTGAGCCACTGATCGAGCCACTGATTTAAGCCTATTACGAAATTAAGTATTTGACAAAATACTTAATCCTACTAGTTATCATTCTGTGATTATATGTTTTATTAACTGATTATTTGTTAGTTACAGTATGGGTAAACAAAAGCTGTCTGCTATCTACCACAAATTAGATATTGCATCTTCTTCTAAAAATCCAGTAAACCTAGAAGAAGGAATCTTTGTCCGCAAGGCAAACTATGAGAATCCTCTTTCCCCAGAGAAAAGAGATTCGATACTTAAAAAGATTCAGGAGAAAAAGAAACCCCGAACCAAGAGAGTTAGGTTTAACCCAGAAGTCCAAGAGTTGGGAAATAGTACACCTTGGGAGGATAAAATAGACAAGAAATGGGCAAATCTTTATATGCTAGCTACTGTAGCCGAAAATGCCAACCTCTAAATATCCGATAAGTTGGGTCTAGTAAGAGAAATCACAATCCAGTAAATAAATAAAATCCTAGTGTGTTATTTCTGTTGTCCTTTGTATAAATTAGTATGCAATAAAACTTCAGTGTTTGTTTGTTAAACTTTGTTCCAAAGTTTTAACATTGCATTCTTGTATTTTGCATATATACTATGCAGCATGAATGAGATATCGGAAGCATTCCAGAATCTCAACTTATATCCAGTGCCTATCGAAGTCTCTTACGACTTTACTGGTTACATTGCTGACATAGAAGAACCTGTGGAATTCAAAGCTCCACCGCTGGAAAAAGCCAAACCTAAAAAGAAGAGAAGATACGTAGGGTGGAGGAAAGTACGTCGTAGGAAACCAGCTACTAGGAGACTTCCCAAAATAGAAAATCCTGTGAGCATGAACAAGGGAAAGGAAATAGAAATGGGAGAAAGTTCGAAACCACCAGAAAAGGAAATAGGAATAGATCTTAAGCAAAAGGGAATAGAAATTGGCAAAAGCTCTAAACAATCTGAGGAAATCACGTTCCAGGACGAAATAGACCGCCTACTGGATAATTGTGATGTTCTAGGCCTATCAACGATAATCTTTTCTCTTATCCTGCTACAGTCCAATTCCAACTAAACCTAGGACCAGCTATTCCAGACCCACTAGTTCACACCAGACCATTAGGCCAAATGGAGGAATGGTGGACTAATGACTTGCAATTCCAAAATATAGTTAATACTCCCTATGGTTTTCTCCCACAGTTTGATCCAGAACCTATCCCTAATCCGCCAATGAGCTATGAAAATTTAGCTGAGTTACGTCAGTTTGGTGAAGAACTGATAGGCACCGGGAATAGGATCCGGGAAATGGGGGAGCAGATCTCTTGGAAGTACGACGAGAGGGAGCGTCATTACTGAAACTGTCAGTGGACCAAAAGATAGGAAGGGCTGGAAAAAGTTTGTCTGTATTATAACTAATATAGAAAAAAAAACTGATTCTGTAAAATGGGCAATAAACCTTTGTAAGATATGGTGTGTACGGAGGCATATACAATATACAATAACAAAATGAAAGTCGAGAAATCGACAATTTTGGTTATGTTTGTATGTTGTAGTAAGTTATGTGTTCATCTGTGCTAAATTTGTTATTAATAAGTTAGACACTAATAAATTCCTACTAATTAGCAGATGGAAAACGCTAACAATAAACCAATTAATGAAGTAAATCAATCTGAGCAAGAACCGGAAGATCAACATATAACCCGACAAGATATTGAGCACTTTATCGCCCAAGGAATAGCCCATGCTATTCCAGAAATTGTGGCTGCTGTTCAGAAACCTGCCGAACCACAATTAATTCCTAGTAAACGTATTCCAGAAGATAACGGCAGTAACAGCATAAATGGAGGCGACAATCATGACGATCATGATCCGCAACAGGCCCCACTCCCTAAGAGAATGAAAGCTGCAACGCCTGGTTGCACTTACAAAGAGTTTCTTGCTTGCAAACCCATTGAATTTGCAGGTAACGAAGGGGCAACTGCAACACTGCGTTGGTTAGAGAAAACCGAAGCAGTGATTGCAATAAGCAAATGTGCCGAAGAGGATCAAGTGATGTATACATCAAATCTGTTCAAAGAAGGAGCACTAGAATGGTGGAACACGGTCCTCCAGGCAAAAGGAAGAAGGATAGCCTATGCCATGAGTTGGGAAGAATTTAAGAATCTCGTACAAAGAAAATTCTGTCCCGAATATGAAAAAGATCAAATGGCAAACAAATTCCTAAGTCACCGCATGACAAGGGTAGATTGCCGGGGCTACACTTCGACATTCTTTGAATACGCAAGGGTGGTGCCAACACTGGCTTCGCCAGAACCAGTACTCATTTCCCGTTACATCTGGGGGTTAATTAGTGAAATCCGAAACATCGTTAAAGCTGCAAGACCTCGTACCATCGACGATGCGGTAGAATTAGCTAACACCCTAACGGATGAATTGGTACGCACAAGAGAGGAAGATCGTAAGAAGGAAATAGCTCAGAAGATTACCCAAGGGTTTCGTATGGGTAATATCAAGAAAAGAGGAACAGGGCAATCCTCATCACCCCCTTTCTGCAGAAATTGCAAAAAGAAGCATTATGGACAATGCAATATAGTTTGCAATTTTTGCAAGGCAAAAGGACATCGTGAGGAATACTGCAGGAAGAAAACAAGAATTTGTTATAACTGCAGAGAAAGGGGACATTTTCAATCCGAATGTCCTAAGCTAACTAAACCAGTAGACAACAAAGCTAAACCCGCTGAAGGAGCAACCAAGAAAAATGTACGCGCGTTCCAGCTAACCACTCAAGAGGCCGAACTCATTCCAGATGTGATAGCCAGTACGTTCCTAGTACATGACGTATTTGCAAAAGTATTATTTGACTCTGGTGCGAACCAAAGTTTTATTAATACTTCATTTTGTCAAGCTCTTAAGTTACCTTTAACCACTCTTAGGCAAATTTTCACAGTTGAAACCGCAGAAGGAAATTCCGTGAAAATAGATAAAATCTGGCAAGAAGGAAAAATAGAACTATTAGGCCATAAGTTTTCTGCAAATCTGTTACCAATAAATTTAGCCGGATTCGATGTAGTATTAGGAATGGATTGGTTAATAGCCAACCATGCACGAATCCTATGTGATAAAAATGCAGTAGAAATTCAAACCCCTTCAGGAGAGGTAATTGTAATTACTGGAGATAAACCTCGAAAGCCACTGAAATTTATTTCAGTAATGAAATTGGCAAGCTATTCGAGAAAGCAGGAAATGGTGTATATGATTTCAGTAATCATTAACACTAAAGATAAGGAACTTCAGGATATTCCCATAGTCTCAGAATACCCAGACGTTTTTCCAGAAGAATTACCTGGATTACCACCTGATAGAGAAGTAGAATTTAGAATTCATTTAATTCCAGGTACTGCACCAATAGCCAAAGCACCATATAGATTAGCACCTACCGAAATGCTAGAATTGAAAAAGCAATTAGATGAATTATTAAGCAAAGGATTAATACAACCGAGTTCATCCCCTTGGGGTGCACCAGTATTGTTTGTGAAAAAGAAAGATGGATCGATGAGAATGTGTATCGATTATAGAGAATTGAATAAGGTTACGATTAAGAATCGATACCCACTACCTAGGATTGATGATCTTTTTGATCAATTACAAGGAGCTAGGTATTTCTCTAAGATAGATTTAAGATCTGGATATCATCAGTTGAAGGTACAAGAAGAAGACATACCTAAAACTGCCTTCAGAACTAGGTATGGTCATTATGAGTTTACAGTCATGCCCTTTGGATTAACAAATGCCCCAGCAGCATTCATGGACATGATGAATCGAATCTGTAAACCATACTTGGATAAATTTGTGATCGTTTTCATCGACGATATACTTATTTACTCCAAAAGCCAAAAAGAACATTGTGAACACTTACACGTTCTCTTAACTTTGTTAAGAAAAGAAAGGCTTCATGCCAAATTCTCGAAATGTGAATTTTGGCTACAAGAAGTACAATTCTTAGGTCATGTGGTAAATCATGAAGGTATCCATGTAGATCCTGCTAAGATAGAAACTATTACAAAGTGGAAAGTCCCACAAACAGCTATGGAGATAAGAAGTTTTCTAGGCTTAGCTGGATACTATAGACGATTTATCAAAGATTTTTCTAAAATAGCCGTACCTTTAACTAAGTTAACCTGTAAAGCTGCTAAGTTTGAATGGGGACCTAGACAAGAACAAGCCTTTAAGATTTTAAAGCATCGATTGACGAATGCACCAATCCTAGCTTTACCAGAAGGAACCGAAGATTTTGAAGTATATTGTGATGCTTCAAAATTAGGCTATGGATGTGTGTTAATGCAACGCAAGAAGGTAATTGCATATGCTTCTAGGCAATTGAAAAAGCACGAAGAGAATTATACGACTCATGATCTAGAATTAGGAGCTATAATTTTTGCCCTTAAGATATGGAGACATTATCTGTATGGAAGTAAGTTTACTGTTTATACAGATCATAAGAGTTTAAAATATATATTTGGGCAAAAAGAGTTAAACATGAGGCAAAGAAGATGGATGGAGATGCTAAGCGATTACGACTGTGATATCCAATATCACGAAGGAAAGGCAAATATAGTTGCAGATGCCTTAAGTCGTAAGTACCATGAGAAACAGAAACGAGTCCGTGCTCTGAGGTTAAATCTACAAGTAGATTTAATGGCACAAATCAAAGAAGTTCAGAAAACAGCGATCCAAGATGATGCTGAAGGAATGAAAGGTTATATAAAAGAACTAGAACAAGGAAATGATGGAATTTGGAAATTCCATAAGAAACGAATTTGGGTACCTAAGCGAGGAGAGTTAAGAAATAAGATTTTAGAAGAAGCTCATAAATCTAGGTATACCATGCACCCAGGAAATAATAAGATGTACCAAGATTTAAGGAATAATTTCTGGTGGATAGGAATGAAAAAGGATATAGCCAAATACGTATCCAAGTGTTTAACTTGTTCACAAGTTAAGGCTGAACACCAGAAACCTTCAGGATTACTGCAACAGCTAGAAATGCCTATATGGAAATGGGAACTCATAACAATGGATTTTGTTACTAAGTTACCCAGAACTAGAAAAGGTAATGATGCTATTTGGGTAATTGTCGATCGATTAACCAAATCAGCTCATTTTCTACCAATGAAAGAAACCTTTAGCATGGAAAGGTTAGCACAACTGTACGTGGACGAAGTAGTATCCCTACATGGAGTCCCGCTCTCCATTGTATCGGATAGAGATAGTCGATTTACTTCTCATTTCTGGACAAGTTTTCAGAAAGCAATGGGAACTCGACTAAATCTAAGTACTGCTTATCATCCACAAACAGACGGACAGAGTGAAAGGACAATACAAACTCTAGAAGACATGCTCCGGGCATATGTAATTGACTTTGGTGGTAATTGGGATAGCCATTTGCCATTAATTGAATTCTCCTATAACAATAGTTATCATTCAAGCATCGAAGCTGCACCATTCGAAGCACTGTACGGACGTAAGTGCAGAACTCCAGTATGTTGGGCAGAAATCAGAGAAAGTCAATTATCAGGTCCTGAAAATTACTGACAAGATAACTCAGATTAAGGAAAGATTGAAAACGGCTCGAGATCGTCAGAAGAGCTATGCAGACAATCGTCGTAAGCCTTTAGAATTCCAAGTAGGAGATAAAGTACTTTTAAAAATCTCTCCTTGGAAAGGAGTAGTACGATTCGGTAAGAAAGGAAAGCTAAGTCCAAGGTACGTTGGACCATTCCCCGTGATTCAACGAATAGGACCAGTAGCTTATCGTTTACAACTACCAGAAGAATTAGCTGGAGTACATGATGTATTCCATGTATCCAATCTCAAGAAATGTTTATCAGATAAATCCTTGGTAGTCCCTCTTCAAGATGTAGAAGTAAACGAAAAACTAAAATTCATGGAGAAACCATTAGAAATCGAAGATCGAAAAGTCAAATTCCTCAAGCATAAACGACTGGTATTGGTCAAAGTCAAGTGGAATTCAAAGAGAGGACCAGAATACACTTGGGAGCTGGAATCAGAAATGAAGCGAAAGTATCCTCATCTCTTCCAATAAATCTCGAGGACGAGATTTTTCTTAAGGTGGAGAGGATGTAACAACTGTCAATAAAACTGGTAATTAGAATAATAATTATTCAATAAGAAAACCCTAATTGAGACACCCAAGTAATTTGGCATAAACCCTGAAATTTCCGAAACAATCGGAATCAGGATCAGGGCCCCTAAAACTCGAGGGGGGCAAACCCTAAATGATAATTATCTAATTTAAACCGTTGCTAGATGCTGATTGGTTAAAATTATTGATTCACCAAAGCTACAACCAAACTCAGCTAGGCTAGGAAGTAGGCTGCACCCTTTACGGACCGTAAAGGTTGGTCCTTACGGACCGTAAGCAGACCAGGTTCCCTAACGGACCGTAAGGGGTTAGGCATACGGTCCGTAAGCGAGTCGAATTTCTGGCTATAAATAGCCGACATTGGCACTTAAACTGTGAACTTAAAACGACGTAAAACTTCTGTGTGTACGTCGAGTTACATACAATACAGTTCACAACCCACACACACAATCACGAGGTGCTGCCGCAATCAGGGTAATAACTTGATCGCTATTACGATTCAACGTCCGATCGATTATAACTATCCAACGATAGTACGGGTGCTGCTCAAATTGAGCTTGTACTTTGATTATTTGTCGTGATTTCGACTTGAATATTAGAGTGCTGTTCGAATTCGGACTATGCTCTGTTATTCGTTGTGAATCCGACTGAATTATCGAGTATTGCACTGATTAATCGTTGTGAGGGTTTAATCTCGTGAATTGACGTAACTGCTGTATTAGTTACTAACCTGCCTGTGTGTGCATTGTGTTAAACTAGGTTTAATCAAGGCTAATCAGTAGGCTTATATCTATTGCTCGTTAATCTGCAATGTGAGTCATTCTTCTTTTAAACTGTTTTCTCACAGTTTGTGAGTAAGTTTACAAAACTCCAAGTTATTTTCAAAGGTTATAATTACAGGGATTAAGTCTATGTAATCACCAAATTACAGCCGGTATGTGGGGTTTTGTATACATTACTTATTTCCCGTCACACTTGGACAAACGGGTGGCCAAGGGGTGATCTGACCACAGTCACAGACACCATTGGACAAATGGGCTAGCCAATGGTTGGTCGAGTGACAAATACTGTGGGTAGTTGGTTTGATATCAGAAACATTGTAATTTCCCTTAATACTGTAATTTATAACTAACGGGTCGTTTTAGAAAACAGAATGATTCACTCAGTATTTCCCGCTGACAAAACCTTTTTCAAACATGTTTCAGGTGATCTGTGTGATCCAGGAAAAGTGCAGTAAAGCACTACAAGCTCAGAGAAGTGGCTCATTGTGAATAAATAAATAAAACATGTTTTGGAAAATAATGATTTCTGTGTGAAATCCACTTATTGTAAATTATGGGAATTTATCCCTAAAAACTTTGTGTAATATATTAAACGAGCATTTTTACGGTGAAAAGATCCTGAAAAAAAAACTTCCGCTGCCGCATAAATCAGATACCACGGGTACCACTGGACTGCTCGGGGCTCCCGATTCCGTCCAGGGTGGGTCGGGGGTCGCGACAGGCTATCCTCAAATACCGGCTGATGATCCATATGTATCCAGAAGACGAAACCTGCCCAATCTGCCATAAAGCCTGCATGGATAAATACGGGGAGCATGCTGTTCATTGTAAGGAGCTCCCTGGGTTCAAATATCGGCATGACTGGGTGAGGGATGTTTTAGGGGACATCTTGAGGAGAGCGGGGATTTCTGCCAAGAAGGAGGCCCCTGTGAATTTCCTTACGGATCCCATGGAAGGGAGATCTACATTGAGACCAGTAGATCTGCTCGTCTTTGGCTGGGTGGGAGGGAAACATGCTTGTGTGGATCTCACAGGAGTCTCCCCCTTAGCTGGTTTAAGGGATAGCGGGTTTGTAGCAGGACAAGCTATAAGGAAAGCGGAATCAAAAAAGGTGGATAAACACGCTAAAGCCTGTGCTGATAACCAACATGCATTTGTCCCCTTCGCATTCGACACCTTTGGCTCCCTAGCTCCAGAAGCTATCCGTTTGTTGACTAGGGTCCAAAAGGTTGTCCACAGCAGTTGCTCATCAACAGGGGGCAGGGGTTTGTCTTTAATAGGCTATGGTTTGCTATTCAGAAGGGGGTAGCGGCGCAGCTTGTTGCTCGCTTACCTGCGTTATTGATGTAACTCGGCCAGTTCATATATTTGTAAGTATATTTAGCTTATTAAATTAAAACATAGGAAATTATAAAATAATGAGGTGGGGCCCCATCCTCCATCCCCCTCCATTCTTCATGAGGCTCACCCCCACGAGCCGCCTACGTGGCGCCTACGTGGAGGCTCATCCCCGTGGGGATGAGCCGAACCATACCCTTTAGTCTTAGTAATGATGGTGATAACGTATCTTATCATTCTGGGAAATTTGAAAATGCCATGTATATTTCGGTTGACCAATTAGAGGTGGGTATGAATATTACAGACTATTTAAAATCATGGGCCATCAACTACTACTGGACCTACTCCTAGAAAAAGGCCACCAAAATATTTAGATAAGATGGACCTGGTGCGCAGGCCCATATCAGATGCTCAGGAGTCCACCATGGATTTTAATTTGTTCCAAAAAAGCAATACAGAGGCTTCAAAAAAGAAAAGACGCAAAGAACACAGTCAGGATTTGCAAGAGGGAAAACATGTCCAAGACAGTGGTAAACTGGTAATGGATTAAATGAAGAAGCAAGCAGAGACAATGGTAACGACGGTAAGTTCCGTCGAGACAGAGGAAACCTCTTCAGGTGATTTGGTGGAGAAAGAGAGTATACAGTGATTGTAGGTGAAAAACTTGGAGTTCAATTATCAAGGATCGCTTCACATATTTGTGGGTTTGGGGTATCCAACGAAGCGGGGTTGGGTTCATGAAATTAAAAGGAATCATAAAATTACTTTTTTGGGATTGCAAGAAGAAACACAGTTCAGGGACATTGCAGGTTTAAATCTTTAAGCAAATCAGGGTAACCGAATTTTCAATTTGATTTTGTTGAAGCTCAAGGTAGATGGGGTGGAATTGTAAGTTTTTCGGATCCAATCATTATCACAAAGACTAATGTAATAAAGAACAAATTCTTTTTGTTGATTTCTGGGAAGGTTAAAGGTCATGATACTTTGTTCCATATTCTCAACGTGTATGCGCCGCAAGGGGTTTTGGCAAAACAGGTTTTATGGGATGATATTAAGTCCTCTTATCAAGGATGTTGGGTAATTTTTGGAGGACTTTAATGTTGTCCGGAGGAAAGGAGGAATTCTAATTTCAATGTGACTAGCGCAAAGACTTTAATGATTTAATTTTTTTTGCAAGTCTCTCGGAATTATATATATATATATATATATATATATATATATATATATATATATATATATATATATATATATATATATATATTAAACCCATTAAGTGTAACTGTTTTTCAAATCATTCTCTGCCATTGGATCTTGCTGAAATGAAATCTTGACCATTTAAACTCCATATTTTAACTGCTAACATAGCAGTTCACGGCAGTTTCCTAGCCTCCGCCTTTTCCTACCCATGTTTTCCACGAATCACGTTTCCCCCAAAATTGGATCGTGGGTTCAATGCAGTTGCGGATGGGTAGAAAGCAGTTGCCGAGCAGCCTTATATAATGTAAACCCTTGAATCAAAAAGGTCATACCTTCAATCGTTTGATTTATGGGTTAATATTGATTTGAAGTCTTGAAGGTAATATGTCTATTATCCTATTTATTGCTCACTTGATTGATTCCCCCGAACAAACTTCTGAAATCTGGTGAGTTGCTTCTAATTGAATCCTTCAATAATATCTTCTAAAATCCATTGTGTTAATTACTTGATGGAAGTGTTGAAGGTAATTTTTCTGTCATAAATAATTTCTGCCCTAAATCGATTTGCCCTAATTATGCTCTGGTCTATTCTGTTAGTTTGTTCAATAAACATTGATAGATGTCAAGTATGTTGAAAGTTTAAATTTATAAGTGTTTTTTTTTCAGTGCTAATTTTGTTGTTCAGTGTGTACTGACTGTAGTTGGTTTTTTGGTTAAGATGATGAAGAAGAATCCTTAGGCACGAAAAGAACATGCGGCCACAGTGGGAGGTGTTTTGTAAGCATTAAGTATTCATACAAAGATGGTGAATCTGAAAATTTTGATTGTTGTAGGCCTGTAGTGATGTTTCTAATAATAATCTTTGTGGTAAGATACCCTTTGATGGCCCTTTCACAAGCTTCCCAATCGACGGAATTCAAACTTAAGGGTTATAAAGACAAACTTCAAAAGTTGAGTGGGATGGCATGTTAAGTGGGTTCAAGCAATTCGAAAAGGTGAATCTTCTGGTCTTGAAATCGCAGGTTGAAATCCATTTGTCAAAATCAAATTTGACTATTTGAAGCATATCCAAAGTAATTGAGAATGAGTATGGATATATATTGAATTTCTGATACAGAGTATTGGACATGTGTTATTTATGTTTAATTATCATACAAGTTCTTTATTGATTATTTAACCTAACTCATTTATGTGCTTTGGGCTGAATTATTTGTGAGAGCTTCCTTTATTTGGAATCCCTTGCTTACACACTGGTGTTTCTTTCTCATGGTCGGTTGCCATGGCACAGATTCAGGTTGCATTTCGTCTTTGAATATTCTTTTTATTGTTTGATTTGTATATTTTTGGTATACTTACATACTGACTTAACTGTTGTAGGGATAAAGTGGAAGTAATTCAAGGAATATCAATAATACATAATCATCATACACTTTAATGTTTTAGGACTTTATATGTTTAATTAGCTGTTTATATGTCAAAATTTTCATGTGTTTTACAGTATGTTTATACATATAGTTTAACACCTAAAAGTTTTATAAAAATGAAAATGATTTTGTTTATTTTTATTTGTCTCTAAATCTTCTGGAAAAAAAAATTGAATTTTGCAGGGTTCAGCAGCTACAGATGCAAGCTGTGAATCTGTGATCACCACTCCACAGCAGTCTCTAAGAGATGCAAATAACCCGGCTGGGTAATTCTGCTTTCGTTATTATTATGTGTGTTATTTGTTAATTGTGATCTGATTATTGTTCGTTATTTTCGGCAGACTCCTCTCGATTGCAGAAGAGACCTTGGCAGAGTTCCTTTCAAAGGCCACAGGAACTGCTGTCGATTGGGTCCAGATGCCTGGGATGAAGGTATGTGATATATATAGAGAAGGGGGGGTTAAGGTAAAATGAAAACTTCTATGAATTGTGAAAACTTAAGAGAACTCGGCCAAAGAGAAATTAAAAAAAATTAACTAAAAAATCTTTAAAAATCAACTTTTATAACAAAAAAAAAAATTAGTTTTTGTCACATTATTGTTCACTTGGGCCAATAATTTTAAGTGCTTTTGAGTTGCTGTATTAGTAGCCCTTGCCAGTCAAAACAGCCGGTATATTGTTCTACTATCCACCCATAGTTATTGATGCATTTGTTTTAAAGCTCGGGACATCATAATTTTCATTTCATTTCAAAGTGTGTATGGGTTTTTCTGTAACAATCATAAGACCATTGGATGCACGTGGGATCCACAAAGTATGGGTGCTAAACGGGTCGTGTTCGCGGGTTGGCAAGTTCAACCCGATCCGAACCCGAAAACTTTAGACGGACCCGAACTGACCCGAACCTGAAAATCGTGCCATATATATGAACCCAAACCCGACCCAAATATTCACATACTGACCCGAAACCAACCCGTTCAACCCGAATTTTTTATTTTTTTATTTTTTTCAGCAAATTAATATATTTAAATTATATAATAAAATTACATTAAAATCATAAAAATTTATGTCAACTTTCATTTTTAAGTTATATTTACAGCATAAAATACACACCCAATTTAATTTATCACAATAAACATATTTTTAAAAATTTATAATATAATAGAAATGAGTTAAACGGGTCAACCTGTCAACCCGACTGGGTTGACCCGAACCTGACCTATTTCGCTAAACAGGTTCGCGGGTTCAAACTGAAACTGACCCGAACCCGTTTAGACTAAAGTACTAAACCCAAACCCACGAATTTCGTGTTAGGTTCGTGTCGTGTCAGAAATTTACACCCCTACCACAAAGGCAAAGTTTCTTTCGCTTTCAGTTTGCATAAATGCAGGTGTCACTAGAGAGATGGTTGTATGAAGTTGCAGTTGAAAGGTGTTGGTGGAAAGCAAAATCCCTATTGAAATCCATAAAAATGCACAGCCACAGTGCTATCACTAAGGAGAAAGATATGCCTTGGTGTTAGCTTCCAACACCAGGATTTATTCAGGAGATAATTTTTAAAGATGGATTCTACAAATCATGGGAGTCTATCAGATCATATCATGAGTTACGATGGTGATTCTTCAAGGGAAATGGTAAGCAGCTCCTGTGAAAGTATAAAAAATTTTATAAAATTGTCACTTATGTCATGAAAACCTTTATTTAATTTCACAGGTTGAATCTGCATTTGAGTCTGCAAGAATTTGTAGCATATCAGACTACCACAATTTTGAATTTTTCTGTGAAAGTAAGCAATCCCGTAATGATGGTTCAAGCATATCATCTTCTTGTGGCTAAAATGTATGTTTAGTATAGGGATTGTGCCAATATATATATATATATATTAAGCCCACGCAGCCTAACCGTCATTGATATCAATCTCCACCGTTAGATATTGCTGGAACTAAATCCTGACCGTTTAAACTCCACTTTTTAACTGCTGTTGTGGCAGTTGTGGGCGGTTTATTTCTCATCGTCGGTTAACCCACTCTCCTTTTTCTCATCCTAAATCCTTGCTACCAAAACCGCACCTCCCGTAGGTTATTTAATGGTTCGTCCCCAAACCTTCCATTCTCATTCTTAGATTTACATTCTTCAATTGTTCCCCCTAACCCTGCAGCGATTCAAAGTTCATCCAACTTTACAATCCCATCTGCCTTATTTCTTATACTCTTTATCTTTTTATATTTCTGGGAAATTAGTGTGGATCAAGCAAGCATGACTTCAGTTGCAAAAGTATTGAAGGTTAGTTGTCTATTAAGTATGTTGTTTAGAGCATTACCTTTATTATTTTCAATGTCTTTTTTATCATATTATTTGTAACCTTGAAGCCTCCTACATATGGAATTTAATGTAATTGATTCCCTTGATGCTTGGTTATTTTGCAGGTTTGACCCGACCGGGTCTTTAAGTACATCTTACAAGTTATCATAATCTTGGTTAACTCGATTTCAGGTACAATGCATGCTGGCTTCCTTTGATTGCTAAGCATTCGAAATCCCGGATCTTTGAAAGAGCTATAGTTGTTCCTCTGGATGAATACCCAAAAGAGGATCCACAAGGTGGTGAGGGTGAGTCTACTGAATCAATTTTAAATGTTTCTGTTTATTTGAAGTTCAGTTTCATATTATCTTTTGAATTTAAGATAGTAGACTGTAGGTTTTGTGAAGTTATCTTGAGCATATATTCACATAATCGCATTAGTGTAGTATAAGAAACAACTATCATAGTAATTTATAATAATTATATGTTGGCATATTGCTTGTGGCTTAGAATATTCTTCGTAAATATATGATTTAATACAAATGCATGCTCTTAAAAACCCACCATGCATATTATAATGTCGTGTTACTTGGTTTTCTCTTCAATTGTGGTTGTGGGTAATACTAAATTAAGAAAAAAAAATGAGTAGAGAAGAACCTCATAGTGATTAGGACAAAGGGCTTCTCTCTAATTTAGGACATGCAGCTGCTGTATAGGCACACAACCATCAACAACATTTGCGCAGGTTGGATAATGGGTTGCAATGGATTCGTGTCAAATTGGGTGATCTTTTACCGGTCAAAACAGGTTGGGTCATGTTAGGTCGGTCGTTGCCGAACTGTTAACACCTTTTGTCCATTCGAACATAGAGTTTCGAGGCAAGGAGCGAAAGGCGTTCGACAAGATCGACTTTTTTGAAATTTATTTAACGCTCTAGGTTTTTTTGTAATTTTTAGGATTATGTAATTTTTAAAATTTTAATGAAGTTGTAGGTTTTTTTTTATAAATGTTGTGTGATTTTTATAAATTTTTTTGTAATTTTTTTTTTTGAACATTCTGCCACACGGTGCACCCAACCCAAGCCCAACCAACGGCCCGCCATAACCCGCGGACACGTAACCAGGCAGTGGGGGGCTCCCATTCCACGTGTCACCAAATGCCCCAACCCAAGCCCAACCCAAGCCCCACCATACCCCACGGTCTAATGGTTTCATGCTCAGTGTCCTACTTTAAGGAGGGGGGGGATATTCCACGGTCCTCTCAACCGCCGAGGTGATCCCACCTCGCAGACCGCCACCCAGCAAGCCTGAGTCTGGGGTAAATCCGCTACCGTAGGGGCATTGGGAACGAGCAAGACTCGAACCCGCCACCTCCGGGTTAGAATGCGGGCTGGTGGCCATTAGGCTGACACCCAATGGTTTACTTTAAGGAGTCCTAATCGAGGAAGTAAATAGATTCATTTGCTTTTGATTCATTACTTAATTCTCAATCTTCACAATTTGAAGATATAAATCTATTTGAATATATGGGTTCAGCAAAAACCTTGCTAAATCTATTTGTTACTTTTCTGATGGGCTTTAATAGTAAAATAGTATATAGGACTGCGTAGGTGTTTTCTATTATCCTTTTGTAATTCACATATAACATCGCAAACCCGGTGGCCTGGATGCCTAGATCGGGTAAATTGTGGTTTTAAAAAAGTTCAACTTGGTTTGGGTTAAAAGGAGACACACTTTAGAAAACTAAGAAGCAAAAATTGGACCCATGGCATTATAGCCTAGTGGTATCTTGGTGGTGGGATAAGGCTTATGACCATTAGGTCATGGGTTTGATTCTCACAAAGGGGGTTTTTCCCAGATTTATTGGGTTTCCTCCTGAATTGGTGTATAGGCATTATTGCCTAGTGGAGATGGATATGATCGGGTGGTTCTGCTGGTGGCACGATGATACTCCAGTGGTCCGTCAGTGATCCAAATTTGCCGTTCAGAAAGAAAAAAAAAAAAAAAAAAAAAAAAGAGAAGCAAAAATTGGGTTCATCCACTACATTTGTTTTTGTGCAAGTGGTGGAGAAAGTGATAGGGGATTGTGGTGGTTGTGTCAAGGTCTCAAGGATGACCGGTAAATAGTGGCAGCAAACATTGGTGGTGGTTTGGTGGTGCTCTCCGATTTGGACCCATTCTAAACTAGCAAGTTTTATAGGAGTGACCTGTTTTTACCAATTGTATAATTTAAGTGACCCAAGTTAACTCTTATATTCTTTTGACAAACAAAAATTACCTAAATCAACCCTTTTCTTGATGAATGGGTCATGAGTGTTAGGTGCATTCACACCAACTCTACTTTTCTTAGACTATACGGTGAGGGGGGGGGGGGCATGAAAGAGTTGCGTTATTCGACATGTGACTTCCACGTCAGCACACGTAAGAAAAAAAGTGGCGTGGTGCAAAAAAGGGAGGAGTTGAAGCGGCGTGGTTAGTGGCGTTTTTATAAAAAAAAAAAAAAAAAAAAAAAAAAAAAAAAAAAAACTAATAATAAACATCAACCAAAACACATCCGATATCCACCCATCAATCAAGAGCCTCCACCTCACAACCCAAATACACCCTACGCCGGTGGAAAACTCCCCGCCCTCACTACCACGCCACCACAAAAGGTGGTGTTCTCGGTTAAAAGGGCCATTACGCCACCATTCCACGCCTACATCGTGTGGTCTCAAGAATTAAATATTCTCATATTACTCTTATTACTCTTGAAACACTGAAAAGTTGATTGCACATCAAAAGTTAAAGGTCAAAAACTAATTGATACAATTAGTTGTAATAAAAATCAGTTTTAATCTGTATTGGAGATATTTAAATGTTTCATTGTGGGGTAATGTGTTTGGATAATGTGTTTTGAGAATGAGTTTTAGTGGTTTGAAACGAAGAAAAGGAAAAGTTAGATGGTTGTAATTTTTCAAATAGGAGATGGAAAAGAGGAAAAGGAGAAGCAAACCGAAATACCATTAATATACATTATCTTTGTTTGTTACATTAGCGTAACCCGTCCAACGGACGGGTATTAAACTAGTTTGCCATGAAAGGAAAGAATTTTACATTTTGTAAAGGTAAGGGCTCTAAAGTGAAGTGCAAAAAAGATTGATTCCTTGTTTGTAATAAGTTCATTGAGCTTTGGTCGGATGTATATTTAACGGCCTTGCCACAGTACTAATCAGATCATTCTCCTTTGGTCCTTGCTAATGAACCGGACCGTCTCCTTTTCGTTTCTTTGATTCTAGGTTAGAAAGGGAAGGTATAGACTTGGTGATAAAGCAAGCAAGCAAATGACTCTTTTAGCTATTTGGGGCCCCCAGGTTTATTCTTGTTTAACAAATTGAATCATTTTAAGAAATGTTTGAAAATTAGGATAAACGAGAAAGGAAGAGGTGGATAAGGAAAGTTTCTCTAAGGAACTAAACCAGCTTGAAGATGTGGTGGATTTGGATGGTATTAAAATTAAAGATTTGAGGCAAGCAGCTCATGCAAAAATATAATTCCTCCTTTTTTTCATGGGGTTATTAAAAGTAAGGAAATTAAAAGGAGAATGCATGGTATAGAAATAAATGGGTAGTGGTGTAATAATCCGAAGATCCTTAAAAGGGAAGCTCTTAATTTTTTCAACTCGGTTTAAAGAACCAATGCCTATTAGGTTATAGGGTGTGGTTATGACCTTCATGACCACCATGACTCTTCACGTCAGTGTCATGTCACACACCGCTAATCCACCATCCAAAACCACTACCCTAAGGGTGTGGTCATGACCAAACAACTAGCCACTTATTTATTTTAATTTATCTTTGTCTAAAGAAAAAGGAAATGATTTCTTTAAAAATGGAAAGGAGGACCATGGTTGTCATGGTTTAATCCATGCAAACCATGGTGGATCAAGCAAGGGGGTGGTGTAGCCTTTCATTCATGTTCCTAGGTGGCGAATGATGTCACCGATTTTGAGTTGTCCAAATTTAAAGAAGTTAATCGAGGTAGAAGTTGACATGCTTATTTTGCCATTTTCATGAGTGGAAATCAAAGTTGTTGTTTGGGAACGTAGTGGGGATCGGGTGCCGGGTCCGAATGATTTTAATTTTCGTTTTATCAAACGATTAGGAGTATCAAACCACGCGACATATACATTTATAAAAGGGTGTAGTGCTTCTTTTAAAGTCCTTGCTAATAGATCACGAAGGTGTTGAATTTGGTCATCTCGGATGCGCAAACCGCGTTTTTGAAACGAAGAAATATTATTGATGGGACTCTGATCAAATTAATTTCATGGGAAAAGAGAAAAAAAGACCAAATGTTTGCTTTTTAAAATAGATTTTGTGAAAGCATTTGATCATATCAGTTGGAGTTTCATAGACTCGATTATGGGTCAAATGAACTTTCCCGAAAAACGGCGTAAGTGGGTTATGTGGGTATTGAGTTTGGTGAGATCTTCGGTATTGGTTAATGGCTCTCTATTGTTCGAGTTTTAATTTCATAAAGGGGTTAGACAAGGTGACCCTCTATCACCTTTTATATTTATAATTGGCATGGAGGCGCTATCTTTTATGATTTCTAAGGCGATGGATCTTGGAATTTTTAAAGGGCTCCAAACCCTGAACTCCGGTTCAATGGTGTCGCATCTACTTTATGTAGACGTTTTATTAGTTGGTAAGTGGTCTAAGGATTAACATTTTTAATATGGCAAAAATTCTCAGATGCTTTCATTTGGTCTCGGGACATCAAATTAATTATGCTAAATCTAATCTTATTGGAGCAGGGTTAAATCTTGATGAGGTTATAAAGCTCGCTAACTATTGCAAGACGGGATCGCTTCCTTGTCAATATCTAGTTCTTATTATCTGTGTTAATATGAATAGGATCAATTATTGGAAGTCGATTCTTGATGCTTTTGATAAGAGACCCACATTTGGAAAGCACCAACATTATCAATAGGGGGTGATTACCAGTTTTAAAGTCGGTAATGGAAACATTAGTAACATTTTTTTTCTCTTTATTCAAGGCCCCATGCAAAATTGTTAAAAAAGTATCACTAAATGTGATTTCATTCATTGTGTCCTAAGGGATTTTAAAAGGTCCGTTTGATGTTGTATGTGTGATATTTATTATACCAACTCTGTTGACCCAGAATGTGTAGTTACATATGTGAAGGGGCTATTGTGAAAGTATTTGAGGACTGCGATCAACTTGTAGCATACTTTGGGGTTCTAAGTGTAAATTGTGTGTGCAGTGATATAAAAGGGTGAACTGACTGTTTGTTCAATCATTCTCCCCAAAAATTGTTCACACACACTTTATCTTTCTCTCTGTAATCGGTGTTAGGGTCTGTTCGAGTTTGTTAGAATTCTGGTAATAATCTCTCATCTGTATCACTGAGAGATTGTTGTATTCTGGTGATTGATCATCTGTTGATGATCATCTGTTGATGATCATCAGTTGTTATTGTTGTACTTTGTATTTATTTAGATCTCACTATTGTGAGATCTAAGGTTTACTAGGGGGTAATCTCTTTCGGGTTGGTTTAATAAGATTTTCGTCACATTTTGTCGCTATTTCTTGTGTTGTTATTTGTCTTCAGTAGCAGAGCCGGCCCTATAGGCTATTGAACCTAGGCCCAAGCCTAGGGCCACCAAATT
The DNA here is from genome assembly GCF_002127325.2 of Helianthus annuus. NCBI lineage: Eukaryota > Viridiplantae > Streptophyta > Magnoliopsida > Asterales > Asteraceae > Helianthus > Helianthus annuus. The sequence goes on along the minus strand of NC_035440.2, from coordinate 17,958,347 downwards.
TGAAGGGCCACCAGTTTTCTAATTTGAAGGGCCACCAATTTAGTAGATCAGGCCCAAATCTCTAATCATAAACCTAATAACACAATGGCATATCTCTTTGCAGTGTGCAGCGGTGTAGAAGCCAAGAAGCCAAAGTGGCGATATCATCAGAGATGTCTTTGAGAGACGTTTGAGTTTGTGATATGGAATCGAGTAATGAGCAATCAAAGTATCCAGGCAATAATCATGGCATCAGTGACTCTGCATCATCGCAAGGTAACTAACATTTAATAGGCTCTAGTAGCGTGCAATTTTCAAACCATTTGTTGTATATCCTCACTGAATCAATCTTCTAAAGCCTTTAATCTTTTACAATTTCGAACTTGGAATAGGAACACACTGCTCACTCTGCTCAGTTTTGCGATTTTCACTATTGTGACTGGCTTGGAACTCAGAGCACATTCGCACTCAGACTCTTTTTTTGCGATTTAATTTTATGGTTGGCGATTTAATCTTGTGGCTCTCACTCAGGTTAGACATTCACATCCTCATTTGTTGAATAGGGAACTAGGGTGTATTTGCCAATTTGAATTTATTGTTTAGGGATTATGCTTATGATAATTTTTCAAAAGGGCCACCACTTCGTAGTTCGATTAGGGCCTCCAAAAACGTAGGAACGGCACTGTTCAGTAGTTTATCATTGTCCTGTACTATTTTTACATGGTATCAGAGCTTGTTAGCTCATGTTCTTGATTTCTTGGGTTATCCGCTGTATTATTTTTTATTGTTTGTTGTTTTCTTCTTAGGGTTTCTGTTCTCGGAAACTGGTGTTGGTGGCTGATCTTCTTAGATCTGTTATTCTGGTCGTACCTGTTGTTACCGGACAAAACCCTAAATTAGGGTTTGTTGGCTTCTAATTTCTTCTCCGATCTGCCTTCAGTGTTAGTCTCTGAAACCCTAGAAGGTTTAGGGCAAACTAACCGGAAGTGTTATTGTTGGCTGTCTGTGTCAGATCTTGTAGTTCTTGAAAACTACAGACCTGGTATTTGTTGAAGATATTTGCACCCACTGTAAGATTGTTCCTACCCTTTCTTTTTCGTTTCTGTTATTGATTAGTTGAAGTCGGGGAAGTGAGGACCGGCATTTCTTAATTGTAGTTATTATTGATTCTTGATTAGTATCTGTGGTTGTCTATTTTATGTTACTTGTTGTTTTTTGTTGTGGTGTTATATGTTCTTCTTGTCTTGATTCGTGTATTAGGTCATTTAGGTATTGTAGTGGCTCCTGAGTAAAGGCTTGTCCAGGCACCATAGAGTGACGAACCTAGAATCTGGTCCCTGACGCAGCTTCGCCCTTGTTTGTTGTTTTCTGGTTGTATCTTCTTTTGTGTTGTCTGTTGATCTGTTATTTGGTTTGTGTATTGTTTGTGCATTGTTATCATGGGTGATGGTGAAGGTACTTCACATACCTTAATTAGTAAACTGGATATACGTGATCCTCTGTATTTGCATCCGAGTGATTCTAGTTCATTAACTATAGTTGGTATAAAACTAAAAGGTACAGAAAACTATAGGGTTTGGTCTAGTGCTACGAAATTAGCTTTAGAAGCTAAAAATAAATTTGGTTTCATAGATGGTAAATGTAAAAGATCTACTGATGATTCTGTTCTAAGTAATCAATGGGACAGATGCAATTCATTTGTGTTAACTTGGTTACTAAAATCTGTTTCTGAGGAGTTATATTTAGGTCAAGTGTTTTCTAAACTTGCATCTGAGGTTTGGTTAGATTCGGAAGAAACTTATGATAAGGTAGACGGTTCTATTGTTTCTGATTTGTATAAAAAATTAATTGTATCTCTCAAAATGGGAGCTATGTCTCTGAATATTATCATAAATTAAATACCATGTGGAAACTGTTTGATGCTATGGTTCAGTTACCCACATGATCTTGTAATGCTGCAAAAGAATATAATGATTTTTCAACTTGTCACACCCCCAAAATCCACCTGCGGATAACACCCGCTTCGAGGGCGTGACTGACCAGGATCCAGCCACCAATTATACTGACTAATTAAGTTGATAACAAAAAGTAATACTTACTAACCATAAGATTAGCAAATATCAAGTTCAGAGTTTAAGGTTTGAAGTTCAAACAGTAATAGGTAGCGGAAGCATAAGTAAACAGTTTTAAACAATGTTCATAAGGTAAGCATGATAAATGCCCAACACACGGGCAGACGACCACTACACATCCCAAGCAGCTGCTCCAGTCACTGGCCACCTGCAAAGCATGCAGTAAGGGGGTCAACAATAATGCTGAGTGAGTTCACTAGTTGTCCAGTTTTAATTACCAAAAACTTGTTTCACCAGTTAATTTATCCGTTTATACATGCCATGGGGAGCTACCCCAAAAGTTAGCGACTAAACTGTTTTTCCAATACCGAACACTAGGTAACCGTTTGCGTTTCCGCAGGATGCCCCGATGTCAATGTTCTATCATCATTGACGGATGCCTGAGTACATTAGTTCACGACCGATCCCATACCATGGCACGGTGTGAGGCTGGTAAAACCTAAATAGCGCTATCAACTAATAACCCGTTCGCCTGGCCCCGGCGACTAATCGGTATTATGTAGTAGGGACTTGAGTGATAGAGTTTCGTTTAGTGCCGTCAGGTTGCATTCCGTATAAACAGTAATTAACTAAAAGGTTTCCCAATACAAGGGAAGGAAAAGTAAGTTTGTTCCCAGTAACTAGGGAAGGAATGTAAATGGTATCCCCTTTACAAGGGGATAGGGTTGTTTTCGTCTCGTGTCCCAAACCACCGGGACGCATGCTTTTAAGTTATGAACTCACCTTGGGTTGCTCGGTAGATATTTACCCGGTCAAGTAAGTTGGTCACCACGTCCTAGCATGGTTACCAAGTATGGGTCAAGTCGGGTACAAGTAAACACATAGCGAACACGTACGGCAAACACATATAGCAAACACGTATAACATGCGAATACACAAACAGTTGGGTTATTGGGTCAGCCCTAGCATATAATCAGCAGTGACAAACATACAGCCCAGTCAACAGTAGGCCCAACAGTCAAAGCCCAATAACACCAAATAGTCCAGTCGAGACAAGGGTGGTTGCGACTCGCAACCGAGGTTACGACTCGCAACTGAGGTCTCGGTTCATCACGTTTTGGTTACGAGTCGCAACCAGAGGTTACGACTCGCAACTGGCGGTTCCGACTTGGCAGCAGTGATTACGACTCGCAACCGGATTTGACTCGTGCTGATTGCGACTCGCAACCGGGAGGTCTCGACAGGACTTGATGTGGTCTCGAGTCGCAACCAAAGGTTACGACTCGCAACCGTGATTTCGTGCACTGAATCTTCTAGAACCTGTCCTATTGTACGATCCAATAACATTGCATTTTCATGTAATTTGTGTACTATTCCCACTAAACATGTTTTGTTGTCTGAATATACATCAAAACAGATCAAACAAGCAGAATTTCAAATATTCAACATGTTCATAACATATTCAAATTGTTCATCAAATCACCAAATGTTCATCATGTCTAGACTATCCTTTAACCGACCCAAAACAAGTATTTAACAACAATCATGAACATTTATTCTAAGCATTTTTAACATAAATCGGACAACAACTATTTAATCAAACATCTATCGTTAATCGAATAACATAGCTACTTAACAACCCATTTTATGCACCAAAACCGGATAATACAACCATCTTTCATATTCAAGACATTCAATCAACACATAGGCATTATTTAGTAATAGGAAACCATTTATTTTATCAAACAATCATTCTCATTATCAAACATCCTAAGCATAGTGGTCCATCTATCCTTCATCATTTAACCAATCAAGCAAAACAACTATAATATACATATATGTACTAACCGGTTAGAAGTAGGAGTACAAGGGATTGATGAACCAAGCTCCAATTGATGATCTCGAGCTAGAATCCGAGAGCCTTGATGCTACGGTTGGATCCGAGAGAGATGAGAGGGTGAGGAAGTGATCTTGGTTAGGGTTTTAGGGTTTAGTGAGATGAGATGATGGTGAAAAATGGTAAAAGGGTGTGAGGGTTGGGTTATATAATGTTCCGAGTTGGGCTAGGGGGGTTTCCGGATTGGGTTTCTCGGTCACAAGGCCCAAACCGGCCTAACAGTTGCTGTTCACTCGAGACTAGGTGGTCTCGAGTCGGGTCTCGGGTTTGGTTGTGGTTTCGGCTCACTAATATAACACACGTATATATATACTTTATCTATATAATTATATATAATACATACACATAACATGTAACACAATAGATCAAATTTTTATTCAAAAACACATATACACGTAAGTTACATCGAAAGGTTATCCGGGAAAACCCGATGTGTCACATTATCCCCAAGTTTTAGGAACTTTCGTCCCGAAAGTTAAGGCAGCCACTGTCAAGCTAGCGTAAGTGAAAGCGTTTCAACGGGGTGTCACATCATCCCCCCCGTTAGTTTGGAATTTCGTCCCGAAATTCGGCTGTAGCTTCAGTGCTGGGGTTTTCGTTTGGGAACAACTGGGGATGCTTGTGCTTCATCTGGTCTTCCCGCTCCCAGGTATACTCTGGGCCGCGTCGCGAGTTCCAACGGACTCGTACAAGAGGTATCTGGCTATGTTTGAGGATTTTGATTTCTCGATCAGTGATCTCAATTGGTTCCTCAGTGAAGTGTAGCTGTTCATCAATGGTCAGTTCCTTGAAAGGAATTACGAGCGTTTCATCTGACAGACACTTCTTCAGATTGGATACGTGAAATACGTTGTGTACCGCACTCAGTTCTTCAGGCAGGTTCAATCTATAAGCAACCTTACCGATTTTCTCGGTAATTTCGAATGGTCCAATGTATCGTGGATTAAGCTTGCCCCGTTTACCAAAGCGAACCACACCCTTCCAGGGTGAGACTTTAAGTAGAACCCGGTCACCGACCTGGAATTCCAATGGTTTCCTACGCTTATCAGCGTAACTCTTCTGACGGTCACGAGCTGCCGCCATGCGTTGTCTGATCTGGGCAATCTTTTCCGTTGTATCTACCACCATCTCTGGGCCCGTGATTTGACTATCATCGATTTCCGCCCAGCAGAGAGGTGACCGGCATTTACGACCGTACAATGCCTCAAAAGGTGCTGCCTGAATACTAGTGTGGTAACTGTTGTTATATGAGAACTCTACTAACGGCAGATGTTTCTCCCAGTTCTTGCCGAAATCGATCACACACGCTCTAAGCATGTCTTCTAGAGTCTGGATGGTGCGTTCGGACTGTCCATCCGTTTGCGGGTGATAAGCAGTGCTCATGTCCAAACGTGAGCCAAAGGATCGTGCATAGCTTGCCACAATTCCGAAGTAAAACGAGCGTCTCGGTCGGAAATAATTGAGGTTGGCACTCCGTGCCTCGAAACTACTTCCTTTAAGTAAATCTCCGCCAAGGTAGAAAACTTGTCTGTTTCTTTGATAGCCAGAAAGTGCGCGGACTTGGTCAATCGATCTACTATTACCCAAATAGTATCATTTCCGCGTTGAGACCTAGGTAGCCCTGTAACGAAATCCATGGAAATTTGCTCCCATTTCCATTTCGGGATTTCTGGTTGTTGAAGTAGGCCTGCTGGCTTCTGGTATTCTGTCTTGACTCTTGCGCAAGTCAAACATTTGCTGACGTATGTTGCTATGTGGGCCTTCATACCAGGCCACCAATATGTAGTCTTCAAGTCGTGGTACATCTTGTCCGAACCAGGATGTACTGAGTAGCGGGATTTGTGGGCTTCATTCATCACGAGTTCACGTAAATCTCCATAGAGAGGGACCCAAATGCGCCCTGTTACATAGTAAGCACCATCTTCTTTCTGCTCTAGTCGTTGTCTCGATCCTCGCAGAGACTCAGCCCTGATGTTTTCCGGTTTTAATGCTTCAACCTGAGCATTTCGGATCTGGGTAGGGAGGTTAGACTGGATGGTAAGTTGCAATGCTCGCACGCGCTTTGGTATAGTGTCCTTTCGGCTGAGGGCGTCTGCCACGACATTGGCCTTGCCCGGATGATACTTGATGGCGCATTCGTAGTCATTCAAGAGTTCGACCCATCGACGTTGTCGCATGTTCAATTCCTTTTGCCTAAAGATATGCTCGAGACTCCTGTGATCGGTGTAAATAGTGCACTTGGTACCGTACAGGTAATGTCTCCATATCTTAAGAGCAAAAACCACTGCTCCGAGTTCCAAGTCATGCGTTGTGTAGTTTCTTTCATGTGTCTTGAGTTGTCGAGAGGCGTAGGCAATAACTTTCTCGCGTTGCATTAACACGCAACCGAGCCCATGAATAGACGCGTCGCAGTAAACCACAAAGTCGTCAGTGCCTTCAGGCAACGAGAGAATAGGAGCGCTACAGAGGTTATCCTTAAGCCTCTGAAAAGCAGATTCCTGTGCTTCATTCCACTTGTAGGCGATGCCTTTCTGAGTAAGAGTTGTGAGGGGTTGTGCAATCTTTGAGAATCCCTGAATGAATCTGCGGTAGTATCCTGCCAAACCCAAGAATTGACGAACTTCAGTGGGAGTCTTAGGCGTAGGCCAGTTCTTTATTGAGTCGATCTTAGCGGGGTCGACGTGAATTCCGTTCTTATTAACTACATGGCCGAGGAAATGGACTTCTCGAAGCCAGAAGTCACATTTAGAGAATTTGGCGTACAGCTGCTCGTTGCGAAGGAGTTCCAGAATAAGGCGTAGGTGTCGTTCATGCTCTTCTTGACTTTTTGAATAAATCAGGATGTCGTCGATAAACACGATCACGAATTTGTCGAGGTAAGGCTTACATACGCGGTTCATAAGATCCATGAACACTGCAGGTGCGTTAGTCATTCCGAAAGGCATAACGAGGAACTCGTAATGACCATAACGAGTCCTGAATGCAGTCTTGGAAATATCTTCGTCACGTACTCTCAACTGATGATAACCTGATCGTAGGTCGATCTTAGAATAGTAGCTCGATCCTTGCAGCTGATCGAATAGGTCGTCGATACGCGGGAGAGGGTAACGATTCTTGATGGTAACCTTGTTCAACTCACGATAGTCGATGCACATTCGGAACGTGCCATCCTTCTTCTTGACAAAGAGTACTGGGGCTCCCCAGGGTGATGAACTAGGACGGATAAATCCTTTGTCCAATAGTTCCTGTAGTTGCGTCGAGAGTTCCTTCAGTTCTGCAGGGGCTAGACGGTACGGTGCACGAGCTATGGGTGCTGCTCCGGGAGCTAGTTCGATTTGGAATTCGACCTGACGGTGGGGAGGGAGTCCAGGTAGTTCCTCAGGAAATACCTCGGGATAGTCGCGTACTACAGGAAAATCTTCAATCCTCTTTTCCTTATCGTGGGTGTCGGTGACGAGTGCGAGGATAGCGGTGTGCCCTTTCTGTAAACACTTCTGGGCTTTCAAGAGCGAGATAATGCCTGTGACTTCTCCACCTTTGTTGCCTTGGACGATGAGGGGTTGACCAGAACGACGAGGTATACGAACTGCTTTCTCTTGACAGAGGATCTCAGCGCGATGTTTGGATAACCAATCCATACCAACGACGACGTCGAAGCTTCCAAGTTTGACGGGGAAAAGATCGATACTAAACGTGTGGCCAGACAATTCTAGTGTGCAGTCGTGGATCATGTGCGTGGCCTCGATGTTCTTACCATTAGCTATCTCGACGATGTGCTTAGAACTTAATAATGCAGGCGGGTGCTTAAGTTTCTTACTAATGCGAAGGGATACATAACTGGCATCGGCACCGGAATCAAATAACACAGAAACATAACGATCATCAAGTAGGAACTTACCCGCCACGACGTTGGGGTCGTTCCTTGCTTCACCAGCTCCAATCACGAAAGCTCTTCCCCTTGCATTCCCAGCATTGTTGTTTTGCTCATTGTTCCCAGCTCCCTGATTGTTGTTGCGGTTCTGATTCAGTTCAGGGCAATCCTTTCGCATGTGCCCTGTTGCCCCACATTTAAAACATGCCCGGTTGTTTCCCTGCTGCTGTTGCTGTTGAGGTTGTTGCTGATTCTGCCTTGCTGGGAACTGACTCCTACAATCCTTGGCGTCATGCCCCATCTTGTGGCATCGCTGACACTGGCCCTTGTTAGATGCCCCATTGTGGTGCCTGTTACACTTGTTGCACTTAGGGTAGTTTCCCCGGTAGCCACCCTGTTGCTGAGTGCCCTTGTTGTTGTCAGTTTTCCTTTGCTGAGCTGGGGCTTGAGTAGAGTTGGCATCCTTGCCATGATTTCCATCCCACTTCCGTTTACCATCACTAGAAGTTCCTTCCGCAGCACTGATCCTTTTGGGCAACATGCCCTCCTCCACAGCCTGGTTGGTGAGTTTGTGGGCAAGACGAACCACGGGCTGTATGGCAGTGAGGTTGGCCGAGGTTACATGGCTCCTGATTTCTGGCACTAAACCCTTGATGTACAATTCGATCCTTCGGTACATAGGTCGGGACATGTTTGGACAAAGAGCAGCATAGTCGTTGGACAGCTTGGTGTAGGTCTCAATCTCTGACCCAACCATCTTGAGTTCATAGTACTCGTCCTCGAGTTTGTGGATGTCATCCCTGTGACAGTACTCTTCCTTGATCATATCCTTAAAATCTTCCCATGCAGTAGCGTTTGCAGTCTCCAAACCAAGCATTTGAATTTGCGCCTTCCACCACGAAAGTGCGCTTCCCTCAAGAGTACCAGTAGCAAACTTCACCCAATTAGCAGGGGGACACTCGCAGACAGCAAAAACAGCTTCGACCTTCTCGATCTAGTGCAGGAGACCTATGGCACCCTCAGTGCCACTGAATGGAAGAGGCTTGCAATCCATGAAGGTCTTGAAGGTACAAACACGTGGTTGCACAGGCGCAGGCTGACCTGTTGTGAGGAGTGAAGCGAAATAGGTTTAGAGGCGAAAAGACGATGTGGCGGTAGGATCTAAACATCCTAAAACAACAAGCTTACCTATAGGGTGAGCTGCGAAAGCTGCAGCCACAGTGTTGAGCAGGTTAGTGAACTGAGCCTGAGTCATGTTGACGTTTCCTCGTCCGCGTCCACTCATTGTCTTCATAACCAGAAAACATAGTATGAGTGTGGTGTCGTAACATAGCGAGAAAGAGATAGAAGAGAGAGGGCGTATCTATCTAATCAGGCAAACTAGTACGTATAGCAAAGCAGAAAGCATAAGACAAATAAGCAAGTAAATATGGGTCCGAGCTATGAGGTCAGATAAGTCGAGCCTTGCACTTGGAGTGTAGTGTCGTCACGAGTCACGGGTTATAGTCTGGTTTTTCTCAAAAAGATTTTCCCCTTTTTAAAACCGAGTTCACTATAACCAATGGCTCTGATACCAATCTGTCACACCCCCAAAATCCACCTGCGGATAACACCCGCTTCGAGGGCGTGACTGACCAGGATCCAGCCACCAATTATACTGACTAATTAAGTTGATAACAAAAAGTAATACTTACTAACCATAAGATTAGCAAATATCAAGTTCAGAGTTTAAGGTTTCAAGTTCAAACAGTAATAGGTAGCGGAAGCATAAGTAAACAGTTTTAAACAATGTTCATATGGTAAGCATGATAAATGCCCAACACACGGGCAGACGACCACTACACATCCCAAGCAGCTGCTCCAGTCACTGGCCACCTGCAAAGCATGCAGTAAGGGGGTCAACAATAATGCTGAGTGAGTTCACTAGTTGTCCAGTTTTAATTACCAAAAACTTGTTTCACCAGTTAATTTATCCGTTTATACATGCCATGGGGAGCTACCCCAAAAGTTAGCGACTAAACTGTTTTTCCAATACCGAACACTAGGTAACCGTTTGCGTTTCCGCAGGATGCCCCGATGTCAATGTTCTATCATCATTGACGGATGCCTGAGTACATTAGTTCACGACCGATCCCATACCATGGCACGGTGTGAGGCTGGTAAAACCTAAATAGCGCTATCAACTAATAACCCGTTCGCCTGGCCCCGGCGACTAATCGGTATTATGTAGTAGGGACTTGAGTGATAGAGTTTCGTTTAGTGCCGTCAGGTTGCATTCCGTATAAACAGTAATTAACTAAAAGGTTTCCCAATACAAGGGAAGGAAAAGTAAGTTTGTTCCCAGTAACTAGGGAAGGAATGTAAATGGTATCCCCTTTACAAGGGGATAGGGTTGTTTTCGTCTCGTGTCCCAAACCACCGGGACGCATGCTTTTAAGTTGTGAACTCACCTTGGGTTGCTCGGTAGATATTTACCCGGTCAAGTAAGTTGGTCACCACGTCCTAGCATGGTTACCAAGTATGGGTCAAGTCGGGTACAAGTAAACACATAGCGAACACGTACGGCAAACACATATAGCAAACACGTATAACATGCGAATACACAAACAGTTGGGTTATTGGGTCAGCCCTAGCATATAATCAGCAGTGACAAACATACAGCCCAGTCAACAGTAGGCCCAACAGTCAAAGCCCAATAACACCAAATAGTCCAGTCGAGACAAGGGTGGTTGCGACTCGCAACCGAGGTTACGACTCGCAACTGAGGTCTCGGTTCATCACGTTTTGGTTACGAGTCGCAACCAGAGGTTACGACTCGCAACTGGCGGTTCCGACTTGGCAGCAGTGATTACGACTCGCAACCGGATTTGACTCGTGCTGATTGCGACTCGCAACCGGGAGGTCTCGACAGGACTTGATGTGGTCTCGAGTCGCAACCAAAGGTTACGACTCGCAACCGTGATTTCGTGCACTGAATCTTCTAGAACCTGTCCTATTGTACGATCCAATAACATTGCATTTTCATGTAATTTGTGTACTATTCCCACTAAACATGTTTTGTTGTCTGAATATACATCAAAACAGATCAAACAAGCAGAATTTCAAATATTCAACATGTTCATAACATATTCAAATTGTTCATCAAATCACCAAATGTTCATCATGTCTAGACTATCCTTTAACCGACCCAAAACAAGTATTTAACAACAATCATGAACATTTATTCTAAGCATTTTTAACATAAATCGGACAACAACTATTTAATCAAACATCTATCGTTAATCGAATAACATAGCTACTTAACAACCCATTTTATGCACCAAAACCGGATAATACAACCATCTTTCATATTCAAGACATTCAATCAACACATAGGCATTATTTAGTAATAGGAAACCATTTATTTTATCAAACAATCATTCTCATTATCAAACATCCTAAGCATAGTGGTCCATCTATCCTTCATCATTTAACCAATCAAGCAAAACAACTATAATATACATATATGTACTAACCGGTTAGAAGTAGGAGTACAAGGGATTGATGAACCAAGCTCCAATTGATGATCTCGAGCTAGAATCCGAGAGCCTTGATGCTATGGTTGGATCCGAGAGAGATGAGAGGGTGAGGAAGTGATCTTGGTTAGGGTTTTAGGGTTTAGTGAGATGAGATGATGGTGAAAAATGGTAAAAGGGTGTGAGGGTTGGGTTATATAATGTTCCGAGTTGGGCTAGGGGGGTTTCCGGATTGGGTTTCTCGGTCACAAGGCCCAAACCGGCCTAACAGTTGCTGTTCACTCGAGACTAGGTGGTCTCGAGTCGGGTCTCGGGTTTGGTTGTGGTTTCGGCTCACTAATATAACACACGCATATATATACTTTATCTATATAATTATATATAATACATACACATAACATGTAACACAATAGATCAAATTTTTATTCAAAAACACATATACACGTAAGTTACATCGAAAGGTTATCCGGGAAAACCCGATGTGTCACACAACTCTTATTAAGCTAATGCAATTTCTTATGGGTTTGGATGATGTATACCAGCCTATAAGAACAAATTTATTAACAAGAGAACCGTTTGCCTCTATTAAAGTTGCTTTCTCAATTGTGTCTAGGGATGAGTCTCATAGAAACGCTAGTGGTAGTTCAAAAAGTCAAAATGTTTCTTTTGTTTCTAAGTCAAACCAGCAGTATGATTCAAAGAAAAAACCAATTAGAGGACCTGAAGGGGTAAGGTCCCAAAAACCTTGCTTCAAATACTTAGGACCATGCCACAACCCCGTCAAAAAGCCCTCTTTAGACCTTGCGAGGCCGCGCACTGCCCCTATAAAGAGAACTTAGAAAGAAAAACAGTGTTTAACATCTGCACGCCAAAAGGAAGCTAACAAATCCTTGCGCCAGCCTCCATGAGCAGACATGATAGAAATCCTAGCAAACACTTCCGCATACATAATACCCAGACTTGGATATTATTAATTTCTCTGTAACCACAAAATTAGCATGAAGAAGAGCCACACAGGATTACAGCTGTATTCTTCTAGAAGGCTCCATCGTGCACCACCATTCGGTTATAACCGAATGGCCACGTGGCATCATCCCAAGCACCCACAAAGTCACGATGATGGCACAAAATTGAGTAAAGATCTACACTTGCCCACTTTCCATGTGGCAACACCCTAACTGTTGATCAAAATCGTGATCTGTGTGCATACGTAAATCATTTGCGATTAACGGGAGGGAAAAATAACCGCTCACGCCCCCACACCCCCTAAAAACCTAAAAAAAAAATCTAAAAAAAAACTAAACACCCACCCCCACCCCACCACCACCCAAAAACCTAAACCCCCCACCCCCTCGGCAAAAAAAAAAGTATTTTTTTTGGGTGGGTGATTGGGGGGGGGGTTAGGTTTTTGGTGGTGGTGGATGTTTAAGGTTTTTTTTTTATTGGGGTTTTTTTGTGTAGTGGTTTTTTTTAGGTTATTGGACATTTGTCACTCTATAAATCCTTCTTACACTTCTTACAATTAGGATCCTTTGTATTTGATCCTAATTATCCCTGTAAAATATTCACTGATTTTGTTACAGGAAAATCAGAATCATCTTCGCCTGCTATGGAGACGAACAAGACGACTGTTGATTTGTTAAGCAACATAGAATGTCTGGTCCAGATGTCTGTTGGAGAAAACAGAAAAATCTATAAATCATCTTCCTCAATACGTTACCGGGTAGATTCGTTCTGTAAGCCAGATGATTCATCAAACAAAGTTATTTCGGGTGAAGTGGTTGAACCGAAGGAAGCTAAGACAACACAAATAACTATTCTATACAGAGGACAAGTATTGGTGTTTGATTGTATATCTGCTGATAAAGCCAGAGATATTATGTTAGCAGCTGGATTTTTGATGGAAGGTGGAGAAGAAAATGGATGGAGAAGAGAGTGGGTGGGTGAGGAGAGTAATATAGTAATTTCTGATTAACTTAACTAGAAAAATTAACCACCGTCTTGTCAGGGGACTATCTGAGTAAATACATGCTATTTCCAAAAGATGGGGACTAAACGTGAAACCACAGGGATCATCCCGGCAATTATTAACTCTTTTTATAATATTTCTTTTAAATAGCATTTCTATAATAAGTTTATTTTTATAAAAGTAATAATTACATAACAAAATTTTATAAACTCTTTTTCATGTGAAAGTTAAATGACATTTAATAACATATATTATAGGGTTTTGAAAATAAGGTTATCACACTCGTTGCTAGTGTGAAAATATCTTGTCAAGTTTTTTTTAATATGCTAGTTAAATCCATATGGTATTCCCTATCAAACACAATATATTATTGTTGGTTAATGTTTTGTTTATATAAACAACATATCCAATAGAATCTTACTAAGGGGTGGAGGTGGTCACTAGTGATAGAATTTCATCACTCACGATATTCAATCATGTTCCGTCATGTCAGCAACCATTTTTCCATCACTCACAACCTTTTTTAGTGGCGGTGGTCAATGGTCATCACTCACTACCACACCCAACAATTCCCCCCCCCCCCAACCAACAATTACCCTCACAAAAAAACCCATCACGCCGTTAAAAAAATAACGAAATCGGGAAACCGTGATTGTATCACGCGTTATACTTGGAGGTGCCGGTGGGAATTTGTGATTTTCCACGCGTGGAAAATGTATATCACGTGTTATACTTGTTCCGCCCCCAGTGGCCTAATAACATGGTTATTTGTGTAGTTTAGAAAGGGTGAGATGTAAGATAGCCTTAGACAGGTTGTCTCTAAACTTCAAAGTCTTACTCTTGAGTTATAACCACACATGGAAGTCAAAGTAAGATCTACAATGCTTGTCAAAAACTCTACATTTGCTAAAATATTAAACATGAACAAGTACCACATCAAGTAGACACACAAACAAGCTATAACATGTTAAGACCACATAAATATACTAAGAAACTATGTTTGTAAGGTAAGAACAAAACGTAAACAATATCCTAATCCAAAAAGTCTTTAACCATAATTCTACAAGTCCACAAACTCATATCCTCAAACATTTCCATAGAGAGATGCAAATCTGACAAGTCATGACTAATCCGCTACTCCCAAGTCAATATACATAGATATTATCAAATTCTTTTTGGAGTTACAACGTTACCTTATTTTTCTAAACAAGGTGTTACGATATGAATCAATGTATGTATGCGTAACATATAATTCAATCACCATCTGTGACTTCCAAAGATTGTATACATAGATGTTATAATATTCTTTTAGAGTTACAAGATTGCCTTATTTTTCTGACTTTCAAAACCTACTATACATTGACGTCTTAAAATTAAGTTTACAATAGCAAAATAGTACACAATATATTTATTAGAAACCTAGTAAACATTGAGGTAATAGAAAATTAACTTCATAAGACCAAAATAGCACACAATAAAATTATTCTTAGTAAATGCTTAACACAAACTTTAGTTGAGTTCGCTTCTTCTACTTAATCTGACCTTGAGACCATGCTTTATATGAAGTATCATAGAATCTGCTGGAAGCACAGGATGGCCTTCCACCAACTGAATGTGGTAGTGGTAAATGATCGCGGTTGACACTATCTTCAGCTGAGACAAAGCCATATTCTTACCTAAACAAGTTCTTGGTCCAGCGTTAAATACCGGGAACTTGTATGAGGGCTCATGTTTGATTCCTCCAGCATTAGATATCCACCTTTCACGTTTAAACTCCATGCAATCATTCCCCCATATTGATCCCATCCTCCCCATAGAATAAAAAGAGAGAATAATGTTGATGTTTTGATCAACTTGGTGGCCGCTTGGAAGGACATCTGGTTGTAATGGAGATTTGTAGTTGAATGGGACAGGCGGATATAACCTTAAAGATTCACATAAAGCTCCATGAAGGTAAACCATTTTGTCCAACTCTGCAGTGTTCCATCTTTTGCGCAAATTGACCCCCAAATGTGTATGAATCTCTTCTAGAATCTTATCTTCTACGGCTGGGTTTCTAGCAAGAAGATAGAAGAACCAAGATAGAGCACTGCTGAGGGTATCTTTTCCGGCTGCCATCAAATTAATAATGGTGTCTCTTAGAAATTTTGTTAAATCCAAAGAAGTGTCACTCTGATTTGTAAACTCTCTCATGATAGCTGTGATAAAAGAGAACTTCTCTGCATTATGGTTCATGTTGTTGTAGTCTGTTTGTTTTTGAGGCAAGCATTTGTCTAAAAATTGATCAAGATGCTTCCATGCTTCACTCATCTTGTTCTCTTTCCCCACTCTAAGAATTTGTTGCAGCTTCCAAAGGAAAGGGGGCGTAATATGCCTAAGCAACATAGTTTCTTCACTGTATATGAATGCTTTCGAATAAGGGAAGTGAGGAAAATCGAGAGACAAGCTTTCTGGATCTTTATCAAAGAGTAATTTACATACGGTGTCAAGAAAAAACCTTTGAAATATATCCTGCAAATCCATTTCAGTGCCACGTTCACAAATAGATTCAAGGATAGGTAGAAGCCCATTTTCCTCTTTGTTCCAGATAATTGTTTCCAACATACTCTGAAATTCTGCATGCTTTAGAACAGAAAAAATGACCTTATGACTGATTTCCCACACCTTACCGTCGGAATTGAGTATTCCATCTCCTAGGACATCAAAGATCTGTTTAAATTTCTCACCTTTTTTATAATTGCTGAAGTTTTTGCTTAGAATGTAGTGGATGTCTAAAGGATCGGTGATAAGTAGCATGTCCATGTTGGCTAACCAAGAGCCTTTCAACATGAATGTACCACGACTTTGTATGAGAAATTCGGTTGTGTAATCATGGATTCGGTGAACGTTTACAAGAATCCCCGGTATCATACCAAGAATTGGCCAATTTGTAGGGATAACTGTAGGTCTAAGTTTTTGATAAGTTAATAAAATGAAAACGAGAATAAAAACTAAAAATAGAACGGACAAGTATACAAGAAAGGAAAATTGGTATTTAATAAACCAACCTTTAACCAGTTGGTAAATAATAATCCAACCTACAGAATTGGTATATAATAATCCTACCTATCAATATGTTGGTACTTAATGAACTTCCGTTAATTTTTTTTAACTGAAGTTAGTTTTTAAGTTTTGTTTATTACACAAACAGTCCCTGTAGTTGTAATTTACTAGTTTTAACTATTTTATGAAACAAAAAAACCACTCGAAAATCCTCCTTTTCCTCGATTTGAGGTTTATAAAATAGTTAAAACTAGTAAAATACAACTACAGGGACTGTTTGTGTAATAAATAAAACTTAAAAACTAACTTCAGTTAAAAAAAATTAATGGAAGTTCATTGAGTACCAACATGTTGATAGGTAGGATTATTATATACCAATTCTATAGGTTGGATTATTATTTACCAACTGGTTAAAGGTTGGTTTATTAAATACCAATTTTCCTACAAGAAAAGGCATATTGGGTATGAGTTTATGCTCTTGGTCCGTTGTTTAAGTAAGCCACAAATCTTCCACAACAACCATTTCTTCATTTAAATTTTATGTGATGAATAAATGTGTATGGGTCCATGACAAGATGCATTATTGTAATGTGCGTAGCAGAATCTTCTACCATTGACGGACATAGAAATTTTATTCATGGGGCGGAAGTTTTTAAGATTTGGTAAAAAAAAAATGGTCAGATTCGGGTTAAATCAAATCTGATAGGGTCATATAACAAAAAGATAACAACAAATTCAATTTTCGATACACAATAAATATACATCAATTATCGTTCTAAATCCATAAAAAAAATACAATATCTATACAATTGCTTCTACTATTTTATATTTTTTAAAACTAAACCATTATGTAATCTATTTATTTATATCAAGCATCAACCTAATAAAATTTAAACAATTAAAAAGTGATAAGTTGGGTAAAATAAAAGATTATTTTATTATTATTACTAGGTTATAACCCCGTGTAATACACGGGTTGAATAAATAAGTTTTATATACTAAATAATAAAACAATATATCTTTAAAAACCTTCTTTATTGCATAAATTAAACAAATATAATTTTATATATTAAACTAGGTTATAACCCCGTGTATTACACGGGGTTGAATAAATAAATTTTATATACTAAATAATAAAACAATATATCTTTAAAACCTCATTTATTGTACGGGTTGAATAAATATAATTTTATATATTAAATAATAAAAAGTTATATCTATAAGAATCATATTGTACAGGTTGAATAAATGTAATTTTATATACCAAATAAAAAAGTTATATCTTTAAAACCACGTGTATTACACGGGTTGAATAAATGTAATATTGTTTACCAAATTTTCTAGTGGTATCTTAGGGGTGGGATAAGACTTTTGACTAATAGGTCCTGTGTTCGATTCCCACAAGGGGTTTTCCATATTTATTGGGTTTACTCCTGAATTGGTGTATAGACATTATGCCTAGTGGAGATGGATATGATCGGGTGGTTCCGCCAATGGCACGACGATACTCTAGTGGTCCGTCAGTGATCCAAATTTTTCGTTAAAAAAATACATCTTTAAAAAAACCTCATTTATTACACGAGTTGAATAAATGTAATTTTATATACCAAACAATAAAAAAATACATCTTTAAAAATATGCAAATTACACGGTTTGAATAAATGTAATTTTCTATACTAAATAATAAAAAATATATATTTTTAAAAAACCCCGTGTATTGGACGAAATGAATAAATCTAATTTTATATATCAAATAATAAAAAGTTATACCTTAAACCTCATGTGTTACATGGGTCGAGTAAATGTAATTTGTATAGTGAAAATAAAAATATTTAATATATTAATACAAAGTTTGGTTTTGGTGATAAAAATAGATTATTCTCTTGTTGCAAAATTTGTTAACGAATCTTCAATAAATTTAACCCTTTATTTAAAACTCCGTAAATGTATAAATGATAAATAATATTAGTTAATTTTATTTTAAGTTTCGTAAAATTTGTTTGATACCAAACTAAAAAAACGTTCAAATAGAATTAATTCAAATAAATGATATTATAAATGAGAAAGAGAGTAAACTAAGAGTAAAGTCCTTTTTGAGTCCATGTGGTTTGTGCATTTTAACTATTTGAATCCAAAAACCAAACTTGTCTTGATATGAGTCCATGTGGTTTGTATTTTTAACCCTTTGAATCCAAAATGAAACCTCATCCACCCCTTTGAGTCTCTGTGGTTGTATATTAACCCTTTGAATCCAACCCTTTTAGTCCATGATTTGGATGAGGTTTGCGTTTTAGATTCAAATGGTTAAAAATACAAACCACAGGGACTCGAATCAAGACATATTTAGTTTTTGGATTCAAAGGGTTAAAATGCACAAACACAGGGACTCAAACAGGACTTTACTTTTAAACTAAACTAGGGAAAAAGCCCGTGCGATGCACGGCATGCATAATAGCTATTGTTTGTTCGTGATAAGACGTTTGACAGTGCTTGACAAACTAACCTGCGAGATGACTACTAACCTGAGCAGCGTGTTATTTAATTATATTAGTAAACAGAGTATTCCATGCGTAAGTATAACGATCCGACTTGAAACATCTATCGCCAGCTTGTCCTAAAAGTTTCTGTACAGGGGAAGAATATAATTTAACCTATGAACCGTTTACTCCGGGTGACCCGCTGGGTTCAGGTTGTTAAAAGTTTCTTTGTAGACGATGTTTATTTGTAGCAGAGCATTACGTCGGAGTCGACAATTTACACCATTCTGCTCGTTCTCTGTTAGTGTTAGTTCATCAATCGTTTTATTCTACACTCTTCACTAACCTAAATTTGAAAAATAGTTACGACTTTTCGTGTCAAACTTCCCCTTTCAAATGTAGAAACTAATATAGTTGATGCTATAATTGTTCCATTTTCCAGTTCTTTTATATTGATAATCAAAACTACTACAAAAGTTGTACTCTTTTCTATCCCAAAACACATGTGCATGTTATTCAGATGTCTGAATAGAGATCCACACATACAAAAAGAAGGATCGAACAACAGCTTTCGTATATGTTTTAAGTTCTTGCAAGAACGACTTGTTTTACATGTCCGGACATGTGAAGGCCATCTTCGTGCATTGGTCTTGATCCTAACATGTGTCGCTAAAACATCAAAGCCGTTGTAAACAAACCAAACATCCAACAAACCGTGAGTACATCTATAAACAATAATAGTGAGTATATATATGTACAAATCAAACATCCAACAAACCGTTGGTGAACCTTTTGATAGAAAGTTCCTTTATTTTTATTTGTTAATACATATATAAAATAACTAATAGAGTAGGAGAACCGTTTAACTCGCTCTATCATAACACCTTCTTTAAGCTCTCCAACTCCTAAATAATCACACATTTAGATCGCTCATATTGCATTACTAATGTAGAATGTTTGTTTTTTTCCAATTGAAGAAGTTTGCTAGACAAACTATTAATCCCTTTAATAGTTAATTCACATCTCGCAAGAATTTAGATTTATACACAAATCGTGTACCTTTCACGACACTGCTTACCAATACGACTGAGAAGAGACTGTGTTATGAGAGACCATTTTGTGGGCCCATCCATATGTTTTCACCAGCTCAAGGACTTTTTCATCCTCCTACAGCGAAAATAATAATAATAATAATAATAATAATAATAATAATAATAATAATAATAATAATAATAATAATAAGAGACCATAAAAGCTGTTTTGATCAAACGTGTCAAAGAGTAGGAGGGGATGTGGTGAAAACCTCATGAGTCTATGGACCTTTAATAAGTTCTGAATTAAGAACCTTTTTCCAGCGATACAGACATTGGACTTCAGATCTATCAGAAAAATACACAGCTGCAAACACCAACTTTTATAATTGATTTTAAAAAAACATTCATGTAAAGCCCATGAATTCCAATCCCATATAAAGCATAAGAAAACCAATAAGCCGGTGAGAGAAACAAAAAGAAATTACGTTGTATAAATATGTAGGGACCAAAGTCTCATATGGATCACTGAGAATAATCAGTCCATGAACATTAATTATTGGAAATTTCAATAGCAGTAACTATATGAAACCAAACCATTGAAATCATATGAACATTGAAATTTAAAATCAAAATGACTCAATAAGACGGACACTATTGCCTTTTTTGTTAGACTTGAACCCGTACCACTTTAATAAGAATAAAAACACGTGATACCACTAACCTAAGACGCCATCGGCTTTTTTAGTTATCTAATATACTTTAATGATTGGCATTTGTTTACTTATTGATATTACTAAAAATGGAAAAAATTCGTACCAGCCATTCCTTGTGGCCTTGAAACTCCTCGGTTTTAAGGTTTTAACTAACTGTACGATAATTTATCAAAACTACTGTTTGTAGAGTAATTAGGAAAACAAACCTTGATGAAAAACACCGGCTGTGTGCTGGGAATTGCGTGTGGTTTCCCAAATAGAGTTCAAAGCAGGTTCGGTTTGAACCAGATCAGGAACATTGTTAGGCACAAAACGTATTTGATGTTGCCCATCTGCAAATACAAAAGCATAATAAGTTATAAAAGAACTGAGAATAAGTTATGATAAGAAATTGGCTCCTGAATAATTTGAATACCATAAAATGATGAAGATTGACTTCTTGAGTTAAAGTGGATAGTTTCTTTTTCTTTTTGTGGCTTTCGGCGACGGGCATTGTGGTCAGAAAGCCTCTGGCGACAGCTCCACTTCTTCCCATCAAATTCTGACAGCCCGTAAAATCTTTAACAGTCATTGGAAAGCACAGTTGTGTTGTTTTAGAACGGGTTGAAACGGGTTGGGTCAGGTTGACCGACAAACATTTGTACCCATTGTAACAAATATGAATACATTAATAAGCTACCTTTTACAAATAAACAATGTAGGACTTTAAACACTTTTAAATTACACTTTAGCTAACTTTTAATAACCAATTCGCTTTTATCTTAAATTATTTGATTTGACCCGTTACATATGAATACAAAAACATAGTTGTTAGTGGGGGTTTTTAGTAAAATGTAGCCTCTGTTACCAGCATGAGTCTGCATACGGTTACTTCTTGAGTTAAAGTGGATAGTTTCGTTTTCTTTTTGTGGCTTTCGGCGACGGGCATTGTGGTCAGAAAGCCTCTGGCGACAGCTCCACTTCTTCCCATCAAATTCTGACAGCCCGTAAAATCTTTAACAGTCATTGGAAAGCACAGTTGTGTTGTTTTAGAACTGGTTGAAACGGGTCGGGTCAGGTTGACCGACAAACATTTGTACCCATTGTAACAAATATGAATACATTAATAAGCTACCTTTTACAAATAAACAATGTAGGACTTTAAACACTTTTAAATTACACTTTAGCTAACTTTTAATAACCAATTCGCTTTTATCTTAAATTATTTGATTTGACCCGTTACATATGAATACAAAAACATAGTTGTTAGTGGGGGTTTTCAGTAAAATGTAGCCTCTGTTACCAGCATGAGTCTGGTTTGACCATAACACATGGATGCAATATAAAGGTTCTTTGACCATTTTTCATGTAGAATGAACATACAAACAAAATTCTTCATAAAAAAAGTAAAAAAAAAATCCCAGCAATTATGGGTTTTACTATTACGGTTCTACCTTCACGTGGGTACTCGGGAAGGCGGATGTTCTCATGGTTTCTTGTGTCTCGTCCATTATTTTACGCCTCGGGATACTCAAAATGAACGCTTGCAACTAAAAAAAGAGTTAGATTAAATAGGAAACGGGTCAAAATTTTTCCAACGTGCACCTTCAATTATTTAATTTAAAAATTAGATGATTATAGAAGTTAAATACCTTTTGTAATTGTATTTTACGCTAATCATCTACATATAAAAGATTAAAATGTTGGGATAAGAAAGTGTTTCGGGTCAACATTCCCTTCTCAATCCACACCATAAGCCAAGAAAATCTCAACCATCAAAATATGATCCAAGGGCTAAAAAATGGTTCCTAATTATGCAATGGTTATCATTTTAACCTTATTCCATGAGACTTGGGGTAAGATGCAGGAAGATTTTTTTGAGTTTTAAACCATCTCTAACTAAGTTCATTATTTAATCATTATTGTTGCAATTATTAGGTATTATAGATAATACCATATGAAATTACCTTTTAGTAATTTTCGTTTCAAATTGGTTAGCATCTTTTGAGTTTTAAAACCATTACCTTTTTGTAATTGTCGTTTCAAGTTGATTAGCATCTTTAAAGTTTTAAAACCATTTATAGTTATAATTAAATTCATAATAACGTTGATTAAGTTTGTTTATATTATTATTATTATTATTATTATTATTATTATTTCATATGATGTTCATCAACTATGTGATAAAATTGCAAAAAGGTTGTAACCTTATTTGTATGATGTTTAGCACAAATTATCTTGATTTACTTATTTTATTTTTGTTATCAACGTTTCCTATAATTCTCATTTCAAGTGTTATATTAATTTTAAATTTGGGATCCACCATATATACACACACATATGCCGTTAGTAATTTATAAGTAAAGCACATATTCGTTTACAACCCAATATTTTGAAGTACCCTTATTATTTAGTTTAATTATAAAATTCAATCAACTCATCGGTTACGGAAAAGTTGAAACGGAAAAACAATGTAAATATGAGGAAGGTGATGATGTTTAATTAATTCAAATGATTTAATTCTTTATCAAGTATTTAACAATACTTAATTTATAAAGTTATCAATTTAATTGTATTTATCAATTTATACTCATGTAGAAAGACTAATTTGTCCCTTTACTAACTTCATTGAGTTGTTGTACTATAAACATAAAATGTTGCAATTATTTAAATTTGGTTGGAACCCTTGTGAAATGTTTTATATGATTGTATAGATAAACGCAATCAATTTAAATCTCTTGTGCGTGTTGAAAACATCGGAGCCCTTAAAGTTTGCTGCCCAATCCTGTCAAACAATACATCCTCAAATATTTCCTAGTATCCATTAAATCACACAAAAGCATCATATGTTAAAAACATATTCAATTAGAAATTAAAAAAAGAAATACCAATAGGCCAAATAAAGACTTATCTCCAAATGGATAACTTTTCTCGTACCCACCCCTTTACACCTCCATATACATGAAGCTGCAAAAAGGAAAAATACTATAAATTTATGAACAATTAAACAAAACATTGGTAAATGGTTCCAGATACTATAGTCATGCGAGGGTACCTTGCTGAAGTATGAAGTGTCTCTCCACCAAGATAAATCAATTTCATATCAACTTATCTCTTTCTTTTCGGTTCTAAGTCGCACAATAGCAGACAAAGGAGTTGATGTTGAGTGAAATGGTGAATTTATAGTAATGATGGGAGATTCCTTAATCGATCAAATTTATTACATATTGATTGAAATCGGACCTTTGGAGTGCTTTTGTGGTTTATTCCAGTAGGTTTCTTTTATTAATTGCATTTCAAGTTTTCAATTTCTTTTAAGTACCGAACTTATTATTTCATTATTATAATTAATTGTGATTATATTCTCATTTAATTATTTTTTTAATATTATTTCATTTTTATTTTTAATATTAAAGTGTATTTAATTCATGATGGTGTTAGAAAGACAAATTCACCCCCAAAATGTAATTAATATATGCATTTGTATGTTGTATACTAAGCATTTCTTCTTGTACCTCTTAATTTTTAAGAAGTCATTGAGGAAATGCTTTATAATATAGTATTGGTGCATTTAAAACAACCATAAATTTTGGTTTTAAAATAGAACATATAACTAAACTTTTAAAAATTAGATGATGATTATAGAAGTTAAATACCTTTTGTAATTGTATTTTACGCTAATCATCTACATATAAAAGATTAAAATGTTGGGATAAGAAAGTGTTTCGGGTCAACATTCCCTTCTCAATCCACACCATAAGCCAAGAAAATCTCAACCATCAAAATATGATCCAAGGGCTAAAAAGTGGTTCCTAATTATGCAATGGTTATCATTTTAACCTTATTCCATGAGACTTGGGGTAAGATGCAGGAAGATTTTTTTGAGTTTTAAACCATCTCTAACTAAGTTCATTATTTAATCATTAGTGTTGCAATTATTAGGTATTATAGATAATACCATATGAAATTACCTTTTAGTAATTTTCGTTTTAAATTGGTTAGCATCTTTTGAGTTTTAAAACCATTACCTTTTAGTAATTGTCGTTTCAAGTTGATTAGCATCTTTAAAGTTTTAAAACCATTTATAGTTATAATTAAATTCATAATAACGTTGATTAAGTTTGTTTATATTTTGATTATTATTATTATTATTATTATTATTATTATTATTATTATTATTATTATTATTATTATTTCATATGATGTTCATCAACTATGTGATAAAATTGCAAAAAGGTTGTAACCTTATTTGTATGATGTTTAGCACAAATTATCTTGATTTACTTATTTTATTTTTGTTATCAACGTTTCCTATAATTCTCATTTCAAGTGTTATATTAATTTTAAATTTGGGATCCACCATATATACACACACATATGCCGTTAGTAATTTATAAGTAAAGCACATATTCGTTTACAACCCAATATTTTGATGTACCCTTATTATTTAGTTTAATTATAAAATTCAATCAACTCATCGGTTACGGAAAAGTTGAAACGGAAAAGCAATGTAAATATGAGGAAGGTGATGATGTTTAATTAAGTCAAATGATTTAATTCTTTATCAAGTATTTAACAATACTTAATTTATAAAGTTATCAATTTTATTGTATTTATCAATTTATACTCATGTAGAAAGACTAATTTGTCCCTTTACTAACTTCATTGAGTTGTTGTACTATAAACATAAAATGTTGCAATTATTTAAATTTGGTTGGAACCCTTGTGAAATGTTTTATATGATTGTATAGATAAACGCAATCAATTTAAATCTCTTGTGCGTGTTGAAAACATCGGAGCCCTTAAAGTTTGCTGCCCAATCCTGTCAAACAATACATCCTCAAATATTTCCTAGTATCAATTAAATCACACAAAAGCATCATATGTTAAAAAAATATTCAATTAGAAATTAAAAAAGGAAATACCAATAGGCCAAATAAAGACTTATCTCCAAATGGATAACTTTTCTCGTACCCACCCCTTTACACCTCCATATACATGAAGCTGCAAAAAGGAAAAATACTATAAATTTATGAACAATTAAACAATACATTGGTAAATGGTTCCAGATACTATAGTCATGCGAGGGTACCTTGCTGAAGTATGAAGTGTCTCTCCACCAAGATAAATCAATTTCTTATCAACTTATCTCTTTCTTTTCGGTTCTAAGTCGCACAATAGCAGACAAAGGAGTTGATGTTGAGTGAAATGGTGAATTTATAGTAATGATGGGAGATTCCTTAATCGATCAAATTTATTACATATTGATTGAAATCGGACCTTTGGAGTGCTTTTGTGGTTTATTCCAGTAGGTTTCTTTTATTAATTGCATTTCAAGTTTTCAATTTCTTTTAAGTACCGAACTTATTATTTCATTATTATAATTAATTGTGATTATATTCTCAATTAATTATTTTTTTAATATTATTTCATTTTTATTTTTAATATTAAAGTGTATTTAATTCATGATGGTGTTAGAAAGACAAATTCACCCCCAAAATGTAATTAATATATGCATTTGTATGTTGTATACTAAGCATTTCTTCTTGTACCTCTTAATTTTTAAGAAGTCATTGAGGAAATGCTTTATAATATAAGTATTGGTGCATTTAAAACAACCATAAATTTTGGTTTTAAAATAGAACATATAACTAAACTTTTGAATATATATAGATAATAATTATGCATAAGATATTAAACTAATAATATGTATTTAGTAGAATGGTTATCTATAAGATATTAAATCAAATAATATTTAGTAGGAGAGTTATCTATAATTAATTAGAAAATATTAAATTAAAAGAATAATTATCTGTAAGAGATGGCCTAATATGATGACAAGTGTTCCAAAAGTGGTTTCTTTTATTATACTAGTGCTAATACCCGCGAATTTCGCGGTGTTGGGAAATGATATGTTTTTATTTTTTTGAAAAAAAATTACGTTTAAACTGATCATAAAAAACTGTACGCATGAACTTGTTTTAGAATAAATAATACGTCATGAAATAAAAAATAAATACTTCAAATATTTAAAAACTTTAAAATACTACTTATTATACAAAATTGATATCCACCAACTGTAAAATACCAATTTTTACCTTCAGATACCGACATCGTACCGAACTTTTTCAGTACCGATACCGGTACTCAGTTTTGGCGATTTTTCGGTATAGATATTTTCGGTACCGGTATCACGCTCATCTCTACATATGGGACTTTTGAGGTTGACCTCAAAAGTGAAAAGTAAAAAAAAGTTGTATTTCTTTATACTTATTGTCCAATTTGTATCAAGAAACTGTCCAGTTTAATTTATTGTCCAATTAGTATCAAGAAACTGTACCGTTTAACTTTTGAGGTCAAATATGTTTCAACCTCAGAATAATAAGAAATCATGAACTTGAGAAGTTTTCCGAAGTGGAAAGTGGAAACTACTTTAATTTGACATTTTGAGGTTAAATATGTTTGGACCTCAGAATAATAAGAAATCATGAACTTGTAAAGTTTTGAAGAGAAGCGAAAACTACTTTAATTTGACGTTTAGATCATGATATTAACATTGAAAGAAGCAATACGATATAACTTTCAAAAGCCATTTTTAGATCAACTGTTGCAAAAATGTATATGCAGTTTCACTTTTAAAGTCAACAGACCATCTTTAGAATTAATAAATAATATCAAATATGAATTTCTGATGAAAAGTAAAACATAACAGTTAGCATAAACTTGTAGAGTACGTAAAAGAAAAAAAATGGTGCAACTTTAGTAATAAGTAGCATGTTAGACCTCAATTACAATAGTTATAAGGTTAACCTTAAATGTCAAAAGTTCCTTTTTTTCATGTCTTTGGTCAATCCAACCCATCCAACCGTTTGTTGGTAGGTTAACACAGCCCATTCAACCGTTTGGACTCGCATTAAAAACTTACACAATTTGACCTGAACCTGTTTTGACCCGTTACCAAACTAATCCATTTTGGAAACAAAAGCAATTATGAATCTTTGATATCTAACCAAAAACAGGGCGAATAAAGTTGTTGGCTTTCTTCTACGATCATTGTGCCCTGCTAATCATTTACAGCGACTTCTTTATCCCTGATCAAACTCAGGTGATTAACAAACCTGTAAAGAAACAATAGATGATTGAAAAATGTAATACGAATACCATTTATTTGTGAGGAAGTACACACATTCACATGAATGCAAATCAGATCCATCATTTCCGATCTTATAACAAAAACTTAACACTTACAATTCAAATTATATTGCAATAACTTAAAATAAAATCATGAGAACAAATGAGGTTCGTTAATCAAAATAAGACCCTACAAACAAACCGAGATTGCGCAATAACATAAATTGCTAATAGTGAATCAGCATGGAATTGAAAATGGGATAATAAATAGGAGATTGAAACCGAACCTTATTCCATTGTGGATAGAAAGGTAGGCGAAATGGCGATGAAGATGAAGTTTAGGGTTTGTGTTCAGCCATTTGTGTAAACACAGAGTAGGTCCACCAAATAAAAACTATTCACCATAACATTTTTCCACCAAAATCAAAATCTCATCTCCAAATCGCTGCCACCTATCCCATAATTACATCAATAAAGTTTAGATTACCACTTTAAATATGGTTTTACTACATAACCATGAAGAAATTATAAACCCTAGATCAAAATTCAGGATCATAATCAAACTCAAATTATTCATATGAATTAAAATGAAGTTTACAAATCAAGAATATAGTAGTATTAGGATGTTGGTTTGATAAAATAAGTGAAATAAAAAATGACCTTTTCCTCATTTGAAATAATAGGATGTTAAAAACCATCCCCTTCCTATTGCTAGTGTTTCTTTATAAGTTGTTACCGAAGAATTGCAGCGAAATTATTAAAAGTTGGTTAAATCTCGCAATGTTAATACTGTGAAACATATCATTATATGAGAAAAGCACATAAATTTGTTTTTGCTTACTTGAAGTCAATAATGTGACACTAAACTCATATATCCAATCTAATCGAAGACTGCATATACGTATTTAGACTTTGTAAGCTGACACACCAACTTTCTATAAAACTTGGACAAATTTTGCTCTGTTAACTCATCTGGCATACCTAATCAGGTACGGGGGTGCTGGTGCTGTAGAATATGTAAAACATTTCAGTAATCTCGTTAAGGACCCAACGTTGATACTCGACATGAAACCGATGAATGCAGCCACACGGACACCAAGTTATGATAATAATTTACATTTTAAAAATAAAGCAATTAGGAGGTTGTACCTAGGCAAGCATTAAAAGTACACTTTTGATGGCATTTAACGCACCTCGCATTATTCCTTTTTTGCTAAAATAAGTTATCCGACCAATTACTAATAAAGTATAACTAAAATTGGCCCCAATATGCAAAAATTAACCCACTTAAGCTATTAGGTTCAGGCTATAACCCAAATTGACCCGTCATGAAATAGAAACTCTTCTCACATGTCTCATTCTTTGTTAACAAAAGGCTATTTAAGCCTTAAAGAGAAGTATAAACCAAAGTGGCCTTTTCTTTTTGCATTTTAGAACAATTATTTTTTTTCAATAATAGATTTATAGTGATTAAAACTTAATGCTCAACCAATATTAATTAAAAAAAGACTTACCGTTACAGCTTGAACTGAAGGTGATTCGTTGAGATCAAATGGATTTGATAACTTTGATGGATGTACAAAAGGTGGCACATGCTGCTACAATTAAAAAAACACAATTAATTTTCACACCACTACTTCTAATCATACTAAAAACTAACAAATTATATCAACAAATGTTTGTAACAAACTTAAATTAGAAATGACACTAAAGTAATCTTAAACATGTATTTTCAAGGATGGATATAGCATTATCATTGTACATATCCTACATCAGGTAAATAATATATAGTTATGCTAACATAATTCAAAAGTTGAAAGACGTAAAGAAAACTGCATTTATTTCTCACCAGACGCACAGTTTAAAAGTTATTAACACAAAGAAAGTTAAGCACACGTTTTGTATTGGCGAGATCGAGATCTCAAACCTTAACACCAACGATTTCAACACCCAATTAAAGAAACTTGGAACTTTAGGTTGTTAACAAACAAATTTAGCTAATTAGAAAATCCAGAAAACTTCGTACAAATTGTCTAACAAAATTACATAATTAAAAATGACCTAATTTGAAACATATTACAATACCTGGCTTGAGAAAAAACAAAAGTACATAACTCAAAATGTGCCATTTTAGCAACAATTAAAGAGGCTATCACAACATCAAATCAAGAACAACATGGATACCAAACCATCAAAATAGCAATAAGACAACACTATTGAAACAAACATGAATGTTCAAAACCCTAATTGCGATACAATCAACCAAATATTTTTGCAATATAAAAACAAAATCTAGTACACGGAGGTAAAAATCAGAATAATATATCATTCAAACGCCATAAAAATTTATTAAAACTTATTATCAAAATCAATTTTGTAACTTATTTCCAAAATTATAGATTTAAGTTCAAATTTTAAGATTTTATTAGTTCCTAGTTTGTAATACTTCAAAAAAAATCTCAATCACATTAATTTCAAAGTTTCCACATTTTATTAGAATTCAAACTTGTAACTTATTTCCAAATTTATAGATATAAGTTCAAATTTTTAAAATTTTAAGATTTCATTGGTTCCTAATTTATGATACTTTCCAAAAATTTTCTCAGTCACATCAATTTCAAATTTATCATATTTTTATGATCGAAACAAACCAAATAATTCACTACAATTTAGGAAACCTTGAACATTAAAATCTGAGCTCTAGTAAACAAACTTGGTAGTTTGAGCAAACCGCCTATTTATATATTTATTTTACTTATGTATACATGCACATAGTTATTTAATACAAACAAATTTTAAGTTGATAAGTGCAATAAATCATGTAAACACATCCTATCTCTCCCATTACATATTGTAAGCATGACACATATATTGAAAAAATTCGTATCTTTTATCTAATAAATGATTCTATAAAATGCATGTGTTGAAACCACATTCTCCCCACACAACTTTTTCCGTTCAAGTATCATATCAGTTACATATTTGATTACCTATTAAATTTATTATCAAAATCAAATTTGAAACTTATTTCCAAATTTATAGATATAAGTTCAAATTTAAAAAAAAAAAATTAAAATTTCATTAGTTCCTAGTTTGTGATTCATTTTCAAAAAAAATACTCAATCACATTAATTTCAAATTTCTGACATTTTATTGGAAATTAAATTTGAAACTCATTGCCAAATTTATAGATATAAGTTCTAATTTTAAAACTTTTAAGATTTCATTAGTTATTAGTTTGTGATACTTTCCATAAAAAATTTTTTATCACATTAATTTCAAATTTCTCAAATTTTATCAGAAATCAAATTTGTAACTTATTTCAGAATTTATAGATAGAAGTTCAAATTTTTAAAACTTTAAGATTTCATTGTTGCCTAATTTGTGATACTTTCCAAACATTTTATTAGACATCAAATATGTAACTTATTTCCAATTTTATAGATATACGTTCAAATTTTCAAATTTTAAAATTTCATTGGTTCCTAATTTTGTGATACTTTTCAAAAAAAATTTCTCAATCACATTAATTTCAAATTTCTCGCATTTTATTAGAAAATTATTTATTAGTTATTTCAAATTAAAAAAAATTAAGATTTTATTAGTTCTTAGTTTGTGATACTTTTAGAAAAAAAAATGTCAATCACATTAATTTCAAATTTCTCACATTAGTTTGTGATACTTTTAGAAAAAAAAAATGTCAATCTTAATTTCAAATTCCAGTCAGATGGAAGAGCCTTATAAAGCAAACAATTGAAAATAAAGTATAATTAAACAAAAAGTAATAATAAAAGGAATTTAATGAAAACAAAAAAGATATATATGATTGATGTTATAAATTATCAATTACAATAAGAAATTCATCGGCTCTATTCAAATGCCTACAGAAAGATGGCTCCCTGATACTGATTAGAAAAATATAAGATATTAATAAACAATAAAATGAATAGAAGGAATACAATACAGATTATAAAATTCTAAACACATAAACAAAAAAATTAAAATAAACATAAACAATTTTAAAAAATAACAATCATGTAGAACAGACAAATAACATAAACAATAAAAAAACAACGATTAAAAAGACAGATTAAATGAAAATAACAAAACAGATGATATAGAATAATAGATTCAACAAACATAAGAAAACAGATTTTGTACATAAAAGAATTAAAATTTTACATGAAGAAATTCTAATAAACATATTAAACAGAAAAAATACTTAACAAATCATAACAATCAAAAAATTATACATAATTTTCAAAAATTTATACAGATCTACATATCAAACACAATAATTAAAAGTTATAGTACAAAACATAATGTAGAAGATAAACATAAATTACCTTGATGAACTTTCCGTCATATTCAAAACCTACAAACAACGGTTACGAAAAAATAACGAATCAGATTACATATTACAAAATTTTCAAATTTCAAAATAAAAAGAAAACAACAATCTGATGGAGTTATTATAAACAAAAATATATTAAGAAAATCAAAAAACTTCTCAGAATATTATTAGAAATTGATATTCATTTACAATATAATGAATAATGATTCTGAAGATGTACCCTGTCTGTTCGATTCTTCAATGATAACAAAAAAAATTACAGATTCAAATATTAAGTATTATTAAAGGAATAAAATACATACCGTCGATGTTCGAAGAATCGGTATAAGAGCTGATGAGGAATCGAACAATAGAAAGGAAAAAAAACCCTTAATTCAGTGATAAGAACAAAAAAATACAGATTCAAAGATTACGTATTAGAGGAATAACATACATACCGTCGATGTTCGAAGAATCGGTATAAGAGCTGATGAAGAATCCAACAATAGAAAGGAAAAAAAAAACTCTAAAATCAGTCATAAGAACAAATAAAATTACAGATTCAAAGATTACGTATTAGAGAAATAACATACATACCGTCGATGTTTCAAGAATCGTTGTTAGATCTGATGAAGAATCGAACGATAGATAGAAAGGTAAAAAAACCCTAAAATCACAAAGAGTATAAGAGAAGAAAGGTGAATGGGAAAGTTCATCAGTTTGTTCTATTAAATATGGACCGAATAATGAGGACCCGAATTCGTTGCTGGATCCCGTGTCGGGTTATTCAAGGGAAATGAGGAGAATGAACTTTTTGGCGGGAAAATGAGATTTAGAGGCCCATGAAGGTGGACATGTGTCCCCTAATTAAGGCTTTTATTAGGTTGTATAGATAGTATAGATAATATAAAGTTATATCTATAAAAACAATATCATACAGGTTGAATAAATGTAATTTTATATACAAAATAAAAAAAAAGTTATATCTTTAAAACCACGTGTATTACACGAGTTGAATAAATGTAATATTGTTTACCAAATAATAAAATAATACATCTTTAAAAAACTTCCATTTATTACACGGGTTGAATAATGTAATTTTATATAACAAATAATAAAAAAATTACATCTTTAAAATTTTGTGTATTATACGGTTTGAATAAATGTAATTTTCTGTAATAAATAATAAAATATATATATCCTTAAAAAACCTCGTGTATTGTACAAATCGAATAAATCTAATTTTATACATCAAATAATAAAATTACGATTCTGAGCCCTTGGTTATATCACTTTTACCCTTTTAGCCCAAAAAAGAATTTTTTGAACATCTAAGCCACAAACGTCTTTTTTTCTAACATTTTTGGCCCCTAACGTCTTTTTTTAACCATTTTGGCCCCTAACAGTTAATGGATTTTTTGGGCTAAAAGGGTAAAAGTGATATAACTACAGGGGCCAAAGTCGTAATTTTCTCTTAAGAATTTTTTAATATCTAAGCCCCCAACGTCTTTTTTTCTAACCTTTTTGCCCCTAACGTCTTTTTTTAAACCCTTTGGCCCCTAACATTTAATGGATGAGGTTAGTATTAGAGGCCAAAAGGGTTAGAAAAGAAGACATTGGGGGCTCAGATGTTAAAAAATTCTTTTTTAACTAAAAGGGTAAAAGTGATATAACTACAGGGACCAAAATCGTAATTTTCTCTAAATAATATTATAAATGAGAAGAAGATTAAACTAAATAATAATTATTCATAAGATATAAACTAAATAATATTTAATAAAAGGATTATCTATAATTAATTAGAAAAGATTAAATTAAAATAATAATTATCTATAATAAATTACATGATACGATGATGAAAAGTGTCTAAAAGTTGTTTCTTAAAGTAATGATTTCATGTATCTATAACTTTAATTCGTCAATTTATACATAAAGATTCTTTTTATTGGATCATGATTTCATATTATTCAATAATTTGATTTTATTAAAAGTTAAATTTAATTCGTCAATTTATACATAAAGATTCTTTTTATTGGATAATGATTTCATATTATTCAATAATTTGATTTTATGAAAAGTTAGATTAGATTATTAAAAAAATGTAATATGAAAATAAGGGATAGAATAATCGATATTTTTTTTTTCATAAAATAAGAGATAAGGGTAAACTAAATAAAAAAATGTCAATTTGGTAAATAATAATATTAAGTATGAAAACGTAGGAAATTACAAATGTAGACATCTTCAATGAATGACACGTGTCCAAAATCAGGTTCCTAGATGTATTTCAAATTTCAAATTATTAGAAAATTTTAATATGATAATTTTCTTTCTTTGTGATAAATCCTTTGTGAATTTGTTTTCTCTTTGACTTTGGTGTCTTTATTCCACATTTTAAAGAGAACTAAAAGAGTATTGAAACTTGTTCATTAAATCATGATCTTATCCTTTAAATATTTGGTGTGAAATTATTTATATAAACTAACTTATAGCATCAAAACAAAAAACTAACACTATAATTTAAATAGTTTGTTTTATTTATTATCTTTTGTTTTTGTAGTTTATACTATTAAAATTATTTTTTATACGCTATAAAAGAATTATGATAATAAGTTTATGTGATGAGCCAAAAAGATATAATTCATATAAGGTGACAAGTTCAAATTAATAATTATTTGAAGATAGAAAAACAGACTTAAAAGACATGATTAAATAAGCTTGTAAACCGTCATTCAACATAACTAACTTAAATTATCTAATTATTGTATGTTAAAAGTTCCTTCCAAAAAAACTAGTCAAAATTTTAAAAGAAAAACGTGCACATGTCACCAAATGACTTGGAACAAACTTTTCATTGGATATATGTAATTACAAAAACATCCCTGCCTAAATAATTAAATTAAAATAAGGAAAATTGGTATTTAATAAACTAACCTTTAACCAGTTGGTAAATAATAATCCAACCTACAGAATTGGTATATAATAATCCTACCTATCAACATGTTGGTACTCAATGAACTTCCGTTAAGTTTTTTTAACTGAAGTTAGTTTTTAAGTTTTATTTATTACACAAACAGTCCCTGTAGTTGTACTTTACTAGTTTTAACTATTTTATAAAACAAAAAACCTCAACCTTATCCATTTTACACCTATTGACCCGGGTTGACTGAGTTGACCGCCGTTTGACCGAATCTGACCGCGTTTGACCGTTGACCCGAACCGTTGCGGAACAAAATCTGACCCGTAACATGACCCGAACCGAACCGTTCCACGAACCTGAACCCAAATCTGAACCGAACACGAAATCTGACCCCGAGACTACCCGATCCATGAAAACCCGAACCAAAAACATAGTTGTTTTCTTGCAAACTCAAATCAACAGCAACCCCTCTTTATAAAAATCTAAACCCGACACAAGAAAAAGAAACTGAAGCTCGAGTTACATTTGCCGTCGCCGGAGATTCTTACCGGAACTCCGCCGGCTCTGTCTCACTCCTACCGCTCCACCACCAAAAACAACAACAATAACCGTTTCTGCTGACCGCCATGGTTCATCCGTTCGCCGTTAGTCGTTGTCGAGACACCCCGCCGCCGTAGACGGCGGCGCCGTCGTCACTCCTTCGCCGATCACTCTCTCTCCGTCACCTATCTCCGCTGCTCTCTATCTCCTTCTATTTGTTCTTCCTCTCTCATTCCTCGTCGTCTCTCCCTCTATCAGTTTCATATGTGAGTGGGTATATAATAAATGGTACAAGAGAGAGAAAGGGTGGTTGTGTGTGACGTGGCTGGATATCAGTCACCGGAGTGCCACCGGCAACCCACCTCCGGTGACCGGTGAAGTAAGAGAGAGAGCAGACCGGATGTGCTTGTTTGGGGGATAACGTTAGGGTTTTAGAGAGTGAATGTTTGTTTTATAAAATAGTTAAAACTAGTAAATTACAACTACAGGGACTGTTTATGTAATAAATAAAACTTAAAAACTAACTTCAGTTAAAAAAAAGTAACAGAAGTTCATTGAGTACCAACATGTTGATAGGTATGATTATTGTATACCAATTCTATATGTTGGATTATTATTTACCAACAGGTTAAAGGTTGGTTTATTAAATACCAATTTTCCTTAAAATAAATATCATTAATCATTTTTCCAAAAGGCAAAAACTACACGAGTCCTATGAGTCCTTGTATGTGGAAACTTTTCCCATAAACCCTGTTTTTATGGTTTTTTCTTTTATTTTAATTATAATTTGCTTCGACTGTTCTTCTATTCAGTGGCGAATTCAGGAATTTTTTCCAATGATGTCACTGTTTTTTGATGTTTCAATTTCATAGTAGCGGACATAAAAATTTCTGGGTCAGTTCGATGGTTCGGGTCGGATAAAATTCATCATATAATTAAAAGTAATGAAAATCAAACAAAAAATTTCTTACTAACCATGACTTTTGTTACAAACAAATTTTTTTTTATGTCACGGAAAATCAAACAATGAAATAAACAAGTAGTTAAGAAACAATTCTTATTCAATAAACAATAAAAGTATAAAACTAACCTCTTTGATCAGCCATCTCAAATCTGTGAATCGATTTTCAATTTTTTTTCAAAATTCAGCAATTCGTCTTAGCAACTAGAGTTAGAAAGGCAAGATTTGATATTCTAGGTCAATAAAATTTGCCTACTCCCCTTGTTTTTATCAATCTATATGGGCTTAGGTTATTTAGTAGAAAGTGGGCTTTGGGTATTTAATTGGAGTTGGCCTTCCTAAAAGACTTTTTATATATCTAATTGGGCTGGGTTATTGGGTATTTAATTGCAACACATCTTTCACTTTCAGCATTTACGTCGTCTTCTTCTTCTTGACATTAGTTGCAGAGAGTTTAAGGTATTAACATCAAATTAGTTTAATCTAAAAAATCATTGATGTCACCATCCAAAAATCAGTGGAGTCACCATCCAAAAAATCATTGATGTCACCCAAATAACCTATGCATAAATGTGTATATACGACCGAAAAACCGTTGATGTCCCGTGACTACATTCCGAATAGCCTACCTCCGCCCCTGCTTCTATTAGCAATTATTAATAACTAGTTGGATTTCCGCGCTTCGCAACGGCCTTTCGGTCGGCATCGACTCAGTTCGTTAAACTATAGCTACCAATAGAGATACGTCCAAAAGGATATCGACACGTGTTTTACATTAATCGAAAACTATAGAAACAAATGTCACATGTTATTCGGGCGGGCATTGGTTTGATCAGTGTCACTCCCTATAGTATACGGTAGTACGGTACTAAGAAAACTCTATTACCAATACAACTATATTCAAAATTTATTAAACATTATTTTCTATTACTAAAAATAGAAAAGGGTAAATAGGTTACTTAAAAAAGTGTAAACCCCAATGTAACTTTGACGACATGCATGCTTATGCTTTGATCATTTGTACATTACTGTTCACAACTTGGTTTTGAGTAAACTTTATGTCTATACATATATAAAAATAAACATGCCACAATGACATACATCGAATTTTATTAAACATTGTATCTTAATAGTTGTAAAAGAAAATATAATATATTTAAAAGTAATCATGATACGTAAATATTATAAAAATATTAAAGAATATGACATTTATATAATGAAAGTTTAGTTGTTAATAGTATTCTTAATGTCATTTTAGTAAGTAATAGTTTTTTTTATAATATTAATTGACACATGTGAAAGTAATGCAATTCAAATTGTACTTTAGCTTTGATCTTTTGTATTTTACTGTGCATGTCACTTGTAAATGTAGGGTATAAGAATTTGTTTACTGTAAAGAAATTGCTAATTTAGACAAAAATAACCGTTTTTGAGATGATCTTGGCCGTCCAACTCGATGGTTAATTCTAAGGATAAATTCTGATCGGAATAACCCCCAAAACTTGACGATTTTTTTATGTGATGCGGTTATTTGAGCTGAGCTTTTATCACTCCATGTTCTTTATATGTTCGTGTTCATGTTCGGTTAAGGTTAAATGAACGAACACGAACATACCTAAGTTCGTGTTCGTTCGGTTCTTTTACAAGCCTAATAATGCAACATTGAAATTTGCAACCCTTCAAGAAAAAGGTTGCAATTTTTAGTAAGATTTGCAACTTTTAAATAAAAAGGTTGCAATTTCATTAAATTTTGCAACCTTTAATGAAAAAGGTTGCATTAGAGTCAAATTCAACACAACTAAAAAAAGTTGCATCCAGAAAGTTGCATTAGCCTCATTTCTAGTAGTGTAAAGAATATTAAATGAAAGTGTGAAACATTTTAACTTAGTTGATATGATATTCTTGCACATGATACTAAAAAAAGATTTCAAAGGGTTTGCATTCTAAAGAAGTGAAGAGAGACGATTGAATTGCCATCAAATAAGAGAGAATTTCAATTGAATTCATAATGAAAATAGGGTATACACAAATCATACAATGGAAGGGGATAGAAATGTTAATTTATTATAATTGGATATACATGATATGGGTTGAGTTATAATACAAAGTATTTAAAAATAAGAAAGGTAAGAAGTCACCAGAGAGTGACAAGTGTCCTAAGAGAAATTAAATGAAAGAGATAATTTTGTCTACAAGAGGAAAAAAAATATGCACATGCAAGTAACATGTTATTTCCCCCCAATTTTTAAACGTCCGTAACTTTTTTATACATCATTTGTTTTTAAAAAAAAAATTATACCATAAAATCGAGCATTTTTTTATCTTTAATATGAGTACCATATTGTTATATTTTTCAAAAAAAAATTCAAAAACTCAGTTGCATATTACACAATGGACATAATGTAAAACACAATGTATCAATGACAACAGATAAAGACACAATGGACAATATACTAAAACACAATGACCATAACGTATAACACAATGGCGATAACATATAACACAATAAGTATCAGACTAAATAAAAACACAATTGATAACAACAGATAAAAGACACAATTGATGACAACAGATAAAAGACACAATTAATGACAGAAGATAAAAGACACAATGGAGAGCAGATGAAGACACAATGGAAAACAAACTAAAAACACAATACACAACAAACTAAAACACAATGAACAAAGATAATAAAAAAAATTGAACAAATTATTAAAATACAATGGACAACATATTAAAACATAATGAATAACATATTAAACACAATGACCTGAACTAATAACACAATTTATAGAAAACCCAGATATAACACCATCTTCATTGTGCCATATATTGTGTTATAGGTTCTTATAAAAACGCAATCGATAGAACCCAATTTAACATTGTGTTATAGGTTTTGATATTAACACAATGGACATGATGTAAAACACAATGTAAAGTAGATCAAAAACACAATAAATGACAACAGATAAAGACACAATGGACAACATACTAAAACAAAATGACCATAACGTATAACACAATGGCGATAACATATAACACAACAAGTAGCAGACTAAATAAAAACACAACTGATGACAACAGATAAAAGACACAATTAATGACAGCAGATAAAAGACACAATGGAGAGCAGTTGAAGACACAATGGAAAATAAACTAAAAACACAATACACAAAAACTAAAACACAATGAATAAAGATTAAAAAAAATTGAACTGGTTATTAATACACAATGGACAACATATTAAAACACAATGAATAACATATTAAACACAATGACCTAAACTAATAACACAATTTATAGAAAACCCAGATATAACACCATATTCATTGTGTCATTTATTGTGTTATAGGTTCTTATAAAAATGCAATGGATAGAACCCAAATTAACATTGTGCTATAGGTTTTGATAATAACACAATGTATAGAAACTTTACTGACTAAAACCCAGTTAAAAGACACAATAACCTGAACCTTAAGCACAATGCAAAAAAAACCCAGTAAAAATGAATTTTTTTTTATTTTGTTTTTATATGATAATATGGTACTCATCTATATAATAAAAGAAACCAATGAATGGACACTTGTCATTATTCTAGAGCATCATTAATTGTATATAATTATTATTTAATTTAAATTATTAAATTTAATATGTTTCAAACATTTAAAAAATTACGGATAAAGTTCAATAAAATATCTTATTATTTATTTATATTAATTATTAGGTTAGAAATTATATCTTAATTCCTTAATTATAAGATAATTATTATTTAATTTAAATTATTAAATTTAGAGTAACATGCACAGATAGTCCTTGTGCTTTTGTAAAATAACACCTATAGTCCTCAACTTTTGGAAATTACATCGGTGCTCCCTGTGGTTTAACAGTTTGTTACTCGGATAGTCCCTAGAGTGGATGGGGTTAGTTTTCTCAGTTAAGCATCTTAAAAATATCGTTTTATAATTGTTAATCTGCGTTAATAACTAT
This sequence comes from Helianthus annuus, assembly GCF_002127325.2. NCBI lineage: Eukaryota > Viridiplantae > Streptophyta > Magnoliopsida > Asterales > Asteraceae > Helianthus > Helianthus annuus. The sequence goes on along the minus strand of NC_035440.2, from coordinate 17,917,927 downwards.
TTAATTTTTTATTTACTTAACCCGTGTAATACACGGGGTTATAACCTAGTATTAAAGATAAAAAAACACTCGTTATTATGATCAGGGCCGGCCATGAGCAAGTGCCGGGTGTGCGCTGGCTCAGGGCCAAAAACGTAAAAGGGCCCGTAAAATTTTTATAAATTTTATATATTATATAAGTATATTATTTATATTCTACATTAAATTGAGATAGCATATGGCCTCATAGATCAGTGGTTGATAACTTGGTTTATAAGGTGATAGTCTCGAGTTCGAGGCTGCTTGTTCCCTTAATTCTCTTTTTACAATTCAATGAATCTTTTCTTAATTAATGCTGGTTGCTGGTTACTATATACATTTTTCTTTATTCTTTATTTCTCAATTAATAATTAATGCTCGTTGCTGGCTACTATATATATCTTTCTTTATTTCTCAATTAATGCCCATGCCCTGCGAGTCATTCATTTTAATTTCCATCTCATATTTTATTTTATTGGTTAATGTTAAAACATGAATGAATAATAGGCATAATAATGAAAATTATAAGCTAATTTAAACTCTAACTCTAATAAAAAAATCATTAGTATATTTAGTTTTTTCATCATGATCTCATTGTTTTATATACTGTAATATTCAACATCTATTATCTGTAAGAGGATTAAAAATGAGTACAAGTTTAAAAGAAAAGGATACTTGAGAATATGATAACTAATTAATAGGAAGAAGGCGTAAATTTTGTTGAAAACATAGTTGTATTTCAAAATGGGAAATTGGCATGTAATAATCCCACCTAGACCTTATTGGCCATTAATAATCCCACCTCAGAATATTCCCCCCACCAGTCCCACCTTTCACCTATTTTTCCAACAATGGTCCTCCGTTAAAAAAACTTAACGGAGTTAAGCTTTTTTCCAAATTACAAACAGATTTTTTAGGGCTTTCGATTAGAACGACGATACGAGTCCATTGATGTAAAACTTGCCTCGTAACGGTGCTCCAAACGATGAAAACGACGCTTCAATTCAGGTGTTTAAATTTCCAATTAACCAAAATCAAGTCACTTGGAGCACCATTTCGAAGTAAGTTTTACATCAATGGACTCGTATCATCGTTCTGATCAAAAGCCCTAAAAAATATGTTTGTAATTTGGAAAAAAGCTTAACTCCGTTAAGTTTTTTTAACGGGGGACCATTGTAGGAAAAATAGGTGAAAGGTGGGACTGGTGGGGGGAATATTCTGAGGTGGGATTATTAATGGCCAATAAGGTCTAGGTGGGATCATTACAGGCCAATTCCCCTTTCAAAATAGAGTATGGTCTTGACCGAACAACATCGATAACGATGTCCATATTATCAAAATCGGTACCGAATTTCGTTTTACTAGGGTGGGTAGGGCCCGATTTTTTTATTTCGCACAGGGCCCATATTATTTTTTACACTTTCGGAGACGGCCCTGATTATGATGAAATTTTTTATAAAAAAATGTCATATGAAAAAGTTATGAACGTTTTAAATCGACGGGGGAATTTGCATGTGTCTTGCATGTGTAGAGAGAAAATCCATAAATATAGAATATCTTTATGTCCTTCTATTATATTCTTTTCCCTACAACTAATCTCAACCCTCCAAATTTAAGATCAATGGACTAGAATTCTACTTAGCTTTCTTATTTATATTTTCCTTTGTATTTGATCCTAACCCTAAATTATATTTTTAGTTTTAGTTTGATATATATGATATTTTCAAAGTTTAGAAGGGTATACATGAAATCAATCTTTATATATATGGTGATGTTATTAATACTGATAAATGTATTGATAAATTATGATGTTTCTAATAAAAAAAGAAGTCGCAAGTAAATTTCTTTTTTAAGGTTAACCCATCGAATTGGTCATTCTGGCTTTCAAAACATTATAATACTTTTTCAGTTAACATCCATTTCGTCTTTCATCAACTCTTTTCTCTCTTTACGCGTTTTCCACATATTCTTTCAATAAAATGGAGATGGTGCCGGTGTCTAGGATCGTGGAGTCGATCAAAGAAGACACCTTTTATGGGTCAAAAATAGGGTGAGGGGTTGTTCTCTGGAGTGAAATAGATGGGTAGATTTTGATATTTCTATGATTATCTAAGTTCGTGTTTTTCTTCTTTTGTCGTTTGTATTTCACAGCTTGTTGCTGTTGGCTTTATTTATATAAAGTGGCCACTGTTAAAAGAAACAAAAAAAAAAAGAAAAAAGAAGATAGTGCGAGTTTCAAATCTCCACTTGTAAACTTCGGGTCAAAATTAATATCTATTTGTTCCCCATGCCACTAAAGTTATATCCATATTGCTTTCTGATATTAGAAGACGGGGAGAGTTTCAAATTTCCATTTGTGAACTATATACGACTTTGCTTGTTTGTTAAAATACTAGGTTCAAACCCCGTGTAATACACGGGTTGAATAAATATAATTTTATATACCAAATAATATAACGATACATCTTTAAAAATCTCGTTTATTACATGGGTTGAATAAATGTAATTGTATATATTAAATAATAAAAAATTATATCTTTAAGAACCCCGTGTATTATACGAGTTGAGTAAATTTAGTTTTATATATTAAATAATAAAAAAGTTACATTTTAAGAACCTCATGTATTGTATGGGGTGAGCACATGTAATTTTATATACCAAACAATAAAAAATTATATCTTGTTATATCTTTATATACCATGTGTATTATACGGATTGAATAAATCTAATTTTATATACCAGATAATAAAAATAGTTATATTTTTAGAAACCCGGTGTGTTACACAAGTTGCATAATAGATAATTTTGAAATCTAATAAATATTTCAAAATATTATATTTTCTCCTTTACGAATTGTTTAAATGTATATTAAATTTAATTTTATAATTATCTTTTAATTAATATTAATTATTTATAATTAAGTAGGATAGAGAGAAAAAAAACTAAAAAATATGTATCCCCTTATTAGTTTCTTTTATTATATACTCATTAGTTTCTTTTATTATATAGATATAGATATAGATTATAAAAATATAACAAATGTTTATTTATTTGTTAACTAATAAATTGTTCTCGTTTACGTTTACGTTTATTTATTTGTTAACTAATAAATTGTTCTCATTTACAAATTTTAATATTAGCACAGTTGTATTATTATATTACACTGATTATTTAATCTCCCTACACAATAATATATGCTTCTAGTTAATAACTTAATATTTAAACTGATCCGTAGGGAATGTAATATGCTTCTAGGTTTACATTTAAACTTGTTTTCATATAAAAAATATAAATATAAAACGTTTTTTTTTTCTATCGGTTGCACTGTCCTATATTAGTATAGATTATCTTTTAATTAATATATTAATTATTTATAATTTTAGAACGACATGTTAAACGAAGAACTTATGAAAGATGAAAAGTATATAAGAGACAAAAGTTGAAAGTAAAAAAAAATGTTGAGATTAAATTACAAAAGGTGAAAAGCTTTGGGTTGAAAGTAAAAAAATTAAAGGGGTTAAATTGCAAAAGATGAAAACTTTTGAATAAGAAGTGAAAAGTCGAATTAATCAAAGGGGTTAAACACCAAAGATTGAAACTTTAAACTTAAATTGCAAAAATTAAAATTTTAGAGTTAAAAAAGAAATCAATTTCAGATTATAAAAACAAAAGAGATAAATAGATTTAGTTAAATTGATGGTTAATATTATTATTATTTAATAAAAGAGATAAATAAAAAAATAAGGGTGAGAAATTACCAGAGAATGACATGTGTCCAAAAAAGATTTTTGTTTATTAGTATAGAAAGATACGACTTTGCTTGTTTACTTTTCAAAAAAAAAAAATATATATACGACTTTGCTTGTTTGTTAAAACAAATTAAAGTTGATTCTTTTTATCACGTACGCAGTTTGCTTCAAACATTATAATGGTGATTTTAATGTGCTTGTAATATTATAATGGTGATTTTAAAATGAGAAATTCGTCTGTAATAATCGCACCTAGACCTTATTGGTTATTAGGGTGTAAGGGGTGCTCACCTAAGAGGTGAGTCCCCTCTCTTACGCCCAACCAACCAACTAGTGTCACGTCAACTCCTCTCTTAAACTCCCCTAACACCCCTTTTTGATGGCGGCACTCCCTTCTTAGGGGAGTTGGGTTTTTTTTTTTTTGTAAAATTATGCATGTTTACAAATTAAAAAAAAATATTAATAAAAATAAAAATTAAATAAAAGACATTTCATTAAATTAAAAAAAAATACATTCAAACTAGAAAAAAAAAATACATTCAAACTAGAAAAATATAAAAACAAACTACTCGTCGTCCGAATCAACTTCAAGGTGAGGCAGATCTAAACTTCCGAGATGCTCAACGAGATCGTGTTTTAGTCTCCAATGCGTGTCTTCGTCAATGAGCTCCGTATAAGCTGTATCATCGAAGACGGGTTCGACTAGCTGTATCATCGAAGACGGGTTCGACTGGAGGATCTTGAATATGTACCGGTGCTATCGCTCTTCCGTCGTCTTTTATAATCATGTTGTGTAAAATAAGGCACGTATACACGATGGACCGTATCTTTCTCACAGTTTTCGAACGCATTGGACGATTTAGTATTCCCCACTTCGACTTTAACACACCAAACGCCCGTTCCACATCTTTTCTTGTGGCCTCGTGTTGCCTCTTGAACTTTTCTTCATTCAGGTCGTGTGGATATGGAAAAGACTTCACAAACACGGACCAGGTAGGGTAGATCCCATCAGTAAGATAATACCCGCGTTTGTATAAGTGGTTGTTCACTTGAAATGGACAATTTGGCGCCGTTCCGTTTCGTTGAGCAAGAAATAATGGAGATTGTTGCAGCACGTTGATGTCGTTTTGTGAACCCGCCGGGCCACAAAAAGCATGCCAAATCCACAAATCTTGAGACGCCACCGCTTCTAACATAACCGTCGGGTATTGATGATCGCCTCTCATGTATTGTCCACGCAATTCTGTGGGGCACATTCTCCAGACGAAGTGTGTACAATCCAGACTACCCAACATACCAGGTAGGTGATGCCTCTCCTCATGAGCCTGATACAATAGCGCGACGTCGTGACTTGTTGGTCTACGTAGGAATTCACCGCCATACCTTTTACAGACCGTCTCGCAGAAATATTCAAGGCACTCACGAGAGGTCCTTTCGGACATATTTAAATACTCGTCCCCCTCGTCTGGTGGGTTACCGGTTGCAAGTTGTTTAATTGCCGAAGTAACCTTTTGCAACGGTGTAAAACTTTTCTTCATTCTCCCGTCTAAGCCTTCTTTAAACCACTCGTCATACGCTTCCACGTCACTAACAATTTTTAGGAACAAAGACTTGGACATACGAAATCTGTGACGAAAAGTATCGTCATTAAATAATCTCACCTCAGAGTATTCCCCCCACCAATCCCACCTTTCACCTATTTTTCCTACAATGGTCCCCCGTTAACAAAACTTAACGGAGTTAAACTTTTTTCCAAATTACAAACAGTTTTTTTAGGGCTTTTGATTAGAACGACGATACGAGTCCATTGTTAAACTTTTTTCCAAATTACAAACAGATTTTTTAGGGCTTTTGATTAGAACGACGCCAATGAAACGCCGCCACCTCAAGCATTGCATCCCTCATTCTCTCCAGAGATTTATTAATCCGCATATATCGGATGTGTTCTATTTTCTAGTGCTTCTAAGAAGAGGAGGATGTCTTCCCCAAATTCAACTTCATCTCTAATTTCCAGATCTGCAACTAGGTTTCACTCAAATTCCAATACTTTCAACACCACAAGCTATCAATTCCGGTAGGAATCATCTGTTTTTCATATCAGCGGCTGTTGTTCTCCTTTTCGTAGCTTATTTTTCAACTTATTAATGTGTATATATATACACACATCGTACAAATCTTATTTCACCCCTCTATCTTAGCTCTGCATCAAAACCCTAAATACATCTCTACTCAAATCTACCAGATTTCGAGGTAAATTTTGTGTTTCCGGAGTTTAATTCACTAGTTTTTAAAGAAGAAGAACGAAAGAGACATTTTTTTGGTAAATTATTGGTTTGAGTTTACTTTTCCGACCTATTAATTAATGCAAATGAAATATTAAACTGCTTGTAACCTTATTATTCATATCAATAGTTTCATCTGCTTGTAACCTTACACTATAAATTGTTTTATGTTTTAAGAATTTTAGTTTTGTGATTTAAAAGCAAAGAATAGGTCTTCATTGGCTGCTTATCTTATATTTTGTGTTATGCATATGGAAATAGTTTGTTTTTTCATGCCTTGATTGCCAGAAGCTTATGGTTAAAGTCATTTTGATGCTTTTGTTATTTGCTTCAAATTTGTTTGTTAAATGTCCAAATATGATAATACAGATAACCTGTTATTGCAGTACTTTGTTTTCATTAATAATAAATATATGTGTGTTATTCTCAAAGAATGTGATTTCGGTCATTTGTATTTCATAATATGCTTACTTTACATGTAGATTATATCCAATATATGTGTCATTTAAATGATTATCATTATGTAGGATGACAATTCTTCTCATGCTAGAAGTGATAACATTGACTGGAATACTGAAGATGAGTTTGAGATAGCGAATATATCATAACCTTTGTCATTTTCCATGAGTACCACTGCTAATGCAGCAGGAGTTACAACTGAAGTTGGGGAGGTAGTTATATAAATATAATTCCACACACTGGTCCACATGGATTGTTATTAGATTTTGTCTGTTTTTGCAAACTTGCTATTGTTTCTTTAATTTGGTGGATGTTGTCAAGTTCTTCTAGCAGTTATCCCTCCAAGATTGTTAATGACTTTCTCAAAATGGGATTTTCCGAAGCAATGGTGACTAACGTCATATTCTGTGAGTTTTCTTTACGCCTGCAACAATCAGTCTATTTGATTATGTAGTAGGCATCTTATAGTTTTTGTATTATTTAGTGCAATGTTTCTTAACTATGTACATTAGATTATGGAGCTGGTATGATGACCATACGGATGAAGTTAAATTATGTTTTTAATTAATTATTTAACTTTTAGCTAATGTTTCTTTTATTATAGAGTAAATTACAAGTTTTGTCCATTACGTTTACATCAAATTTCAAGCGCTGTCCTTTAAGCCAAAACTTGACAGGCGGTGTCCTTTACGTTTCAAAATCTTGCACGTTTTGTCCTTTAGGCCAAAACCAGTTAGATTTTTTGGTTAAATCTGGTCACCCAAGGGCATTTTAGTCTTTCTACCCTATTTATTTAATATTATTTAAAAATAAAACAAAATAATTTAAAAAAATTATTATTATTATTATATTTTAACTATATATATAGAGTAAATTACTAACCACCATCACCACCACCCTTCATCACTATCACCCTCCACCGCCACCACCAACACCACCGCCACCGCCACCATCAACCACTCCTTAAACCGCCCAACATAACAATCATGACACCCAAAAGATGAAGAACCAAGTCGGAACTATTAAGTATCATCAAAATATGAAGAACCAAATCATATAACGGAAAAGAGAGCAAACATGAACCTGAATTGCAAACAGAAATAAGCAGGCTAACCCGAGCCACCACCATCAACCATACCTTCACCCACCGTCGCACCTAACCCAACACCACAACCACCCCTATACATTTCCGGCGCCACCTCTGCCGTAGCCACCACCATCACCAAACATTCACTGCTACTTGCATCACATTCACCCCCCCCCCCCCCGATCATTCTCAACAAACCCAAATACCAAATCAAAAACCCCCAAAAATCCCTAAAAACAAAAATATCAAAAACCCTAAAAAACAATTCCGGCATCGAGTCTCCGGCCACCACCACCTACAATTGCCTATAACATCACCACCACCGCCGAACCTACCCCACCACCACAAACCACCCCTTCACCCACCGTCGCACCTAACCAACCAACAAAACCACCCCTTCACCCCCCACACCTAACCCGCCATCACAACTACCCCTAACCCACCACCACCTGCAATAGAACCACAACAACCATCAAGCACTCCACCACTGTTGTTAGAGAGATAGAGAAGAGAGTGAGAAGAGATAGAAGTTTGAGATCTGAATTGAATGAGAAATGAGGGAGTTTATATATTTTTTATTTTTAAGTTTTGTACAATTTAGTCCCTAAATAAAAGTTTTTTACAAAATAGCCCCTTGAAATGTGAAAGGACAAAAATGCCCTCATGTGCAATGCACATGACCAGATTTAACAAAAAAATCTAACTGGGTTTGGCCTAAAGGACAAAACGTGCAAGATTTTGAAACGTAAAGGACACCGCCTGTCAAGTTTTGGCCTAAAGGACAGCGCCTGAAATTTGATGTAAACATAAAGGACAAAACTTGTAATTTACTCTTTATTATATGTATCGTTTTGTCTGGAGTTGAATATGGAAGTGGAAGCTCACGAGACTGGGTTGCTAAAGATCCAAAGCTAGATGTAAGGCTAGTACCATTACTTTTTGTTGGTTTAATATATTTCATGATTAATTAATTATATACTGAACGATAATTTACATTTATAAACCATATTGATCAGATATTCGAAAATTGGAGATAACATCGTAATCAGAGAAGAAACTTTTAGTCGGTAACGAGGTACATGCAAGGAGGAAGGTGTTGTTATCAGATTCTGTTGGTCTATGTCAATCTAAGGTCAGTGATACAAATTATGTTTTTTTTATTTCATATATGTGTTTAGTTTCTAATGTATAGCTTCTACTATCTGAAAAAGAACAAAGGTCTAGAATTTTGACTAAAGTCGCGTGACTATTCAACGCGTGGAGCGAATTAGGGAGCTGTGATCATACGGATGACTAAAGTCGCGTGAACATTGAGCGCGTGGAACGAATTAGGGAGCTGGTATGATGACCATACGGTCAAATTAAATTATACTTTTTAATTAATACACTCCCATCAAGTAATGATTTTTATCGAAGGTTGATGTGCGTTAGGTGTGATATATTTTTTGATGTATATTTTAAGCCCTTTAACACTTTTTAGCCAAGTTTTAAATTTATAAAACACGATATTTACTAACACTAAACACACATATGGGCAAGTTGTCACACCCCGATTTCCACGTGTCTCACCGGTGGGCCCGGTGGGGGATTTCCGTGACGTAGTTGGCAACAATATAGTCAAACCACACAATTATATGAATGCACAGCGGAAGTATAAAGATAATTATAATTCAACCGTTGATTGTAATATCGAATGTATCACAAATAATCGAATGGTATCCACAGGGGATCAAAGTAATAAAAATATTGTTCAACAGACAAGGCATCAAAAGCTTGCGAGACACTTTAGGATGCTAAGGAGCTATAGCCAGCCGATTTCGTTTAGTACCTGCACTTAATCTTTTTGGGAAAATACGTCAGTTTACACTGGTAAATACATTCAACCGACACTTTTGTAAAATGTTTATTAAAATTGATTTGAATGCACAAGGCACAAACTCTTTTATAACTTGGGATAATTTATAATTAAATCTTGTAAAGAATTACATGTTTGCTATGCGTTCGGTCGCCCGGGTCGTGCCGGGTTAAAGTTTAATAGACACACCACATAGCATATAACACCGTGGCGGGTAACCAACGGCTATACTTTTATAGTCATAGACATAATGCCGGGTGTACGCCTACACCCGGATGTCGAGGTCGTGGCCATTTCGTAAAATGATGCCAAGGATATTCGGGACATGGTCATTAAGCCCCCAAAGGCGTTAAGCCAAAAAAACAAGTTTTAAACAGGTCACATCGATAATACCCAACAACAAATGAGTTGGGGTCAATTGCCCGACCAAGCGGTATTTTAGATACCGTAACCCAAGCCCTTAATACGGAAAATAAGTTAAAAGTATTTACCTTTGCAAGTATTGTCCTTAATTGATTAAATCATAGATATCTTTTACTGGGCTCCTATTCTGGAACGAAGGTTTTAAAATAACCTATTAGAATCCTAACGGGTCTTTATATTAGCCGTAGCCTAGACCGGTCAGTTTCAAGGGATAGATAGGGTTTAATCGCGTGAAAGGCGAAAACCGGGAATGGAATGTGACTCCGACCCAACAAGTTTGAAGGCTTGTTTTATATGGGTTTAATATTCACACTCTGGAATTTGGGGTCAAAATAATATGGTTTGACCCGTATCGGCTAATTTATGTAAACTAGTTACATAAGTCGAACCGTGCGCGCAAAAGGCGCAACGGGTAACCGTAAGAGTCCTACACTTGTTTCCTAAGTCAATATGCTTTAAAGAGGTTGTGGTATCAGTAGGATACCTTCCATAATGCCCGTAACGAGTTTAAATTGATATTATGCCCCGTAGGGGTATTTCGGTCTTTTTAAAAATTACTAAAGAGGTTTTAGAGTTCTACAGGGAATCTGAGCTTCTCGATCAGTTTATAAAGTTAAAAATACTTTATTTATTATTTAAAATCAGTAGCAACTGGAATCGGGTCAAAAGACCTTATAGAACTCGAGTTATGGCCGAAAAGGGCATATTCGGTGTTTACCGAACCGTAGCCATAACCGCAGGTTATGAGCAGGTTAAAAAAATAATTAATCTTTAAAAATCCCAAAATATTATTTTACAACAGTGAGTAAAAGGTTTGGTGTCGAAATCCGGGTTTAGATAGGCGTTATGCTAATTGCGCCGTTTATTACAAAAGTTTCCTTTAATTGCGCTATTTAGCATAACTCCTATTCTAGACCTCGGATTGACGTGAAACTTTAGGGACATGCTTAAAATTCAGTAAGCAAGGTTATGGTCCCTTCACGTGTCCGAAATACTCGTTTTATTTTGAAAATGGCGTTACGGTCAACTTTTAAGCAATTAACGGAAATGCGTAAAAGATCGGACAAACAACGAACTGGTCACAGAGGGTGATACCATCACGTGACCTGGTCCTAAGAGAGTCCTAAGGCATATCTACATTGCACTAAAACGGGTCAGAACTGAAGTCAAAGCAAAAGTCAAACTTTTGCGACATTCGGCTCCGAACCGGGTCAATATAGCAAATGGCCGGATCAAACAAGCTTAGACGTGTTAATATACTTATTATCTTGTTTTATGAGTGTTCAAACAGGTTGCATACCATCTACATTACAGATTATATGTAAAATCGCAAAATAGCTTTCTGTTGACTTTTTCTAAGCATGTTTGACTCGTTATTTGGACTAGTTAGAGTGGTGATCAGAAGGAACCCTTTTAGGGGTTTATTACCCACATAAATACCAACACATAACTACTTTTGATTCGACAATTCACTGGACCATTCGTGATTTATCACAAAGTCAATCGTTAGTTACGACGGATTGACTTTTAAGCTAAACTAAGCAAAAACAAAGCCATAGAAGGTTTGGCATACTTACAGAGGCTTAGTGCACGACTTAGGATGATAGAAGAAAGCTTTGGAGCTCCAGGAATGATCAGAAGATGTGTTTAGAGGTGTGATTCAATTGTGAACTATGCATGGCCTTTTATAGTGCAAAATGAGGCTTAGGATCATCACAACTCATCCTATAATGGAGTATGGATGATCAGCAGGTGGCCCTGGATGCTAGGGGGCAAGTAGAGGGCACCCATGCTTCATTTATTGCCTTTTTGGTCGTTCACAACTTCAAACAACAAGTATGTCCAAAGTTTCTACATCTGGGTGGTTCACGCGGCCCGCATGGGAGTTCAGGCAGCCCTGTACGCGGGTCGCCTGAATCTTCATGTCAGCACGCGTATATGCAGGAGGCTCGCGGCCCGCGTTAACTTATGTAAAACCTTTACGCGGCCCGCATTAGGTCTGATTTTCAAGATTTCTAAATCTTTTATAATCATTGCCTAAATCTTTGTAATTAATACCTTAACCTTTCGGTTTTTGAAGGGATAACTTTGCGATTTGGCCCTCGGTTAATTACAATTAAGGGCCTCGTGTCATTTACCCGTACTGTCAAGCCCCTGGTTAGTTTAATTACTATTCGGAAAGCCTTAACTTTCATTGTTGACGCTTTTAACCCCTCACGTACGAATTTGATCATAACTTTCTCGTTTTAAAACGGAACTTCGCGAAATTTATATAGTACATTATAGTGAGCGTATTTTACTGTTACAAAGCCTCGGGTTCGTCAAAGGGTCACTCAGAGGTATAATTAAACATGTTGACACAGTTAACCCCTGCAGCTTGTAATCTCTCACTTTCTTCCGCGTTTCGTTTCCGTACGATCCATGATTTATTCGTTTGAAGGTACGAGCATCGTTTAGGGTTACTATATAGTATATTTACCCTTTGTTGGCATTTATAACCCTCGAATTTACATACTTTCAAGGTTTGTCAACTTTAGTCCTTTATTTAATATCTAATGCCACGTGTAAACTAATGACACGTGTTAACACATTATTGGACACAAAATTTCGAGGTGTTACACAAGTGCACCCATCGTGAGCGTAGTATAGTGTTAGTAAGATACCGAGGTCGTCCAAGGACAAAAGAGCTTATAATACTGGTTTATCCTCAACGTCTAATCAAATCAAAAGTTAGAAAAAGGTTTTTTAAACTAGAAAAATAAAACTAACTAAAATGCTGAAAAATAAAAATAAAAACAGATAGACAAGATGAATCACTTGGATCCGACTCGTGTGTAGTGTAACCTTTGAATATTTCTGCACTTTTGCACTTTTTAAGAGATTATCTTAGTTATTGTAGTAGGCCCCTCTTTTGAAGGTGACGTTACCCTCAACCCAGTAGTTTGGGTTAGCAAGGATACAATCCTAAAGGGTTGGATTATTGAAAGATAATTAATTAAGTTATTAATGCGTAAAGTGGTAGGCCCCTCTTTTGAAGGTGACGTTACCCTCGGCTAAGTAGTCTGAGTCAGCAGGTATACAGTCCTAAGTAGCCGGGTTAAAATTTTAATAGTAGCTTACATATGAGGGGATCAAAGAGTTTGGACCCCCGCCATCCAATACCAGTGAGTATTGAAGGAGGTCCTACTAAATTTGACCCAGGTCCTTGCAGGATCTATACACTGAACAAGGCAAGACTCTTACAAAACCATTCCCTTAACCCCCGACCAGGTAGCCAACATATCTCCATATAGACCGTGGAGATATGAATGGTGAAAATCTTTTATTTTATATAGACAGTAAAATAATGTCAAGACACGAACAAATGATAAGGAAGACTCACCTTCAACATAGGAAACTAGTTATTAAAGTCATTAATACATAACCAAATAAAAAGTGCGAAAAGATTAAAAATAAAGAGTATTACACTAGACATTTGTCTTCACCAAATGATGGATCCCGAGACTACTCATATACTAAATGATGGATGATGGTAGTGGATGATGGTGTTGTGATGGTGGTGGAGGGTGGGTGAAGTGTGAGAGAGGTGGTGTGCCAAGGGATTGTTTGCAAATGAGCCAAGCACCCCTATTTATAGCCTGCACAGAAGCTCGGGCACGGCCCCGTGTCCATCCTCCTTCTCTTTCTTCATTAATTGCAGTTTGTCTGCATTAGTTGACCACGCCCCCGTATCCCTTGGGCACGACCCCGTGTGCAGAAGCGTATCTGTACTATCAAGATTTCCTAAGATTCTGCGAATCTTATAGTTGACCACGGCCCCATGTCCGTTGGGTACGCCCCCGTGGTGGCTGATAGAAGCTTCTACAACTTTGTCTTTTCTGCAGACACTTGGGCACGCCCCCGTGCTCACTGAGCACGGGGCGTGTTCAGCCTTCTGTTCTCTTGTTTTTGCTTGGGAAGATGTTGTCAGGGGGTCGGGCATGCCACGTTTGTTCCTTTTCTTGTATTTATGTTAGATTTAGCTGCCTTTTTGCTTATTTTGTTCATTTGAGATCATTTAATCCTGAAAATACAAAAGGAAGATAAAAACACACTTTTTCCAACATTAGTACTAAAAAAGGGTTAGTTTTATGCCACATTTAATGTAATTTATATGTTGCATTTTGCACACATCAAATACCCCCACACTTGAATCTTTGTTTGTCCTCAAGTAAAACTCTTTATAATGTGGCTTTTGCACTCCCAAATGGAACGGGTAGAAGAGAAGGTTTTTGGGCTTGTCATAGAGTGTTGGGATTTCCAAGATTCTTTATTAAGTTTTATTTTTATTTATTTACAATCATATTCGTCATGATTTATTTAAAACATTACATAAGATAAATTACTTATTAGGGCATAACATGCCTTTTTAAAATTCCATTTATATACAAGTTCCCATACCTCACGGGGGATCACTCAACACTCGACCGAAGATGTATTTTAGTGAATCACTCGAGAACGGCATGGAACTTGCTCCTACCATAAGCTTGCCAAGCAATCAATCCTCCTTCTTTTTAACTACACACCTTTGTAAATATCAAGAGGACTTTTGGGGTGAAGGGTTAGGCTTGGGTGAAATGTAGGTGGTTGGGTTAGTGGCATGGTTGAAAAAGTCGCTAGGCGCTCCCTAGTCGGTCGACCGGGGAGTTGAGAGTACTCGGTCTATGCGGAGAGTACTCTAGGAGTACTCGGGCATGTTAAATTATAAAGAAATTACTTTTTGGAGATTAAATATATGTCAAATACCACAAATTTACTAATATCTATAACAAAATACGTGAAAATGATATTCATTCTTTAATATGATAGGCATAGAAATTAGGTTAAATTATTATTTAAGTCAAACTAGGCCCGAGTTGACCTACTAGATCCAATTCTAGCCGAGGTTGACCGCGTTTGACCGACTCCGAGTAATTAGGCGGAGTCAAAAAAAGTCGCCTCGGCAGCCTGCCTTGTAGTGACTACTCGGGGAGTACTCGGCCTTGGAAACCTTGTTTTACAACCATGGTTAGTGGTTAGCAAAAGGGCGAAAGGCGTAAAAAGCGTCGGTTTTCGTGAGACTTCTTATTTTTGTAACTTTTTATTTTGATGAAGCACTTTTTTCAAACAAAGTTCTTTTTGATAAACTTGTTTTTTTATTTCTTTTGGCTTCATCATCATTTTTTTTTATAAGGAAGTCATAAGAAAAACTGAGCTTTGTTACTAAAATAAAGGGTTTAAAGTGAAAAAGGGTTTTGGTGGGTAAAGGGCGTTTGTTTTGGGTTAAGAAATGAAAAGGTTTAGGCTCAAAGGGGTTAACTAGGGGAATTTGGGGTAGGTGGTAAAAAAAAATAATGGTGTAGAAATAAAAAGGGTTAGTCCTAATGTCTCCATCCTTTACTTACTCGGGTTTAAGTTAGTAAGGACCGGGAATGTATCGTCGTGGCAAGTTCTAGAGTCGTAAGAACCAAGCGGCTATTCACACAAGAAACGAAAAATGAGCATTTAGTTTAAAGATGTGTATTTGTATGCTCAATAAAGGCTCAAAACTCACTTTTTATGAGAACGGATTTTTTATGTGATCAAGTATATATAATCAAATTTTAACTAGATTTGTCATGCCGTTTCATAATTTTCTTATGTTGGTTCTTTTTATCACGACGCTATCGGTTGTAAATTTGTAAAAATATAACTTTTTAGAGCTTGAAATTCCCAAGTTAAACCTAGACAAGTAAAAAAAATGAAAAATTTTTAAAAAAATTGGGGTGATTAGCGGTTCCAATAGAGTTTTGTGTAAGGCTTGTAATTAGGACTTGCAAGATTCAAAGTTTTAGCATCCCCCCACACTTAAATTACACATTGTCCTCAATGTGTCCCAAAAATAAGGTTTTAGGTTGATTGAATGTGTAAAAGAGTGTGAAAAAGCAAAAATTTATGTTATTGGGCGTCTGGACACGACCCCGTGGTGTCCGGGCACGGCCCCGTGTTCAGATCGCTAGTAACCCAAATTTGCTAAAAGAAACAGAAGTCTGGGCACGGGGGCGTGTTCAGTGAGCACGCCCCGTGTCTAGTTACCTGAACTGGGCATTTTCTGCAGATGGTTGGGCACGGGCCGTGTTGGGTGAGCACGACCCCGTGCTGAACTTGCTGTAATGAAGAAAACTTGTCGGGTGGCCCTATTTTTGTGCATGGGGTGCTGGTTCAAGTTTCCCTTGGTATCCTTCACCATCCCGAGTGTGTTTTATCCATTACAACATCATCCAAACACCAATTTAACTAAAACCATCATTCATTCAAATAGAGAGAAATTACATAATATTCCTAATAAGTAAAAATTCAAGATAAATAGGTCAAAAGAAGCACAAGAAGTTTAAACCAAGAAGTTCTAGCCTAAAGTTTATTTTATTAGCAAAATTTTCGAAAAGATAAGTCTCTCGGTTGGATGTGGCTCGAATAACTTCTTCCTCCGGATATGGGTCCCTCACAGTCGGCGAGCTATTCCTCTATCTCCCTTGGGAGAAGAAAGGGGCTCATTGGCATCGGTTTGAGGGGGTTCAACCTCCACCGGGACTTCTTGTAGATCTTCAAGAGGAGGCTCCGCTGGAATGTCATCCCATCCGGTAGGATTGTTGATTCCAAGTGCTAGGTTCCAATCCTCTTGAGGATGATTGGTTCCATGGGGGTGTCACAAGAATGTTCAACCTCTGGTGCAAGAGGTTGATTTATTGAAAACTGTTTTCCAACCCCACCGTAAGATAATTTATACGGTCTATGAGGACCTCCTCTACCGATGTCATCTCATCAAGAGCCTCACATAATGCCATCACGTAGCGTACGAGAGTTGCTTCAATTGAAGACCTTCTTTCCCTTTGACTATTTCTGGAGTGCGCAGAAGAGGTTCCACTGTTTTGGCTCGACATTCTACGAAAATAAACGGAAAAGAGTTCATTTTAATGAAACAGTAACCTCGGACACGGCCCCGTGCTCAATGAGCACGGCCCCGTGTTCACCTTTCTGCAGATTTTTGGAACAAGGAATCTTGGAGTTTTAAATTATTTTTTCAACTTTTAAAGCATTTTTGAGCTGAAATAAGTTAAAAGAATGTTGCAAAACTTATTTTTAACAAGATTCCTTGAACAAAAATCTAACAAACTTCACAATAAAGCTTGGAATCATGGTGATCTCAAGCTCTAATGGAGGTGTTGAGGTAAAAGAAATGGAGAAGAAGGTAATGGACAAGAGAGGAAAGGACAAGATGGTTGTTGAGAACCTTCTTTTAGAAAATACCTAGGATGGTATGTCTGAAGATCCCACCAAATCTATATCCCTGGAGTGGTCCAAATATGCAGGATTCTTGGCTGCATTTATAGAAAACGACAGCACGCTGCACACGGCCCCGTGTCGGCTGGACACGGCCCCGTGTGCAGGTAAGGTCCTGACACATTTTGTCCGTATTCTGACAAAAAGTCAGAAAGGAATCTTTTGGTGGACACGGGGTCGTGTTGACCTGGACACGGCCCCGTGTCTAGAGGCTGTTTATGAAGTTTCGTCTATTTCTAAGGAACTTATCCGATTGGGCGGTTCCTTACTGGATAGAACAACCCCAAAGTGCCTGAGATACCTTAATTGCTTTAGATTAAGACGAGAACGCAAGAGGTTGTCGGTGAGGGTGATTCCTATGCTAAATGTAGGTGGACAAGTCAAACCCTTTCCCGGGCTCTCATTAAAGAAGGTGTATGCCGAATCGCTCAGGTCTATGTATGCACCGAACGAAGTTGATGGAGAGTCCTTCACGTCATAATCGACACAGGGACAACAACCTTAAACTTACTAGACAAAACTCTATCATGAAGTCCCTCATTTTTATATTGACTTAATCTTCGGGCCAATGGTGAACGGGTCATTAGTTAATAGCGCTATTAGGGTTGACAAGCCTCACACCGTAACGGTCGGACGGGAATGTACTAATGGATCTGGGCACTTAGTCAATGATGATAGACATTGACGCAGGGCAAAACTTATTTTCGTCAGTTATCGATATGGTAACGGTCTAGTGGTTCACATGGGCAAGCCCCCACTGATTATGGATATGGTTTGGGAAACAAGGAATTGGTTAACTCGTGGTTTACGAAACAACTTATGGTTTTCAAACAAACTTTTAAAAACTAAACAACCAACTGTGAACTCGCTCAACTTTGTTGTTGACTCGTTGTTACATGCCTTGCAGGTCGTTAGGTATCTTTGGAGCTTGCACGAGCAGGAGGAGTCAATGTGGAGCATGTACGGTTGTGTGCCATGTTACATTTAAACTTATTGAACTTATATTTTGGTTTTATGTTTTATGCTTCCGCTATTTAACTTGAACTTGGTTAACTGGTTTTTGAACACCAATTATATTGTGTGGTTGGATTTTTTTTATTTTAAATACATTGTTCAATATGATTGGTGGCTTGATCCTGGTCAGTCACGCCTACATGCGGTGATACTCCGCTTGTGGATTTTGAGGGTGTGACACATTCCCTTAACCCCCGACCAGGTAGCCAACATATCTCCATATAGACCGTGGAGATATGAATGGTGAAAATCTTTTATTTTATATAGAAAGTAAAATAATGCCAAGACATCACGGACAAATGATAAGGAAGATTCACCTTCAACATAAGAAACTAGTTATTAAAGTCATTAATAAATAACCAAATAAAAAGTGCGAAAAGATTAAAAATAAAAAGTATTACACTAGACACTTGTCTTCACCAAGTGCTGTAAGAGACTTAGGCAAACATGGCCTTTGATTGTCAAGAACTCTTATGATCAATCTTGGATCCCGAGACTACTCACACACTCTATGATGGATAATGGATGATGGTGGTGGATGATGGTGTTGTGATGGTGGTGGTGGGTGAGTGAAGTGTGAGAGAGGTGGTGTGCCAAGGGATGGTTTGTAAATGAGCCAAGCACCCCTATTTATAGCCTGCACAGAAGCTCGGGCACGGCCCCGTGTCCATCTCCTTCTCTTTCTTCATTAATTGCAGTTTGTCTGCATTAGTTGACCACGCCCTCGTGTCCGCTAGGCATGACTCCAGTGCAGAAGCGTATCTGTACTATCAAGATTTCCTCAGATTCTGCGAATCTTAAAGTTGACCACGGCCACGTGTCCGCTGGGCACGCCCCCGTGATGGGTGATAGAAGCTTCTACAACTTTGTCTTTTCTACAGACACTTGGGCATGCCCTCGTGCTCACTGAGCACGAGGCATGTTCAGCCTTTTGTTCTCTTGTTTTTGCTTGGGAAGATGCTGTCGGGGGGGGGGGGGGTCGGGCATGCCACGTTTGTTCCTTTTCTTGTATTTATGTTAAATTTAGCTGCCTTTTTGCTTCTTTTGTTCATTTGAGCTCATTTAATCCTGAAAATACAAAAGGAAGACAAAAACACACTTTTTCCAACATTAGTACTAAAAAAGGGTTAGTTTTATGCCACATTTGATGTAATTTATATTTTTCATTTTGCACACATCAAAGGTTCATCTTCGATAAGTCTTTATGCAATAAATTCATACTTACGCAAATTATTTAACTTTTAGCTGATGTTTCTTTTATTATATGTATAATGTTTAGAATTTTGACTAAAGTCACTTGACCATTAAGCGCGTTGAGTGAATTAGGGAGTATAAGTGATTAACTATTCAATATTCAGTGCATTGTTTCTTAACTTTGTACATTAGACAAGATAGTTACTTTATTTAACAGCTTAGAGAAGGTTTAAAGGAAAGAGTGTACGTTGAAAATCTTACAAAGTGTAATGTGGAAACCATTGAAGAAGTCATCAAGCTTTTGTTACAGGTGTATCAATATAATCAAACTTTATACTTCGCTACAATTTTATTATGATTAGCTGGACGGTTGTATGTTTATCGACTATCAAATTATTCAACCTCTACAGGGTGCTACAAATAGGAAAGTTGTAGGAACAGATATGAACAGTAAAAGTAGCCGATCACATAGCGATGAGGTATGATTTTTGTTTTTTGTTTACAGTTAATTGATGATGTTCTATATTTTGACCTAGAGTTTAAGTTTTGTTTTATCTTTGAGTTGGACAGGGTGCTTAGTGTTTGTTTCACTTAATCTGTTGATAGTTAGTTGCATGTTATGTCTGTAGGTTATTTTTTTTACTGTAGTTATACTTATTTAAAGTGATTATGAAGAAACAAGTGTTGATAATTTTTATTAACACTCAAATTTAAGAATACATCGATATGGATATTGATTTTATTAAATATAAAGAAAGGTTAAACACTCAAATTTAAGAATATGCATAAAATAGTACACGCTACACTTAACACTTCCTAGGATTTCGACGACTCTCGCCTTCTTCCACGCAATTTCATTCTTTCTTTTGTTTTGCAGATCGGCTAGCATGTCGCAGATCTTCTGATCCTGTTTTAGAATTTGTGTGATAAATTCTCCTGCGTTGTTCTTGAAGTCTGATGGAGTAGAGTGGAGGACTTCATCAAGAAATCCGATGTTGCTCCAGATTTTTGCCTGTAATCATTTTCACTGATGATGCCGACTTTTCTGTTTACTTCTTCATCCGCTCTCTTTTCTTCAAGCGACCATCTAGAGAATTGTGTTTTAACAGCGTTGGTGTCTGCCTAGTGGTAGAAGCTTCTATTTGCCATCTAGAGTATTGTTGGTGTTGTTGGTTTTGGTTTGTTTTTTGACTAACAGTTTTTTAAAAGTGAATTGCTAATGTTTTCAATCAAACTAATCATCAGCCTTTTATAGTGTTTAAAATGGGTGTTGTTGTAAATGAAGAGGTTATTCGTAATTATGATAACCTTTTTTGTTTGAAGGTTTAAATTTTGTCCTTTAGGTGTCTTGATATTTAATTTTATTAGTTTTCCCATGAAAACTTATTTTTGAAAGGTTTTGCATTAAATGTACACGTTTTTCCCTCTTAGATTATTAAATGTACATGGAATTTAAATATAGATTTTTATTTAGTGCTTGCATTTAATTCTGACTTTTGGGCTGTTAGATATTTCACTGTATAATATTATTGCCAATTCACCTGTTTTTCATCATGTTTTACTACCAAGATACCTTTCTTTCACATCAATTGAGTAACAACATAAAATGATGACGTACACTTCTGCACAGACTGATGATTTAAAGCAACGCTTTATCAAGCAAGTTGAAGAGCAAGTCTATACGGATAGGGCTACTCTTCAAGAGCTGAAGAGATGTTTTGATGGACTGCACCTTGGTCTACTCACGAGAGACCAGGTTTACACTCACCTCATGGAGATACCGACGACTTCCATTCATGACCTATGTGTCGCCAGTAATATAGAGTGTGGTGATAGAGACCTCGAGTTCATGGCAATGCTTAAGGATATACATCGAAAGGTTTAGCACTCAATGGAGTTAAAGCTAAAATTTCTTAATTCTTGTTGTTAGATTTTTAAATTTCTTATTGTTACTATTAGATTTGAAAGTTTCTTAGTTCAATACTTGATGTAATTGTTACTGTTTGAATGCCATAAATTTTACTCATATTAATCTTTCTTGTCACATTTTACTTTTACTTATTTTACCAAGATTAAGTATTATTATATTGATATATATAGAATCTGAGGATTGCAGATCGATATTGATGTTGATGTTAAATTGTGAATGAACTTGCTTTAGTTTATGTAGGATTGCATCGAGACACTAAGCCTCGTTAGACGAATCCTCCCTTCATCGTTCTTCTTCCCTTCATTGCTCTTCAGGATCAACATTCAAATCCAAACAATTCAATAATCAGATACTCAAATCTATTTAGAAAATACAGATTTCGATTCATGAAAGTGAGTAAAAATGGCAGAGCTTGAAGTAAAAATGTAGGTGGGCTTCAATGGTCTTGCTATAAACTTGGTCTCCATTCTACCTGTTGCGAATTGCAGGGATTCGTTTCAATTCGTTTAGAAAACAAAGGGGGAAGAAATGAATGCTGCATTTGTAGGGATTTCAAACCAGCAGATGTGGTGGCGAAATAATTGTATGAAGATTTTAGGGCTTCCACCCTGTTCATCCGATAAAGAAGTTGCTGACAGTCGAAACAAAGGTTTGTTCTATTTTGTTATGAAGTGAAGAATAAGTAATATTCTAATGAAGTTTTGATAGCTTATGTACGAACCATGGTTTTTAAATCTTTCAGGTACACTTCATTTTCTGAATTATTACCACTTCTTGCAGTTGGCACAACTCCATTGTTGAAGGTTGAAAATATTTGTCAAGAAATATTTACGAGCAGACTTGCGATTAGTAATTCCATTACATTTTTGTTGGTGCATCCATCTGTCGACTTCGTCTTGTATCGAGTCTTGTATTGAAATAGGTAGATTAGGGCTCGGGAATCAAGAATATGACATTGTGAGTGGTTCCGCTTGAAATGGCCTTATAACATTTCAAGCGAAATCTAATCAATTGTGATTCCGCCCGTAATGTAATATGTCTGATTCCGCTCAAAGTGTGATGTTGATTTCGCTTGAAACATGTTCAAGCGAAATCACCTCATCTATAAATAGGTGTCTGTGGAGCGAAATCAGCAGTGAAGTCTTCCGGTTTGCAATGAATTGCTGCCGAAGTGTCGTCATGATTGTAAAAGGCTTTTATATCAATAAAATCGACAAGTTAAAGTGAATACAGCTGAAATAACATCAATACACTTGTTTCTACCGCTTGTATTGGTGAATTACTCTTCTGATCGACTCGTTCGGGTCTGAAAACGATCCTACAAGTGGTATCAGAGCTCAGGAGGAAGAGTTCTTGCCATTTCAGCTGTTTTTTCTGTTTTCTACACCTTCTTCTTCAAAATTTTTCCACGGTAAAATTGGCTCAAATTTTTACTCATCACTCGCAATCATGTTTTAACTAATCCTTGAAAGTTTCAGAAGTAAAACCGATCTAAAAATTGATATTTTTGCTATTTCGCTTGACATCTGGTTCGAAATGATGACGTCACAGTGATTCCGCTCAGAATTTGCCTTGGTTCCGCTTGAAAATATCATTCCGCTTGAGTGATTTCGCTTAAAACAGAGGTTCCGCTTAAGATTTTGGTTGTTTCCGCTTGAATTATTCGATTACGCTTCAGTGGGATATTACGCTTGAAAGATTATTGCTATTCCGCTTCAACGTGCCTATTTCGCTTGAACGAGTGTTGTTTTTTATTCCGCTTCAAAGTACCTATCTCGCTTGAAAGTGCATTGTTGTTTGATTTCGCTTGAAAGGAGGGTTTCGCTTGGATTTGAAAATTGTGAATTTTTGAATATTGAATCATGGAGAACGAGTTTTATAATGCCTTTGCTGGTCCAATGAACATTACTCAGAGTGCATTGCTTGAAAATGAAACAGGGACATCACAAAAACCACATAAGCTTTTGGATATTGATGATTATAACGGTTGGTCCGAACGTTTTGGCAATTGGGTTGAAGCTTATCACTTGGATGCATGGGAACATACTGAAGTTCCATATGAAAGGCCAACAAAGAATGGTAATCAGTTAACACCAATCAGAGAAATGAGTGCTGATGAGAAAAAGAAGTATAGAGATGAGAAATTGATGGTGAGTCTGTTATAGCAAGCAATTAAAGAGGACATTTTGGTTTTGCTTCAACATGATGGAAGTGCTTATTCGATCTGGAATGAATTGGAAGCAAAATTTCTGGGAAGTGATGATATGCTCAAGAACAAGATGTCACCCATGAAGAAAGAATTTGATCTATTTCGTGGTTTGAAATCGGAAAACACCAAGCAGATTATTGAAAGATATTCTAACTTGGTGAGAAATATGACGAAATTGGGCATCAAAAAGGATACAAATGAGCTGATTGAGAAACTTGCAGATGCGTTACCACATGATATTTGGGGAACGTATCTGATGATGTTGAGAAACAACAGAAAAGAATATAAAAAGTTAACACTGGGTGAGTTTATTAAACATCTTGAAGCTCAAGAGATGGAGCAAAGGAAGATTGCCAGGATGAAGAACTATGATGGAGAACAAGACATTGGCTTGTATTTTAAAAGTGGTGTTAGTGAAAAGACAAATTTCTCTCCAAAAATTGAAACTGCTTTTAATGCAAAAGGTTCTTCTGAAAGTTCATCTCAGGGATCAAGCAGCACAACAGGATTTTCTTCATTTCCAACATATGATCCACAGTTTTCTACAACAAAGAGTGGCAAAGTTCTTCAATGCAACATTGCTTTAAAACTTGAAAATGATCAGAATTATAATGAGGAAGTTGCTAAAAGTCACATGTCTTTGGTGGTGACAGTGCTTGAATCCTATGGAGGCTTAGTTGCAGGGAGGATCGGGAATCCAATGCTCACGAAGGAGGATTACGATCAAATTGATGCTGAGGAAATGGAATTGATGGATATAAAATGGTGCATGGCTAGTGTGTTGAGACGGGCTGAAAAGTTTAAACAAATTACAGGCAGAGATGATTTTTGCGAGGCACATGTTTCAACTTTAGGTTTTGATAAGTCTAAAGTTACTTGTTTTCGTTGCAGGGAAAAGGGGCATTTCAAGTGAGAGTGCACAAATCGCGAAGCGAGTGGAGCTCAAAATCCTTTCGGAAACAACGATTACTACAAAAAGGCGATTTATCATCAAGTTTCACAACAGCCATATCAGCAACAACAGGCACAAACTGCACATGGTAGAAAAGAAATTGAAGACTCAAAGAGAGCATGTCTGGTTAATCAGGGCAAAGATAGTGATTTTAGTTGGGATAAATATATTGCAAAGGATAGTAAAGTATGCTTGGTAGATCAAGAAGATGAAAAATTGCCAGAAGGTTTCAGTTAGGACAATTATTTCCCAGACAAAGAATTCATGGCCACAGAGATGTTGAATGCAAAAGCTTTTGTTGCTAATGCTTCTGATATATATTGGGCAGAAAAATACATAAAAATTAGGGAAGCTGAAGAGGAGAAATGGAAAAGAATTGAAGAAGAGGGAGAAGAAGAAGAAAGGAGATAAGCTAAAGCTGAGAAAAAGAAAAGAACAAAAGAAGTTCCAGTGAGAATAGTCAAGGAAGTTCTAGAGTTTGAAATCAAAGCTGATACTGAAGCAGTCAAAGTTTCTGAGAAGTGCATGAATTGTGATTCTTTGATCAAGCAAAACAATGACCTGATACACAACATAAAAAGGTTGAAAGAATCATATGATACCTTGAACAGAGAAATGAACAAGTACAACGAGTCAAGTAGTGAACAAGCTGTAGCAATGAATACACTCAAAGGAGCATACATGGGACAGCTTGACAATGTCAACTACTACACAGAAAAGTGTTATGAGCTTGAATTGAAGTTGGCAACACAAAGAATCGAAACTGAAAGAGTTAACAATTTATTGAAAAATTACTCATGTTCTACTTTTGTTGTTACAAAAGATTTACCCTATTGTGGAAAGAATGAAGACTTTTGAAGAAGAAGAGACTTCGGAAGAAAAGAAGTCCAAGAAAAAAAAAAGATGATGAAGTGAAAATTTCTGGTAAGAAACCAAGTGTTGTCAACAATAGATGTCCGCCCTCGGTCGAAAATGGATATTCTCCTCGAAATCCAAATTCTGAAAGAGTCAAAAAGGCAACAAACTTACAGTGGGAGTCTAGCTCGTCGGATAATTTGCCAGAAAATATTGATGTTACGTTCACATCGTCTGACACTGATCATGAGTCCAAAATGATAAAAAGTGTGGTCGATCAGGTGTTGGATAGAGATGACATTGAGGAGTCAAAAACGGAGTCCAAATCCGAGTCAAAGTCTGAGTCCGACACATCAAAATCAACAATCAAAAAGGAGAAACGGGTTTATGATAAAGAATTTTTGTTATCAAAATCTAATTTGAATGACGAACCGATCAAAGTAGCATATACTTTGAAAGATTCTGACAAATTATATTCTGATGAGATTTTTCCAATAAGAAGTGTTAAAATTGAAATGATTCAAAAGATTTTCAAAATCACATAAATTAATATTTCTGAAATAAAAGATTTAAATCTTTCTGGAAAACCTAAACAATACACTTCAAGAGATCAACAAAGAATTAACAAGAAAATGGGTTACAATTGTGGTTATAGTTTTCAAAGAAACCAAACCATAATGGTAATTTCAAAAAGAAAGGTCTTGGTTTTAATCAACCGAAAAATTATAAAAATGAAAAAGTTCATAAACCAAAAAATGTGTTTGTTTCAGGAAAATCATCAGAGACTGAGAAAGAGCAAGCATTCAGAAATTAGACAAACAAAGAATTCCTTGCAAAGAAGCAAGAGGATATGAAGAAAAGTGTTGATCAGAAAAAGACGGAGACAAGAACCTGTTTCAACTGCAAAATAGTTGGCCACATTGCCAGGAATTGTCCAAAGGCAATCAACAAACAACAGGAAGTCTCTGGTAAATTGAAAGAAAAAATTGTTGATAAAACTGAACTACCAACCAGAAAATTTACAGGCGAAAATTCAACTTTTGAGGTTGGTGAATGTTCAAAAAATGTGGTGAAAAGAAAAGAAAATCTGAAAAAACAAAAATGGGTGGTTAAAGGTTCACGAAAAAATTCGGGTGATGAATCTGATTCCACAAAATCAGAGGAGCCACGTATTCAAGAAAAAGTTGAGAAATCGGTCCCAATTGTGAATGATGTAAACTTTCCACCTCTGAAGGCTGAAAACTTTAAGAAGAAAGTTGGGAAAGTTGAAATTTCAAATCAATTTTATTCTGAAAAGAATAAGTTTGATGTTGAAAAGGCTTTCAACGGAAGTGTGAAACACATTTTTGGCAAAATGATCAATGGTAAAGCCAAAAGTGTGAAAGAATTTTATGCATCAAAAACGAAAGTTCACAATTCTGTTGAAAGTAACAATGTAGAAGAGGATGTTTCACCCAAGGATGGTCAGGCTTGGGTGGATATATTTTTCAAAGAGTAAAAACTTGACTTGCTGGAGCTCCCAAGTTGGTAATCGTAGAGCATGAATCGGCATCTTTCTTGAAAAATGTTTTGTTTGAAAAATCTAAAATTTTGGCAACTGCTGGAATTGCCGGAACTCCCAGGTTGGTAAGTGTGGAGTAGGAATCGGCATCTTGAGAATTCAACCAACAAGTGGTACTTGGTTGGAAAATATTGTTGCAAGTGATTGGTTTTTGATCTTACAAATGGTTAATCAAGGTCATTAATTTGAACTTGAGTTAACTATCATTAAAAAATTGGTAAAACAATGTGATGATTTGATCCCCATTCCTTACAAGTGGTAAAATCAACAAAACTTATTTTCTGGAAAAACCATTTTGATTAAAACAATAAAACTTTTATTATTACCTATCTCTACTTCTAAGGGCACAGGTAATTTAGTTAGAACAAATGAAGGATGTCGAATAAATCCATATGAAACAAAGGATTTATTCGCACCCGTATCAAATAACACATGTGCAGGAATCGAGTTTACAGTAAATATACCTGAGACCACGTCAGGTTCAATCTTTGCTTCAGCGGCTGTTAGTTGAAAAGACCTTGCCTTGGCTTTAGGGGCTTCACCCTTCGATTCCGGCCCATCCTTCTTTTCAACCAATTCCGGGCATTCAGACTTCTTATGACCCGTTCGATAACAATTATAACAAACCGTCACCTTCTCTGGGCACGATATGGCTATATGTCCCGTTTTCTTGCATATAGGACAAGGCTTATCCTTGTAACGACATTCGCCTCTATGGCCCTTCCCGCAAATTTTGCAACTCGGTGACCCGCCTTTCGTATCAGATTTCCTTGAGCTCTCACTTGTTCGTGCCTTTTTAGTAGGGCTGGGATTTACATCATGTGCTCTCCGTTCACCCCTTTCGATACTCTTTTTCAGCTCAATTTCCCTTTCCCGAGCAGCATTTATAATCTCGGTAAGGGTCTCGTATTTGGAAGGGGTGATAAACTCCCTATACTCGGCACTCAACATGTTATGATAGTAATATATCTTTTGTTCTTCATTTGTCACTAGATCGTCACAAAACTTCATTTTGTCCATAAACGTTGCCGTGATCTTGTCTATGGTCTCGTTTTTGTGCCTGAGCTGCATGAATTCTTCCTTGATTTTATTCATAACCGCTTTAGGGCTATGATGCTTCAGAAATGGCGTCTTGAATTCATCCCAAGTCATGACCTTAACAGCTTCAATACCGATCTCTCTCTTCTTGTTATCCCACCAGTCTTTTGCCTGATTTCTTAGTTGACCCGTACCATAGGCTACATAGTCATCTACATCACAATGGGTCCTCTCGAACACCCCTTCGATATCACTTAGCCATCTTTGGCACACTATCGGGTCAACCTCCCCATTGTATATTGGTGGTTTACAGGCCATGAATTCCTTGTATGAACAAGGTTTCCGTCCTCCATGTTTTTCCTTTTCAAGTTTTGAATCATCTTCTAATTTCTTGATTCTATCTTCTACCATTGATAGAACTGTGTTTTGAATTCTATCAATGAAGCTTGTCAGACTGTTTTCGATTGCCTTTCCAACCTCTTCGGCAATCACTTCTCTCACTTGTTCGGTGACTCTTGGCACCGCATCATCATTACCTTTATCAGCCATCTCTATTTCTGAAATGTTTACACAATTTGTTAAAACATTCCATTTATAACACATGATGTTCTTGTTTGATTCAATCAAGTTCATAACTTGATTTAATTGCTCTTGCTTTATTTCAATCAAGTCCACGACTTGATTTGATCGTTCTTGCTTTTGATTCAATCAAGTTCATAACTTGATTTGATCGTTCTTGCTTTTGATTCAATCAAGTTCATAACTTGATTTGATCGTTCTTGCTTTTGATTTCTTGTATTTAAATGGGCTTACTTGCTCTTTTCATGTATATTTGTTCATTTCTCATTCTTTACATAATATAAAATTCATTAACAGAAATTAGTTCTTACCGGATGGTCGATCAAGCTTAAACCGAACACTTATTGACAACCTGTGGCTCTGATTACCAACTTGTTACACCCTTATAATTATACTAGAATTAATAGCTAATTTATACCAAAAGATAATAATTCAACATAAGTTTCAAAAAATGTTACACTTCTTAGTCTACAAAGGACTAAGATAGAACGTACTAAGTGTGTTTAAGAAATTGTTTACAACCCAAGAACAACAATTTAACAAGTTCAAACATAGCGGAAGCTTCGAAGGGGAGTGTTCGGTTCATCATCAAGTCGCTTGATCGCCATCCCAGTGACCACCTAATTACCTATGAATCAACAAATAAGTCATTAGCTATGACGTTTATGGATGATAAGATTTCAAGGTTTAACTTCACTTTGAAACAACAAAAGTATAAAAGTTTTCCAGGCTCCACCGTAATTTACGGTGCCACCGTAAATTACGGTGAGTGCTGGGAATTCTTGGATCCACCGTAACACAGTAGAAAACCACCGTAAATCATTGGTCTCTACCGTAATTTACGGTGACACCGTAAATTACGGTAGCACCTGGGAATCCATGTTTTTGTTTGTTTGAGCTATCCAACCAAAATCCCAACTCTCGGGTTTCAACATTCTGCATCATCAATGTAGTAAAAATCTGATATTTCTAGTACGTCATAATATAACCACTACATACATCAATTTATCATGTTTGGAATGTACATCATGTTTTACTTGATTATTTGACCCGTTTGGCTTGTCTACGGAATTCCTTCCTTTATGACAACTACCAACGAGTTTAATTCGTTATTCAAACAAGTATTCAATACAACAATGCCTTCGCTTCAATTCAAAATAACTAGTAACTTTGATAATCAACTACAATGATCTAATTTCACATAATGTAACGGGTCATGTTACATACCTTGGCGCACGCCCTTCAAACGAGAATCACCACCGGCTTGTCCGCTCGACGTCCCGGTATCTTGTCCTATAGAGTTCATTTACAAAACATGTTTAGAACCCTCTTAGACATCATTTCGCATAATATACCGAAACATCTTAATTAAGCGTTAAAGCTTCAAATTTCTATTTGTCAGCCTTCTTTGAGGCATTTCTACAAAAATCAAGAGGGCAGAATTTCTATATTATTCATATTCATGTTTATGGATTGCTTAGTAGTTAACTTAACTTCAATTAAGCCATCATATATCATGTAAACATCACATCTTTTCTGGAACTATCTTCTAAGGTCGAATTTTACTAGTATAACCACTAAGAACCCTAGAATTCATCATCATCTTGTAAAACCCACAACCCACCTTCAAGGTGTTCATGGAGTTTTCTGAATTTGGCCATGATTTCACATGTAATTGGTTGAGTCTAACCTCTAAGCACCAAATAGATTCTAAACTAACCAAATAACACTCATGCAACATCAATTTTCCAGATTTCACAACATCATGAGAAATTCAAGCAAAGAATTAACACAAGTTTTTACATACCTTGGAATCCTCTCGTGATGAGGATCACTAATCTATGTTTAGATTTCGTTTTTGATCAGATTTGAGCTTTCAATTTGATGTTTTTGTGAGTTTAGGGTTTTGGAATGGGGGTGTCGCCCCCTTCTGCTTTCTGATCGACCAACACTCCAAATTTTGGAGTGTTTGGTTACAAATTGTGATTTAGTTTTAACTTTTGACAATTCCAGCCCCTCAACTTTGTTCTACACATTATTTAGTAGGCTTTAACCTTTCATGAGTTATTTCTAGTCTATCAACTAACTAGGTTAAAAGTTTCTAGTTAGTAAACTCCCGTTTATTGAAAATTTATAATTTTAACATAAAGTTTTATATTATCAGGGTGTTACAAGTCCACCCCCCTTAAAAAGGGTTTCGTCCCCGAAACCGAATTACATACCAAATAATGTAGGGTGGAGTCGCCGCATTTCTTCCTCGGACTCCCATGTAGTGTCTGACCCTTTTCTATGCTCCCATTTGACTTTGACTTGACTTATTATCTTGTTCCTCAAACTTTTCTCCTTACGATCTAAAATCGCAATTGGTTTTACCGCATAGTTGAGGCGGTGATCCACCTCGATGTCATCGTAGTGGATATGAGCAGTTTCGTCGGCCAAACATTTTCGAAGATGTGATACGTGGAATGTGCTATGAATTCCACTCAACTCTTCGGGTAATTCAAGTCGATAAGCCACTTTACCGACCCGTTCAGTGATTCTAAATGGCCCAATAAATCTCGGGCTTAACTTTCCCCTTTTTCTGAATCTAATGATACCCTTCCATGGGGAAACCTTTAGCATGACCATATCGCCAACCTGAAACTCAATTGGCCTTTTTCTTTTATCTGCGTATGCCTTTTGCCGGTCTTGAGCCGCTTTCAAGTGTGCCCGAACTATGTCAATTTTCGCATTTGTAGCTCGGATTATATCGGTTGGCGCTAGCCCCCGCGGACCCACTTCTCCCCAACATACCGGAGTCCGACACTTTCTGCCATATAATAGTTCATACGGGGCCATTTTAATGCTCACGTGATAGCTATTGTTGTATGCGAATTCGACCAAGGGTAAATGGACATCCCAACTACCCCCAAAGTCAATAATGCAAGCCCGCAGCATATCACCCAATGTTTGTATTGTTCTTTCGCTCTGCCCATCCGTTTGTGGATGGTAAGCAGTGCTAAGAAACAATTTAGTCCCCATCTGTTCTTGGAATTCACGCCAGAATTTCGAAGTAAACCGAGTATCTCTATCTGACACAATGGATATCGGTACCCCATGCCTTGCTATGATTTCATTGGTGTAAACCTCAGACATTTTCTCAGACGTATAAGTCTCACGAATTGGAATAAAGTGAGCACTCTTAGTTAACCTATCCACGACTACCCAAATAGCATCAAAGCCACGACTTGTTTTAGGTAGTTTGGTCAATAGGTCCATCGTAATTTGCTCCCATTTCCAAACCGGGATTTCTAACGGTTGAAGTTTACCATATGGTTTTTGGTGTTCTGCCTTGACTTGTAAGCACGTCAAACACTTCTCCACGTATTTCACCGTGTCCCGCTTCATTCCGGGCCACCAATAGTTTTGCTTCAAGTCATGATACATCTTGGTCGCTCCCAGGTGAATGGAATAACGGGATTTATGAGCTTCATCAAGTAGAAGCTTTTTAACCCCACATGTCTTAGGGACCCAGATTCTATTAAAGCGAGTCTTCAGGCCGTGACTGCCTACCTCTAGGTCCTTAACTTGGCCAATAATTCTTTCCTTTTTCCAGTTTTCCGCCTTTACAGCTTCATCTTGTGCTTCTCGAATTCGTTCTAGCAAGCTTGAAGTCACAACCAGTTGCATTGATCGTACCCGTATTGGGGTATAATCTGTTTTGCGGCTCAGCGCATCGGCCACTACATTAGCCTTTCCTGGGTGATAACGTATTTCACAATCGTAATCCTTCACCGTTTCCAGCCACCGCCTTTGTCGCATATTTAACTCCTTCTAATCGAAGAAGTATTTCAAACTCTTGTGGTCGGTGAATATGGTGCACTTTACTCCGTACAAGCAGTGCCTCCATATTTTTAATGCGAACACTACCGCCGCCAACTCGAGATCGTGCGTAGGATATTTCTGTTCGTGTATCTTTAATTGCCTCGAGGCATAGGCTATCACCTGGCCCCGTTGCATCAATACACATCCGAGTCCCGATAGTGAAGCATCCGAATAAACCTCCATGTCTTCAACTCCGTCCGGTAGTGTTAATACCGGAGCTTGAGTTAACTTTTCTTTTAGCGTTTGAAACGCTTTCTCTTGTTCAACACCCCAGATGAATCTTTCTGCCTTTCGGGTCAGCTTGGTTAGTGGTGACGCAATCTTGGAGAAATCTTGAATAAACCTCCTATAGTATCCCGCAAGTCCCAAAAAGCTTCTAATTTCAGAAGGGTTCTTTGGGGAATTCCACTTTGACACCGCCTCAATCTTTGACGGATCCACCAGTACTCCGTCGGCACTTATAATGTGGCCAAGAAATTGTACCTCTCGTAACCAAAAGGCACATTTAGAGAATTTTGCGTATAGCTTCTCTCGTCTAAGGGCTTCTAACACTTCTTGTAGGTGATGTGCGTGTTCAGCTTCACTTTTCGAATATACCAATATATCATCGATAAACACGATGACCGACTTATCCAGCATTGGTTTGCAAACCCGGTTCATGAGGTCCATGAAAGCCGCGGGTGCGTTTGTTAGTCCGAATGACATCACAAGGAATTCGTAATGTCCATATCTCGTGCGGAAAGCCGTCTTCGGCACATCTTCTTCTTTGACCCTTAACTGATGATACCCCGATCTAAGGTCAATTTTGGAAAACCAGTTCGCACCTTGTAGTTGGTCGAATAAATCGTCTATCCTCGGGAGCGGGTATCGATTCTTTACCGTGAGTTTGTTTAACTCCCGGTAATCGATACACATGCGCATACTCCCGTCTTTCTTTCTCACGAACAATACCGGTGCGCCCCAAGGAGACACGCTCGGCCTTATGAATCCCTTGTCAAGCAGGTCTTGGATTTGGGACATCAATTCTTGCAATTCTGACGGCGCAAGTCGGTACGGGGCTTTTGCTACGGGTTTCGCGCCCGGAATCAATTCGATCCCGAACTCTACTTCCCGTTCGGGCGGTATCCCCGGCAAATCTTCCGGAAAAACATCTTCATAATCTCGTACTACCGGTACATCTCCAATCTTTCGTGATTCTCTTTCGGGTTCATTAGCGTATATCATAAATGCCTTGCATCCTTGCTTCATTAACTTGTGTGCTTTCAACATTGAGCATACAATAGGGTTGCCTCCTTTCTCGCCATAGATGGTGACATGTTTCCGCTCGGAGATGTCAGTTTTATCTCTTTACGGAAACACACGACCTTTGAATGGTGTCGAGATAGCCAATCCATTCCAACGACGACTTGAAATTCTCCCATCGACATCGGGATTAGATTTATCAAATATTCTTCATCATCAATGCTCAATTTGCAATTTTCACATACATCGCAAACAATAAAACTTTTATTATTACCTATCTCTACTTCTAAGGGCACAGGTAATTTAGTTAGAACAAATGAAGGATGTCGAATAAATCCATATGAAACAAAGGATTTATTCGCACCCGTATCAAATAACACACGTGCAGGAATCGAGTTTACAGTAAATATACCTGAGACCACGTCAGGTTCAATCTTTGCTTCAGCGGCTGTTAGTTGAAAAGACCTTGCCTTGGCTTTAGGGGCTTCACCCTTCGATTCCGGCCCATCCTTCTTTTCAACCAATTCCGGGCATTCAGACTTCTTATGACCCGTTCGATAACAATTATAACAAACCGTCACCTTCTCTGGGCACGATATGGCTATATGTCCCGTTTTCTTGCATATAGGACAAGGCTTATCCTTGTAACGACATTCGCCTCTATGGCCCTTCCCGCAAATTTTGCAACTCGGTGACCCGCCTTTCGTATCAGATTTCCTTGAGCTCTCACTTGTTCGTGCCTTTTTAGTAGGGCTGGGATTTACATCATGTGCTCTCCGTTCACCCCTTTCGATACTCTTTTTCAGCTCAATTTCCCTTTCCCGAGCAGCATTTATAATCTCGGTAAGGGTCTCGTATTTGGAAGGGGTGATAAACTCCCTATACTCGGCACTCAACATGTTATGATAGTAATATATCTTTTGTTCTTCATTTGTCACTAGATCGTCACAAAACTTCATTTTGTCCATAAACGTTGCCGTGATCTTGTCTATGGTCTCGTTTTTGTGCCTGAGCTGCATGAATTCTTCCTTGATTTTATTCATAACCGCTTTAGGGCTATGATGCTTCAGAAATGGCGTCTTGAATTCATCCCAAGTCATGACCTTAACAGCTTCAATACCGATCTCTCTCTTCTTGTTATCCCACCAGTCTTTTGCCTGATTTCTTAGTTGACCCGTACCATAGGCTACATAGTCATCTACATCACAATGGGTCCTCTCGAACACCCCTTCGATATCACTTAGCCATCTTTGGCACACTATCGGGTCAACCTCCCCATTGTATATTGGTGGTTTACAGGCCATGAATTCCTTGTATGAACAAGGTTTCCGTCCTCCATGTTTTTCCTTTTCAAGTTTTGAATCATCTTCTAATTTCTTGATTCTATCTTCTACCATTGATAGAACTGTGTTTTGAATTCTATCAATGAAGCTTGTCAGACTGTTTTCGATTGCCTTTCCAACCTCTTCGGCAATCACTTCTCTCACTTGTTCGGTGACTCTTGGCACCGCATCATCATTACCTTTATCAGCCATCTCTATTTCTGAAATGTTTACACAATTTGTTAAAACATTCCATTTATAACACATGATGTTCTTGTTTGATTCAATCAAGTTCATAACTTGATTTAATTGCTCTTGCTTTATTTCAATCAAGTCCACGACTTGATTTGATCGTTCTTGCTTTTGATTCAATCAAGTTCATAACTTGATTTGATCGTTCTTGCTTTTGATTCAATCAAGTTCATAACTTGATTTGATCGTTCTTGCTTTTGATTTCTTGTATTTAAATGGGCTTACTTGCTCTTTTCATGTATATTTGTTCATTTCTCATTCTTTACATAATATAAAATTCATTAACAGAAATTAGTTCTTACCGGATGGTCGATCAAGCTTAAACCGAACACTTATTGACAACCTGTGGCTCTGATTACCAACTTGTTACACCCTTATAATTATACTAGAATTAATAGCTAATTTATACCAAAAGATAATAATTCAACATAAGTTTCAAAAAATGTTACACTTCTTAGTCTACAAAGGACTAAGATAGAACGTACTAAGTGTGTTTAAGAAATTGTTTACAACCCAAGAACAACAATTTAACAAGTTCAAACATAGCGGAAGCTTCGAAGGGGAGTGTTCGGTTCATCATCAAGTCGCTTGATCGCCATCCCAGTGACCACCTAATTACCTATGAATCAACAAATAAGTCATTAGCTATGACGTTTATGGATGATAAGATTTCAAGGTTTAACTTCACTTTGAAACAACAAAAGTATAAAAGTTTTCCAGGCTCCACCGTAATTTACGGTGCCACCGTAAATTACGGTGAGTGCTGGGAATTCTTGGATCCACCGTAACACAGTAGAAAACCACCGTAAATCATTGGTCTCTACCGTAATTTACGGTGACACCGTAAATTACGGTAGCACCTGGGAATCCATGTTTTTGTTTGTTTGAGCTATCCAACCAAAATCCCAACTCTCGGGTTTCAACATTCTGCATCATCAATGTAGTAAAAATCTGATATTTCTAGTACGTCATAATATAACCACTACATACATCAATTTATCATGTTTGGAATGTACATCATGTTTTACTTGATTATTTGACCCGTTTGGCTTGTCTACGGAATTCCTTCCTTTATGACAACTACCAACGAGTTTAATTCGTTATTCAAACAAGTATTCAATACAACAATGCCTTCGCTTCAATTCAAAATAACTAGTAACTTTGATAATCAACTACAATGATCTAATTTCACATAATGTAACGGGTCATGTTACATACCTTGGCGCACGCCCTTCAAACGAGAATCACCACCGGCTTGTCCGCTCGACGTCCCGGTATCTTGTCCTATAGAGTTCATTTACAAAACATGTTTAGAACCCTCTTAGACATCATTTCGCATAATATACCGAAACATCTTAATTAAGCGTTAAAGCTTCAAATTTCTATTTGTCAGCCTTCTTTGAGGCATTTCTACAAACATCAAGAGGGCAGAATTTCTATATTATTCATATTCATGTTTATGGATTGCTTAGTAGTTAACTTAACTTTAATTAAGCCATCATATATCATGTAAACATCACATCTTTTCTGGAACTATCTTCTAAGGTCGAATTTTACTAGTATAACCACTAAGAACCCTAGAATTCATCATCATCTTGTAAAACCCACAACCCACCTTCAAGGTGTTCATGGAGTTTTCTGAATTTGGCCATGATTTCACATGTAATTGGTTGAGTCTAACCTCTAAACACCAAATAGATTCTAAACTAACCAAATAACACTCATGCAACATCAATTTTCCAGATTTCACAACATCATGAGAAATTCAAGCAAAGAATTAACACAAGTTTTTACATACCTTGGAATCCTCTCGTGATGAGGATCACTAATCTATGTTTAGATTTCGTTTTTGATCAGATTTGAGCTTTCAATTTGATGTTTTTGTGAGTTTAGGGTTTTGGAATGGGGGTGTCGCCCCCTTCTGCTTTCTGATCGACCAACACTCCAAATTTTGGAGTGTTTGGTTACAAATTGTGATTTAGTTTTAACTTTTGACAATTCCAGCCCCTCAACTTTGTTCTACACATTATTTAGTAGGCTTTAACCTTTCATGAGTTATTTCTAGTCTATCAACTAACTAGGTTAAAAGTTTCTAGTTAGTAAACTCCGTTTATTAAAAATTTATAATTTTAACATAAAGTTTTATATTTTCGGGGTGTTACAGTGGATATGCCAGTAGGTTTTTACACATTTAGTAAATTGTGACGAGATATAAACATAAATTTCAAACTTGCTTATCTCGTGGGGAACATTTCTTGGATATATGGGTAACCCCCGAAATCTTGTTTGAAAGGTCCCTCTTTCTGAGATACTAGGTCTTTATACTCAGTGATATCTGGGGTATTAGCCCGGGACTTCTGCTGAATGGAAATTCTGACCTAGTCTCCGCATAATACTTTCTGCAAATGCTTGAAATATAGCACAACCCTCAGCAAAAATGATAAAACAATAAAATTGATAATCATTGCTGTTGAAGAAAAGATCCTCTAAAGGGGACACACCTAAAGTCGAGTCGTCATTTCTCTGCTGAACGGAAGTTCTGACCTGAGCTCTCACGGTTTCGCATTTAACCCCTTTACAGATATCATCTGTGGTATACTCACCTGTAAGACTGAATATTGGGATCTGGATACGGGAGTATATTCAAGTGGTGGGACACGCGAATAAGTTTAAGTTCTTAAGACATTAATCTCGTATCTCGAAACAGTTGAAATTTGTGTGAAAATTTAAGTGGACCAATATACTGACAATCTAGGTGAATTGTTTAGAACTTAAAATGAAATCAAGCTTAACGGTGTTAGTGATTTGTCTCAAAAACTGATATGATTCTCTTGCACAAACTCACAAAAATATTGTCTGTAAATATTTTTTTACTGCATTTCATTCCTTTACATTCAAAAATCCAAAAAAGATTTTCAGTGTGTTTTAGCATAAATTTTTTGAAAAATGCAAAAAGATTTTTGACTTCTGATGTAGAAAAGCTGATTTTCGAAATTCCAAGTGCTAGACATGAAGAACAGGTTTGGATAAGAGTGTGTGAAAATGATTGTATTTTTCAAATGATTTTCAAAGAATAAATCATTTTTTAATATTTTTCAAATTGAAGAAACTTATGTGTTTGGTAGAGTTATGCAGGAAATGACAGGTTTGATACCTGAAGATGAATTCCAGACTGCGATCCAGCATATTGAAAGGGGGAGTCTGAAGACAGTGAAAGAAAGTTTGTAGATGCAGAAAGTCAGATAGAGTTTCTGTAGAATAGAAGAAAGAAGATAGAGTGTGAGTAAGGATGCTTACAATGAAGAATACTTTGGAAAGAGCAAGCAGACTGATAAAGGCTGAAGGTTTAACAACCGAAGACTCGACACTGATGACCCCGTCAACATCCGAGGGGGAGTTTGTTGGTGCATCCGTCTGTCGACTTCGTCTTGTATCGAGTCTTGTATTGAAATAGGTAGATTAGGGCTCGGGAATCAAGAATATGACATTGTGAGTGGTTCCGCTTGAAATGGCCTTATGACATTTCAAGCGAAATCTAACCAATTGTGATTCCGCCCGTAATGTAATATGTCTGATTCCGCTCGAAGTGTGATGTTGATTTCGCTTGAAACATGTTCAAGCGAAATCACCTTATCTATAAATAGGTGTCTGTGGAGCGAAATCAGTAGTGAAGTCTTCCGGTTTGCAACAAAGTGCTGCCGAAGTGTCGTCGTGATTGTAAAAGGCTTTTATATCAATAAAATCGACAAGTTAAAGTGAATACAGCTGAAATAACATCAATACACTTGTTTTCGCCGCTTGTATTGGTGAATTACTCTTCTGATCGACTCGTTTGGGTCTGAAAACGATCCTACAATTTTCCAGCCCATTTGCTATTTTCATAGTACAATACTTGTAAAACCAAGCAGTGCCAACAAAAACAATTGCAGTTGGAGGTTTAAGAACGGTTCCAACAGCAGTTGCGGGTGGAGATGTTGTTGGATCAATAGCTGCGACATCATTTCCACTAGCATATGTAGCCAAGACACAACATGTAGCAAAGGAGATGTTGTTGGGTAAGAGACTCTTGATTGGGCTTTGGTGAAAGTTGTTGAGGCAGGTGATCGTGTTATCACAGTTAATGTTTGTTGAAAGTCAAGTTGTATTGCATGTATTGATTTTTTTCAAAGTAAAGATTTTAAGTTTGTTAGTATATTTGTTTGATGTTTTACAGCTTCTGTATCGAAGTTTAATAAGCACTTTTCCAACAGATATGAACATTTGGGAACGTAATTCCCTTCTAAAAAAAATATAATGATTCGTTGTTTAATAAAATGTGGTATGAATGGTTTTCTAAAAACAACCTGTGTCTGCACATACTTTCAACCAGATATCACTATTTAAAAGAGTTCTCACTTTTTACAATGAAAGGTAGTGACTACTTTTGATTATTTGTTTAGGCTGATTATTTCTTTAGTTGTAAGTCAGAGTTCAAATGCATCAACACGCAAGATTTGTGAGAATAACTCATGACGATTTTAATATTAATCAAACGAAAAACTAAACCATAAATTATAATATCTATACACCTATCTATACTTTCTATTAAAATGTGGTATGCATGAATTTCTAAAAACCACATGTGTTTTCATACGGGTATCACTACTAGTACTATATAATAAAGTAAACTTATGGGGGGCACGTGCATATTTCTATGCATTCTCATAATTGTTTTCCCGCCCATTTTTTCTCTTATTTAGTTAAAATCCTTATACCGCGGGGTATGGGGGGCTTGGTTTGGGGGCATTGCTCGACACGTTGCGAGTGTGAGCTCCACCAGACCACCCCAAGGGGTGCAGAACTGGCGTGGCCAGGCCGGCGTGAGGTGACATGTGGATTTTTTTATATTTTTATATAGTTGACATTTATATGTATCTTTCTCATTCCCCGTTGTCCTTGTTTGGCTAGCGTGCTACTGGCCCGCCAACTGAACTCCTATTGTCCTGCTACCAAGCATTCTCTCTTTACTCACCTAAGGGTGCACTAAGAAAGATTGCTACAACGACAAAAGGAAAGAAAATATACACCCATAAATCGTAGACCCCTCGCCTACCTGCACCGACTTTCCTTGCTTTACAAAAAGCATTTCAAAAGTTTTTGTTTTGACTGGCGCAGTTCTTAAATAAAAGAATGGCGATAAAGTGGAAATGATTCAAATTCAAGAAAAGAAGAGTCGAATTGGAAGTTAAGTAAGAAGGAAGGAGGCTAGCCCCCGAAAATGCTCCGTGCCTAGGTTCTTTTGTCGTTGGGGCTTACACCTTGTGACTCATTCATTTGGTCGAGCGTTCCTCAGGCATCGAGTGAATAGACTTTTGCATTTCTACTCTCCCTACTGGTCATCATGAGGATTTCTTTCATAATCGCGAATATTTATTTGGTTGTTTCATTTCTTGGTAAATCCACACGTTACACATGCACTGTTTGTTGCGCATGTGGTTAGTTTGAATTATGAAGACCATGGGAGGGCTTCATTCCAATTTGTTGTTTTATTAAAACTCAAATATCGTTCCGCTATACTTGATCTTTGCATTGTAAACCGCGTTTTTTTGCAAAACAATGACTCTTTGATATCGAATCAATGAATTTCTTGAAACTCGATTTTCTTTTGAATGGTATACATGGTTTTTGTTGTGACCATGTCAGAACTTTCTTATAGATACATGAACTCGTTGTGTTTAAACCAAGTTCCATTGTTTGAACTTGCTCGCAATACGTATTCAATTCAAGGTTCCATATGATAGAATTAATCCCAACAAGCCCTTCAATTACTTTGAATCATAACAGGCTTATTTGGTCTTCGACTTCATTAAATCGTTTCTTTGATCACGATCACCTTGTGGTGACGTTTTCACAAAATTGAAGCTTGCGCTAATCTCATTTGCACACATCATATACGGATTTATTTATTTATATTGAATCCGCTTTGTTGGTTTATCCTATAAAAGCAATCTTAACACAATCGTGTGCTAAGATAATGATATACAAATTCGTGATATTTATTGCTTTATCATCTTCAATCACATTATTCAATTGTTTCAATTTCAATCGAAAATCCTACTAGATTTGTTTGAAACAAACATTCGGACTTACTTCGTTGAACTTTCATTTGATTTAAAACATGGTGAACTCGTCCAGTCACCGCTATTATTATTTCGATCACTACGACACCTTATGGCATCGGTATAGACTTGTAGCTTGAGCTAATCTATATATACCTTTCGCTTGACCCATCCTTGAAAGTGGTCTTAATACAACTATGTGTTAAGACAATGATACACTTAACTCTGTTGTATATCGGTGTATCCTTGTAATTCGATAAAGGTCAACCCATTGATTTTTCTCATATATAATTCAATAGTTGACAAATCATTTCCGTACTTCTATTTCATTCAAGCTTGTTGATTCTGAGACTTCCTCAATTGACAATCAAAGTAAGTTTTCTGTTGACAGTGAATTCTATTGTTTCTAAAAATCATTTACAACTTGTAAACATTCACATCTATTGATCATATATCTTTTTGACTTAAACCTAATCACCTTGGAAACTATATCATTTCATCTCATTCATTTGACATCGACTTCTTGAACTAATTCAGTTGAACCATTGAGCCCTATTTATTGTAAAACACGTATTCATCTTAAAACTATTTTGACTAAAGACGTGACATAACTCTAAAAGAGATATCGTAGCCCAAATCTTGAGGACAAGATTTAAAACAAGGTGGGGAGGATGTAATGACTCTCCTAGAACCCTTAAAGTAACTCTAAACACTCCTAAATACACCCCGGATGCGAGAAACGGACCCGAAATACCTTCGTGTATGGAGAAATCAAGATAAAAAGATTTTTGGTTCGCTCGCGGGCCGCGTAAAGGTTAAGCCAAGCTTACGCGGGCCGCGACAGCAATGCAATTACCGGATAAACGATCAAGGCCACGTGTCATTACACGTGTCAAGACCCTCGATGACTCAGCAACCTCCGATCTGATCCAAACTCCCTCGCGGGCCGCGTAAAGCTCCTTTCAAGTTTACGCGGGCCGCGACGCGCCCCTTTTTCCACCCTATAAATAAGGAGTTCGAGTTTCATTTCAAATCGTTCAATTCTTTTCTTTCTCTTGTTCTCTTGTTCTGTCATTCTAATGTCAGAACTTCTAAACCCCGAAACTCTGCCCGTTATTAGGGTAATAAATCTAATAACTGGTAGGATACTTTATCCGATCGATTGAAACAGATCCGATGGATGTTTAAGTGCTGCCAATAGCTAGCTATACTTTGTCATTCATTGTGAGGGTTTTGATCTCGTGATTATCGTTAAAGTTGAATTGAGTTAATACACTAATGCGAGTTCCGTTGTGTCTAGAAATTTTAACTCATAACCAG
This sequence comes from Helianthus annuus, assembly GCF_002127325.2. Taxonomy (NCBI): domain Eukaryota; kingdom Viridiplantae; phylum Streptophyta; class Magnoliopsida; order Asterales; family Asteraceae; genus Helianthus; species Helianthus annuus. Next base: position 17,875,286 of record NC_035440.2, on the reverse strand, counting down.
GGGCTGCTAAATTAGAATACTTAGTAACTAAGTAAACTTAGTAATTAAATAAACTTAGTCATTAAGTAAACCTACTAAGTAAGTACACTTAGCAGTTAAGAAAACTTAGCAGTTAAGCAAGTTAAATAAGATTAATTAATCAGTTAAGTAAGATTAATTAAGCTAAGCAAGATTAAGTAATTAATTAAGTAAGATTAATTAACCAGCTAATCAACTTAATCAGTAAACAACCAAAGTCTAATAAAAAGATATACCTGAGGTAGATAATATCTAAACAGTTATATATGAGGTAGATACTATCTAAGGAAAGTAATATATAAGGAAGGTTTTATCTAGGGAAGATCCACCTGAGGAAGATAACACCTAGGGAAAATCTATGAGGGTAAGGCTTATCCCCTTACCTATAAATAGGAAGCCTAGAAATTCATTTCCTTTGCTCATTTCTTCTATTCTTCTCTCTATACGTTGGTGTTCTAACCAATAATCACTGATACGATCTTCTGTCCGATCAATTCAGGAACCAACTAACGAATGCCAAAGTGTTGTCTGGATAAGACTATGCTTTGTGAATTTCGTTAAGGTTCTAATCTCGTGACCATCGTTAGGTTTGATATGGTTTTACACAAATACGTATTCCACTCTGTTAAACTATATGTTTAACTATCAGAATACTCTCAACTATACACTTACAATCAAACAAGTTGTTTAAATTATCAGAAGGTTCAGAACAATAAAGTATATGCTTAATTATCAGAAGGAGTAGAATCGAGAAGCTTGTTAAATCAATACTGCATGCTTATAATGTGAGTCATTCTCTTTTTATTAACATTGTTTTACAATACTCCAATTATTTTCAAAGTTATAATTACAGGGATTAAGTCGTTGTTATCTTGAATCACTAGCAAGTGGTGTATTGTGCACATTACTAATTTCTCATGGTTAGGTTCATAAACCTAACAGTGATAATCATCACTACTTGGGTGAAATGACCCAATAGTGGTATGACCATCGTCACCAGGGTGTGACACGGAGCCAGATAAAAATAAGATAGAAGCCATTGTAATCGCTCTTATGCTGTAATCTATAACAATGTGTCATTTTTGTACAAACTGAATGAACTCACCAGTATTTCCTGCTGACCAAATGTTTTTAAAACGCGTTTCAAGTAATTACAGTAGATCAGAATAAGAGTTGGATACGACACCAAAAGGCTTACCGAAGTGGCTTAATTTATTAACTAAATTAAAATTAAGAAAAGTTGTTTTATGTATTCGGGTTTATCCCATATTAAAGCTACCTTTCACAACATGGTTTTATCCCATCTATTTAATAAATAAAATCCAGTGTTTTCTAAACTCTGAAATTTTTCCTAACTCACGGTCCTGATGAAATTTCCGCTGCACTACTTTTCTAAATAACCACCGGTACCACTGAACTGGTTCGCAGCTCCCAATTCCGTCCAGGGTGGGGTCGCGGGTCGTGACAAAAGTCGTCCCATTTGGAGAATGGCCCCTTATGGCATGGCTTAGTCAGTTATTTTCGCAGTTCGGATAAGATTCGGACCGCCACTTATCTGAAAACATGGTTCTTGCCCCCTCTCTCCTCCCCCCTTTGAGCTCGTCCATTCGTTGGGTGATCCGTTGCTCTCACTTTCGAGTGTTTGCTCGTCGTTTAGGCCGGTGAGTGAGCTTTCTGCTCATTACAATCACCTCCGGGCTTCTTCGCACCTGGATAGTACTAGGACCCTTGTGCTCCGGCCCTTGATCAGATAAAGCTGCGGCTGCCTACGAGACCGGAATCTTACACTGTATACATAGAACCCCTCTCACTTTAGACAGAGAGGGAATGACGATGGGTAGCCAAACCATGAGGCGAAGAACTCAACCGCTGTACACGAGGGAGCAAGTGGAAAGAGTAGAAAAGCACCTTGCCGTAGAGAGGGTCCTAGAAAGGTTAAGAGTTCTGCACGGTTGGAGTGGAATAGGAACCTAAAACAGAATTCGATCAATTGGCTTTAATGAACCTATTTCATTAGAATGATCGAAGAACCCACTTATCTATAGAAAGAGGAAGAGAGAATGAGAAATCACTCGACTGTTAAGGAGAGGGGGGAGAGTTCAACCGCCCAAAGCCAAACAGAACGGCAAAGAAGAGTTCTATTCGGCGACCCATAGGGAGAGGAGAGGATGGGAGGAGAGAACGTCGACCATAAGGGAGACAGCAGTTACTTCGATGTGAGCAAAGTGCCCATTTCCTTACTTAGACTAACCTTCGTTTAGAAAGTCTCTCCCCTCGCTCTGACTCTTCCCATACTAAGACTTTTGTTGATCTACCTTTGACTTACTTCCTATCTCTACCCTTGATCCAAGGTAGCCAAAGGACGGATTTTTACTAAGCTTTGCTGAAAAAAGCTGCAAACTTCAGTTCCGAAACTTTAGTCTTAACTTTGTTTAGTCAGAAGAGCTTAGAACGGCAGTAGCAGGGCGAAAGGCAAGGTCACATCCTACTGTCATAGCTTGCCCCCCATTACTTCGTACGAGACAGAAAATCAAAAATGTAAATAGTGAATCAAGATCTAGACTATCCTCTATCCGGATATATATGCCCCTATGAGCGACTATGCCGATCTTTATATGTTTTGTCCACGTGCGTTTCCGCTAAGAAGAAGAAGGTTTGGATCTTTAAACGTTAAGAGGATGCTATCAAATGTGCTCTTGGCAAACGTGAGGGATGTGACCTATGTTAGGTCCATAAGATAGCACAATTTTTTTTTTAGGATTCGTAACTACAAACTTATATTAATTTAAAAAAAAAGTTACATAAAATCCTAAAAAAATCTAAAATACCTACTTATTAAATCCTAAAAAATTAAAAAAATGTAGTTACTAATCCTAAAAAAAGAAAAATTTTTTACAAAGTTCGGTAAATATTATAGTGGGGAACCCACTTCAAATCCAAATTCCCATCGTGTCTATACTCGATCTTCACGATCTCCACTTGATCTTCGTGGGTCAAGTCGCCCGTAGGGACACGGTTGAAGCAAACTTTAAACCGATCTAACTTCGGTTTGAGCTCACGTCACTTTGGCACGCGTTTAAATTGTGACGCGCGTTCCTAACGTATTGTTGGTATTGCTGAAATGCTCGTCCCCAATACGCGGTTTGACCGTGTTGTAGAGTTCGTTGTGCGTCTACAATCGACGTCACTAGTGCTATTTCCTCCTCCTCTGTCCAATGCACCATTTTCGTTTTTTTGGTGTGGGTTTGGTTGAAGATTTGTTATTTGTGTTTGGTTTTGGTTGAAGAAGATAAATGTTGAAAAAATGAAGTTTGGGATGGGTGTTATAGGTAAAAACTTGTAACTTTTTTTTTTAAATTTGATTTTTACTTACCAAAACCGGCTAGCCCAAACGGTCATCTCTCCACCACCCAATATATATACACACACATAAGTTTAGGTTCCTGTAAAAAGGGTGAAGTTTGTGAGAAGTGTGTGAAATATTATGGAGACGACACGTGGCATTATTTAATTATATAGATTAAGGGTAATAAGGTTCAAAAACCAATTTAATTATAAAATAGATTGTAACCCCTTTAGGAGTTAGTTTAGGAGATAATATTTTTTACGTATCAATAACTGATCATGGTGTTTTAACATCTCAATGTTTTTTTTTTTTTTGTTATTTTACAGATACAAAACACTATACAGATTCCAAAAATACCACGACTTGAATTATAATACAGTCATGATGTTTTAACATCTATAATGATTGTATTGATATCCAAGTCATGGTATTTTAACACCATCTGGGGATGACTGTATTGCTATTCCAGATGTTAACACATCCTACATTGAATCACAATACAATGTTTCCAGATGTTTAAAACATCACACCCTAAATCACAATACAATTAAAACACCATTGTATGAACATAGACAAAATACCATGGACTAAACACATACGATTAAAACATAATTTTTTTTCAATATATAAGTATAGCAATATGGTACTCATATTAAAGATAAAGAAACGCTTGTTATTATGGTGTTTTTTTTTGGAAAAAAATTACGTACAAAAAGTTACTGACGTTTTAAAAAGACGAGAGACCTACCATGTGCACGAAGTTGATGGCAGTTTTTTTATTTAAACAAAAAGACACTATTACCCCTAATCTAGCCAAATTAGTCAAAAATATAAAACATAATTTACATATTAAGCAGTTTTTTATCTCAACCATTAACTACAAGATCTAAGAGTTTAAACACCTCTTACAAAAAAAAACATTTTTTACAATAACTTCACCCATATATATATAATAATTCTAGCCGGCTTACGATCCGATCCGAGCCAAACCTAGCTTAGGCCCGGCTCTTTTACAACCAAGTTTTTTTCAAGCGAGCCACGACGCGAGCTTTTTGAACACCATTACTATGTAGAGGTTGGTAGTAGGGTACTCTGGTTGTCTCTATAACAACTAACAAGTACATCTTGTGAATTGGCCTTTCCACAAAACATAACCTGAATTAAGTCTCAAAACAACAAACAATCCTAAATTTAACTACTTACTGCTACTGTGAAACTTTCTTAATCCCTGTACAATACAAACACTTGCTTGAAAAGGGAAAAGTAAAACCAGAAAAGCTTATCAATGCACTACTTAAGTTAGCCCAAGACACCATTACTACTCGCATTTCATAACAATGGCTTCAAAAATGCCATCTGATCTAAAATTCGGATAAAACAGCCTTGGATCCACAGGTCCAGGTAGACTGAACGATAGTGTAAACTGTCCAGGTGGCGCCTGCTGTTGAAATTTCATTTCAAAGACTCGTGAATGTCTAGTAACGGTTTTTCCACCTGTTGATGTTTCTCCCCTGACATGAACCATCCCGTTCCGTTCTATCTCACAGCTAAATTGCCCTGCAAATTACAAGATTTTACCCATATGAAACTAAAAAAGAAACTAAAAAAAATAAAAAAGAGTAAAGTACACGGATGGTCCCTGTGGTTGACCAAAATTTTGGATTCAGTCCCTAGCTTTCCAAAAGTACACAGATGGTCCTTTGGATTAGCACTTTGTAATGATGCATTTCGTCCCCAACTTTTGCCAAAAGTACACGAATGGTCCCTGTAGTTTGCACTTTGTAACGCATTTAGCCCCTAACTTAGATATGATGAACCCTTTAGATTTGTTAGCAAATGCGTTACAAAAAAGTGCAAACCACAAAAACCATCCATGTACTTTTGAAAAGCTAGGGACCAAATCCAAGATTTTAGTTAACCACAGGGATCATCCGTGTATTTTACTCTAAAAATAAAAATAAAAATAAAAATGGAAAAAGTATGCAATAAATTATCACCAGGATCTTTCTTGACACCAGATAGGGCAACTTGGAAAAAGTATGCATTTTTGCTAATGCCGATGTCGAACGCTCCTACAGGTGGGCCGGGTTCACCCTTTCTAGCGGTTCCCGACAACATGATAGAAGCTTTTGAGTTTTGTTCTTCAACTTTTGGAATGGATATAAGGGGCATCACAAAAGGTCCGTTTGAGCTACAATCGATCCGTTGTTTTTTATTTGAATTTTCGTCGATAGCAGAGGATGAATTCCCATTTTCATTTGAACCTTTGGCTGCCACTGTGTCCTCTGAGTTCTTCAAAACCATTGTCTTTTTATAACTAATTTAATTATCAAGCAGTCTTCAACAAGTGATTGATTTGATCTTTTGAGGGATGCCCATGTCATAAAATGATAATAAACTTTGATTACCGTCAATTATAAACAAAATTAACACTATAACATAAAGTACATATGAATCTTGATCTTGAGAGAGAAAATGTATAAAAAGACTTATAGACAAGATACATAGTTAGTTATTAAAGGCGTTAGGCGCATAGGTCTCGCCTGGGGCCTAAAAAATTCTATACGAAGTTACTACTCATAACACTACGCATTGAAAAGTTCGTGGGGGGGGGGGGGGGGGGAGCCTTCTCCCGCCCTAAGTAAGCTGCGCCCCTGGCCGCAAGACACAAAAAATACGTGGGCCTGAGGAAAAAAAAACGCACAGCAAAAAAACTTAAAGCTATTATACAACATTTTATATCGTCTATTTAGTACGAAAAGTTATAAATGCTAGTTTATTAGTGTAGAAAAATAGATTTCGTCATATAAAATAGAAATCTAGCTGGAATCTTGCCAGAATTTAGAGAATTTGGCCGGAAACTCTCCAGAGTCCAGGGATCTCGCTGGAATATGCGCATGACATGAACCATCTCCTGGAGAATTAAAGCGCAATTGCCTTGACTTAAGGCGCAATTACCTCGCCTTGCTAGGAAATTGGGCCTAGGTGCAAGAGGCGATGGCTTTTAACAACTATGACAAGATATAGTTCCCATGATACATCAAAACGCCAAATGAACATGCTTCTATATCCATGATGTAATTATGAACTATGCATGTTTTCAAACATATATAAGTTAATAATTCCACAAATGCATATCTAGTCAAACAGAGAAGTGAAGTATTTTTATGGGCACAAATGTATATCTAGTCAAGCATCCATTTAACGGTTTGCAATCAAGGATTCGGGTGAAACTTTTGGCAGAAAATATGATGACAAATAATGAGCAAATGGTTGATTCTACATGTTCTATTATCTGTAAATTAAGTAATTAACCCCATCTAAAGAGCCCAAAACCAGATGACATTGATCTATCTAAGAAGCTAATTGGTTTTCGCCTTTTTCATCATTCGTTTCAACCATAGTCACATAATTCGCTGCTCATGGCACGATTTTCGTTTTGGTTCGTTCCGAAAACACAATTCAAATGTAATAGAGAAGAAATGGGGGCTAATCGAAGCTTACCTGCTGATTGAACCTTACCTTCCCTGCGAATGAAAGAAGATCTGTCAGTCGGCTGTTTGTTTTTTAGGTTTAGAAGATGGAGGAGGAGCGAACAGGGGAGATAGACAAGAGGAGTACGGCTGCTTTAGTTGTTTAGGGTTATTTTAATTTTATTTTTATTTTAACTAGGATTTTTACCCATCGTGCGTTGCGGCGGCGTCGAAAGTTAATTTAACTCGTATTTATACTTTATATTTGACCTGACTCTTTGCTGAAAAAAATTACGTCACCATTGAATGAAAACGTATTATATTTGACCCGACTCGCTTTCGAATAAAGTTTACGAACGTACACAAACTAAGTATAAAACGTATTATTTTTTACCAGACTCGCTTGAGAAAAAAAAGTTTGTGACAAAACCTGAGTTGTTTATGTTGAAATGTGAATTTAAAATGACAGGTACGTTAAAATTTTGATTCACAGAGCGTTACGTCGGCGACACCTTAGTTGTTTATAGTTGACGACACGTTATGTGATGCGTTGACCACATAAAACACGTGTTTGACGTATCCGATCAAACTCAGTGCAACCTATATAAGCATTGTGATTACAATGTACAATGATAACAATAACGTGTGATGCCCGCACGTGACATTACACGTTTTTTACTTTGTTACACACGGTACGTTCTTGACATTAACGTAATTAGACAACCGTACGACTCGCTCATTAACAATATTTTAGACAACCGTGTAAAGTCGTAAAAGTAATTTAGACATTAACATGGTTAGACATAGATTAAAAAATAGTGTATTAATGTGTTACGCTATGGTCTAAAGTCGTAAAAGCAATTGAAATAAAATGAGACGTCAAGTTATTAAATAGAAAAAGTTGGCAGATCAAAGTTATCAATTACCAAAAGTTAAAAGTGAATGTGTAACTTCATTAGTTTGAGAGTGTGAAGTGAAAGAGTTAAAAGTAAGGGATTAGAAAGTAAAAGTATAGGGGTTCGAATTGTAATATATAAAAATTGAAAGGAGTAAATGTGTAAGGGCTAAATATATATTTTTTAAAAGTTAAAGAATTAAAGAAAAAGGTCACCGACCTTTGTATTTAATATGTATGTAACTAGGTGATGCCCCGCCCGCGTTGCGGGGCGATGGCCAAATAATTCTCAACCAATTAAAAAAAACAGTACTATAGTTTTGCTAGAAATAAAAAGTAAAAGAAGTGTTAGGCAGTTCTTTAACACTATTTTTAGCTGGGGTCAAAGTCATATTTTTATTTTTATTTGGGGGAAAAATCAATTTTTTTTCCCGAGGGTAAAATCCTAATTTTTAGCTAGGGGAAAACCCTATTTTTATTTTGCACTGGGGGCAAAAACGTAATTTTGAACCGACGGAAAATTCGTAAATTTTAGCTAGGGGCAAAAGCATAAATTTATCTTGAACTGGGGACAAATACGTAATTTTAAACTGTGGGCAAAACCGTAATTTTAAAGTGGGTATAAAATAATAAACTGCTGTAAAGTCGTAATTTTGAGCCAGGGGGAAAACAAAATTTTATTTTGAACTGAGGCGAAAACGTAATTTTGGCTGAGGGTAAAAGCGTAATTTTTTTACCGGGGGCGAAATCGTATTTTTTAGCTCAGGGTAAATGTATTTTGAAGTTGAGACAAAACCGTATTTTTTAACTGTGGGCAAAAACGTAATTTTAAAGTGAATATAAAATAATAAACTGGTTGTTCCAATGGGTATAACTCGCTGCCCATTTGAACCAGTGGCAGAGAAACACTATTCCAAGGCAAGAACGTAATTTTAATGTGTGTATAAAATAATAAACCGATTGCTTCAATAGGGGAAGGGTGGCTGCCCATTTAAACCAGTGGTAAAGTAATACTATTCCCTGCCATGTGGTTTGTATATGTTAGAAAAAAAAATGAAAATATGATCATCCAGATACATTTGATTTTTTTAATAGAAATTTTTTGGCTTTCAAAAAAATCATATTTTATTTAATATTTTAATAATCGTTTGTATTTTATCTTAAGTTTGTCCAACTTCTACACTTTTGTCCTTTTTGTTAAAATTTATCATATTTTTTTGTTTTAGTGAAAGTGTAAAATACAATGTTTCTTAACGTATGATATGAAATTACGCACTTTATAAAACTTAAAACGCTAATTACACATGTTGAAAAACTATAATCACGTATGTTGAAAAACAATAATCATATTTGATTTATGGTTTTTCAACATACGTGATTAAGATTTTGAATTTTATAATGTGCGTATTTTCATATCATATGTATCATACGTTAAGGAAAATTGTACATTAACCTCCTCCTTTTGTTTTGATTACCAATGTTAATAGTACTATCATCAATCGTAAACTTTAACAGATTGGCATTGCCATAATCAACGCTAAACATTTCAAACATCACAACAGACTAGACCAGTTTGTCCTCAATTTTAATATTGTTTTATATAGTTTTATGAAGTAATGTAAAATCTAAGTAAACTAGTTATAAAAACCGTCGCCACGTTGCGGCGAACTTGTTTTGTTATTCACTTTGTGTTTATATATGTTGGAATCAATACGAGCGCGTTGCACACGGAATCGCTGAGAAGAATAAAAAGAAAATGTAGAAAAAAACACTAAAAAATAACCGAAAGAAAATCAACTAAAAAAGTTGTATGGTAATGATGTTGTTCGGTAGAAATCCGTAGTCAGAGATGAGCAAATAGCAATGGGTACCGGTACCGAAAGATTCTAAGTACCAATTCGGTATTGACGTTTGGCGTTCCTGGTACCGGTTCGCTACCGGTTTTTACCTTCATATACCGATACCGTAACCGGTATTTTCGGTACCTATAACGATTCGGTATCAGTTGGTACCGAGCTCATCCCTACCCCTGAAACTAAAAAAAGTTGTACGATACCGTTGTTGTTCGTACGGCACCCATGATCAGGGATGAGCAAATGGTACTGGGTAGTAGTACCAAATTTATCAAACTAAAAGATTACCAAACTCAATCTGGTACCGACTTTTGGCGTTTTATGTACCAGGCTGGTACTGTTTTTTACCTTCATGTATCGATAACAAACCGTTATTTTCGATACAAGTACTGGTTAACACCAAGCTTATCAAACTTAAAAAGTAAAGAATTTAATATTTTATTATATCACAATTTATTACTGTTCATTTCGTTCATCTTTTAATATATAAGAAATGTGAAAATAATAAAACCATAAAAAAACTTTATTTAATATTTTATCATATCACAATTTATTACTGTTCATTTCGTTCATCTTTTAATATATAGGAGAATTAGCTATGGCTGATAAACAGTGTCATGGTAGAAAAAAAATAATCTGTTTTTTACCTAGCATAGTTAAATTATTTTGAGTTTTTTTTATTTACTCTCTTTTTGTTGTTAACATGATTTTCATTTTTTACCCAGGATAATTAAATTATTTTGAGTTTTTTTTATCTACTCTCTTTTTTGTTGTTAACATGCTTTTCATGCCACATGTCTTCTTCTTTTGTAGATCAAACACATTTTTCTATCATCTTTCTCATTAGTTTCAGAATTTCATTTTATCATAAAAAATCCACCACCTACCCAACTCCTACTTTTTGTAAAACATGGCTTTCGTAAGTCACTTCCTTCTTTAGGGGAGGTTCTTATTTTCGTAAAGCGTTGTATTTTCTTTTTATTATTGGAGCGTAACCTACTCATAATTTATCTGCAAAAGTTTTAAATTTTTTAAAGCATTGGTCCTTAGAGAAGCTAAAGACAAACTGGAAAAGTGTGGTGAAGAGCTAACATGGAGATCAGACTTTTAAAAAGCATTTGATGGTACATCTTTTATATGTCCAACAGAGATTAACATGCTAGTAATAACAAAAAAAGTTATTTTCTAAATGTTTATGTTACTTACGTGTCGATCTTGAAGAAGGAAAGGGGCAAGAAATCATAAAGTTGTAGAATGCTATCCGAGAAATGCAAGGAAAATTGGAAGAGGCGCACAATCAAATTATTCATGAGAAAGAAGCAACAAAGTCGCTACTGACAAGCTCCGCGTAATCAAAGAAGTGCCAGTTATTGATAAAATGAAAGTGGAGTAGTTGGAAAACCGTAATCATGAACGGGAGGTATTGCCAAAATAATGAAGTTCCTATGAATTTGTTTCGGTAGTTTTGGTTTTGTGGCTAAATAATTTATTCCAAAATATACTTTATTATGTGCAGATGAAATTATAGAAATGAAGAAGATTGTCGAGTTGAAAGAATCACATGCTAATACCTCAGAGGGACTTTATGAGATCATTGATACGTAGCTAAAAAGCCTTAATATTATATATATAGAGAGAGAGAGACCAAACCTCTGGGACTAAAATGGCAATCGGAGGTAGAATCTATTCATCACGTCTTTGGTTCATGTTAGTTAAAGATGTATGGAGTCGGTTGGCGGTTACTTGTATTCTCGTTGCAGGTAAAGGGAACTCATGGCGCGTTACAACCTTAAAGGTCAATGGAGAGCATATGTTGTACAAATAAATGGCAACTTCAAACAAATGTTATACAAGATAGTAAGATGCTACCAACTTTCAAACGGGTTAAAAGTCACTCAAAGTCTTAGCTTTCGATACATACGACAAGCGCAATCACCCTAAGACTTGAGGAAAAGTTGTGCTAGCCACAACTAATTAATACATTGGATACTCAACATTTTTAAATACTTGAAGCTGCATGAGATACTCAACTCTTCACTAAAAAGTTACAGAAAAAAGACTACACTACAATTACAATAATACCCTCAACCACTAATCCATAAATACTTGAAGCTGCAAAAAGATCACTTCCATGGCATGCTTGCCATGCCCTGAGGGCTACTTTCATTGCCTCGGTTCATCGGACTTCCGGGCCCATCTGATGACTCGCTCATGGTCCCATGAGATGGTGAGCTGCTCGGTCCTGTACCATGGTTAGCCGGTGCGGCCCTTGGTGTAAGACTCAATGGCTCTGCATGGTTAGCCGGCATCGATTCTTTACTGGTTTCAGGAAGAAAACTTCCTACTATGACCTGCAGCACAAGATTCAAACAATATATGCTTATTAGTTACTTACACCACTAAGGTACACGGATGGTCCCCGTGGTTAACCAAAAATTTGGATTTAGTCCCTACAGTTTTTAAAGTACACAGATGGTCCCTTTGATTTCAGCTTTGTAACGCATTTAGTCCCCAACTTTTGCCAAAAGTACATGGATGATCCCTGTGGTATGCACTTTGTAACGCATTTAGTCGATAAAAGTTGGGGGACTAAATGCGTTACAAAGTGCAAACCACAGGGACCCTCCTTGTACTTTTGGCAAAAGTTGAAGACTAAATACGTTACAAAGTGCAAACCACAGGGAGCATACATGTACTTTTGAAAAACTAGGGACTAATTCCAAAATTTTGGTTAACCGCAGGGACCATCCGTGTACTTTACTCAAATATTAAATTAGTCACTACCTGAACAGGAGATGCGGCGACTAACAGTCCAGCTACAACACCACCAAAAACGCGACCATCTGCTCCGGACAATGTGATGCTTAGTCCACCTGTCCTCGTACGCTGACCATATGCCTCGGATAGCACAAACGAACCAGAAAGTGACAATATGTCAAATCGCCCCTGCAAAATTATTAACATATTTTCACATGTAGAAATATCTGAAATCCAAATATTATTCTATATCACAATATGTTGCTTATCACTAGTAGAAATAAATTATTAGTGTGGTTTAGTTAACATTTGACAAACCTCATAAGTTGCGGTTCCACCAGAAGTTGCGGCTTGACGAAGTGTTACATTAGTGATGACACCGATGCCAGACATGATGCATACGGCCCGTGGTCCGTTTTGAGAGAATGACATGATCTTGTTTAACACGTCCTATAAATTCACATAATTTGTACATGATTACGGGAAGAAACGTTAAACTCAAAATGTTAGTACATGAAGGTTTGACTAATAGTCAATTACCTCTCTTTTAAACCGAAATCAATGTTACCGGTATTCAATAGGGACAATTTCGAAAAGAAACAACATACCCTCCCCCTTCCCTCTTAACAAAATAGCACACTTGACTGTTCTTTAAATATCTCGTATGATTTAACGTTATGATAGCGTATAGTTGAATATAGAGTTAAATGCCATTTTAGTCCCTGTGGTTTGGGCCATTTTGCCAGTTTAGTCCAAAGGTTTCATTTTTAACCTGTGGGTCCAAAAAGGTTTCACAGTTGCCATTTTAGTCCACTGGGTTAACTTCATCCATTTTTTCTGTTAACGAGAAGGCCAATTCGGTCATTTTATATGGCTGAATTGCCCTTTTAGTTAACAGAATTACATACAAAATGACCAAATTGGCATTCTCGTTAACAGAAAAAATGGATGAAGTTAACCTAGTGGACTAAAATGGCAACTGTGAAACCTTTTTGGACCCACAGGTTAAAAATGAAACCTTTGGACTAAACTGGCAAAATGGCCCAAACCACAAGGACTAAAATGGCATTTAACTCGTTGAGTATATTATGAAAAGAAGATAGCAATGGAAAGATAAGTAACCTCTCCGGGCTGCACAACGATGATATGTGGAGTAAAACCAAATCCAGCAGATCCTACAAAAATAAATAAATAAATAAATAAATAAATAAATAAATAAATAAATAAAATTGTTGGAATAAGAGGATTAATAGCAAATTATGTTGTCAAACAAAGGCTTGCCAAGAAAAATGACTATTCAATATCAATGTACTACCACAATAACCAAAATTATACAATGTGGGAATTTCTATGAGCAAAAATGAATTAAGAGTTCAACCAACACCAAGTCGTGATGCGTTAAACTAGACACGCAAGTCGGACTAAAGGTTTAGAAAATACTTTGTATAAATAATAGAATAAGTCACAAAATAAACCAACATCTTGTACAAAAAAAATATAAAATACACCCACAAAATGTACTTAGTCAGATATAAACTTTTAGATCCAACTAATGCAGTAGACCAGATCCTAAGTTTCACTATATAGATCTATACCGCAATCCAGTATGGCTCAAACTATCTACACACCAAGTGTGTAGATAGCCGCCCCAAAAAGGTGTTTTTTGTCCTATATGCATACCCTGCAGTGTCGAGCTGTGGCCAAAGCTCGGCGTTTTGGTCCGGTCAACAGACCCGTCAGACACCCGTCAGTCTTTGTCTAGTTGACCGGACCAAAACGCCGCGCTTTGGCCACAGCTCGACACTGCAGGGTGTGCATATAGGACAAAAAACACCTTTTTGGTGTGCCAATAGGCAAATGGGTGTGCCAATAGGGACACCCTCCAGTATATGACGGTATCTAACAAAAGTCAACTAAACAGAATCCCAAACACAAATTGGAATCAATTAATAACAGACACTGCATGTAGTCAAGTCAAACAGAAACACAAACAAGAAGCAGCAGAGCCCACTTGACATAATCCTAAAAGGTAAAAAAAACATTCCATGTTCCACTATCACATGAATTATATGCACACACCAATAAATCTGGATCTGAACTAACCCATACTTCAATTGTCAAATACTCAAGTCTTTATATAAACAAACATAACTAGTAATGATATATAAAAGCTTTACCAAAAGATTCTCTTTTGTGTTTCTTGTTCGTCGAACCAGGAGGTCTACCTCTAACCTTCTTAACCGATCCGAACCCTTCATCCATCGGAATAGAACTAACCGGCGAAGCGGAAATAGGCGGAGGAGCAGCAACCGAATGCGGCTGCTGCTGATGTTCGAACGCTCCGTTCAACGACACGGTGGTGGCAGCGACAGGTGTCAACTTTACGGGCCGCACTGCACTGATTGCCGACGGTGACATAGAGCCGTCCGGACCGTACTTCCTCGGCCTCCCCCTCTTTTTCACCGCTATCTCACCGCCACCAACACCGCCGCTGCCACTGCCACCGTGCTCGTTAATGTTGATATTCTGGTGAAACCCTATGCCACTGCCGCCACCACCGCCGCTGCTAGACATTACATCAGTAGCAACACTGTAACCGCCTGTAACGCTGGGAGGATACACACGGACGGTATTCACCGGCTGCTGAGACGAAACCACCGGCTGAGACGTTACCGGTCCCGACGCCATTGACGGCTGGAACAGTCTTCCTGCTTCAGATCCGTTCATTTGCATACAATTTTTCAAATATTTTCTTTTGAAAAATTGAAACACATACAACACAAATTTCCTGAAGCAAGAAACAACATATCAAATCAAAATCAGTTTCTAGAGCATAAAGATTCAAACTTTATACTAAATTAACCAACAAAACAACAAATCTACCATAACTATAAGCAACCCACAAAAAAAAAAGAAAAAAAAAAAAAAGACCTAATTAGTAATCACAAAATTGAAGTTATAAATTTGTTCTATCAAAGCAAGATTAGTTGCCAGAACAAAAAAGATTCAAACTTTATAGTAAATTAACTAACAAAACAACAAATTTACCATAACTATGAGTAACCCTTGAAAAAACCCTAATTAGTAATCACAATAATTTCTTTATGAAATCCAAAATTGAGCTTGTTATTGAACAATTAAATTAAAATAAAAAGGGGGGAAAGAATTACAGCAGAAAAAGACGATAAATTCGGAAAATGAATCTTTTTTTCAAAAAATTACAGTTACTGCAAAATAAAAACTAATCAGATGAAAAATAAAAAAATTGGGGAAAACTTGAAATATTTCTTACCGAGAAAAATCAGGATTTTTTGTGAAGAAATTACGAGACAATTAGTTTATAGAGAAGAACAATTTCTAGGGTTTGCAGGCATTTTTGAAAGAGAAATGAATTGATTAATAAATTGGGGGGTATTTTTAATTATTAGGGTTTTTGAAATTCAAAACACATCCACTTTTCCATGACTTCTCTTTTACGGACCCTTTTTTTTATATTTAAAAAGGGAGTCGTTGTATTGCTTTGGAGAACAATATCTTGATCATATCTTATTAGCAATAATTAAATCATTATTTTCAATTATTTTTCGGAGGATTAATATTTTTTTAATGTTTTGAATATTTTGATGCATATTCGGGTATATTTTAAATAGGTAATGAGAAAAGTTGGATTTTGGTCACTACAAGTGGCTGCATAGAGTGTGATCTCTTTTATAAAAAAAATAACTTTTATAGGGTTTATGTTTGGGTTTTATTTTATAGGTTTGAAAAAATCAATGTTTTCGAACATTTCTGAAAAACCATGCTTTTCTTCATAGAATTGATACAATTTTTGGACCTCATTTGCGTCTGGTTTCCGCAAATATTTCTTACTATACAGCTTCACTATACATTCACAAAAGTTGTATAAACATTCTCGTGCAGTTCTTTCGGGCATCCTTAAATACTCGTCCAACGAATCAGGTGTCGTCCCGTATGCCAGTTAACGAATGGCCGTTGTGCATTTCTGTAAGGTGGTGAATCCCCTTTGCCTCTAGCATCACATCGTAATGTAAAAAAGGGGTCAAACCCCGACAAGTCATCTGCTATACGTAAGGACAGTCGACGACTTGTTCGGAACCAACGTCTAAACATCGCGGCCGTGTATAAGGGTTCATCGACAAAATAATCGGCCACCAAGCTATCCTGGGCTCCTACACGTACATTACTGCTGCAACCCCCGGCCCCTAATCACCTGGGAGCGGGCGACCGCGAGGCAATATCAGTGGTATCGGTGTTTATTAATTTGGCAGCGGAATTTACATCAGGACTGTAGTTAGGAAATATTTTATCAGAGTAAAATACCACATTTTTATAATATTAAACACATGGGAAATTCTCAAGTTTCTATTACAAACATGTTTATAAGGATAAACCCTAATTTATTGAGATAAACCATCTTTTTATTTAGGTAACTTTTATAGCCACTTTTCCAAGCCTTCAATGTTGTCCAGCTGGCTTCTAATTGGCTCTCACATTTTGTTACCTGAAACGCATTTTAAAAACATTTTCTCAGTGGGAAATAATGGTGAGTGAATCCCAATTTAATCAAAAAGAGTTTTATCATTTCACAGTATTGAGAGCGATTACAATGTTTATATCTACACAATTACTCATTCAGTATTGTCAATCCTGACTAGTGAGTCATATTACTCATTGGCTATCTCATTGTCCAATGGTAACGTGTTCCACATTTTGTATCCAAACTCAAACATACCGGCAGCAATTGAAGAATTACAAAGACTCAATCACTGCTAATTATTTTAAAATATTTAAAGTTTTGTAAAAACAGTTTGCAAAAAGGTTTACAAAAAGGAGATTACTCTCATTGCTACTTTAGGGTTTTTCCTGTGACTTTCTGGCTATAATCTATCAAATTTAAATAATACACGCGCGTTAGTATAATAACCCAATTTACGTTAGTTATACCCTCCCCGAGACAGAACTCCAACGACTACGTCGGGCAGAGCCCCGACAGCCGTTACGGAGCACTAGATCAATCGGGCAGCGTATCTAATACGTAACCGAGGGTTATGATACTTACATCGAGACAGAGCTTCGCTATTTTAGTGGGTATTATACCTAATATGATGTCTACAATTCAGAAATTGAGAGAGAATTTCGAGATTTGAACGACGGAAACTGAAAGCCGATCGATCCAATTTATAGGGTCTGATTTCGAGTTCCTCGCCCCCCGCGAAAGAGCCGCAAGGGTCTTCGCGGCCCGCGACGTAGGGTGTGTAGGGCCTAGCTATGCTAAGTCGGCCCATAGCCTCAACAAGCGCGATGACACGTGGCAGCTCCGGGCTCCGCCACTTTGCCCATCGCTCGCGCCCCGCGACGGCCTTTAAGGGCTCTGTCGCGCCCCGCCAGGAACCATTAAACTTTGTTTTTATTTAATTTTTATGAAAATAAAGGTATTTAAGGTCATTTTACGTATACTGGGTGTATTTTAGGATGTATATGGGTGTTCTAATTATTTTAGGAGGGTTGTTATAATCACAAAAATAATATAACGACATAAAAAATATTATGGAGATAATTTACTAACACAAAAAAATAATAACGACATAATAAGTGAGTGTAAAAATAAATCATTAACACAAAATATAATATAAATAAATTATTAACAAAAAAATGACATAACCTAACATTCCTGGTCTCTGTTTATGGCTGCTTGCCTAGTTAGCGGTTATGACGTGGTTTCTTCATCTTCTTCTTACTCAATGATTATTTGTGCCGCCTGCATTACAGCGTTTGCAAAAAACTGATCATCTTCACCCGAAGATGACGAACACCACAAAGAAGAAGACATTATGTGCTAGCATTTATGAAGAGGTACTTTAAAAAATGTTGAGATTGTATAAATGTAGGAGAGATTGGATGAAAAATGTATAAAAGTTGGTTGAGTGTGGTTGATATTGGGTTAAAAATGAATGAGATTTGTGTGATTTATATAGAAAATAAAAAAAGCTTATTTTTTTAATTATAGCCGTTAGCCAACGGCTAACTTGGCCCGTCAAGGAAGGCATAGGGAGGACGGGGCGGTGTGGATGGGGCTCGACGATGACACGAAACTAAAGACACAGGAAATAAACATTATGCACTAACAAACTCCTCCTTAGAGCATGTGTAGTGGGGCGTTATATGCCCTCATAAAGCCCCTATAAAGCTCCAAACACCACTACGAGGGACTTTATGAGACAAAAAAAGTTGGGTGGCGCCATATATATAACGCCGGTGATGGGGGTTGTTTTCAAAGTTTGGACCAATCAAAATAAAGCAAGGTTTTTATAATTAATTAATAAAAACGAAAATTAATAATTAGGTCTTGATGGGTAGGGGTTTTATGACTACGGGCTCTAGTGATATAACGCCCCTCTGTGACGTGGCACGACACGTGTCACATAACGCCCCACAAAGGGCTTTATGACTACGGATGACCTTAGATGTTGTCGGTCCTAAGCCAACCCCACACCGCATAACTTAATTATTATTTTGTACAAAATCCAGCCACTCTCTACGATATTCTATATTAGAGCCCAAAATGATGTGCTAGCCTAATGTCTAAGTTAAAACCATTGTAAGAGTTTTGTTTAGTGTGTTTGGGGGGGGGGGGGGGGGGAGGAGGATGGAATGACGATGGTGGGTGATAGTTGTCTAGTTTTCAATGTTGAGTGATTATTGTTTTGTAAAGCTATACCATTGGAATAATTTATACAAAAATAATAATAATTGGTGCCCGTGTCACTGTGGTATTTAAGGGACAGAATATTTAATGTTTTCTTCAATAATTTCTCTTTACGGTCTACGTATTATAGCCTAGGGGCTAGTGCTGTTCACAAGCCGAGCCGAGCTAAGGCAAAACTTGGGCTCGGCTCGATTGTAAACCGAGCTGGTTTGGCTTGGCTCAGATTTGAAACCGAGCTGGAAATTTAAGCTCGGGCTTGGGTTGGTTTTAAACCGAGCTGACTTGGCTCGATTTTAAAAAGAAAAATTAATACATGGCTCTCAAAATTCAGTAATCTAAAATATTCAATAATTCAAAAGAACATATCTAAAATAAGTTCAACCTAATAAAGTACAAGCCAAAATCAAGTTTAACAACACAAAATACGTTTTTAATTTCACGAAATACAATATAAGTTCATTAGCATGGTAATCAACTTTTAAATGTGGTATAGATATCAAATTACACTCCTAATCATATGTAAATAATAATCGGTTTTTGTTATATATTATAACTAGGTTATAACCCCGTGTATTACACGGGTTAAGTAAATAAAAATCAAATAGTTAATAACGAAGATTTAACAATTATAAAACGATATTTTTAAAACGCTTTTCTGATATCCAAACAAAATTTTGTGTCATGTACCCAATTTTTGTAAAATGCACGAAGAAGGCGTGTATCGATGAGGGAGTTGCAGGTGGTGAGGGTGAGGGTGGGGTGGGGCCACTTGAGTTAACTTTATCTTTTAATATTTTTTAATACAGTAAAGGCGTTAAACCAGTGTAATTTTCAAAAGTTGGGGACTATAGATATTATTTTACAAAACCACAAGAACTATCCGTGCATTTTACTCAAAATTTAATAATTTAAATTAAATAATAATTATCTACAATTAAGAAATTAGATAATAATTTAAATTTAGTTACAAATTAAATTATGTGTGTATTTTATGACATAATTATAACTTAAAAAGAAAAAATGACATAAGATTTAATAATTTAAATGTAAATTGTATTATATACATTTGGGTTTTTTTTGGTAAATTTTACCTTTAATATACTAATTTGCGGGGGAAAAGAAATCGGGTTGAATGGGTCATGTTCAGGTCAACCCGTAAATATTCAGGTCTTGTTTGGGTTTATATGTATGACATGATTTTCGGGTATGGGTCGTGTTCGGATTTTTCTAAAATTTTCGGGTTCGGGTCAGGTTGAACCCACCAACCCACGAATACGACCCATTTAACACCCCTACTTTGTCAAAAAAAATTGTTATCTTTGATGATCATACGACACAAGAACTTACAAATTGTCAAATTTATAATGAACAAAAATATGTGGTTTATATATAAAAAGAAAACTAAATAAAAAACAATGGGTCCAATGGGTCATAAGCAAATATGGCTTCTGTGTAGCCTTCTTCCGGTGGTTAGAAAACAAATTAAATAAAGAGTAAAAGTTGTATTTTAATTTAGAGAAATAAATAATAAGATATTTTATTAAACTTTATCCGTAATTTCTTAAATGTTTGAAACATATTAAATTTAATAAATTAAATTAAATAATAATTATATACAATTAATGATGGTTTAGAATAATGACAAGTGTCCATATATTAGTTTCTTTTATTATATAGTATAGATGTATATAAAAATAAAATATATTAAAAGTAAAATAATCCGAGCTAAGCCGAGCCGAGCTGGTATGTGAGCCAAACCGAGCCAATTCGGCTCGTTACGAGCCGAGCCGAGCCGAGCTAGACACACTTTCTAACCGAGCCGAGCCGGCTCGGCTCACTTTCAAACCGAGCCACATCGAGCGAGCTTTTTTCAAGCTAAATCCGAGCGAGCTCCGAGCTGCGAGCTTTTTGGACAACTCTGTTATAGCCGGATTTAAGTTGCTATTTTAGTCAACATTTCAATCTTGAATCAAGTAGTATAAATGTAAGAAACTCTTCCACCAACAAACAACACACCCATGTATAATAAATTAGATTATGAGTCAAACAACTATAGTCAAACAACACACCAAATAAACTTTGTTGTTAAGGTGTTTTTATATTTGCTCGGGTTTAAAGATCAATATGAAAAAATCTAGCCTCTTTGGTGTGGGGGTGGCTCCCTCCGATATCGAAGAGATGGCGGATCTTCTTAATTGCTCGGTTGGGTCTATGCCGTTTTTACACTTGGGGATTTTGGTGGGTGCAAAAATGAGTAGAGTTGCGAATTGGAATTTTATTTTCGACATATTTGAATCGCGCCTTGCTTTATGGAAGGCTTCTCTGTTATCTATTGGCGGCCGTGTCACCCTCATCAAATCGGTTCTCGAGTGTCTGCCTAATTACTATTTCTCTCTCTTCAAAGCTCCGATTTCGGTTGTTAATAAATTACAGGGCATCATAAAGAGATTTCTTTGGGGTGGGGGGAGCTCGGTTAGCAAGCTTCACTGGGTTGCCTGGGCTCGGACCTCGGCTCCGATCGATATGGGTGGAATTGGTCTCTCAAACCTTAAGGAAATCAATATTGCTTTGCTTAGTAAATGGATTTGGCGTTACCGCAATGAAAGCAATGCCCTGTGGAGAAAGGTGGTGGATTCGATCCATTTCTCAAATAGAAGCTGGTCCTCGATCCCGTTAAACAATAAAATTGGAGGAGTGTGGAAAGGTATTGTCCAAAATGTCATAAAAACCAAAGTGGAAGGTGTCTCGTTGCTTCAAAATTTTAAAGGCCTGGCTGGAAACGGACGTCGGATTAGGTTCTGGCTCGAACCTTGGGTCTGCAACGTGCCTCTTAAGGATCGGTTTCCGCTGTTATTTCGGTTGGAATCCAAAAAAAACTGCTGGGTTTTCTCCCGTTATAACAGTGATTTGCAAGCCTTTTCGAGTAGTTGGGGGTGGTCTAGAAGTCCGGAATCGGCTGAAGAGTGGTTCGAATGGAACGAGTTTATCAATTTAATGGATTCGATAAAACTTTCTGACTCGGAGGATAAATGGGAATGGGTCGGCGGCTCGGATAAAGGATTTTCTGTGGGAGCGGTTAAATGTTTTCTTCGTAGCGGCATCGATTTCAGTAATAACTATGTTTTCAAGTGGTCGAAGTGGGTTCCTAAGAAAGTTAACATTCTGGCCTGGCGCGCGCAAATGGGTCGGATAGCTACCTTAGACGCCCTTACCAAACGGAACTGTTTTAATGGCGACAATACTTGTGTCATGTGCGGAGATGGTAACGAGACTGCAGAACATCTGTTCTGTTCTTGTGCGGTAGCTTCGGAGGTTTGGTTTCTTATAAGTCGTTGGCTCAAGATTAGTCCGATCTTTGCCTTTTCTCTTACCGAGATGCTTGATATTCATGAATTTTCTGGCTTGGGATCTAAGGCGAAGGACATTTTTAAAGGTATTATCATGGTTGGTTGGTGGTGTATTTGGAGAGCGAGGAACGAAACTAGATTTTCCAATAGGCATTTTTCGGCCATAAGCATTGCTGAAGATATTAAGTCCCTAGGTTTCTTATGGTATAGTAACAGATCTAAAAGTAAAGATGTATCTTGGGCGAATTGGGTTTCTTTCTCTCTGATGTAATTGGGTGTTGTTGTTGTTGTTTGGCGGCCCTTGCTTTCGAGGGTTGGCCGTTGTGAATAAATGTTAATTTTCAAAAAAAAAAAATAAACAATTTATTCTTGATTGCAACTTGGAGAAAACCAAGACCACTACTTTGGTTACAGATTCCGATAGAAACGTCTAAACACATCATGAATCAAACCCTTTTAAGAAGCTCGTCTTTTTTTGCAAATGGGCATGTATAGTGACGAGAAGAAAGCTCTGTTAAAAGTAGTTAAACGAAGATAATCTGAAAAGCTCTATTTAAAACTAAAGAGTGATTTAAGGAATATTTCATTAACTTTGTCTTGATCATTACTCTTCATTTCAAATCATTTAGCGGTTTAGCCTTTTGTCATATATTTGTGAGATTCACTTATATGTGCTAGCTATGAAATGGTGGTTGTGATTGTTAGACCACCCGTAGTGGGGCGTGTTTTTTAAAAAAAATTCAAAAAAAACGCCCCAAAACGCCGTCCCCCACTACACCAGGCGTTTTTGGGCGTTATAAATCACAATTTTGCATTTTGGCGTTTTAAATAAAACGCTCAAGTGAGGAAAAGGAATTTTGCATGTGGCCAATCAAAGGGGTCCAAGTGTAAAGGGACTTTGACTTACCAATAGGAAGGGACCAATATGGCTGACATGTTATGACAAAACACATGCCACTTTACTTTTCAACCAACATCCCTTTTCCTTTTTTTTTTCATTAAAAATAATATGGGCGTTATTGGCATAATGCCCCACTACGCCACTTTTGCTATAATGCCCCAACGCTGACTAGGGCGCCACGTGTCGGATAATGCCCCATGGTGGGGGCATTATAACCCACTACCACTACACATGGTCTTAAATAGCAACTCAAATAAAGCCTATTTATAGAGCTATAAATAAGCATTTACTCTAAAAGGGTATTATGGTTGTGTAGAAAAGTAATTACTTTAGCTACCTTTCTCTCTCCTCTTATTTGAACTTGTGACTAGCAAAACTCAAGGATCATTCTTCCTTTCTGATTCTTTTAAGTTGTGTGATGGTGTTTGGCCATTAAAATACAATCCCAATACTAACCAAGGGTGTTTAAAAAACTCGTGGCTCGTAGCTTGCTCGAAAAAAGCTCGAAGAAAGCTCGGCTCGAAATTGGCTCGGTAGTAAACGAGCCAGCTCGGCTCGGCTCGGCTCGGTTTGTAAACGAGCCGAGCTCGAGCTTGGCCTAGCTCGGCTCGTGAGCTAGCTCGATAAGGTTTACATCCTTCATTTTTTTTGTCCCACATTGCTTAGAAAACAAAAACTAAGGGAGTATCTCTCCTATAAAAGATGGTAAAGACAATATACAAAGTGAATTAACTATTTATACTTGCATATTTAGCCATATGGTTAAATTAAATGGCAATTATGACCCTTAGCCTATGAAGAAATTCATTTTTAAGGACTTTTAAGTAGTAAATTTTGCGGTTCTTTGTTAGTTTGAGCTAAATCGAGCAGAGCCGAGCTAGCTCGAATTCTAATCGAGTCGAGCTAAAGCCTCAAATCTTAGCTCGATTTGAAATTCGAGCTCAAGCTGAGCCGAGCCAGCTCGGATCGACTCGGCTCGTTTACAGCCATAATACTAACCCGCATCATTGGTATCAGAGCTAGCATTCCTCGAAGCTCAAGACCGTGATTACAAAAAGTGTAGTGAAAACATAGATCCATTGTAGGTTATTGGCGATCAGGTAGAACAATGAGTCAACAATAGTCGTTTCAACAACAATTTAAAGAAGCTTCCTAGTCGATTGTTGCTTTCACAAAGATCAAATTGCTTAAATACACGCAATGAGCATGCTCAATCTATAATGGCCATGCGAGAAGCAATCAAAGATTTGGCCAATATCTTTAATGATTTAATGATCAACATAATCAAACAATTAGCCCTAAATTCGTTTCAGAGCATACAAACCGTAGTGATATATGCGCTAAATACAAACTTAATGCATTTCATCAAATACGTACGTAAGTTTAGACTTTGCAAGGATACAAACTTGTAATCTAACCATGGATGTAGGTAACTGAATCATCATCATCATCGTCGTCATACTCAGTAAATCCCACCAATAGCAAAGCAAAGGTAGGGTCTGAGGAGGGTAAGATGTAGACAGCCTTACCTCTACCCCGTAGGAATAGAGAGGCTGCTTCCAGTGAGACCCCTAACTGAATGAACCACATAAATCTGAGCAAGTAATCATGAGTCTTTTTGTCATTAGTATTCTCCTTACAAGTGATACAATGCCACAACAGACACGAAGATACTTATTTTTATTAGTTATAGTGTGGACCTTATCCAGCCCGCTAGGAGCCATCAGTCACACACGTGGTCCACGCCAAAAGCAACACAATTAAAACCTATATAAATTAGCAACAAAAACATGCAATACAAGTTGTAACTTGTGCTTTGGGAAATTTTCAAAAAAAAACTTGATTTTTTTTTACTTTTAACCCAATGGTTTTACCTTTTTCAATTTTAACCCTACATAATTTGTTTTTTTAACTTTAACCCAAAACTTTTCATTATTTGCAATTTAACTTCACAACTATTGTCACTTAACTTCACAAATTTTTGTTTTACGTATAGTTCTAAATTTTTCGAGTTCAAACGACGCAACGTACGAGTGTGGTTCAACTTTTTCATGTTTTGTTTCAAATTTTGCAAGTAAATTTTTGTTTTACGTATAGTTCTAAATTTTTCGAGTTCAAACGACGCAACGTACGAGTGTGGTTCAACTTTTTCATGTTTTGTTTCAAATTTTGCAAGTCAACACGACGCAACGTGCATGTGTGGTTCAACGTTTTACCTATATTTTTCGTGTTTGACAGGTTCGTCGCAACACACAGATCCTAGGTCGAGTCAGTGTAGTGGTCGATGACGGTCATGTGGCATTAGTACTACTTGACACCGTTTTACGCCCCGCCGCAACCCGGGGTGTGCTTTGAGGGGTTTTTCAAAGAAAAAATGGTAATGGATATGGTTGTTGTAACCTTGACTTTGGGGGTTTTTCAAAAAAAAGATTTTTTTTACTTTTCACCCAAAAGTATTTCATAAATTACTTTTAACCCAAAACTATTTGTTTTTTTACTTTTAACATAAAACTTTTTATTCTTTGCAATCTATCATCACAACTTTTTTTACTTTCAACTTTGTTCCTTTATACTTTTCATTTTCCGCAAATTTTTTGCTTTATGCTTGATTCTAAATTTTGTGACTTAACACATCGCAACGTGCGTCTTTGGTTTAACGTTTTACGTTCCGTTCTAAATTTTGCGAGTTAACACGACGCAACGTGCGTGTGTGGGTGAACGTTTTTACGTCGTCTATTTTCCCCATTTGACAGGTTTAACATAACGTGCAGGTCCTGTATCGACTTAGTTATAACTAAAGAATCCCCGCCGCATTGCGGCGGGTCGCAATTCTAGTTTTAACTTAATACAGAACTCATAATACAAGTACGAATAAAAGTACATACCAACTTCATGAAAAGGACCAGTTTTAATCCTAACCAAGAAGACCGTTTTGGGCGTAATTCTCAACCGAGTCAACAAGCGTTTCTTCAAGTGGTCTGTAACTCCAACCCAGATCCTGTAGTTTCTGAGCAGTAACCGAAGACTTATCTTTCGACTCGATAAATCTACCAACAGGTTTAAGTAAATGAAGTTAGTATGAGAAGAAACACATACAAGATCAAAACGTTCCAAGCCGAACTTAAACTGAATAATAGTTAATCATCTATGATTCATGCTTCCAAAACTAACATTTGAGGAATTGAGGGTCAACACTTTCAAAAAAAGTAAATAAATAAATAAATTAATAATAATAATAATAATAATAATAATAATAATAATAATAATAATAATAATAAAGCACAAATGTATCTTAAAAGCTGACATGGCAAAGATAATAAATAAAGAACTAGATGAACTCTAAAATCTTGTATACAAAAATACAAATCCTAAAATGTCGATTTTGAAAGGGTTAACACCAGAGAAAATCACAACATGCTTTTTTTTTTTTTTTTTTTTTTTTGAGTAATTTGCCCTTTTCGTCCATGAGGTTTGACTACTTTTGCGACTTTCATCCAAAGGGTTTTTTTTTCCGCATTCAGATCCAAAAGATTTGAAATCTTGCCATCCTCATCCGACTTGTTAACTCCATCCATTTTTTAACGTTAAGTCAGGGGTATTTTTGCCTTTTTAGACATTTTTTGTGATGATTAAAGGGTTTGGATGGGGAGAAAGTCCACAAAGGTGGATCTTTAATTCTTATAGTGTTTTTTTAATTTTAATAAAAATGTCTAAAAAGGCGGAAATGCCCCTTATTTAACAAAGAAAAATGGAAGGAGTTAACGACTCGGATGAAAATGGCAAGATTTCAAACCTTTTGGATCCAAATGCGAAAAAACAAAGCTTTGGACGAAAGTCGCGTAAGTAGCCAAACCTCGGACAAAAATGGCATTTTACCTTTTTTTTATGGAAAAGTCCATCAACCTAATTTTGGTATATTCTCTCAACTTGTGAAAAATACACAGAAAAGTCACTATCAGTGGCGGCTTTGATGGTGTACGGGGAGGACCTCCGCAAAGGCCCGCAATTTTGAGGGGCATGTCATTTAAAAAAAAATCCGATATGTATATGTTATTTTTTTTAAACAGTAAACACGGCCTATTTACAAATCATTTTTCATGGTTTAGAATTTAGCCCACTTAGAATTAGGTTTGTTGAGCCTAATACTAATTTGATTTTTTTTTAATAATAACAAAACATAACGGAAGGGCACATTTTTTCAAGCTCGAATAGGGTACGTGAATTCTTAGATACGCCTCTGGTCACTATACTAATTATTGTACACTAAAGAAACATGTCTAAAAAGAACGTATATTTAATTTTTTTTTTTTTTAAATAATGACTTGTTAACTCTTAAATAGCTTAAAATAAGATGGTATAAATGTATAAGTTTTTTTGCAAAATGTTAAATGCCACTTTATCAAACTTTGATCAATTTAAAAGTTAACAAGTAGTTATATTGAAAGAAGTTTCACAAGTACATGCATTTAATCAATAAAATTTTCATTTGCAAGAGAAAGAAACTCACTTCTTTGGATAGTTGTAGTCAGGATAATGCTTCTTCAAAATTTCTATTAGATCCTTTACCCTAATCTGATGAGATACACATATGTATCTTCCATTGGCCTCGGGTTTCTCGTATACTAAAATCAGTGCTTCCGCTAGATCACGCACGTCTACAATCATCCGCAACATATTCTCTACTTCTTCATATCCTTCTTTTGGTTACAAATTGGTAAATAATAATATGTTGCATTAAATAGTGAAAAGGTAAGTTGCATAAATTTGTGAAAAGCTTTATAAAAGTGCAAACCTTTAAGATGCTTAATAAGAACCAAGCTACTAAAATTTACTGTCTTCTGAAGCATAGGCCCAAAAATATGAGTTGGGCACACGGACAAAAAATCAATACCATTCTTTTTTGAGAATTCCCAAGCCTCACTTTCGGCTTTTGTCTTAGAAAGACAATACCACTCCTGTATAACACAGTAGAAATTTGTGTTAAAATGACTTTTTATTGCAAATGAACCACTATTATATACATGTTACCTATGAATGAGTCGGTTCGGGTTATTTATTTATTTTTTTTAACGGGTCAAAAGGCTAAAAACAATTTCGAGAACTAAATTTTGGAGAACTAAAGTATCATATTGCTTACATTAATTGATCTGCAGAATTCTTGGTCAGACCAAAAAGTCTCATCCAATGGCCGATCCTGGGGTCGATTAGGTATGATCGCAACAGCAGCTACAGAAGACACATACACAACTTTCTTAACGTTCACTTCACAGCATGCTTTAAGCACGTTGAGTGTACCATCAACAGCTGGCTTAATCAGTTCTACCTGCAATCAGAGTAATTCTGATGAGGAGCTGATCCAAGAGATTTGGTCAACAAACAAGAAACTAACACCTGGGCCCATCTAAGGGCTAGGGCCGGCCCGTCCCTTTCTGCTCCCTCGCGCCTATTTATGGTTTTCATTTCAATTTTCTAGTCAATTTGTAATATCAATTTTCTTGACTTGAGAACTCTATCTCTGTGTCAAATTATCAAGATTTTAATTTTGAAAAGTCAAACTGGAAAAAGTCAATGTTCTCTGTGCATCCATAACTGATATGTAATCCAAAGAAACATACCTCAGGGTCTGGTACAGAAGTAGGTGGAAGAGGACTTGCAGTATGAAACACACCATCACATCCAGCAATAGCAGCACGAATCGACTCGTAATCCAAAAGGTCTGCTTTAAAAAGCTTCAACTTCTCAGATGCTTTCTCCAGCTTCTTTAAATGACCATATTTCTCGTCCACTAAAATCGATAAAATTAACGAACAATTTCAATATTTGATGATGAAGATATAACAAGGTTATTGGGGAAGAAGATTACTAGGGTTTCTAACGGTGCCATGAACGGTGTAGTTTTTGGAGAGTAAATGCTTCACTAACCACGACCCTACAAAGCCTCCCGCACCTGTAACGCATACAACTCTCGCTTTCTCCGCCGCCATGAAAACGCAGGTGGTCTAGAACTATACAATTTCTTCAGCTTGTTTCGTAAAAGTCGGTGGAACATTGACCGGGTAGTTTAGTAATTTTGAATTGTCCAACGATTCAGCCTCTGTCCTCTTGCACCAAACCCGTTTATTTAACTGAGTGTAGAGTTCTTTATTCTCCACGCTATACATTTTTGGCACGTGAAAATCCAAATGAATTTAAAAGTATAATTTAGGAAGTGATATACCAATATAATTAGTTTATTATTCAATTCAACTAGGTTAGTTCCCCGTGTATTACACGGGTTGAACAATTTAACAGTGGTGAATTCAAGGTTTTTTTATCAGGTTTCTTTTGTTAGATTTTCACTAATTCTTACTATTTTTTTTTTCCAAATTGTATAAGGTTTCCACTAATTTTTTCATTTTTTCCAAACCCCCAAAAACCCCCTAGATCCGCCACTGCAATTTAAACTATATATTAAATATTTCTTGTAAATGCAAATCAAAGACGAACACATTTATATATATTTGATAAATAATGAAACTAATATTAATAGTAAAAAAATCTCATACATGTGTATACTCATTTAAGTAATCGATATACATTTGATGTTATCCTATATTTTTTTGTATTCGATTAACATTTTTCTATTTAGTATTATCTACAATTAATAGAAGATTTATATGAAAGAAAAGCGGGAAAACTCAAAAATATGTGTCTTCCATGAATGTGGATTCGCCTGTTTGATTTCAACACTGGTGAAGAAATTGGTACGAGTGTTGCAAATTGTACTAAAACATAATATTAAATAGAAAAATATTTATCTGATAATTATAACCCTCTTATTGAAATTTGAAAAGGGTTTCACGCTTTTTTGCAGCTGGTCTTTTAAGTTTTAAATTCTAGGATCAGGCTAAAACACACTTTGCCATTAATCACATAATTTTTTGGATTTTATTAAAATTCATGACTACATTATATTATTATAAATATTCCAATGGTGCCCAGAGAGTGCTCGGAATTGAGTTTATTGGCCATTCAAAAAAATAAAATAAAATAAATAAAAATAAAAGAGATTAAGTATATGTATATGATAAATATATGATGTGATTAATAAGGGTTGAAAACATACTGATTTGCATCCCAGAATTTAACAGACGGTCCATCTGCAGTGGTTACAGGTGATTTGTTTCAAGAGTATGAGCCATTTTCCCACTTCTCACGTCCCATAGCCTGCCATAATAATAATAAATATCACATAATAATTTTTTCAAAAAAAAATATATATATATATATATATAATATGAACAAATTCAAGTACCAAATGAATGAATGATTGAAGAACATATTAGGTAACATAAATGTATGCAACCACAAAAAGAATAAAATATCTAGGAGTGTTTAGATGTGAATTTAGAAAGAAAACAAAAACACCCTGCCTATAAAAATAGTGTTTGGTTGTGTTTCTGCTATTTGAAATTTTAACAATTCACATATTCAACAGAGTTATAATGGCAATTTTGAACTGTTTGACGTTTTTAAAGAAACTCGTTATCTACAATTATTTAAACATTTTTCTATTTAATATTATCTTCAAATTAGAAGATACATTATTAGAAGATAAATATGAAATAAAGGCGGGAATACAAAAAATAGGCGTCTCCAATAAATGACACGTGTCACAAATCGATTTACTTTATTATATGTATAGATTTTCTTTTCTTGATTAACTTTTCAATTTAGGAAGTGATCTTTTGTTTTAAATTTTTAACAACGTTAGTTTTCATAAAAGCTTGGTTCTTTACTGTGATGGATTGAATTGATACCGTTTAAACAACTTTGTTAGCGATACCAATATGATATTTGTTTTTATGGCTTTCAATATAAATTTTGCAAAATACAGAGTTGTATAGGCAATAGAGTATTTTTAATATCGTATGTTGTAACGAGTGTTAGGACTGTACCAGTACTGTCACCAACCGAAGTGATATCGACTTAACAATACTGTTACCACGTTGATTCTGATTGAACAACGGTTTTGGTATTGATACTATCGAAACCGTTACTGATATTTGTTCTGTTAGTTATCAATTCAAGTAGATGTAAAACACGTCCTTTCGGGCATCTTACGAATGTATTTTTCAATCTTCTAAATGGAATAAAATTGTTTTCTAGTAAAACTTCTTTTATGTGTTCGAATAACGTTTGGGATTTGATTGAATTACCTAAGAGTGTTCATAACCAAACCAAATCCTAATATAAACGTTAAGACACGAAGAAGCATGATTGATTGTCAAAGGGTATACCCAGGAAGAGATAAATTATCAAAGAAGCTTTCTTACCTATCTTACAAAAGAATTCTTTTAGGATCATCACTGTTCTAGTAGCTTATAATAGTTTTGAGCTACATTATGGGGGGGGGGATAGTGCACGGTCCTCCCAACCGCCAGAGTGATCTCACTCCGGGAGCCGCTACCCGACCAAGCTAGCTTCGCGGTGACTTCCCCATGCCGAGTTTTTACCCTAGGCGACATATGTCACTCCCAAGACTCGAACCCGGTACCTCTGGGAAGAGGTGGGTGTCGGTGGCCAACTAGGCTACCCCAGTTGGTTAGTTTTGAGCTACATTAGATGAATATTAAAACAACTTTCCCTAACAACTGGCTGACATATGTACATGTTCATAAAACAAACTGAAAGTTCTAAACTTAAGGTTAAAGAACATTTTGTCTATAAGCTAATAAAATCCATGTGCGGGTTAATGCAAACATCATAATGCGATGAAATCTTAACGCAATTATTTTCATCAAGAACCAAGTGGATTAATGTACCTACCTCAAGATGAGTGGGAGCCACTAAGATAAACTTGTCTCTATATAGATGATATTCTATTGGCAAGTATATGTTACATAAGTCAAAGCATTGTTAACAAAAACTTTAATATAATAAATCTCAGAGATATCTCTTACGTGATAGATATCATAACATACTGAGGTAGACCTAGTGGGACATTAGTTTCATTCCATAAGTTTAACCTTAAATGGATCCTTACATATGTAACAGACAATACTGCTATCCTTTAGAGGATAATATGATAAATGAGATTATTCCTTATGCTTTCATTAATTAGAAGCCTTATGTAAGTTCAAGTCTATACTTGTTTAGATATTACTCACATTGCAACATATTAGATATGTCTAGATTAATGTGAAGCATCTAACAGAGTATTACAATATCTTTAAAAGAAAACGGGAGGCTATAATTTTAAAGAAGAAGTGAGAACTCAAACCGGTTGATTACTCTAACTTTGTAATATTCAAAGATGACAAAATGTAATTTCGGGTATATCCTTATGTCAGCAGACAAAACCTATCTCATGGAAGAGTCATAATGGACTAATATCGACAACCTAAGTTATAACGACATAATATATTGTTGATCACAAAGCAATAGTCACTAAATGTTGTTGGAAATTTATCAGTGGACTCATAAGTTTATTAACTACATATAAATTATATTGAAGACTTATTGTTATAAAGTCAGCTACCATGTCTCCTTGAACAGTAACAGGTTGAGATGTGCTGCATTAAATTTCGATAAAAGATTAATTATTCGTTTATGAACGAATTGAGGAAACTAAATCTTTGTATCGAATACATTCATGGTATGCTTAAGGATCCTATAACTGAAGGTCTATTACCCATAAGTCTTATTAAGAGAGCTCATAAAAGAGACGGGTTTTAATTGATGACCATGTACAAATGCATATCGTACTATGAATGAATGACTAACTATTAATTAATTTTCCTCATCAGTTTGTTTTTGTATGTGTCTAATATATGTTCTGCCAGTATAATGACATATAGACAAATATAAATACAAATCAAACTTTAAAGGGCTTACTTATTTTGATCATAACTGTTAGGTTTTAAATTGAGGCTGTAGTATGTTTAATGGGGTCCTGAGTCGAATGATGATTCAACGACTATATTTCTCTGCTACGGTTCTTGGTTTAAAGCTAAAATGAGTATTAACTGTTGATCATACTTATCTATTGCTCATGATAAATGATTATTCGGCTAAGTGGGAGAATGTAAGATTAAATATTATATATATATATATATATATATATATACGGAGCCGCTAAAATAGAAACCATCCCCAGTTGTAAGAACCGCGAGAACCACTCTCAACCAATCAGAATAAGGGGTATTTTAGTCATTTACTCTAAATGTCAAATCTTTCTCTCTCTTGCATTTAAAGTCTCCAGACAACTTTTGTCATATCTCAATCCCTTCTCTCTCTTAATTTTGAAATACTCCCATCTCTCTTAAAATCCTTCATCCCTACCAATTTACTAAACTAATTGCAGAGAATTCACCACTAACCTCTCTTCAAACCATAACCCCCCACCATATTTCATCATCTTCGATCCCCCTCTATAAACCCCCCCAACACCCCCTGTTCTCGATTTAACGGTCGGCCAACACCCGTCTCGGCCACCACAAGTACTCCTCCGCCGCCGCAACCGCCACAAGACTCCAATCCGTCAGATCTTTCTCTCTCTACTTGCTCACTTACCGGAATCAGATGTTATCTAGGTGGTGGTGGTCGCTACAGATCGGTACCGGTGGTGGTGTTTGGCAGAGTTGGTGGTGGTGGCATTGCGTGAAGGGCGGTTGGGGTGGTGGGCACCCACACCTGTGACGGCGGCCCCCACGTTTCTCCGCCGACATTGGTGAAGGTTACCGGTAAGGTTTAATGGCGACGATGGTGTTCCTTGATTCTGATTGTGTAAGTTGTTTTGAAACAAATTACGATTTGTGTTTTCTTTGATTCTGATTGTGTGAGCTGTTTTTGAACACAAAATTATGATTTGTGTTTTTGAGATTTTTGGCAGTGATAGTTTTTTGAATGCAAATTATGAATTGTGTGATAATTTCTCTGTCTAGAAAAAATGATTTGGGGTTTTGGGAGTTTTGGGATTTTGAGATTTTTGGCAATGATGGTTTCTCTCTCTAGAAAAAATGGTGGGTGTTTTGATCTGTGTTCTTGATTCTCTGGTGATTTTGAAAAGTGAACTATGTGGGTTTGATGTGTTGAATTTTGGGGCGGTAATGATGCAAAAAAAAACGCATATTTTGATGACGATGGCGCGGAAAGGATGGTGGAGGATAGATTTTTTAACCTGCAACCCCACTTTGCAGCCTCTGATTATCGGAAAATCTGAGCCCAAACACCGTTTTTTCAAGAATCCACTCGTTGTTTTGATTTTGGTTTGTTGGGTTTTTATATTTTTTTTTGAGGCGTCGATGATGATAGCAATCTATCTGAGTCACCTACCGAGTTGCGATTTTCTGGGTGCGTTTGTTTTGTGTAAAAAACTTTTAGAAAAAAATAGGGAAAACGTCACATAAATGTAACCAACTTTGATAATTGTTCTAATTAAGTCATCCAAACTTTTTTTGTCCCTCTAAAGTAACTAAACTTTAATTTAGTGTTTTAATAATATGTAATTACCAGGTAATCAGGTCATATTTTTTTCTCTTATTTTTTTTAAATATCTAGAAATTAGAAGATAGAATAATAACAACAATAAATCAGATTATAATAATACTGTAAAAAATTTAATGAAAGTGTAATATTTGCGTATGTCTTAAAGCGAAACTTGACCTTGAAGACACCCACACACACCACCGCTGCAACTCCCACCTCTTGCCGCCGCCCCTAAGTCGCCGTTTGGAAGCCCTCCGCAAGCAACCAAACGCTGCCCGACAACATGCCTGCAACACCCATCTCAACCCTTTGTCACTTCTCTCTCTATCTACTCTGTTTCTTTCGAAGTTCCGGCAAGAATGGAGATTCTCCGGCGAACAGAGGCTACACCGTAACCCGTAGTCGAACGCCATCAGTCTACATCTCCATCACGTACCATCTTCGTCGACCACCAGTAACACCACAGAAACCTATAACCGTCGTTCTACGATTTCCGGCAAAATTCATTTTCCAGGTCTGTTCAATTCTGCAACTGAGATACTAAAATGATATGCTATAAGTTACTTATGCATTTTGTTTATGTTTATAAGCATTTAAGAGAGTTTAATTGGTTGAATCAAAAACATGTCTACGCAAGTTTTGGCCATTTGAGTATAGTTAGAATAGGAAATGAAGAAGACGAAATGGCTGAATCTTAAGCATTTAAAATTACAAATATGATTTATTTATTTTTGCTCATTAAAGATTTAAAAAAAAATCAAAGAAACTTGGCAATTTCTTATTGGTGACCTGGTAACCTGATAATTACATAGTATCGGAACATTAAATAAAACTGCAATGACTTTAAAAAGACAAAAAATGTTTTAGTGACTTAATTGGAACAACTAGTAAACTTGATTACATTTCTGTAAAGTTACCCCAAAAAAATATGTTAAAACCGTAAACCTTTTTAACGTAAAACGTAAATTTTATAACGTAGAACGTAAACTTTTTAATGTAAATGTAACATTTGTGCTTGTAATCATTGTGAACAGTTCAATTATCAATAAAATAATGTTATTTGATCCGAATGTTTGTTTCATTGTGTTTTACATTTTTCGTGTTTTGACTTTTATTCAATTCCAAACTCTACATCACTTTCTGGAGAGTTATACGCTAACTGGTGCGTAAACGTACTCAGTTTAGTGCGACAAATACTCCGGAACATCAACATATACTCAACATACCTTAAATAACCTTTACATAACTTAGAAATAAGTTTTGAAGGTTTTGGTATAGCAAAAACAAGTTAATTCGCTTACAGGGACTAAACTTGACAAACTGCGAAAGTATGCCAATTTGAACTGTAACGAACATTCCGGAACATGTCCATAAGTTAAACATACCATAAATATCCTTTACATAGCTTAGAAATAGGCTTTGAGAGGTTTGGTATGCTAAAATAAACTTTTGGATCATTCAGGGACTAAAAGTGTCAAAAAGTGCATAAGTTTGCACTTTCGCGCATAACTTACGTTCTGAATACATCCGGACATCCAAAAATTTATATAAGCATCCTTATATTATGCCTTAGTGTTTGGCATGAGAAAAATCCATTCGTCGCGTCATTTGGATCGTCTTTCACGCTTATGCGCATTCCGTCGTAATTAAGCGAACATCGCGATCGTACGGCCAAACGAACCGACATCCGACATATTTTTGGGCATGTTTCATGTCCACAATGTTTAGGCATCATTTTAGGGCCTTAAAGGTGACTTTACAGGTCTTAAAGGGGCTGGAAATAGCTTAAAAACGCAACAGGGGCTGAATACGTAAATTCTGCAAGTGGTGCAGATCAGACGGGGCTAGGCGACCCGCGTAAGACCTGCACCCACTTTCACGCGGGCCGCGTGAACATGTCTGACAGCAGATTCTGCATTTAATGCAGAATCTGGCCTTTCGTTCGATCAAAGGGCGATGCCTTTTCACCCAAATGAAGGGCCAAGGGTCAAATACACTGAATCTAACCCCTGGACACGTGTACGCACGAGATCAAAGCACGTTATTCGATAAAACGATCCTAACGGTTCCACCTTTCCTATAAATACCCCCCCCTTTTTGTGTAAAAACCCACAAATCAGATCTAAATGCTCTAAGTTGATGCTTATGCTTCATACCTGAGCTATTGGATCTTGATTAGCACTCGGGGACCCTCCGTAAGTCTTCTTTCGCTCTTTTATTCGCTTTTCGAGTCCGAAAGTCAACGTTTTGTTGACTTTCTGCATTGACCAGCTTATGGTCGATGCGAAGTTCATGGAACTTCATAACGTGAGCGTGATCACGATGGTCATGGTCCGTAGTGACCATACCTACTGATCACCACGCTATCTAGGCTCGGTGACGAGTCGTAGTTTCGGCCAAAATGTGCATTCTTGCATATTTTGTAACCAAACTACTCGTGGGCATCAAAGCCGTTTGTTTTGATGTCAAACCTGTTTCTAAACTTAGTTAAGCATGTTCTAACATGCTTAGCTCGTCACTTTAGTTTAGTGCTTATATAGGGTCGTAAGGTAAGCGATCTAAACCATCGCTTATGCTTTCGAACCCGACCCTTTTGGTCGGTCATTAGGATCCGACCAAACATATTAGGTGACCATAGCTATAACCTTCCGAGGTTATACCTTGTGGTCACGATGTTAGGCGTTCCGAGCGCGTTCTACGCGAACGACGCGTTAGGGTAGCATAAGCTACCTAAACGGGTCGTGATGGACCGTAAGCACTTAGATTAGGTTTCATTTTAGTATGTGGGC
Organism: Helianthus annuus; assembly: GCF_002127325.2. Classification (NCBI taxonomy): domain Eukaryota; kingdom Viridiplantae; phylum Streptophyta; class Magnoliopsida; order Asterales; family Asteraceae; genus Helianthus; species Helianthus annuus. Next base: position 17,837,711 of record NC_035440.2, on the reverse strand, counting down.
TTTGTTAAGCCATATTACACGAGTCTCCATACTCGTTTGGTTTACGAACCCGCGTACTGTCCGATCCTTCCGATTTGGTCTGGTATATTAACATAGCTACCAATTAGGTGCCGTTGATATTCCGTGACCTCTCGCATTACCTGGTTATTTCACAAGAACAACAAAGCAACCTCAGGTGAGTACATAGAACCCCATCTTTTACTGTTTTCCAAACTGTTTTGGGGTGAAACACATGTGCCTATCTGTTACTTTCATGCTTTCCATGTTTTCACATCGTATATCTGCTATGCTCATTAGTACATTATAGTACATGATTTCATTACATTTTATGCTATGTATGCCCATTGTGTGCGTACTTAGTACATTGATTTACATAACATATTTGCTGCATATGTTTACTCAGCATATGGGCACCTCGATTTACATGAACATTTCTGTTGCATATGTTTACTCAGCATATGGACACATCGATTTACATGAACATTTCTGTTGCATATGTTTACTCAGCATATGGACACATTGATTTACATGAACATTTCTGCTTCGTATGTTTACTCAGCATACTTAGTACAATTGTTTACATCACATGCCTTCATTTTGTTATGACATTTGGTTTGTTTAACATGGGACAATACATTCATTAACACTAGCTACGCCGTTCGTTAGTAGGTAGTGGTACCATAGGAATTGACAACTCCCATTCCTGAAGTCCTGGGTTTGATAGGACTGGAAGGAATGACCGAATTCGATATACATAACTTAGATAAACCTTTAATTTGTTTAAGGGTTTATCGTCGCAGTCTCAAGGCTTGGATGTATGCATAGTTTACAATACCGCATAAATGTTATTATCAACTGAGCATGCATTTTCCGCAGAACATAACGTTGATTTAAACCGCGTTTTACTTCAACGACTTGTTTTGTGCATATGGTTTAAGTTGATACATTTCGCTTACCATACATGATACATTTTGGGATTACACATTACCTGATTTACATTGAACATAAACACGTCGACATTGACATATACATTTGGTGGTTTACATTTGAACATAAACATTTGACATGATTTACAATAACACTTGACATTTGGTTTACACATGAACAACTCACATGGTGGATTGGTTTGGGTAAATGATTTAAGTAACGTGGCGTATGTAATATGATACAAACCTGGTGGATACGCCGCTGGTACTTCCTACATATAAATGTTTGTATAATATTACATATCGTGGCGTTATCAAAGTCATTTCAGTTTAGACACATTACACTTTACATAAGTAACATATTCTTCACAAGACATTATTTTCACAAACAACTTATCTTATTCAACTCATTTTACTTGATTATTCATTTAACCTTGCACTTATCTATACATATCATTTGATGTTATCGTTTTTCAAATGATTTACAAAGCAAAACAAATTACAAGGTTCATGACTGACTGTTATTAAACATTCTTTAAAACTCAAGTCATGAATCCCATTTTCACAAAACCTATGTATCTCACAGGCATTTTTATGCTGACGTACCTATTTTCACATGTGTTTTCAGGAGCTATTCCATAGGGCGATGATCATGATTCTAGGGCGGACCTGTGCCTTAGAGCCTAAAAACGAAGCTAGACTAGTTTAATCATGTTATAAACTTTGTATTTTCCTGTTTTGAAACAATGGAACACTCTTGTCAATAAATAAAATGTAACTTTAATTTCCATGGTTGTATAACAATTAATTCTGTCCACGACACTCCCCGGCGTTTCCGCCGCGGTTGCATGTTACACGCGGCCGGGGTGTGACAGAAGAGTTGGTATCAGAGCCAATGGTTATAGGGAACTAGGTTATTAGTAATGCTTTGACCTAGACTATAACTTTAGGACCCTAACACAAGTTATCTTGTGTTTAGAGTTTATAACATGCACATCACCTATCCTTAGGTGATAACCACAACGGGAACTTCGGTTCCGAATCCGCTTTGAAAATTAATCATCTGTTCTAGGATGATTGATTACTAGGTTTTGAACCCTCTGTTATAAGGTTTTGAACCCCTTTGGATTTTCAAAAATCCTGTCAAAGTTTTGGGTTAATAGTGTGAACATGTGCGAACTGGAAGGGTGAATGCCTGTACCCTGAGTTTTCTGTCTAAGGCTAGAGTGTTCGTACAAATCCACATAATCGGACCAGTCACTCTTACCTGGGAACTCTTGGGGTGAGTGTTCACTTATAGGCGAGCATGTCTTCGCGATACACTAATCCTGACCCATTTACTTTGACTAGACATTTCATGTCGCATATTTGCTTTGCGATGCATAACCGCCATCTTTGCTTTTGTTGCTTTTGCTTCATCTCATTCTCTTCATCCAAACATCTCACTCGTTTCATTTCATGTTTTTCTCTTCTAGAATGCCTCCTCGACGCGACAACCAGATAGCTACTGCCGAGCTGGCGGAGATTATTGCGCAGCAGATGGCTGCTCAATTTCCGAATCTCTTTGCTCAATGGAACCAGGCCAACAATAACAATGGTACATGCAAATACAAGGATTTTAACCAGGCTAAGCCACTCAAGTTTAGTGGTTCTGAGGGAGCAACTGGGCTTCTTCAGTGGTTCGAAAGCATCGAGAACACTTTTCGCCATGTGCAATGTCCGGATAATCGCAAGGTCGAGTTTTCTTCGAGCGTGTTTCAGAAGAGGGCTCTTACATGGTGGAATGGGGTTATGAGAGATCAAGGTGCAGAAGTTGCTCTAGCTCAGACATGGGCTCAACTGAGAGCTCTTATGATGAGGGAGTTTTGTCCTCGTCATGAGCAACGAGCGTTGGAGAAAGAATTTGATGTGTTGAAGCAAGATAGTGGCGAGCACAGGGCTTATACAGATAGGTTTGAGGAGCTGAGTCTTCTTTGCCCGAATATGGTTACCCCACTCGATAAGGCCATCGAAAGATACATAGACGGCCTACCTGACTCAGTACAAGACATCCTTACTGGTAGCAACCCTACCACACTTCGTCAGGCGATCGAGTTATCAGCGACGTTGACTGAGTCGCAAATTCGAAAGAATAAATTGCACAGGAAGGGTGATAAGGGCAAGAAGCAGTCGGCTGACAAGGAGGATAGTAAGAAAGGCCAGAACAAGAATGGAAAAGATTCTGGCTCATCAAAGAGGTCAAGGAAGCGTAAGGCTTCCCAAAATTTTGCTGTCACTGCCCAAGCAAACCAGGCAGCTCCCAACCAGCCTCCAGCAAAGAAACCCTACTCAGGAAGTGCACCTTTGTGCAATCGATGCAACAGTCACCACCAGCCACAATATCAGTGCCGTTTCTGTACTAACTGTGGGAAGTCAGGTCATCTTGCCGATGTTTGTCGGTTTGCTCAGAATCACGCAGTCCAGAACCCTGCTCAACAGGTTGCTCAACAACAGGGTCAGGCTGCACGACCAAACTACCCACCAGGTGCTTGTTATAACTGTGGGGATCTGACCCACTACAGAAATCGGTGTCCAAGACTAGTCAACCAGAACCAGAATGCAAACCAGAATCCGGCACCGGCTCGAGGTCGAGTCTTTAACATGAATGCACAAGAAGCACAAGCAGACAACGAGGTGGTGAACGGTACGTTCTTTATTAATAATCAGCCAGCATCTATTCTTTTTGATTCGGGTGCCGACAAGAGCTTTGTGTCATTGTCTTTTGAGACAATGCTTCGCGTGTCTAGAACGAAACTAGGTAAACCTTTGACAGTAGAGGTTGCCAGTGGTGAACCCATTGTTCTTAATTCTGTTCTACGCAACTGCCAGTTGAACCTTAACGACCATATTTTTCCTATTGACCTCACGCCAATGCAACTTGGAAGCTTCGACGTTATTGTGGGAATGGATTGGTTATCCAAGCATCGCGCAGAGATAGTTTGTTCTGAGAAGATTGTTCGTGTACCGCTATCGACAGGTGAGATCCTACAGGTCCATGGTGAGAAGCCTGCCGGTGGTCTCAAACTCATGTCCTGTTTTAAAGCACGGAAGTATCTGCGAAAGCACTATGTAGCCTTTTTAGCACATGTTACAGCAGATAAGGGCAAGGGTAAGTCTATTTCAGATATTCCTGTCGTTCGGGATTATTCCGAAGTATTCCCTGAAGACTTACCTGGTCTACCTCCAGCACGCCAAGTCGAGTTCCGTATTGATCTCGTACCTGGTGCAAATCCCGTTGCTAGAGCTCCATACCGTCTTGCACCGTCAGAGATGCAAGAATTATCTAAACAGTTGCAGGAACTCTCCGACAAAGGTTTTATCCGTCCTAGCTTTTCACCCTGGGGTGCTCCCGTTCTCTTTGTAAAGAAGAAGGATGGATCTTTTAGGATGTGTATCGATTATCGTGAGCTTAACAAGCTTACCATCAAGAATCGATATCCCCTACCTCGCATTGATGATCTCTTCGATCAATTGCAAGGTGCTTCATACTTTTCAAAGATTGATCTTCGATCTGGATATCATCAGCTCCGTGTGCATGAAGAAGATATTCCAAAGACAGCGTTCCGTACTCGTTATGGACATTACGAGTTCACAGTCATGCCATTCGGTTTGACTAATGCTCCTGCTGTTTTCATGGACTTAATGAATAGGGTCTGCAAGCCTTATTTAGATAAGTTCATCATCGTTTTCATTGACGACATTTTGATATATTCTAAGACGCGAGCTGATCATGAGCAACATCTTCGTCTTACATTGGAACTCCTAAAGAAAGAACAACTTTTCGCCAAATTCTCCAAGTGTGAATTCTGGCTTAAAGAAGTTCAATTCTTAGGACATATTGTCAACGAACAAGGTATTCATGTAGATCCTTCCAAGATCAGCGCGATTAAGGATTGGGATACACCTACTACCCCTACTGAAGTTCGTTCTTTTCTTGGTCTAGCGGGTTATTACCGCCGCTTCATAGAAAATTTCTCGAAGATTGCAGTTCCTCTAACTGCTCTAACTCAGAAGAACAAGCCATTTGATTGGGGAGTCAAACAAGAGGAAGCGTTTCAGACTTTGAAACAAAAGCTTTGCGACGCGCCTGTCCTAACATTGCCTGAGGGCAACGATGATTTCGTCGTTTATTGCGACGCATCTAAATTAGGACTTGGCTGCGTCCTGATGCAAAGAAACAAAGTCGTAGCATACGCATCAAGGCAGTTGAAGATACATGAAAAGAACTACACCACTCATGATCTTGAGTTGGGTGCAGTTGTCTTCGCTCTTAAGATCTGGAGACACTATTTGTACGGAACAAAATGTGTGGTTTTCACTGACCACAAAAGTCTTCAACATATCTTCAATCAAAAGGAACTCAACATGAGGCAAAGACGTTGGGTTGAACTTCTAAACGACTACGACTGCGAGATTCGCTACCATCCTGGTAAGGCGAATGTCGTAGCCGATGCATTGAGTCGCAAGGAACGTATTAAGCTTCATTGTGTACGTGTCCAATCTGTTGTTCAAACCGATATCCAAGCCCGTATTTCTCAGGCTCAACAAGCCTGTGTTTCACAAGGTTTAATGGATAAGGAATTTCCTTATCACATAACACCTGCTCTTGAACTGAAAGACAATGGATCGTACTATTTCATGGACCGTTTGTGGGTCCCAAGCCAAGATGATCTTCGTACCTTGCTTATGGATGAAGCCCATAAGTCTCGTTATTCCATTCATCCTGGCTCGGATAAGATGTATAAGGATCTTCGTATTCAGTATTGGTGGCCTGGTATGAAGAAAGACATTGCCTTATACGTATCAAAATGCCTTACTTGTCTTAAGGTTAAGGCTGAACATCAGCGTCCTTCTGGCTTATTAGAACAACCAGAGATCCCAGTTTGGAAATGGGAAAACATTACTATGGATCTCATTACTAAACTCCCGCGCACAAAGAAAGGTCACGATGCCATCTGGGTAGTCGTTGATCGTCTTACCAAGTCAGCACATTTCTTGCCAATCCGTGAGGATTATTCAGCTGACAGACTTGCTCAAATCTACGTAGATGAAATTGTAGCCAGACATGGTGTTCCTTTGAGCATCATTTCTGACAGAGATGCTCGTTTCACTTCTCATTTTTGGAGAACCATGCAATCTGCTATGGGGTCTCAACTCAATTTAAGCACAGCTTATCATCCGCAAACGGATGGTCAATCTGAAAGAACAATCCAGACACTGGAGGATATGCTTAGAGCTTGTGTGATAGACTTTGGTGGTAGTTGGGATTCACATCTTCCATTGATTGAATTCTCCTACAACAACAGTTATCACTCCAGCATCAACATGGCTCCTTTCGAGGCTCTCTATGGTCGAAAATGTCGTTCACCAGTCTGCTGGAATGAGATTGGCGAGGCTCAACTTACTGGACCTGCCCTCATTTTAGAGACAACAGAAAAGGTAAAGAAAGTTCGTGATAACCTTCAGACAGCTAGAAGCCGTCAAAAGAGTTACGCGGACCTAAAACGCAAACCCTTGGATTTTCAAGTCGGTGATCGTGTATTACTTAAGGTCTCACCTTGGAAAGGTGTGATCAGATTCGGAAAGAAAGGAAAACTTGCACCTAGATATGTTGGACCATTCAAGATCGTCGAAAGAATCGGTAAGGTAGCCTACAGACTTGAGTTACCTCCTGAACTTGGAAATGTTCATCCAACCTTTCACGTATCCAATCTCAAGAGGTGTTTAGCCGATGAGAACCTCCACATACCGCTTGATGAAATTCGTGTTGATAAAACACTGAAATTTGTTGAGAAACCGGTAGAAATCATGGAACGTGAAGTCAAATGGCTCAAACGCAAGCGCATTCCTTTGGTCAAGGTTCGTTGGGAATCTAAGCGTGGACCCGAGTTTACTTGGGAACGTGAAGACCAAATGAAGGCAAAATATCCGCATCTTTTTCAATCAGTTTCCTCTAAATAAATTTCGGGACGAAATTTCCACAAGTAGGGGAGACTGTAACATTTGTGCTTGTAATCATTGTGAACAGTTCAATTATCAATAAAATAATGTTATTTGATCCGAATGTTTGTTTCATTGTGTTTTACATTTTTCGTGTTTTGACTTTTATTCAATTCCAAACTCTACATCACTTTCTGGAGAGTTATACGCTAACTGGTGCGTAAACGTACTCAGTTTAGTGCGACAAATACTCCGGAACATCAACATATACTCAACATACCTTAAATAACCTTTACATAACTTAGAAATAAGTTTTGAAGGTTTTGGTATAGCAAAAACAAGTTAATTCGCTTACAGGGACTAAACTTGACAAACTGCGAAAGTATGCCAATTTGAACTGTAACGAACATTCCGGAACATGTCCATAAGTTAAACATACCATAAATATCCTTTACATAGCTTAGAAATAGGCTTTGAGAGGTTTGGTATGCTAAAATAAACTTTTGGATCATTCAGGGACTAAAAGTGTCAAAAAGTGCATAAGTTTGCACTTTCGCGCATAACTTACGTTCTGAATACATCCGGACATCCAAAAATTTATATAAGCATCCTTATATTATGCCTTAGTGTTTGGCATGAGAAAAATCCATTCGTCGCGTCATTTGGATCGTCTTTCACGCTTATGCGCATTCCGTCGTAATTAAGCGAACATCGCGATCGTACGGCCAAACGAACCGACATCCGACATATTTTTGGGCATGTTTCATGTCCACAATGTTTAGGCATCATTTTAGGGCCTTAAAGGTGACTTTACAGGTCTTAAAGGGGCTGGAAATAGCTTAAAAACGCAACAGGGGCTGAATACGTAAATTCTGCAAGTGGTGCAGATCAGACGGGGCTAGGCGACCCGCGTAAGACCTGCACCCACTTTCACGCGGGCCGCGTGAACATGTCTGACAGCAGATTCTGCATTTAATGCAGAATCTGGCCTTTCGTTCGATCAAAGGGCGATGCCTTTTCACCCAAATGAAGGGCCAAGGGTCAAATACACTGAATCTAACCCCTGGACACGTGTACGCACGAGATCAAAGCACGTTATTCGATAAAACGATCCTAACGGTTCCACCTTTCCTATAAATACCCCCCCCCTTTTTGTGTAAAAACCCACAAATCAGATCTAAATGCTCTAAGTTGATGCTTATGCTTCATACCTGAGCTATTGGATCTTGATTAGCACTCGGGGACCCTCCGTAAGTCTTCTTTCGCTCTTTTATTCGCTTTTCGAGTCCGAAAGTCAACGTTTTGTTGACTTTCTGCATTGACCAGCTTATGGTCGATGCGAAGTTCATGGAACTTCATAACGTGAGCGTGATCACGATGGTCATGGTCCGTAGTGACCATACCTACTGATCACCACGCTATCTAGGCTCGGTGACGAGTCGTAGTTTCGGCCAAAATGTGCATTCTTGCATATTTTGTAACCAAACTACTCGTGGGCATCAAAGCCGTTTGTTTTGATGTCAAACCTGTTTCTAAACTTAGTTAAGCATGTTCTAACATGCTTAGCTCGTCACTTTAGTTTAGTGCTTATATAGGGTCGTAAGGTAAGCGATCTAAACCATCGCTTATGCTTTCGAACCCGACCCTTTTGGTCGGTCATTAGGATCCGACCAAACATATTAGGTGACCATAGCTATAACCTTCCGAGGTTATACCTTGTGGTCACGATGTTAGGCGTTCCGAGCGCGTTCTACGCGAACGACGCGTTAGGGTAGCATAAGCTACCTAAACGGGTCGTGATGGACCGTAAGCACTTAGATTAGGTTTCATTTTAGTATGTGGGCTTTGTTAAGCCATATTACACGAGTCTCCATACTCGTTTGGTTTACGAACCCGCGTACTGTCCGATCCTTCCGATTTGGTCTGGTATATTAACATAGCTACCAATTAGGTGCCGTTGATATTCCGTGACCTCTCGCATTACCTGGTTATTTCACAAGAACAACAAAGCAACCTCAGGTGAGTACATAGAACCCCATCTTTTACTGTTTTCCAAACTGTTTTGGGGTGAAACACATGTGCCTATCTGTTACTTTCATGCTTTCCATGTTTTCACATCGTATATCTGCTATGCTCATTAGTACATTATAGTACATGATTTCATTACATTTTATGCTATGTATGCCCATTGTGTGCGTACTTAGTACATTGATTTACATAACATATTTGCTGCATATGTTTACTCAGCATATGGGCACCTCGATTTACATGAACATTTCTGTTGCATATGTTTACTCAGCATATGGACACATCGATTTACATGAACATTTCTGTTGCATATGTTTACTCAGCATATGGACACATTGATTTACATGAACATTTCTGCTTCGTATGTTTACTCAGCATACTTAGTACAATTGTTTACATCACATGCCTTCATTTTGTTATGACATTTGGTTTGTTTAACATGGGACAATACATTCATTAACACTAGCTACGCCGTTCGTTAGTAGGTAGTGGTACCATAGGAATTGACAACTCCCATTCCTGAAGTCCTGGGTTTGATAGGACTGGAAGGAATGACCGAATTCGATATACATAACTTAGATAAACCTTTAATTTGTTTAAGGGTTTATCGTCGCAGTCTCAAGGCTTGGATGTATGCATAGTTTACAATACCGCATAAATGTTATTATCAACTGAGCATGCATTTTCCGCAGAACATAACGTTGATTTAAACCGCGTTTTACTTCAACGACTTGTTTTGTGCATATGGTTTAAGTTGATACATTTCGCTTACCATACATGATACATTTTGGGATTACACATTACCTGATTTACATTGAACATAAACACGTCGACATTGACATATACATTTGGTGGTTTACATTTGAACATAAACATTTGACATGATTTACAATAACACTTGACATTTGGTTTACACATGAACAACTCACATGGTGGATTGGTTTGGGTAAATGATTTAAGTAACGTGGCGTATGTAATATGATACAAACCTGGTGGATACGCCGCTGGTACTTCCTACATATAAATGTTTGTATAATATTACATATCGTGGCGTTATCAAAGTCATTTCAGTTTAGACACATTACACTTTACATAAGTAACATATTCTTCACAAGACATTATTTTCACAAACAACTTATCTTATTCAACTCATTTTACTTGATTATTCATTTAACCTTGCACTTATCTATACATATCATTTGATGTTATCGTTTTTCAAATGATTTACAAAGCAAAACAAATTACAAGGTTCATGACTGACTGTTATTAAACATTCTTTAAAACTCAAGTCATGAATCCCATTTTCACAAAACCTATGTATCTCACAGGCATTTTTATGCTGACGTACCTATTTTCACATGTGTTTTCAGGAGCTATTCCATAGGGCGATGATCATGATTCTAGGGCGGACCTGTGCCTTAGAGCCTAAAAACGAAGCTAGACTAGTTTAATCATGTTATAAACTTTGTATTTTCCTGTTTTGAAACAATGGAACACTCTTGTCAATAAATAAAATGTAACTTTAATTTCCATGGTTGTATAACAATTAATTCTGTCCACGACACTCCCCGGCGTTTCCGCCGCGGTTGCATGTTACACGCGGCCGGGGTGTGACAGTAAACGTTAAAACCGTAAACTTTTTAACGTAAAACGTAAACTTTTTAATGTAAAAACATAAATATTTTAACGTAAAACGTAAAAACGTAAAATGTAAAACATAAAAAGTTAAACGTAAAACGTAAACTTTTTAACGTAAAACGTAAAACGTAAATTTTTTAACGTAGAACGTAAACTTTTTAACGTAAAAGTTAAAACCGTAAACTTTTTAACGTAAAACGTAAACTTTTTAATGTAAAACGTAAAGTTTTTTAACGCAAAACGTAAAAAGTTTAACGTAAAACGTAAAAAGTTTAACGTAAAACGTAAACTTTTTAACTTAAAACGTAAACTTTTTAACGTAAAACGTAAAATGTAAATTTATGAACGTAAAACGTAAACTTTTTAACGTAAAATGTAAAACATTTTTTATGTAAACTGTAAAACGTAAAAAAACAGTGTGTATAAAACGGCGCGTTGAAAAAACGACGTGTGAAAAAGCCGGTCGTAAAAACGGCGATGACGCGTGAAAAAGCCGGGCGTAAAAACGTAAAAAGTTTAACGTAAAACGTAAAACGTAAAAAAAATTGTGTTTGTTAAAAAAATCTGAATTTAAAAATTCCTTTAATAAAAAAATTATGTTTAAAAAATAAAACTAATATAATAATACATAATAACTAATAAAAAACAACAAAGACTAAAGACAAAATATAGTCATTTTACTAAATTACACTTTTGGATTAAAATATTAAAGACATAATAAGACAAAAAGTATTTAATATTATTTTTAGTTACTTTTAATCTCATCCATTGATCTTGAAGATCTAATGGTTAGGAACTGGTTCTCGCGGTTCTTACAACTGGAGGTGGTTTTCATTTTAGCGGTCCACTATATATATATATATATATATATATATATATATATATATATATATATATATATATAGAGAGAGAGAGAGAGAGAGAGAGAGAGAGAGAGAGAGGGGCCGGTTAACATACAAATACACTAATTGTACATTATGTATGTCACACCCTGGCTTTGAGGAAACGTGGTTAATTTGGTGTGACTTCTTAATACCATAGCTTAACCATAACAAGCTATATGAATTTAAAAACCATGCAAGATCATCCATTAAATTAGGTTTGAAAAGTAAAATACCATAACAATGTCTCAACGGAAACACATCCTAACAACATAAACATTGTTCAACAGACACAAACATCAACATGACATAAACACAGTTTAAGAACTGTGACTCGTCCAGGAAAAAGTCACATCCCTTAAACTTGGATGACCTCGTAACTAGTGCAGCGGGGAAAACGTGCGATACCGTGCCAGATCCTTTAATTCCCTGAAATACATGTAAGTTGAAAAATCAACAATAATGTTGAGCGAGTTCATGTGTAAGTGAGTAAATAAACCTTTGTATGTATAAAACCCTGGTATGTAGCAAATAAGGAAAAAGAGATCGCCAATGGTTTGCAAGGCCATTGATATGTGTGAAGTGCAAGTAGGAAGACTCAAACCTAGCAGATTTATGCGTCGGGCATAAAGTCACCACCTGGTCCATTAGGCGGGCTCAGGGGTTGGGCTCGCTACACCCAGATAGATCTACCGCTACTGTCCCTCGGTCCTACCTTGAGGATTAATGGCCTCAAGTTTCCGCCTACCCACTCACATGATCTAAGTCGTAAACCTCCTTACGCTAACCATACCATGTATAAAGTATTCGTAATCAAAGTAACATGTATTTCACCCCCGCAGTTTAGAAAACTGAAAACAGTTAAGAGAAAAGGGGGACATGAACTCACAGTGGTGCGTCTCTACCAAGTATATCTCCTGATCAAGCAGCTGTGCGACGACCTACACGTACTAACTCTATTAGAAGGACGGCCGTGCCTTAGCTTTTTGGTTTAAGTTTTTGGGAAATAGTTAGACAACTATTTCGTGTTTACATTCTGTAAATACTTGGTAATTATTTTCCTTCCCAAGGATGGGGGATCTAATACATGTGCGTTCGTAAAATTCGAAATATATTATTAAGTCTCACTTAAAATATACTTTAATCCTTTCTCCAAAATATAAGTATTTTTCTCAAAAATATTATATTTTAATACACATAATTTTCCCAAAATAATACCTTGACAAAAATACGCGTTTGTAAATATTTCCTTAAATGCGTAAGTTACGTTTTATAGATCGTATGGTAATAATAATTACCGGTGTAACTTAAATAATTATCGCGAAGGCGTTTGTATCATTTTGGAATTGTTAACACGGTAATATTATTTTTACCCTAAAAATAATATTTGTATATTTCGCAAAATAATCATAAACACCTAACAAGTGACGTTATGAAGAAAAATATATCTTCCAAATATATATTTATCACGTTTTATTTTGTGAAAACCCCACCTCCGATATTTTGTAAATAAAGTTGTGGCGAAACTTATATAGGAAAACAAGTCAAAATGTATCTCTAACACTTGTAGAGAAAATATTTCCAAGTGTTAGGTTTTTAGAAAAATTTCGCCAGAGTTTCCCCTGTAACTGGAGGTGGCCACGCTTTCAAGCGTATCTTTTTCTTTTATGATTCAATTCAACAATATTTTCATTCAACCAAAACAATGTTCAAAGCAACAAACTAGCCAATAAACATGTAAATCGCAAAAATTACATGAACTTGTAGTTTATCCAAAAATATGAAGTAAATCCCATTACTTTTAGTGGATCTTTTTATAAATCATTCTGGTTTCGTAAAAGCCTCGCTTTTAAAGTAATTCCATCTTTACAACTTCTTGTAAAATTTGACAAAACTAGTTCTTTGTCGAAACTTTAGTGTTACACATGTGTTTACATACACACTTGTGTGTTTTAAAAGTTCATTCTTGTTAGTGTGAGATCCGGTTTTTAGAAAATAAGATTTCTTTGACACTCGGTCTTTTGAAAATACCGCTTGTAGATCCGTAGATCTAGTAGTTTTAAACACTATTTTGTAAGTAAAATCGTTTTTACACAAGTTCAAGTTTCTCGTGTGGTAGAGTTTCATCACTTAACCCTTGTTACACCAAAACAACTCTATGTCATGATCCATGATCATGACCAATCCGGGTTAAACGATGATCCGAGCTACCACAACATAGATCGGCCTCAAATAACTACACAAAACAAATCTTACAAAATTTACACAACCCTTGTGCTATTAACCAACATATTCATCATTTTAGTAAGCTTTTAACACTTCATCTTGTAAGTTTACGAGTTTTAACCGTCATATTTCTTTTTAACCACTTTGAAATAGATCAAGAGTGCGTTTATAGTAACTTACTACTAGCTCGAGGCTAGGGAAGATTCGAGTCGAAGAATGAGTGGATAAAAGCAATGAGAAGAGGTCCTTCACCTTCCGAATGCACCGAGCCTCCTCGTATGTGATCCTTAACCCTTGAGTGTATGTAAAATGGCAATAATGAAAATGGAAAATGGTTGGATGGAAGTGAATGCTCTCGGCAATGAGTAACAAAGAAAGGAAAGAAATGCAAATTTTCTTTGTTGAGTGTTAGGTTATATGTAGTGGACCTTTGACCATTCACCCTAATTAACCCAAGGATAATATGTAGTCAAGATCTTTAGCACTAGGATTATTAAAATCAAAAGGTGTAAGTAATTGTCCCCTCATGGGAAACGAACGGTCAGGGGGGGGTAAGATGGTTAGATTCGGACTAAATAGTTAGTGGTTAAATTAGTTTAGTTGGAGATCTAATTAGTGTATTATGTGGTGTGTAATTTATAACGGGTGTTAGGGTACTCGGGGACCCTAACTAGCTCAGAAAAAGAAGAATAATGTCAATGACAATAATTTTATGTCCCGGGTTAAATCCGGTTGTATGGTTGGATATTACTCCGTTAAAGCGCTAAATAATTATTTAAAGTGTCGTTAATATTATTTTTTTTAGTGACCCATTAATTCACCAACACTTTGGAAAGTGTCTAGGACTATTTTGCCAATTTTTTTATTTTTTTTTGCACTTTACTAGTTTAGATAATGCTGAATTTTTGTATTAAAGTGCAGAATTTTGTACTCAAAGTACATTTTAGGCACATCCGGTCAGTATAACTATCACCTAGTGACGCAGTTCTACAATCCTCACCTCCCTACACTCCCTACTAGTGTAGTAATCTATTCCCGGCTCATACTAGCCATAGAGACAGTAACTGTCTGATGCTCATAGAGACAGTAACTGTCTGATGCTGGCTATGTCAGCATGTTTACTGGGTATCCCGTATAGTGTGCTCACTGTGCTTTTGTGCATCAAGGTTGTCACTGATGTTTGTGTAAAAATAATAGAGTGACAGTATAAAATGTGATGCATGAGTATGTATGTATCAGAAATCAGTAAGCAGTTTAATCACAGTTGTAAGCAAGCACAGTAATTAAGCAGTAATTAAATATTAATTTGTTCGTACGGATACCTGGTTTGGTGAGGGTTGTCACAATGTACGCTACAACAACAACCGTCCGATCATCTCATTTAAAAGCGCGTGTTTAACAATTAAATTAATCAAATTAAAATTAATAAAAGAAACCGCCAAGGTTAAACTCGTCCATAACGAGAACAAAACCCCTGATAATCAGCACACAATAACTCACAATCATACCGTAAACCCAAAATCAAAACATTGCATTCTCCTTCTCCAAACGTTCCCTGCTACTCTCCATTGCGATTTCAACTACGAGTCATGAATATTGAGAAAAGAAGCAAAGCAAACAACGACAGACCACAAGCGAAGAAGATGAATCCAGGTATCTATTTACATTTGCGATTTTATAGTGGAATATACAGGAGCTTTAAAGTCAAATGCGATTTTGTTTGTTTATTAACGTTTTAACTAAAACGTATAGTTTTATAACATTACATATTGATAACAACTTCAATTTTGCTAGGGTTTATTACTGGTATGTTTATTTATTAGGTTTTGCATTTTTTATGCAGTTTTCTTAATGATATCTGATAGATGTGCGATATCATATAGGGTTTTGTGGTGGTTTTATGACATTTGCGATTTCATATGATAAAACAAAGTATGTCAAAGGTTTTTTGTTTTAGGTTAGATTAAACTTGCGAATTGATATAAAGGCACATGCGATTTTATATCATAAGTTTGTTGTAGTGTTTATGATTTATAATGATTGACTGGTTTAGGTAATGCTTATGTAACAAATGCGAAATCATAACTCATATATGCGAACTGATAAATAACACATGCGAATTGATACCTAACACATGCGAATTGATGACTGTTTTACATGATTAACTGATAAATGCTATTTTGTAAGTGTTTTTTAACTATAGCATGCGATTTTGTAGAAATAGAATCTGATGATGACTTTGAAGGACCAATATCAACTCTGATAAAAATTAACAAGAATAGAAAGAGATTGGTGGTTGAAGAAAGTTCAGAAGATGATGACTTTGTTAAGCCACCCCCAAAAAAGAAAAAAAGATGAAAAGAAAGCAGATAAGAGGAAATCAAAAATACAGACAAAAAAACATTCAAAAAAGGTGCAACAACCTAAAACAGAACATAGGGAGTTCTTCAAATACAGCAATGAAGCAATACTGCTGAGATGCCAACCTAACTCATATATGGATACTGTTAGAAGATTTTCAAAAAAACAGATTGATGATGTGAGGGATATGGGATTTGGAGCTATTCTGGATATCAACATCAACCATATTTCGACAAGATTGGCATATTGGCTAGCGAGAAACTTTGATGAGAAGTTCGATAAGCTAAACGTAGGAAAACACCAAATAAAAATAACATCGGACACAGTTTACGAGGTATTTGGAATACCAAAAGGTCCAAAGAAGGTTGAGATAATAGCCGATAAGAGAAAAGTCAAAAAGCAAGAGAAATTTGAAAAAAGTCAAGAACCGGGAAATGCTGTCTGGGATACATTCATCCGCCAGTGGGGGCAAAATGCGAGAATTACCCATGGCTTAATTGCAAATACAATGGAAAATCAAAGAGACGGAGGGAGTCTGTTCAAATTAAATTTCCTTGTATACTGGATGACCTTCTTTGCAGAAATTACAAAGGCAACACTTGCAAATGATAGATGTTTGCTCAGTGTAGAAGATGTCGAGGAAATAAAAAATCTAGATTGGTGCTCATATCTACTCGAAACCTTGCGTCGGACACGAGCGGGCTGGAAGAACTATAAGATACAGTTCGTGGGACCTGTTGCCTTTCTTACGGTATACATTACTACACTTAATAACATATTTAAAAAACTAGTTTGTTCCTTTATATAAATAAATGATCTTGCGATTTATACAGCTTCTATACACGCATGAGTACAACAAAAGACTTAACCTGTTTGAGAAAGCCGTGGAGATACCGGTTATTCGCTATATAACATCTTCGGAGATTGATAAAGTCGAAGATCATATTTCGGATAACGGAGCTCTATGGATATCAAGTGAGAGTGAAGAAGAAGAAAATGAAGAAGAAAATGAAGAAAAAAATGAAGAAGAAGAGGGTCCTCCGGAGGATGATTATACACTACGACCACCGGTTGACACCACGATAAGCTACAAAAGAAGGACTGCGCGCGGAGTACAAAACAAAGAAATCGGGGCAGAGCCAAAAGATAACGAGATCATTGATGATTTCATGGATTTCAGTTTTGAAATCAATGAAATGTCTCAGATGAACATTGACTTTGAAGTGGGAACGCAGACGCAGAAAATGATGGATTATTGCAACACTCCTGCTCAACTTTCACCATCGGTATTCTATGACACAGCCCACGAACAACAACTAGAGGCTTCGAGAGCAAACAAAAAGGTAAACATACAAAAATATTAATTTAACTTATTTAACTTAATCAATTATATTTAACTTCTAGATTGATAGTATCTTAACTTGAAAATTACAGAATCTGTTGAAAAAAATGAAAGCAAATGTCAAAAAATACCTTAAAATGGTTCGAGATGTTCAAGAGATGAACAACTTAGTGTCAGAAGCAAAAACTAAGTGTTTTTGGGATCCGGAGGTTATGAAGGCTTGTAAAGAGTGGGATCAGACACTTCAAAATAATTCCATTTGTGTGCCACCTGATCCGGTTCAAGAGCATGAAACTGCAGCCTCTCCTGTTCATCAAGAACCTGAAAACCCAGCTTGTGAAATACATCATGAAGTTACTACAACCGAAGGAGGTAGAGAGGATGAAGAAGCTCAAAAAGTAATATCAACAGTTTTGGTACAAATGGCATCAGAAGGTAAAACATGCGAACTCAATATCAACACATGCGATATCATGTAAAAATTCACTACATTTTGCACATGCGAAACCCTACAAAAACACATGCGATTTGTTAAAAACACTTTAAAATTTGATTTCGCACAAATATTTCATGTATAACCCTGCGATTTTGATTCTACTGTATTAAGTTAAATATTTTGTATCTATAGGTATACTGCAACCAGATGATGGAGGAGTCACAGACACCCTTATTGCAAAAATTCAAACTGTGGAACCGGGTGTATATACTTACCAAACAACTGCCAACGGTAAGAAAACCCTTTACTTTAGGAGAAAAATTAAACATCATAAATTATTGTATATCTTAAATTACTCTGGTATGCAGAAACTGGTGAAAATGAAACTGTTGTCGAAGAGACAGTGAACTTGGCAGAATCTACACAAAAAGTTCAGGAAGAAGTGCCAGAAAAAGACCCTCGACAACTCGATACGAACATTGAAGTTGAGAAGGAAAAGGAACCTGAATGCCCACAGGTAACTGCTGAAGAATTGCATTCAGTTGAGTTGGTTTTGAGCCTAGGACCCATGTTGGGAGAAGAGAAAGAAAAAAAACAAACTAAGGGGAGAAAACCCTCAAAGACAAAGCAAGTTCCAAAACAACTTATACCAAAAGGGTTAAATGAACTGCTTTATAAGACAATAGAACAAGCAAAAATAAGAGGTGAGAGAAGATGTGCAGAGCTTGGAGACAAATTTTGTTCCCCTTACTGCAATAGAGTGGTAAACATGCATGAAGCACTCTTGACCCAAGAATTGAGTGTGATCCGCTTCACATTTGCTACCTTTGCAGACTTGCAATAAGTAAAAAACATATATCAACAAACAAACATGTAAAAAAAATATACACAAAACAAAAACTAATTATTTATTTTATGACTGGTAGAGAAGAATTTTACCGATCAAAAACTGAGGTTGCAACATTCAAAGCTGTGTTTGAAAGCTTCTACAGGGAACAATACGTAGCATTGAACGGAATAGATGCATTTGTAGATATTCTAAACCTTGAAGAGAAGAAAAGGGATAGAAAATCATCACCACACAGATTCTTCTTGTATTCCACAATGATGGTATGTTTTCATATACATTTTGTCATTTTGAAAATCTAAAAGTAAATGCATATTAAATGATTTCGCAAACTAGTTATATCTAAATCGCATGTATTATATTTTTGCTTTTGAAACATTTTCATACTGTTGTAATTTCGCATGTGTTATATATACTATTCGCATGTGAAAAAAAAATCAATTGTTTGCATTTCTCATACTGTTGTAATTTCGCATTTGGTACATACACTCTTCGCATGTGAAAAAAAAACCATTGTTTGCATGGATTTGACTCTGGTTACATAACATACAGCCAAATATCTATTACGACGAGAAGAAATACACAGACAACCAACGACTCAAAATATTTGTCTCTAATTTTGAAGACATGTTAAGTAGATATGAGGTAAAAAAACTTGAATCGGTTGACCTGGTGTTTATTCCGGTACTTCAAGGTGACCACTTCTATGTCTTGTGCTTCAACTTAGAATCCGGCAAAATTGAGCTGATTGATAAGTCAGTAGCAGAACAAGAGTTTGAGAAAAGATACAAGGGGCTTCCAGACACACTGGTAAATACAAAAACTTTTTTCATATACATGTTATATTTTATGTAAAAGCTACTAACACAATGTTACAATGTTACAGAGAAGGGTATTGGTTTTATACCTACAAAATGCTTTAAAACCAACACCGGCTATAGAAGAACTTGCAACCTCAGTGATAGAAAGAAAAGAAATGGATTGGAGGACAAAGAATAACGGCGTAGACTGTGGAGTGTTTACGATGCGTCACATGGAAACGTACAAAGGAGACCAAAAACCATGGGTGACAGGATTTGTGAATGAAGATGAAGTAAACAACAGACAGAAAGCACAACTTCATCTCCTAAGGACAAGATATCTCAGCAAAATCATTCTATCAGAACACAATATGCATCGTCAAAAAATAATTAAAATGGCCAATGCTTTCGACAAAAGGCCAGACAAAGAGAGGTATCTGAAAGATCTGGATAACATAATCCCAAATAGGATGAGTACATATTTTGACAGGGAAAACTAAACTTCATTTGATGATGTATTTATGTTACATATTTCAACTGTTTCAACTGCTTTAGTTCCCTTATTAATTTCGCATATATTGGTGTTTCTGAATTGGCAATTGTGTTTTTATTTCGCATGTGTTTTGTTTGAAAATCGCATATTTCACATTGAATTATTAAAATTTGGGAAATACAAGTCCATTACATAACAAAACATGCAAATTTATTGGAACATACACCAGAAAAAAAAAAACAAAAAGTTCATTCAAAAGATGAAAGAAACTCTATTTTCATCTTCATTGAGCATCTTAATACAGTTATTGCACCGGCCAACTCTTTCAACTGTTTCTCATCCCTCTCACCCAAATCCACCATAAACATAACTGCAATTTCTTTAAGACTACTCACTTGCATCTGGGATAACAAGTTCAGAATTTCTTGTCTTCTCTTCATGTTTTTCATTACACGAGAAATGTTGGCCTCCAACATCTCTTGACAAGACTGATCCTCTTGAATCTGTTGCTGAATCATTTTCCTCAAAACCTGCTTGATACTTGGTTCAGAAGAAGAAGAAGAGGATGTTGGTAGATCTGCCATTTTTTAATTGGATGTTTGCAATAGTGATGAAAACATAAAATATATAATAAAAAAAATTATTGATATGAATAATTGAAATCAATTATTGAACTGAATTATTTGATTTCAATTATTGAAAGACACTGTGCGAAAATAAAAATAATTACTCATAAAGATTGCGAAATCAAAAGCTACAATTGATAAAAACTTTAAGGTTTGCGAAGTCTCGAATTAAACTTGCGAAATTATACATTAAACTTCATTGTTTGCGAAATGACTATTTTTAACATGCGAAATTATACAACACATCCATTCTTTTACTGGTTGGATTATTTTAAAACATCACATGCGATATATAAAAAGACACATGCGATATAGTAACACAACAATTAAACCCAATAAACACTTATCTTCTACCCTGATTGCAAATCTAATAATAAAAAAAAATCTTCAAATAAAAAAAAAAAAAACCAAAACTCAAATAAATGACGAATCAATCATTTTCTGAAAATGGCCGTTCTGTGAGGAATCAAACAAAAACCCTACAATCGAAATAAAACGAAGAATACTTAAATGGAACGGTTAGGAAACGAACTGCATAATTGACGGGATTCCATGATTAGCAGTCGAAAATGTTAGAATAGAATGTCTGATATACCCTTATTTATAGAAATTGAATCAGGACGCGTGTATGACTGTTGTTGTAGCGTACATAATGTACGATAGTGAGATTTGTACCATATTCTTTACCTATATATATATATATATGTGTGTGTGTGTGTGTGTGTATGTGTGTGTGTGTGTGTGTA
This sequence comes from Helianthus annuus, assembly GCF_002127325.2. Lineage (NCBI taxonomy): Eukaryota > Viridiplantae > Streptophyta > Magnoliopsida > Asterales > Asteraceae > Helianthus > Helianthus annuus. The sequence continues at coordinate 17,816,382 of NC_035440.2, read as the reverse complement.
TTTAATCTAGTAGCCATCATTATCATTTATATAATATGGATCAAAATATATTAAAACCTATTATAAATTAGTTGGTAATTGTTGATGGGTCAGATTACCCTTATTAACTAATTGGGTTTCCCTTTGGGTGTATAAAAGGAGATTAATAGGGAGGGATTAGGGTTAGACATTCATAACATCACACTAAAATCGCCCCTCCTCTCTCTCAATTACTACGAGTTCTTCAACCCTAAGAACTCGGTACTATCATCAAGAACATACATCCTAAAGGGGAACCTGATCAAGCTGACAACTATATCGAACTTCATTGCTGCGTCTCTGCCTGGATTCTCTGCTGGCCTATCTGCTATATCAGGTATTATTTACATGTTTTCTCTTATGTTTAAACAGAACAGATCAACAATATTAAATTTATTTTGATTTCTTTATATTTATCGTAATGATATAGCATGAATGCCACTCTTTCTAGGTTATGGTGTTACATTAAAGGTAATAGGGCATGATGGGTATAATGGAAAAAAGTATGACCGAAATATAGAAAGATGCTACTTTCATGGCTAGATGGATATAAACACACATATATGGTTGCGAGAATAACTTCTCACAATTGGGTAGTTCAAATAGTTAGTGACTTAAAATTTCTTAAAGAAATGTCATTTAAAAATAGCTTGAAAAAACTTGTTCTTAATAACCTTGTATAATTTTCAAGCTAAGTAGAGTTCAAGTGACTCATTTAAATTTTGAGTCAAGCTCAAGCAAAGGAATGCTAAATCAGTAGCTTGATAGAATTATTTTAATTTTAATGTCTTATTCCATTTTTTTGGTTTCAATTCTATAACTTGGCTAAAAATCACACAGGATAGCATTTAGATAATATGGTGTTTTTGTATGGGATTAGGGTCAGTAGCGGACACAAGAACCTTTTTTAAGGGTGTGGAAATCTTTAAGGATTGTATGCCCCTAGCTATATAATAATTGTTGGATCCATAAAATAACGGATGATATTCAAAAGTTAAAACATGACCTTTTGATCAAGACATAAACAGTTGACGAAGTATTCTCCTCCCAAAGATAGTGAATCTTGAACACTAATCAAAACATCTGTTTGAAGACATTCAAAGATCTGTTTAAAGCCTTGGAACCACTGTTGAAGAAGAAGAAATTGTTGTTCAAGGCCAAAGCTCTGTTGAAGCAAAGCACTTATCATGAAGACCAAATATCTGTTGTGGCCAAATAGATGTTTGATACAAGCCAACAACAATTTAGCTAACAACAGTTTGAAGAACAAAGGTGTTTTCCATGTAACAATATTTAGCGTAGAATAGATTTTTCATGTAATAGAATAGATGTTAGATCTCCGCAGATGTTTGCTAACATTTGTGGAATCTTTTCTATCAGGAATGTTAGATGTCATTATCAGGGTGACGTCAGCTGATTGCAAAAAGACTTCTTGTACTTAGTATAAATAGATCTCACCTGTTAGAGATCTATTTATCACTTCATTTCATTGTCTTTTTGTATGAACAAAATTGTGAGTGATCAGGTTGAGGGGAGATTGTATAGTCATCATACTGTAATTGTAATATTTGAATTTCAATAGAAAACATTTTTTGATATATCTTCCCGCTAGTGTGTTTAATTTACTTTGATTTACAATTTACAAATTGTATGTTCTTCATGTCTTAAATACAAAAGTTTAAAAAACTCAGATCCTACAATTGGTATCAGAGTTTTGTCACATTAAACTCAATTTCACAATCAGTTTAATATACAAAGATCAGCTCGTATAGGTTTCACCAGAATAATAAAATCCGACAGGACCCAACAATCAAAACGAATCCCTAAATCCGTTTACAACAAGACCCGAGTTGTGCTTCCACCGGAACTTGTGAAACCCAATTCGTGTCAGAAACACTGATCTGCATGTGAGTGAAGGTGTGGTGGTGGAGTGAAGGTGAAGTGAAGGTGTAGGGGGGAGGGATGGTGGTGGTGGTAGTGCAATTGGGAAGGTGGCGGTGGTGGTGGTGGTGTGTGGTGAAGGTGGAGAGAAAGAAACGGAGATGTGTGTGTGTGTGTTTGTTTGTATATAATTATATAAATAGGTAAAATTAACTTGTAAATACATTGTGTTTTATTGACATGTACATTTGGTGTAATTGACTGAAATGCTCGTAGAGTTAACCTTTTAGATGGTGTTAAAATTTTGGACATAAAAGGTTACAAAAAGAGCGGTCAGGTACTTAGGACATTAAACTTTTTGATTTTGGACTTAATTGGTTAAAACCATTAAAACACATGGACTCGAAAAATAATTTACTCTTGTATTTATATAAAAGGACATTAAAAAACAAAAAAAAAGAAGAAAAAATCCACCAATAAACAATAGATACTGTAGTTGCTCCTTTTTATTGTATTTATATAGAATAGAATGTGCAAATGTTTTATGATTTTTATATTAGTTTAAACGATAGATGCTCTAGTTGAAGCCTGTTATTATATTTATATAGAACTAGAATTTTTACCCTCCGTGCGTTGCATGCTAGTATGGTGGTATAATTTAATGTACAAATTGACATGTGGATTTGAGATATTTTTCATACTCATGCTATGTAGACAAACTTGTATGCTCACCGGGCATTTTGTGTTGACGGATACTTTATATACATGTTACAGGAAATTGATGATGAATTCTCAAGAAATCTATTTAGGGTGGATTAGAAACTCGCCAAGATTTAGTTATGCATTATTATATTTTAATTATTAAACTTGCATGTTGTACTTTACTTTCTTTGAGACAATGTAACGTTTTGTGATGAAATGAAATTTAAATTTGAAGTTTAATTTATTGTCACAATATAATGTTATGTTATCTTTGAGCAATCTCGTTCATCTCACTTTGATGTTTCTGTTATTGGTTATGCTGTGACAGATAATAAGCCATCCTAACAATACCGAAAGAAGATACTTCATGAAAACCGGGAGAGACCAAGTGGTGGTCTCTCTCCCAAATCTAAAACCTTAGTTTGCAAATAACACAAGGATATGTATATATAGGCCCACCACCTTCACTTGGAAATTCCAAACTACAGTGGACGATCATTTGTAAACAAACAAAGTTAAACGAAAAATCCTTCTGTTTGACCAATTTAAACGAATGAGTCTAAAGACATTCGTTTGACCGTTTACTAACTATTACATAACTAGCTAAAATGTAATCTATTCTATTCGCACAGCAGCGGGCACAAAAACTGCACTAACAAATTCCCCCTTGTCCGTTGCTGTCGAATGCTGAATATGCAATTGCAATCGATCTTCAGTCAAGCATCTGTTGATGTCAGTTTCTTTGTGTTTAAACAGATTCCCCCTTGAGCGATGATCCAGGTACTTAGAGTCTTGGCTTGAGTCTTCATAGCAAAACCAAACCCTTGAAGCTTCTCGTATCAGATTTTCCCTCAAAGTACACATATCTATGTCGAGTGTTGTGCAATGCCCTCACAAGGCAACATTGACCGATCTTCCATTGATCTTCCAATACTCTTAACCAGCTTTTGATAAAGGTTCCATTCTTCAAAAAATGCATCAAATCTTGACCTTGTCATAAAACTCTATTCCATTTTAGAGCATACTGGATTGGTAAAGTCTTCCGGTGAACTATCTTCTGTAAACCATCATTTTAGTGGAGGCGACCAAGTAATGCACTTTGATCATCAACATCAGTACTTAGGAAGTCAGCTAAAAGGGTAATGTGGTTGTGTAGAAAAGTAATTGCTTTAGCTACCTTTCTCTCTCCTCTTATTTGAACTTACTGGTGACTAGCAAAGCTTAAGAATCATTCTTCCTTTCTGATTATTTTAAGTTGTGTGATGGTGTTTGGCCACTAAAATCCAATCCCAATACTAACCCGCATCATTGGTATCAAAGCTAGCATTCCTCGAAGCTCAAGACCGTGATTACAAAAAGTGTAGTGAAAAGATAGATCCATTGCAGGTTATTGGCGATCAGGTAGAACAATGAGTCTGACAATAGTGGTTTCAACAACAATTTAAAGAATCTTCCCAGTCAATTGTTGCTTTCACAAAGATCAATTGCTTAAATATACACGCAAGGATCATGCTCAATCTATAATGGCCATGCGAGAAGCAATCAAAGATTTGGCCAATACCATTAATAATGATCAACATAATCAAACAATTAGCGCTAAATTCGTTTCAGAGCATACAAACCGTAGTGATATATGCGCTAAACACAAACTTAATGCATTTCATCAAATATGTATGTAAGTTTAGACTTTGCAAGGATACAAACTTGTAATCTAACCATGGATGTAGGTAACTGAATGAACCACATAAATCTAAGTAATCATGAGTCTTTTTGTCATTTGTATTTGTGTACTCACTAGTATTCTCCTTACAAGTGATACAATGCCACAACAGACATGAAGATACTTAACTTTATTAGTTATATAGTACATTGTGTGGACCTTCTCCAGCCCGCTCGGAGCCATTAGTCACACACGTGGTCCACGCCAAAAGCAACACAAGTTTAACTTATTACAGAACTCATAATACAAGTACGAATAAAAGTACAAACCAACTTCATGAAAAGGACCAGATCTAATACTTACTAAGAAGACCGTTTTGGGCGTAATTCTCAACCGAGTCAACAAGCGTTTCTTCAAGTGGTCTGTAACTCCAACCCAGATCCTGTAGTTTCTGAGCAGTAACCGAAGACTTATCTTTCGACTCGATAAATCTACCAACAAGTTTAAGTAAATGAGGTTAGTATGAGAAGAAACACACACAAGATCAAAACGTTCCAAGCTGAACTTAAACTGAATAAGAGTTAATCATCTATGATTCATGCTTCCAAAACTAACATTTGAGGAATTGAGGGTCCACACTTTCACAAAAAAAAAATAATAAATAAATAAATAAAGCACAAATGTATCTTAAAAGCTGACATGGCAAAGATGATAAATAAAGAACTAGATGAACTCTAAAATCTTGTAAACAAAAATACAAATCCTAAAATGTCGATTTTGAAAGGGTTAATACCATAGAAAATCACAACATGCTTTGTTTTTTTTGAGTAAATTGCCATTTTGGTCCATGAGGTTTGACTACCTATGAAGTGGTATAGCGGTGTTAATATTTTGAGTAAATTGCCATTTTCATCAGTTCATCATTCAACAAAATTAAACCTAAATCATTCAACAAACTTTTGCCTAAGCGGTGGTATGGCGGTGTTATAGCGGTAATCTTTGTATCATGCATATTTTATGTAGTTACATATAATATTAATAATAATATCAAAATTTATAGTAATATCATATTATCATGCAAAATATTAGTAGTCATATCAAAATCCAAAACATGAACTGAGGAAGTCCGGCGATTTAGAGATTTAGGTTTAATTTGTTGAATGATGAACTGATGAAGAACCAGCAAATAAAACTTTTGGTCTCGATTGAGGTTTAATTTTGGGTTTGGGCCTTTACTTTTGGGTTTATTTATAAACAAAAAGTTGATTAATGTGGGCTTTGCCTTACTTTTGGGCTGAAATATGAAAAACCGCTAAAAGCAATGCTACGACCGCTATACGGGTTTCAAAATAGCGGTGCAATAGCGGGATTTAGCACCGCTAATAGCCGGACCGCTATAAGGAACCGCTATGGGTTCGTATGTCTGCTAAGCGCTATAGCAGTGCTAGCTATAGCACGCTGCTGACTGCATAAATGACTACTTTTGCGACTTTCATCGAAAGGGTTTTTTTTTTCCGCATTCGGATCCAAAAGATTTGAAATCTTGCCATTCTCATCCGACTTGTTAACTCCATCCATAGTTTTTAACGTTAAGTCAGGGGTATTTTTGCTTTTTTGGACATTTTTTGTGATGATTAAAGGGTTTGGGTGGGGAGAAAGTCCACAAAGGTGGATCTTTAATTCTTATAGAGGTTTTTTTTTTTTTTTTTTTTTAAATAAAAATGTCTAAAAAGGCAGAAATGCCCCTTATTTAATGAAGAAAAATGGATGGAGTTAACGACTCGGATGAAAATGGCAAGATTTCAAACTATCCAGATGCGAAAAAACAAACCTTTGGACGAAAGTCGCATAAGTAGCCAAACCTCGGGGACAAAATGACATTTTACTCTTTTTTTTACGGAAAAGTCCATCAACCTAATTTTGGTATATTCTCTCAACTTGTGAAAAATACACGGAAAAGTCACTATACTAATTATTGTACACTAAAGAAACATGTCTAAAAAGAATGTATATTTAGAATTTATTTTTAAATAATGACTTGTTAACTCTTAAATAGGTTAAAATAAGATGGTAAGACCATGTGTAGTGGATTACATGAATAATGCCCCCACCTATGGGCATTGTGCGACAAGTGTCATCCCAGTCAGCAAAGGGGCATTATGGGCGTTTTTCACAAATAGGCGTAGTGGGATAATGCCCAATAATGCCCCATCAATGATTACCCAATTATTTAAAAAAATTAAAAATAAACTACATAATATTAGTTGTAATATTCTTATTGGCCAAACACATCAATGATTACCCATCAATGGCGTGGTTTTAAAAACGCCAAAACAAAATTTGGCCAAGAAAACGCCCGAAAACGCCGGGCCGTAGTGGCTATGGGGCGTGTTTCGGCGTTTTTTTTGAAAATTAAAAAAAAAACGCCCCACTACGGGGGGTCTAAGTGAATAACTTTTTTTTTGCGAAATATTAAATGCCACTTTATCAAACTTTGATGAATTTAAAAGTTAACAAGTAGTTATATTGAAAGAAGTTTCACAAGTACATGCATTTAATCAATAAAATTTTCATTTGCAGGAGAAAGAAACTCACTTCTTTGGATACTTGTAGTCAGGATAATGCTTCTTCAAAATTTCTACTAGATCCTTTGCCCTAATCTGATGAGATACGCATATGTATCTTCCATTGGCCTCGGGTTTCTCGTATACTAAAATTAGTGCTTCCGCTAGATCACGCACGTCTACAATCATCCGCGACCTATTCTCTAGTTCTTCATATCCTTCTGCACATAAATAAACACCATGGTTAAACTATTTGAAGTGTATTCATTAAACTCAAGATCTTCACTTTTTATGTAACAAACTTTAAAAGGTTACGTGCTGTCGTGCTATATAGTAACTAAATACATCAAAATTAGGGGTGCAAACGAGCCAAGCTACTAGCGAGCTACTCAAGCTCGGCTCGAAAAAAAACTCGAACGAGCCGAGCTTAAACGAGCTCGAGCTCGATCCCGAGCCTAAAAACAAACTCGTTTAGTAAACGAGCCCGAGCTCGAGCCGGCTCGCGAGCCTAAACGAGCTTTCTGTTTATATATTTTTTATTAATATATTAAACATATATTTATATATAATTACCATTTATATAAATATAAAAAAATAACTAAATTATATGTATAATAAAATTATAACTAATATAAATTAATTAATAAATACTAAACGAGTCGAGCCCAAGCTAAGCTCGAGCTTGAAAAATTACATTCGAGACGAGCTCGAGCTTTAGAAATAAAGCTCGAATCGAGCCGAGCTTGAGCTCGAGCTTTCATATGTTAAACGAGCTCGGGCTCGGCGCGTTTGCACCGATTCAAAATCATAGTCGTTAATAGCGAATAGCGACAAGGGACCTATATGTTACATAGCGAATAGCGACAAATAGTGACCGCTATTTTATATATAGCGATACACTAGAAAAAGAATTTTGAAAATTTTTATATGTATATTATATCAAAATACCTTGGTATATATGCTATTTTACATGTATATTTAACAAAAACCTATAAATCCAGCTATTTTATAGCTATATCTAATTGATATTTACATCAAAAAAAAAAAAAAAAAACTGTCGCTATGACCCAAATAGCGACACTTGGTTGCTTCGCTATATAGCGCGCTACAGCGGTCGCTATAGCCGCTATTGACAACTATGATCAAAATCAATTTTTTAAAGTTAGTTACCAAAAATGAAGATCTTGAGTTCAATACATACAATCAAATATGTGCAAGTTTGATACATTTGTTGTATGTCTGATCAAATGGTTACAAATTAGTAAATATCAAATATGTTGCATTAAATAGTGAAAAGGTAAGTTGCATAAATCTGTGAAAAGTGAACAGTGACACATGGACATTATAAAGTGCAAACCTTTAAGAAGCTTAATAAGAACCAAGCTACTAGCATTTACTGTCTTCTGAAGCATAGGCCCAACAATAAGAGTTGGGCACACGGACAAAAAATCAATACCGTTCTTTTTCGAGAATTCCCAAGCCTCACTTTCGGCTTTTGTCTTAGAAAGACAATACCAATCCTGTATAACACAGTACAAATTTGTGTTAAAATGACTTTTTATTGCAAATGAACCACTATTATATACATGTTACCTATGAATGAGTCGGTTCGGGTTATTTATTTATTTATTTATTTTTATTAACGGGTCCAAAGGGTAAAAACAATTTCGAAATTAGCAATTCTCTGTGGCACATTTTATCCAAAATCTTTCATTCTTGTAAAGTTAAGCAATTTTGGAGAACTGAATTATCATGTCGCTTACATTATTTGATCTGCAGAATTCTTGGTCAGACCAAAAAGTCTCATCCAATGGTCGATCCTGGGGTCGATTAGGTATGATCGCAACAGCGGCTACAGAAGACACATACACCACTTTCTTAACATACACTTCACAACATGCTTTAAGCACGTTGAGTGTACCATCAACCGCTGGCTTAATCAGTTCTACCTGCAATCAGATTCTCATTTGGTCAACAAACAGAAAAGCAGTAAACGACGCAAGAGATTTTACGTGGTTCGCTCGTGATGTGCAACCTACGTCCACAGGAGCAACTAAGTTTTCGTATTATTGAGTTATAGCAATTACAAATATAGGAGATTCATTATATTTATAGACTAGAATTAGGATTAATCCCTTGCTAAACAAGAAACTAACACCTGGGCCCATCTAAGGGCTAGGGCCGGCCCGTCCCTTTCTGCTCCCTCTTTAACTCTCGGTTATGCCATGTGGGACAAAGCCTACATAATCCGTAACAATTTGAAAAAGGAAAACAATGCAGGAATGGCCAAAACTTAAGACGGGCATAACTTGGGCTAAGAGGGGGGTTACGGGGCCCAATAGCCAAATAATCTTAGGCGCTTTGCCCCAGTTGTCAGACGTGATTTCCGTCATTTACGTCTCCGAAATTTTGTCAATCTTCAATACTTTCTTTTTTTTTTTTAACTTAAAACGCGTAAATAACTGATTAGCATCTAAGTAGTTAATGCATTAAAATATCGGATATCGGTCAAGGACTGATATTTGAGATATCGGTTATCGCGGTGGGATATCGGTAATTTTAATATCATGCTAAATTTATATATATAGCAATTTAACACTAACAATTCAGTATACTTTCCTACCATTAACAAATTAACCTTTTGCAACTTGCAAAACACTAACAATTGTAGCATGTAGCAACTGACTAAGACTTAAAACAATAACATTTAACACTAACAACTAACAATTAAGACTTACAACACTAATAGCAGCAATAAGAAGAAAGACGAATGGTAGAACTAAGAAGAAAGGTACTGACGTCAGGAAACTTGATGATATATCGGTCAAATATATTGGTCAATATCACGTATATTATTGGTACTGATATTTTGACCGATATTTGCACCAATATCTCGGCAGAGGACCCGGGATATTAGCTACATAGATTAGCATAACTTATGTGCCTATTTATGGTTTTCATTTCAATTTTCTTGAGAACTCTATCTCTGTATCAAATTCTCAAGATTTTAATTTTGAAAAGTCAAACTGAAAAAAGTCAACGTTCCCTGTTCATCCATAACTGATATGCAATCCAAACAAACATACCTCAGGGTCTGGTACAGAAGTAGGTGGAACAGGACTTGCAGTATGAAACACACCATCACATCCAACAATAGCTGCACGAATCGACTCGTAATCCAAAAGGTCTGCTTTAAAAAGCTTCAACTTCTCAGATGCTTTCTCCAGCTTCTTCAAATGACCATATTTCTCATCCACTAAACCAAAATAGGACCACAAATCGATAAAATTAACGAACAATTTCAATATTTGATGAAGAAGATATATATATAACAAGGTTATTGGGGAAGAAGATTACTAGGGTTTCTGACGGTGCCATGAACGGTGTAGTCTTTGGAGAGTAAATGCTTTACTAACCACGACCCTACAAAACCTCCGGCACCTGTAACGCATACAACTCTTGCTTTCTCTGCCGCCATGAAAACGCACTACCAAGGTCTAGAAGCGTAAAATGAAATATATAAGTTTAAATAGGTTGAATTTACTTTAAATAGGCCGAATTTTTGTAATTGATTTTTGTTACCAAAAATTCGATTTTAATATTACTTGGTGAAAATGCACCAGCAAGGTCTAGAATTGGTTGAATTTCTGTATTATTATTATTATTTTTTTAATCACTAATTACCAAAAATTCGATTTTAATAGAGAAAAATGCCCGGATAGTCCCTGTGGTTTCGCCTTTTTTCACCTATAGTCCCTATCTTTCTAAAACTACTTGAATAGTCCCCAAGTTTTTGATTTTTGTTCTCGGATAGTCCCTGGGTCTAACTTCAGTTACTTTTCTCAGTTAAGTGGGTGTTGAAATGACCAAAATACCCTTTCCTTAAAAGGCCAAACCATAGGGACTATCCGGGCACCTTCTCTTTATAAAACCCATCCACCCTTCATCTTCAACATTAAGAAACCCTAATACCCACACCCTGCTTCTCTTTAAATCCACTACCAAACACCCCCTGCCTCTTGTTTTCCCTACCGACGAGCACAAGGGAGTCCGACTGGACTCCGGTGACGGGTCTAACTAGTTAATCGGCTGGCAAGACACCCCCAAACATCTCCCCTCGTCGACAAAACGGACCACCACCGTCCGGTGGTGGTGAGCGATGGCTGCGGAACCAGAGAGACAGAGAGGAAGAGAGAGAGAGACCGAGGAGAGGGAGAGAGATGGCGGAGGTTGGTGAGTGGCGACGGGTCGCGGCGGTTTCATTCAAACTGATTTCATTCAGATCTGATATACAATTCAGATCTGAAACACATCACTATTTCATTCAAACAATCGAATCTAAGTTGTTTCTACATAATTTTCGAACATAATCAGTGAACTTTGTTTCGGTGAAATCGAATGAGTTTCGATTGATTTTTAACGTGTCTAGGACTGATTTGAATGAGTTTCGGTGATTTTCGAACTGTTTCGGTTTGTTGATTAAGAGTTTCGGACTAATTCGGGTTGTATCGGATCAAATTTGTTCAAGTTTCTGTGTGAATCAGTGTTTTTGATCGAAGTTTTGAGATTTCAAAAATTATAAGACAATTTTAAACTGTTTACATACTTATTGAACAACTATATTTGAATGAACTGATCTGAATCTGAGTTGTTGAAAGAAGCTGGTGTCGATTCGTATTTCGATCTAGTTTCAGATTGTTTCGTTTGAATTTCGGACAAATTCGGTTGATTTAAGACAAATTTTGATGTGTCGTATGTGCTTTTCGAACCGATTTCGATTGATTTTCAGAGAGTTTCAAGTTGATTTGATCTATTTCGGATCAAATATTGTTAGTTTCGGACTGATTAAAAGATGGTGTTGGTGTCCCGCCTGAACAATGGTAAAAGATGGTGGTGAAAAGACGGCGCCTGAACATCGATAAGGTGTCGGCACCGGAGATGAAACAACTATGGAGAAGATCTAACAGATGGAGAAGAAGGGTGGGTGTGGGGGATTTTATAAATAAAAATGAAGAAGGTGCCCGGATAGTCCCTATGGTTTGGCCTTTTAAGGAAAGGGTATTTTGGTCATTTCAACACTCACTTAACTGAGAAAAGTAACTGAAGTTAGACCCAGGGACTATCCGAGAACAAAAATTGAAAACTTGGGGACTATTCAAGTAGTTTTAGAAAGATAGGGACTATAGGTGAAAAAAGGCGAAACCACAGAGACTATCCGGGCATTTTTCTCATTTTAATATTACTTGATGAAAATGCACCAGCAAGGTCTAGAATTGGTTGAATTTCTGTATTATTATTATTATTATTATTTTTTTAATCACAAATGAGTTGATTTTAATATGATATATTTCGGAGTGGTTGTTTTGTATCTTAGGAGTTGTTTGTCAAATTTTGAATCATTAATCGTTTATAGGCCAATGTCTAACTAATTTAGATAAAAGGACATAATCATTCAAACTTAGTATAATGCTTAACCATTTAGAGAAAAATGTCTATACCATTTAAATATTTGTTCACAAAACAAACAATTAAACTATTAAGTATTAAACCACTAAGATATCTGAACCATTAAAAGCGGAAAAAACAAAATTAAATGAAAATATAGTTGGTTCATATTGCTTTTTTCAACTCAGCAACCCATTGTTTACTTTTGTATTTGAAAAGTTAAAATGAAAGTAGTTAGCAAAAAGGGATTTTATTTGTTTATGCGGTCGATCTACCTGCAACCATTTGTATTATTCAATCACTATCATTATTTTATTTTTTATAAATAAAACTCAATTTTATGTCGAGTTAATAATTTTACTTTCTATCTATGACATTTTCTAACATGTATTCATCAATATATAGTTGAATTCTTCTATACCCGATATATATCCCGTAGATAAGTAAATGTGATTTTTTCAGTGATGTTTGGTAGCCTTTGAATGGTTATTAAGAGGCTATCTCTTAATGGAACCATTAAGAATTTTATCAATGAGAAGGTAGAAGAATGTGACATGTGATGATTTATCATTCAGATGTTACCTCTTAATCATTCAGACTTGAGGTTACCTCTTATTCATTCAGAGGTTTTAAACCATTAAGATGTAGCATCTGAATGGTTATTAAGAGGCTACCAAACAGCCCCTTAATTATTTACACGCTTATTTTCATGGACGTATAAACTAGCTACCTCATGTAATCTAAATTAGTTTTTAAGTTTAGTTTAGCTTTTAGGCTTTTTGTTAATTTAGGATTAGGATTAGGTTTTTGGGTGTGAGGGGAGTGGGGATTTAGGTTTTTGGGAAGTGCGGGTGGAAGGGGGGGGGGGTTAGGTAGAGGTGTACAAATTGGTTTTTTTCAAAAACCGGTTTCGGTTATTAACCGAACCAGTTTTTTTCACCCAAAACGGAAACCGGTTTTTTTTATAACCGGTTTCGGTTACTAACCGATTTTTCAAGTCCAAAACAATAACCGGCTAGGACCGGTTTTCCCAAAAAACCCGGTTTTAACCGGTTTTTTTAAAATTGGTTTCGGTTATTAACCGGTTTTTCAGATCAAGATTAGTAACCGGTCACAAACCGGCGGTTCAGTTATAAAACCGGTCTGGTTATAAAAAACGGTTAAAAAATTGATTTCGATTTTTTTCCCGATTTCGGTTCTAAAACCGGTATTTTTGTACACCTCTAGGGTTAGGTTTTTTGAGGGGTCTATGTGTGTGGGTGGGTGGGTGTGGGGGGGGGAGGGGTTAGGTTTTTTTGGGGTTTATGTTTAGGGTTTAGTTTTAGATTTTTTTTTTGAAGGGGGGGGGGGGGTTAGGTTTTTGGGGGGTGGGGTGGGGGGTTTAGGTTTTTGGGGGTGTCGGTAAAGGGTGAGTTAGGTGGTTTAGACTTTTTCGTATTATTGCATTTGTCTAGTACAATTTTTTTTTAAAAAAATGTTTTTTTATATATTAAATATAGCGAATTTTAATTAAAAAAATTAAAAAAAAATTGGTATGTTTTTTATGCTTTTTTTAATTAGTTTTTTGGTTTTCTCATTTAAACTAGTTTTTTCATGATCCATCCCCTATATATATATATATATATATATATATATATATATATATGAATTGCTTAACGTACAATATTCCTTAACATACGATGTGTACGAGATGAATTACGCACGTTATAAAACTTAAAACCTATAATCACGCATGTTGAAACCCATAATCACGCATGTACAAAATCAGAAATCACGCATGGGGTAAAAAACCTAATCACGCATGTTATAAAACTAATCACGTGTATGTTATATTTTCATAGCGTACGCAATGTACGTTAAGCAAAATTGTACGATACACTTTCACTATATATATATATATATACACACACACACATATGAGAAAGTGTATTGTACAATCTGGGTTAACGCACGCTGGGGAAATATAATATGCGTGATGTAACACCTCGAAAATTTGCGTCCTATAATGTATTGACACGTGTCATAAGCTTGAACGTGTTAATGAATACTATAGAGGGACTAAAGTTGACAAACATAGAAAGTATGTGAATTCAAGGGTTCAAAATGACAACAAGGGGTAAATATACTTTACAGTAACCCTACATGATGCTCATACCTTCAAACGAATAAGTCATGGACCATACGGAACTAAATGTGGAAGAAAGTGAGAGATTACAAACTACAAGGGTTAAATGTGTCAACATGTTTAAGTTATACCTCTGATTGACCTTTTAGCAAACCCGAAGCTTTGTAACGGTAAATTATGCTCACTAGAATAAGTGATTAAAATTTCACAAAGTTTTGATGAAGAATGAGGGAGTTATGACAATATTCGTATACTAGGGGTTAAAAGCGTAAACGTTGAAAGTTATGATTTTTCGGGTAGTAACAATGTAACCAAGGACCTAACAAAAGGGGTATAAGTCTCGAGGCCCTTATATGTAAATAAGAAGGGCTCATAATGCAAAGAATGCCCTTTCGAAAAGCCAAGAGCCAACCTGCAAATAGTGAAAAGTTTGGAAATCAGATCAGAAGGCCCACGCGGGGCGCGTAAGCCTGGTAAAAGTCTTACGCGGGCCGCCTGGCTTGCCCAGATGCAGAAACTTGTGACAGCAGCCTGTTTGAGCTCTTAACCGACTTATATTGCCCTTAAACACTTCCAAGAGCTGCCTAAACTAATCCTAAGGCCTTAGGGACACTTGTTAATCATCAGGGATCATGTATAGCCTTAGTTGTCATGATCATAATGGATCAAGAACACTATAAATAGCCCCATTGTTGCAAGACTTGATCATTCATTCACAACTTCTCTTCTGATCATCTCTGGAGCTCAAGAGCCTTCTCCAAGCCTCTCTGGTCGTGCATTAGACCTTAGTAAGTATGCTTGACCTTTCCTTATTGAGTTCTCGCTTAGTTTTAGCTTAGAAGTCAAGCCATCGTAATTAACGGTTGACTTAACAATAAATCACTATTGGTCCAGTGATTAGTCAGATCAAAGGTGGTTATAAGTTGGTAATCATGTGGGCTTTAAACCCTTAAAAGGGCACCCTCTGATTCCCACTCTAACTAGGTCAAATGTCGGGTCAAACTTGTTATTAAAAAGTCAACAGAATGCTTAATTTACAATTTATGCATAATTAGCAATGTAGAACACATACAACCTATTTGATCATTAATATAACTTGGTAATTAGTGTAAGAACATGTCTAAACATGTTCAACCCGACAATTTACTGTTTAGACCCGGTTCGGAACCAAAAGTCGCAAAGCTTTGACTTTTTCCTTGACTTCAGTTCTGACCCGTTTTGGTATGATTTAGAAATACCTTAGAGCTCTATTTGGACCAGGTTACATGCTAGTATAACCCTCTATATTATACACCATGGTTCATTAGTAACCAATTAATACGCATGATTCCATTAATTGCCCATATGTTGACCATTATGCCCTTTTCACCTTAAAACGTGATTTTTAAATATGTAAAAGAGTAAAAACCTTAGTCACTGATATATAAACTTGTACCCAAAGTTTGACATCAGTTTGAGGTGTAGTTTGAGAGTTATGCTCATTAGCGTAAATTGAAAGCTTTATGTTAATTAAACGACATAATTAGCGTATGGCCTATCTAAGCCTACTTTTTGATATCAAACTTATTACCCACTGATGTAATGTATTATTTTGGGATTTTTGAAGATTTTTAATTAATTTTAGGCTGAGCATAACTTATAGTCGTAGGCATAATCCGGTAATTGTCGGTTTTGCCCTTACGGGCTATAAAATGAGTTTTACATATCTAATTGACTCCAAACCTCTTGCTACTGATTACATATGATAAATTAATTATTTTAAGCCTTCTGGAATAATAAAAATATCAGCTTTATGTATAGAACCCGGAAATGGCTTCTAATCGCCTTTTTAAGCGTTTTTAACGCATAGTATGTACTAGAAGTATTTTAAACATACAAGGGTTGATACATACTGAAATTTTAGGCAAATTATAATATTTTAGCAGTAAGCAAAAGTTGTTTAACTCAGACTTCAGTATTGAGCTTTACGGCTTATGTGAAATTACCAAAATGCCCCTACGGTGCATAGTTTGGTTATAATTGATAAATTTCACATATATACTTTACCCTACTGTTATAACCTAGTAAACTAAGTATTTTTGCTGATATTATCAGACCTGTAACTCAGGTTAATACTGAGACTCTTTTATAAACTTGAAAATGATCAAACTACCCCTACGAGGCATAGTTTGTGTTTAAATTCGTTTCGGGCATAAAAAAAGACATCTTACTGATGTCACAACACATTTGAAGCGTATTAACTTAGGAAACCTGTATATGGCTCTTATGAATACTCGTTACGCTTTTTACGCGTTCGGTTCGGTTTATGTAACTAGTTCGCATAAATTAGCCGAAACGGGTCAAACCTTATCGGTTTTATCTCAAAATCCAGAATGTGTATGAAATACCCATATTAAGCAAGTCTCCGAACTTGATGGGTCTAAATCACATTCTATTCCGGTCTTAGCCTAATCGTGTGTTTGAACCGTATAATTAACCGGTCTAAGCTTAGGCTTAATTAAAGACCCGTTAGCATTCTAATTGGTTATTTATACCATCATTCCAGACTAAGAGCCTTCCGGTAAATTGTACCTATGCTTACTTAAGTGAATACGGCTGAGTTGTTATAATTCTTGCTATTTAAGACAGGAGCTAGCTCAGGTAAATACTCTTAACTTATTTTCCCTATTACGGGCTTGGGATACGGTAATATAAATACCGCATGGTCAGGTATGGGATTCAAAGACCAATAAGTCGGGAAATCCAAATAACCTGTTTTAATTCGTATTGCTTGACTGAAACATTGGGGGTTAATGCGACCGTGTCCTGGATATCCTTGACTCGTTAAATGCAATGGCCACGACCTAAGCACGGGGTGTAGGCATACACCTGACAGATGCCATATGTTTATTAATTAATTATACCCAATAAGGGATTCCCAATAAGGGAATAGTGGTGTGTCGGTTAATCACGAACCGGCATAGAACCGGGCCCTGTATGTAGAGCAAGATATGTAAAATTGATAACATGAGATATAGTTTGTCCCAAGTATAAAAGATTAATTTTGCCTTGTGCATTTTAATCAAAGTGTCAAAACATCTTCGTGCTTTGAGCACCTAAACAAATTTTCACAGACAATCTCAAATGAGTCGGTTGAGTGTATTTACCAGTGAAAACTAACGTATTTTCAAAAGTCTAAGTGACAGGTACAAGTACGTAATAGGCTGGAAGCTGCTCAGGACGTTAATAAGGAATCTTGCAAGTTCTAGGCGTCTAAAGTCTGTTGAACAATATTTATGTTTGAGATCCGCCTGTGGATCCTTTACTTTCCTTGTAATACTTGGATATTACTTTTTATTCGGATTGTAATATAATTATCTTTTGCTTCCGCTGTGCATTTATATATTGTGTTGTTGACTATGCTGACATCAATTACGTCATGATACTCCCCACCGGGCCCATCGGTGACACGTGGAAATTTGGGGTGTGACACGTGATTAGGGATTTTGAGTTTTATAACGTGCGTAATTTCCAGCGTATACATCGTACGTTAAGGAATATTGTACATTAACCAACCCTTATATATATTAAGGCCCCTCCACACACCTTAGGTCCATCATCTTAGACTCATCCCCCACACCTGCTTACATGAACCCTTACATAACGGATCATTATTTGAGAACTACCCTCCTCCTCCACACTTAATAGTCCTTAGTTACCTACAAATCTAGTATACATAGAAATTAAATGATTACCATTTCTCACTTCAAACCCTTTTCACATTAAAACCTAGTATATAATAATAATAATAATAATAATAATAATAATAATAATAATAATAATAATAAAATTATTTATATTATATTTATTATAGCAAATAGCTCACAACACAATTATTCCCATTAGATATTTGGCTCAGTTTTAGTTCAATACACTTCATATGAAGTAAAACAGAATCTGCTGGAAGCACATGATTACCTTCCACCAGCTGAATATGGTAATGGTAAATGATCGTGGTTGCAACTATCTTCAACTGAGATAAAGCCATATTCTTACCTAAACAAGTTCTTGGTCCAGCATTACGTAGGAATCCGTTCGTGTAAAATAAATAAAATAATTTATTAACTTGAATTACAAGAACAAAACAGAATTACAACTGAGAGAATAATACTATTACAACTGAAAAAGGGAAAAAACAATAACAGCAAACGCGAACAGAATAACTGTTCTTGGCTGAGGATCGTGTTAAACACGGGTCCCTTAAAACAAATTTCGTGTCTCCCAGGAGAGCACGCTTGTTTCCAGGATACAACAGCCGCAAGCAGTTGCACTGCCGGTCTTGACGCCAACCCGAAGGTGTACCTCGAAAGCTTGAAGGAAAGTGAAGAATTCTGCAGTGAGAAGATTGTACAGAGCTTGTGTTTTTCAGTGTTCAATCTGGTGAAAGGAGCCTCCTATTTATACACCATGTTGAACTCGAAACTGAAAAATTAATTAAATGGGAGAATTAAACTACATTAGACGTCTTTAATACACGTTAATTCGTCACTTAATTCTCAGTCAAACGCATTAACTTTGTCAGTTTCGAATGCTGAAACGTAACTGCACAGCATTAACTGCTGCTGGAAGCCTCTGGGCGCGCGCGCGCATGTCTGCACCCTCATGCGCGGTGCGTTCATTTGGCTCACTGCTATGCGTGCATGCGCTTCAGTCCCATGCGCACCTAAGCCACGTCACCTGGTAGCCTCTACGAGCACGCCACACAGTCGCGCCATTTTGGCTCACTTAAGTGCGCCGCGTACGTCACCTCAGTGCCCATGCACCATGCGCAACCACGCACCCCTATGCCATGTGTACTCACGCGCGCATACGCATGACTGTCACGTCATGCGCCGCATTACCTACCACTACCACTTGGTCCTTGCAACCCTTGTGCTCCACCACGCGCACGCGGTTAAAAATACAAAGGCGGCTCTCAAGCAGCTCGCGGCGATGCGAAGTGCAAAGTGCCCCATCAAAGCGCCACATTGCGCCTCATCACCCAAGCCACGCGCGCGCGAGTGTACGAGTGCGTGTGCGAGTGTGAGATAGGGTGCTCCGCACCCTTCGCGAGTACACTAGTGAGTGCTTCCATGAAACAATAAGGATGGAGAGTTCCCACTTAAATACACCTTTAAGTTCCATCTCTCATCCGATGTGGGACAAGGTGCCACTTTCCCACTTATTTCAGCATTCAAGTTTCAAACACCAAACTTTGAGCATCGATTTCTCATTCATCTTAGCTCCGTTTTGGACGTGGTTTAGTTCGTTGCGAAGTCCTTCCAACGTAGAACACAAACCCACAAACAAATATATAAAACCTGTTCATTTTATTATATTTATTTCTAGTCCAAAATAGGAAAAAATCATTTTCCTATATTTGTGAAAAAATGCTATTTTCACAAAATTTCTAACAATCCCCCACATGAATAGAAATCGATCTATCAAGTTTCAACGATACGCGTTCAACAGTTGAGCATTGCAAGATAGGTAGGTGTAACCTTTGAACCTCCTTTTGTGAAGCATACTTAGCCTCCTAGGGTCTTGTAGACGCGGGGTCTTTGAACAATCCTCCATTTATGTAGGCGACAATATACATTCACACAATGCTCTCCCTAGTCGAGTTAAGACCTAATGGTTATGTCCGTTCATGGTCATGGAACACGTTCGTGGTTCTGCGAGAGCTCTAGGATTTGCGCCTCCCCACAAATCCATTCGAAGCGACCCTACTTCTCTCTAACATAGGTGATTCTCTCTAACATAGGTGATTCCTCTGAATCATTAAAAACATCATGGTTATTTTGGATTTCCTCAAAATCCTTAACCTCAACATGCTTAACCTTTCCTTCATGTCACTGATTGGAATGGACTAGGAAGTATACCACTCCCTTTGTGAATTTTGGGGCACCCCCCACAGTGACTCCCTTTGGGTTTATAATTAAGTTTGCCTATTGAACCTAGATCTTGGGATCTCCAGTCAACTAGCTTAGGTTTCCCTCATATTCCCTTCATCTATGGGCTTTAGTCCCATTCCTCTTGACAACCTATACACCTGTTAGTGCATTACGTCTATTGACTTCGTCTTGTATCATGTAATAGGATAGGTTAGGATAATCAGTGCACGAGGTTCGAGAAACGAATATTAGTGGATATCATGCTGATTCCGCTCGAAATGATCAAATGCCATTTGGAGCGAAATCAGAACGTTCTGATTTCGCCCCAAATGACACTTGATCATTAGGAGCGAAATCACCTATAGTATAAATAGTGCATTGCTTGATTCATTTGGCACAGAACCTGAACTTGTAACGAAGTGCTGCCAATTTGTCTCCAGGTTGTAATTCAGTGTAATATCAATATAAGAGACATTATATTTACTTTGAGCGTTCGCGTCATTGATTCCGCCTTTGATTCGGATAAACAACTCTTCTGATTGACTCATTCGGGTCCTACAACGATCCTACAAGTGGTATCAGAGCTCAGGAAGAAGAGTTTAGCTCGACTGCAATTATATTCTGACTTCTACACCTTCTTTTTCGATTTGGACAAGATTTCATGGACGAAATGGAATGAATTTTTCACCGAATGTGCATAACAGTGTAATAACAAAGCCTTGAAAGTTTGAGATCAAAATACGGACTAAAAATGACAAAAATTGGACAAAAACCAGATTCCGCTCGAACGAACAGATTCTAGTTTCGCTCGAAAAGTCAGCTGATTCCGCTCCAAAACTTGATTTCGCCTGAAATTAATAGTTGATTCCGCTTGAAACAGTGATTCCGCTCAAAATTCAGATCAGATTTCGCTCGAATTGTCAATTATCTGATTTCGCTCCAACGGATTGATATCTGATTCCGCTCGAGAATTAACCTGATTTCTCTCTAAAACATCAAGTTCTAATTTAGCTCGAAAACCAAACACTGATTTCGCTCAAAAGTGATTCCTGTGATTTCGCTTGAAGAATCACTATTCCGCTTGAAAGTGGATGTCTGTTTAAATTCAGATTTCGCCTGAACTGTTATACAAGTGATTCCGCTCGAAAACCTTATTTCGCTTGAAAGAGGGTTTTTCACGTCAAGATCATTTCACGTTAACCGAGTGACAGTATATTTCAAGTTGGTTGATATTGCTTGTGCTGATTGTGTTTGTTTGATTGTCAGTCTCCAGGTAATTCAAGAATTTCAAATCATGGCTGATTTTGATGAAGAGACTACGCGAGATGGGAAATTGAAAAATACAGAGAACCATTCAAAGAAGCCCTAAGAGCCAAAAGATGGAATGACGAATTAGAATGTTACATGGATCCACGGGGTAATCCAGTTGTTGACCCATCAAAGGTGGATTTTGAAGCTGTATAAAATCTGCTTCCAAGTCAGGCTACTCTCAACACAAGAAGGTTATCTGATAAAGAATATTTGCCGGATTTGGTGAACAAGATAAGAGAAGTTTGTGAAGCAAGTTTGCCAAAGGTGGTAGAAAAGAAAAAGAAGAAGAGAAGAGATGAAGAGGTGAAAAAGATGGTTGAAGATCTGAAGAAGAAAGCTTTAGAAGAAGTCAGAATGGAAGTAGTAAAAGCTAAGAAAGAGAAAGAAGTTGTTACTGAAAAACAGAAAGTTTTTGAAGAAGTAATTTCAAAGAAAGAAGAATCTGAAAAGCCTGTATCTGTGAAATCTGAACCAGTGATTAAGAAAGAGGTTGTAGAAGACACACCAGTCTTTGAGAATGTTCAGAGGGAGAAGAAACAGGCTGAAGATATTCAAACTTTGAAAGATAAGAAGAAAGCAGATGATGAACAGATTTTGGAGTTGCGCCTGAACTGCGAAAAATTTAGATCTGAAAATGACAAACTTTTAAAGAATGTTGAGAGTTTGTCATTAGAAAACAAAATTTTTAAAAATTTAGAAAATGATTTAAAAAATCAGATAAAAATATTAGAAAATGAAAAATCAATTTTTGAAAAATATAATTTGGAAAAGCAAGATTCAGTAAATTCTCATCTTGAGAATATCATTCGACTTGAAAAAGAAGCCGAATGTAATAGAAATAAAATTGCTGATTTAGAAAAGAAGTTGAAAAGTTTTGTGACTTCTGCACCATATGTGTGTCCAAAACCGATCAACGTTGTTCCAATAAGTGATAAGGTCACAAATTTTGACAAAGTCAAAATTGAAGATTGCGATGACAAAGCTGATGATGAAATAGAAAAAGAAAAGAAAAGAAAAATATTTTTAGGTTTACAAGAAAATTTTCAAAATACTGTTTTGCAATCTACTGAAATAGGTGAATGCTCAAAGCAAAAACCTGTTAAAAAGAATGCAGAACAGAAACAAAAGATAAAAATTTGAAAAATTCTAAAAATGTAAATAAAAGCTCATCAGATAAGTCATCCAATCGTTATAAAAAATCACAAAAATTTAAAAATGAAAACTCACAAAATGTTGGTAATAAGTGGTGCAGGTTTGACCACAGTGCTCAAAAGCTAAATCCAGTATTGAAGAGGAGAAATGACTATCACCAAGCCCAACAATGTTATGATCTGAAGGTTTTGACTGAAAGAAGTGGATGGTACGATAACAGAGTGTGCTACACTTGTGGTGTTAGAGGACACATTGTTGTTAACTGCCAGAATTGGAATTATGAAACAAGAAGATGCTATAATTGCCATATCAGAGGACATATTGCCAGAGATTACCCAAGGAGATCGATGGGAAGGTCGAGGGTTGAATCTCAGAGAATTGTGAAGAAACCAGTCAATGTCAAGCCCGAAGAACAGAAGATTCTAGAACAGAAAGTGAAGCTTTCACAGGGGCAAAAAGACAGACTGAGGAAAAAGGGGAAGAAAGCACGAGAGTATTTGGAAAGGATTTTGTCCTCGGGTTCACCGGTTGGTATGAATAAGAGTTCTGATGAATCGATTAACTCAACTGCAAAGCCAAGTAAATCGAATTCTTCAGATGCAAATTTGAGGACAAAAGAGAAGAAAAAGGAAGCTGTTGGTGATGAATCTGGCTCATCAAAGTCAGACAAGACAAGTTCGGGCAATGAATCTGATTCCACAAAATCAGAAGAGCCACAAGTTGAGGTAAAAAAAGGAAGAAACAGTTCCTTTAATGAATGATGAGGATTTTCCGCCATTACAAGCCGCAAACCTAAAATCAAAAGGTGTTGATGCTGGAAAAATGTTTAATAGCAATGTTAAACATATTTTTAGTAAGATGGCTGATGCTAAGGAAAAAGGAGTGATAGAATTTTATGAAGAAAAGAGAAAAGCTCAAAATGCATCTAAGGCTGGTCAGGCTTGGGTGTCAAAATCTGTTGGTTGAATTCCTGACTTGCCGGAGCTTCCAGGTTGGTAAGTGTGAAGCAGGTATCAGCATTTTTCTTGAGAAATTCACAGGATGGTAACTGTGATATTTCGACTTACTAGTGGTTAATCAAGGACATTAAGTTGTACTTGATTTTCTACAAGTGTTTGTGGAAATTGATCTTATATTGTTAAAATTTTACAAAACGGTTTAAAGAGTAAAAGGTGATGATGTGAATCCCTAACCTACGAGTGGTTGGTAAGCAAACTATTATTCCGGAAAAACCATTTTAATTAAAACAAACTTAAGTGTTTTGAAATCATAATGGGAAAATAGTTTGATGTAAAGTGGAGTTTTGATTGAATACGCCGAAACCCTCACGGCTGAACAAACATGATTACTTTCACCAGATTGAAAAACGGTTTTCAAACTGTAAAAATCAATGGGTTGTAAATCATGGGGGTACTTTATATTTGTTTTTCTGTGAACTATGCTATATAGTATGTTATATTTTCTGTAATTCGGTACACAAGAAGCAGAACATGGATGGAGAGATAAAGCTATCAGTATCGTGTTGTCAAATTTTCTTTAATGGTTTTGCATTTTAGGGGGAGAAAAATTGTTAGAAAATACAAAAACATTAGAAAATTTTGAAAAAGCCAAAACCATGATAAAATTTGAAAATTGAGTTTTTGCGTAAAAAGAGGAAATGATAGTACATCAGTTGATAGTTACAATATGCTAAAGAAATGTAATGATTAAATAGTGTTAAACAGTCTCACTGATGATATGTCGATAGGTTTTTATACACTTAGTAAATTTTTTCGGGATATAAATCTAATTCAAACTTACTTATTTCGTGGGGAACACTACTTGGATATATAGGTAATCCCTGAAATATCGTTTGAAAGGTCCCTTATTCTGAGATACTAGGTCTATATGCTCAGTGATATCTGGGGTATTATTCCGGGACTTCTGCTGAATGGAAGTTCTGACCTAGTCCCCGAATAATACTTTCCGCAAAATGCTTGAAACATAGCATCGCCCTCAGCAAGCTGATGAAACAATAAAATTGATAGTCGCTGCTGTTGAAATCACAAGATCCTCTAAAGGGGACACACCTAAAAGTCGAAGCCGTAATCTCTCTGCGTATACGAAAGTATCGACCTGAGCTCTCACGGCCCTCGCATTTAACCCCTGACAGACATCATCTGTGGTATACTCACCTGTAAGACTGAATATTGGGATCTGGATACGGGAGTATATTCAAGAGGTGGGACACATGAATGAGTTTAAGTTCTTAAAACACATAATTTGTATCCTGAATCAGTTGAAATTTGTGTGAAAATTTAAGTGGACCAGTATATCGACAATCTAAGTGAATTGTTTAATTCTTAATGTGTAAGTAAGCTTAATGGTACTTGTGACTTGTCAAAAACTGATATGATCCTCTGACGCATACTCAAACAAAAATATTGTCTGTAAATATGTTTGTACATATTTCTTTATTGCTTTATATTTTCAGAAAATACAAAAAGATTTTGATTTCTGATTTATTTTCGACAACCGATATCTGTGATGCTGAGTTTCAAAATCTAAGTAAGCTGATTGTGTTTCTGAAATTAAAACAAGTTCATTAATTTGAAACTTGAAATGTTTATCAAAAATCAAAAACAGTTTGTGATATCTCCAAGGTCATTAAGTTGGACTTGGATGATTAGCTGTGGGGGATTTGGATGCTTATATTGTTATAAGAGCTAGTTTCCGATACGATTCGATGAAACTGCCAAATTCATGAGAAGTGTTTTAGAATGTTTGAATTGCCAGATTACGATTTCTGGAAAATGGATCTTTAAAATGTTATTACTTATAAATGTATGAGTGATTGCAGATAGTCCAGACTACGATTCCGAGAGCAGAGTCTAAGGGGGAGTCTGAAGACAAGCTGGAAGTTAGAGGGAGCTTATAGCTGGAAAGCTAGGTGTCGATCCCTAAAAGCACGGAAGCTTGACGAAAGGGGGAGCCTTATGATGAAGTTGTTGATGATAGAGCCAGTGATGAGATCCTGGTATAAATGTCAAAGAGTAAAGCTGATCAAAGAGAAAGATTGAAAGATGCTTACAATGTTACAATCTGAACGAGAAGGCAAAATGATCAAGACTGAAGAGGTGTTATGATAGAGATTAGTCACTGAAGACTTCGTCAATATCCGAGGGCGAGTCTGTTAGTGCATTACGTCTATTGACTTCGTCTTGTATCATGTAATAGGATAGGTTAGGATAATCAGTGCACGAGGTTCGAGAAACGAATATTAGTGGATATCATGCTGATTCCGCTCGAAATGGTCAAATGCCATTTGGAGCGAAATCAGAAGGTTCTGATTTCGCCCCAAATGACACTTGATCATTAGGAGCGAAATCACCTCTAGTATAAATAGTGCATTGCTTGATTCATTTGGCACGGAACCTGAACTTGTAACGAAGTGCTGCCAATTTTTCTCCAGGTTGTAATTCAGTGTAATATCAATATAAGACACATTATATTTACTTTGAGCATCCGCGTCATTGATTCCGCCTTTGATTCGGATAAACAACTCTTCTGATTGACTCATTCGGGTCCTACAACGATCCTACAACACCTTATCTGTGCTTAAGCCTTTTGTTAACGGGTCCGTAATGTTCTCATTTGACCTAACAGAGTCAACTAAGATCACACCCGTTGAGATAAGTTGTCGTACCGTGTTGTGTCTACGTCGAATGTGCCTTGATCTGCCATTGTACATCATGCTTTATGCTCTAGCAAGAGCAGACTGATTGTCACAATGTATGCAGATCGCCGTCAACGGCTTTGGCCATCTTGGAATATCTTCCACAAATTGACGTAGCCACTCCGCCTCTTCCCCGCTTTTATCTAAAGCGACGAATTCGGATTCCATCGTGGATCTAGCTATAACCGTTTGCTTGGAAGACTTCCAAGCTATAGCTGCGCCAGCAAGTGTAAACACGTAACCACTTGTGGATCTGTGATCCTTTATATCCGATATCCAGTTTGCATCAGTGTATCCTTCGATCACTGCTGGATCACGGGTATAATGTAATCCATAGTCTCTTGTGTATCTTATGTATCTAAGCACCCTCGTGATAGCTTTCCAATGATCCTCGCTCGGATTACTGGTGTATCTACTTAGCCTGCTCACAGCATATGCTAAGTCGGGTGTAGTACATGTCATTAGATACATGAGACTACCAATGATCCTTGAGTACTCTAACTGAGAAACACTCTCGCCTCTATTCTTCCTTAGGCGTTGGGTATTATCAATTGGAGTTCGAGCTACACTCGTATCATCTGAATTGAATTTCCCAAGGATCTTGTCCACGTAGTGAGATTGACTCAACACAAGACCATTTTGGGTTCTAGTGATTTTCACTCCAAGAATCACATCCGCGAGACCCATGTCTTTCATGTCAAACCTCGCTTTCGACATGTCTTTCGTTGAGTTGATCATGTTACCATCACTCACAATGATAATCATATCATCTACATAAAGACATAAAATAACATAACCTCTTGGTGTGTCTTTAAAATAAACACACTTGTCGCACTCATTTATTTTGAAACCATTGTCAATCATGACATGATCAAACTTTTGGTGCCATTGTTTTGGAGCTTGCTTCAAGCCATACAAAGACTTGACCAATTTACATACTTTGCCCTCGTTTCCTGGGGGTGGAAAAACCCTCGGGTTGTTCCATGTAAATTTCTTCTTCTAAATCGCCATTTAGAAATGCGGTCTTTACATCCATTTGGTGAACTTCCAAATTTCTTAGAGCCACAATTGCAAGAACCAATCTTATAGAGGTTATTCGCGTAATAGGCGAGTAAGTATCAAAGTAATCTAGACCCTCCTTTTGTCTAAATCCTTTGATCACTAACCTTGCCTTGTATTTATCAATACTTCCATCGGCTTTCATCTTCCTTTTGAATATCCAACGATATCCAAGTGGTTTACAACCAGGTGGAAGATCTACTAACTCCCAAGTATGATTTTGCAATATAGAATCAATTTCATTCTTAATTGCTTCTTGCCATTGAGGACCTTCTGTGGAGGTAACCGCTCGCGGTAGGTATTGGGCTCACCCTCAACCATGTAGCTCATGAAGTCTGGACCAAAGGATTTTTCAACCCATTGTCGTTTACTTCATCTAAGCTCACCCTCCTCGACCTCAGGTCGTTCATGTCTTTCATCTATCCTCGTAGATGAACTTGGTCCTGCTTCATCTAACCATGTAGACGAACTTGGACCGGCTTCATCAACCGCTCTTGATGAAGGCGCATGTGTTTGTCCTAACATAGGAAACACATTCTCAAAATATGAGATGATATTAGGATTTGCCTCCATGATAGTGTGTTTGTGTACATCGGGATTCTTGGATTCATGTACAAGAAAACGATGCGCACTACTTTGATGTGCATTGATGTACTGTAAAGTACATATTTTTATAGTGTATATTTCGGTCAGTTTTCAGTCGTTTAGAGTCTAGTTTAGGTTAGAACTGCGATACTGCTGACGTTAAGCTTTAATTTCAGGTCCCGTAGCTTAAAGTGTTGAAAAACGAGTAAAACCGAGCAGTTTGGAAGAAAATCGGGATTCGTACGCGCGTCGGAAAGGCTGGAAATCAGAATGGAATAAAAAATAATAAAATTGGAAGAGGGGGGAGCCGCGTCACGCGACCCCCCCTAGACGTCACGCGAGGCCTTGTAATTCCGAAAAAATTAGGGTTTTGATGATGGGATTTCCAAGAAACTAGGGGACAACTCTGATTACGAATCAAGAAACCCTAGGACGAATTTCGAAGGTGATTTTGAGCATTCTGGAGTATTTTGCCTAACAGGAATCAACCGGTCGAAGCTTGGATCGTTAGAGTGAAGATCTTTCGGGTTTTATCTCCCGGTGTTCCTTATTTTCGCTTTTTCAATACTCTACGATGAATTCTTGTTTTAGACTTGTTTTGTTTGTTTTGAAGATCATGATTCTTGGCTAAATTTTAGATACTACCTATATTTGATGATGGTTTAACTTATGTTTGGATCTTTTAACGGTTTTTATTTATTGATTATGGATTGACTTTGAAAGTAAAGTGTTCTAGATATTCTGATTTGGTGTGAGTGCGTATTTACTTTTGATTGTGGATTGTTTACTGTTTCACATAGATTTTGGTGGATGTCTTTCACATAATAGATCTGCGTTGATTATTTGCATCCTTGCGGGTTCGGGTGATCTTTGGGTAAATCGACCGATAGCCTTAGAAACAGTAATTAAAATATAATTAGAAGTAAATATTCTGCTTAACTTGTCGCTGAGAGGCTCGAGTTAGTTATTAGGTCGCGGTGCAGTATATAGCTAATTTAGATTTTGAGAGAAGTCGACGTTAGTTCCCTAATTGCATTTGTGTCTAGTAAACCAAGTTAGAACCTAGAATTGCCTTAGATTGTCGCGCTTAGAGGTAGATAGTCGTATTAGGGCACTTTTAGAGTCGTTAGAGGACTGAGAGGAAATCTAACAGTCGGTATTCATAACAGCCTTGTAGGGTTTCCTAGGTTTCTTCCTGAGAAGGGTCGGGAAGTCTTAGCATTGAAATACCTTAAGGTTTAGTATTTAACGATCCCGGCTCCATACAACAATAAAACCGTTAGAAGTCCATTCATAGTTAAACTGGATTCAAGTCTAGGTAGACCTTAATCTCATCTGAAGTAAAACCCTAGTTTTCGTTCGTGACTTAGCTTAATTTTAATTTAATCACAATTTTAGGATTTTAGTAAACCCCCCCCCCCCCAAAACACAACATTTGTTTAGTCGTGTCAGTGTCTAGTCTAAGTTTAGTAGTTAACGTAATTCATTAGAGTCCTTGTGGGTTCGACATCCGGACTTACTTTTCTGTGCTAGAGTCGACCGGTACACTTGCCGGTGAGTAGTTTAGTCAGGATAAAGAGTTTAGATTTTTATTACTTGAGTCTTAATTTAGGGTAATTTTAGTTTAATTAGTTGAACTACTTTTTCCACATCAAGTTTTTGGCGCCGGTGCCGGGGACTCTTGGCAATTGCGTTAACTTCTTTGTTTGGATTTCAACTGATATCGTTACGTGCTTTTTGTGTGTCTGTGAGTCGTAGGAGTCCAAGTAGTTTTAGTGTCTTTTTCGTATTTCTTTGATATTTTGTTGGAGTTGACTTACTTGTTTTATTCTTGGTTTTGCAGTTCATGCCCCACACGCGTTCGCAGGTACCAGTGAAGCCAACAATTGACAAGTCTTCCTTCTCCACACCAATCCCTCAGGTTCAAAAACCCCTAACTTCATCTTCAGCCCTTTCTGACTCTACACTTCCATCTAAACCACCGAACTACGACTTCACCCCGAAGTCATCACCCCATAATTCCCCACCACCCTCCCGTCACCCTAGTCCACCACCAGTTCACCAAATGGCCGAAAACCAAACTGTCCACCAGCGTTCCACCGCGGGTTTTACCGCAAACTCACCCATCACCCTCCTTGCAATCACCAATGATAAGTCTTGGCAAATTCCTTCATACATCATGACTGCCATTAACAACTCTTGTCAATTTCACGGTCGTGATGATGAGGACGCGCCAGCACATATCAACCGTCTCACCCGTCTGTGCAGCACCTTCGGCATCGAAGGTGTGAATCTTGATGCCCGCTATCTCCAAGTCTTCCCCTTTTCGATTGCTGGCCGCGCAACCACCTGGCTTGATTCGCAGCCAGCAGGTACTTACACCACTTGGGCTGGACTTAGAGATGCCTTCCTTGCTAAGTATTTCCCACCTGCGAAGGCCTCCCGCCTTCGAGATCAGATCCATTCCTTCAGAATGGAGCCTGACGAACCTTATCACTTAGCATGGGAGAGGTTTCAAACATTGCTCTCGCGTTGTTCCCAACATGGGCTGTCGGATTGGGCCTTAGTAGAAAAATTTTATAATGGTCTTACCCCTGAGTGCAAGGCCCGATTCGACACATCCGCAGGAGAGCACCTAATGGGAAAGAAAACTATGGCTGACTGCAATGACCTCTTTGAGAGCTTCGCTCATGCTGATATAGATCATAGTGCTACCGACAGGAATTCCAGTCCTGTGATTACTTCCTCATCTTCTCGAGGAGTGAATCAAGTCGTTTCAGACTCAAAGGTAATATCTCAGCTTGACTATATCACCAAAGAGTTGCTAGAAATTAAGAAGAAGGTAGATAGATGCGAGGTTTGTAGAGGGGGACATGACACCATAGATTGCCCAACCATCACCCTAGAGCAGGTCGAGTATTTAGCAGGTCAAAATAGGGGTCCAACTAACCCGTTCAACAATAGTAACTCTAATTGGCGTGCTAACAATTATCGCTCCTCAGGTAACCCCCCTGGTTTTCCGTCAGGTCAATATCAAAGTAGGGGGCCAGGTTTTTTAATCTAGTGGGGGTCGGGTCAAACAGGTCAATTTGCTAGTTCAGGTTCGGGGGGGCAGTTCAGAGGTGAGGTGTCAAACCAAGAGGTTCAACCTAAGAGTGAGGGGTCGGGTGGTAGTTTGTCTAGGATAGAGGACCTTCTTTCCCAATTACTAGTTAAGGATCAGGCTACCCAACGTACCTTAGAGGACCACGCTACGCTCCTAAAGAATAATCATTCAAGCTTCTTAGACCTTCAAAGGCAAGTTGGGGATATTGCACGCCAGTTGCAAGAACGACCTCCCGGTCAATTTTCAGGCAACACAAGGCCCAACCCATCTGACTCTTTGAAGGCAATTTCGACCCATAGTGGTAGGACCTTAGGAGAGATAGTGAGACCTGAGAGTGTTGAGATAGAAGAGGAGGATCCCGTAGATGAGGAGATTGAAATGGAGGCGCCCGGTAAAGTGCAACCTAGGTTAATCCCAGCAAGTACCGCACACACCAGAGCACCTTCGAGTGAGAAGAGTGTAGGAAAGAAACCCATTCAAGTTGTCCCATCACCCAATGTTGATATTTCCCGTGCTCCGTTTCCTTCCCGCCTTAAAAATCAAACCTATTCCAAAGAGTACGGGAAATTTCTAGAGATCTTTAAGCAACTTAGGATCAACCTTCTGTTCATAGAAGCTCTCCAATCCATGCCCAAATATGCAAAGTTCCTAAAAGACCTTCTAAAACGCAAGGATATGTTAGGAGAGGTTTCTAACATCCCCCTTAGTGGAGGATGTTCCGCCGTAGTGTTGAACAAGGTCCCGGAAAAATTGACGGATCCGGGCCTTTTTACCATCCCGTGCTTGTTTGGGTGTGATACCGAGTGCAGGGCCCTAGCCGACCTAGGAGTGAGTATAAACCTAATGACATATTCTTTGTATGAGAGGTTAGGTCTAGGAGAGTTGTCACCTACACGCATGTCTTTGTCGCTAGCCGATAGATCCGTTAAGTATCCACGTGGCATTATTGAAAACCTTTTAGTCAAAGTGGATAAGTTCGTCTTCCCCGTAGACTTTGTCGTTCTTGATATGGAAGCCGACGAAAAGGTTCCCATCATTCTAGGACGCCCATTCTTGTGTACCGCCAAGGCCATCATCGATGTCTTTGACGGGAAAATCACACTTCAAGTCGGTGAGGAGAGGGTCACTCTCGAGATAACACGCTCCATGGAACACCCTAGTGGTTCCGATGATCTTAGTAGTCCTTGTCATTCGGTCTATTTCATAGAGTCTTTCTTATCTTGTGTTGACCATTGCTTTGACTATATTAGTGGAGCCGACCTAGTTGAGAGTAGGATAGATGAGGTAGTTGAGAAGGTAGAGGAGGTTGTTAGTGAGAGTGAAGAGATAGACGAGGACGAGTGGGTCCCCGAAGTACTAGAATTGAGTGAAATTAAGAGTGAGAGTGAGAGTACACCTATAGAGAAGCCCGCCCCATTAGAACTCAAAGTCCTCCCGTCCCACTTAGAATACGCTTTCTTAGGTGCGGGTTCCGAGTTTCCCGTCATTATTTCGTCTAAGTTAGAGGAGGGGGAGAAGGGTAGGTTACTAGAGGTGTTGAGAGTGAATAGGGAGGCCATTGCATGGCACCTTTCGGATATTAAGGGCATAAGCCCCGCCTATTGTACCCACCGGATACTCATGGAAGATGACTATAAGCCGGTGGTGCAACCTCAACGGCGGCTCAATCCGAACATGCAAGAGGTCGTTAAGAAAGAAGTGCTTAAGTTGTTAGATGCCGGGGTGATTTACCCCATTTCCGATTCACCATGGGTTAGCCCGACCCAAGTCGTCCCAAAGAAGGGTGGGATGACGGTGATCATGAACGAAAAGAACGAGTTAATCCCTTCCCGTACCGTTACCGGTTGGCGTGTATGCATAGAGTATCGAAAGTTAAACGACGCCACCCGGAAAGATCACTTCCCCTTACCATTCATTGACCAAATGTTGGAGCCTCTAGCGGATCAACAATTCTATTGTTTTCTCGATGGATTTTCGGGTTATTTTCAGATCCCCATCGCCCCGGAGGATCAAGATAAAACGACGTTCACATGCCCTTACGGCACTTATGCGTATCGCCGCATGCCTTTCGGGTTATGCAACGCTCCGGCAACTTTCCAAAGATGCATGGTCGCTATATTCCAAGACACGCTTGAGACTTCCATGGAGGTTTTCATGGACGATTTCTCGGTTTATGGCACCAATTTCGAACAATGTCTTTTAAATCTTGATAGGATGCTTAAGAGGTGCATAGAGAAAAATCTTATGTTGAATTGGGAGAAGTGTCACTTTATGGTGACGGAGGGGATAGTTTTAGGACACAAGGTGTCGAGAGAGGGTATAGAGGTGGATCGGGCCAAGATATATACCATAAGTAGATTGCCTCCACCTACTAGTGTCAAGTCCGTTAAGAGCTTTCTAGGTCATGCGGGCTTTTATAGGCGTTTTATAAAAGATTTTTCCAAAATCACACGCCCGATGACTAGGCTTTTGGAGAAGGATGTACCTTTCGTCTTCGACGAGGAATGCATCAAGGCGTTCGACTTCTTGAAGGAAAAACTCGTGAGTGCCCCGATACTTGTGTCGCCCGATTGGAGCTTACCTTTTGAGCTCATGTGTGATGCGAGTGATTAAGCCGTAGGTGCGGTCTTAGGTCAAAGAATCGATAAACACTTTCATCCAATGTACTACGCGAGCAAAACTCTAAACGATGCTCAAGAGAACTATACCACAACGGAAAAGGAACTCTTAGCCGTAGTGTTTGCGTTTGATAAATTTCGCTCATATCTCGTGCTTTCCAAAACCACCGTGTTCACCGACCATTCCGCTTTGCGATTTCTGTTTCAAAAGAAAGACGCAAAGCCGCGTCTTATTAGATGGATTCTTTTGCTCTCCGAGTTCGACATAGAAATTAAGGATAAAAAGGGAGCGGAAAATGTGGCCGCCGACCATTTGTCACGTTTAGAGGATCCAAAGAGAGAAGAGGTGCGTGAGGATTCCATAGGAGACACTTTTCCCCACGAAACCATAGATTTTGTTAGTGCCGAGGCAGTGGGTTTGCCGTGGTTCTCGGACTTGGCGAACTATTTAGCGACCGGTGATCTTGTGAGGGGTATGTCCTACCAACAAAAGAAGAAGCTTCTTAGGGAGGCTAGGAAATACATTTGGGACGACCCATACCTATTTAGGATAGGTGGAGATAGAGTGTTTAGGAGATGTGTTTCAAAGGAGGATGGTTTAGACATCCTTAGACATGTGCACGAGGGTTTAACGGGAGGCCATCACGGAGCAAATGTGACGGCACAAAAGGTTTTTGATAGTGGGTTTTATTGGCCAACGGTAGTTAAGGATGCCGTAGAGTTTGTTAGGACTTGTGACCGTTGCCAACGTACTGGCAACATCTCATCCAAGGATGAAATGCCTCAAAATCCCATCCAAGTCTTAGAAATCTTTGACGTGTGGGGCATTGACTTCATGGGACCTTTCCCATCCTCAGGTGGGAATAGGTACATCCTCGTGGCCATTGATTACGTTTCGAAGTGGGTCGAAGCTCAAGCTTTGCCCACCAATGATGCCCGAGTGGTGGTGAGATTCCTTAAGAAGCTATTCACGCGTTTCGGAGTCCCTAAAGCTATCATAAGTGACCGTGGCACACATTTTTGCAATTCCGCCATGGAAAAAGCACTTGCACGCTACGGTGTCACTCACTGTCTTTCTACCGCATACCACCCGCAAACTAGTGGCCAAGTAGAGAATGCTAACTGAGGGGTGAAGAGAATCTTAGAGAAAACGGTAGGAAAAAGTAGAAAGGATTGGTCGGAAAAGCTCGACGACGCTTTGTGGGCATTCCGTACCGCCTATAAGACACCATTAGGAACGACACCCTTTATGATCGTGTATGGCAAAGCTTGCCATCTTCCGGTAGAGTTAGAGCATAGGGCGTTGTGGGCATTAAAAACCGTAAACCTTGACCTTACCGAAGCCGCAAGGAGGAGATTCTTCCAGATTCACGAGTTGGAAGCTCTAAGGGATGCTGCCTATGAACGATCATGGAGTATCAAGGAGAAAACCAAGGCATTGCATGATAGGCGGTTGCGAGGCTTGAAAGAGTTTAAGGTAGGTGATAAAGTGCTTTTGTTCAATTCACGTTTGAAATTAATAGCAGGGAAATTGAAATCGAGATGAAATGGCCCGTATGTGGTGAAAGAAGTGTTTCCATACGGCACGGTTGAATTATACGATGAGGTCGATAAAGGTGTATGGAAGGTAAATGGTCATAGACTAAAACATTACTTGGGTGGTCCTATTGATACTACCGAAGAGGAAGAAATTCCTCTAGAGGACCCACCTACCTTCACCGATCAGTGAGCGCGAAAAGCTTCACGTGTAGAGTATGTACCGTTTGTAAATTTCTTAATTTTTCGTAGCTTTTCGGTGTTTGTTTTGTGTCGTTGAGAATTTTGCAGGTTTCATCACCGATACGGAACGGAGAAAGTTTGAGAGAAAAGGTCCCAGGTAAGTGTCTTGGACACTTAGAACAATTTTTGAGGGTTTTGGATGGTTTGGGAAGAGTTTCAAAATTTTTCTAAGGCATGAAACAAATTTTTGGACGAAACATTCTGTGAAAAACGACCCCTCGCGCAACGCCTAGGCCCTACGCGTCACGCGAGGGCTAAAGGTCCAAAAACAAAATTTTTCCTACCCGTCGCGTAACGCGAGGCCTTCCATGACCCCCTACGCGTTACGCGACGCCCTGTTGACCCTTTTAAAATCGTTTTTTGCAGAACCTGTCGCTGCAATCTTCCTTTTTCCCCATTTCTAAACCCTAAAACGCGAATTTTACTAAAACCACCATAACTCACTCATTTTTCCACTTAATCACCCCATTCTTCTTCCTAAATCACCACAATCACATTCCCCACAATCTTAACCATCAATTTCACCCGAATTCGCGTTCCATTTTCACGTTTTTGGACAAATTCGTGCACAAGAAGTTCAAGACTTCATTCTTCTTGCTAAATCCGAATCCAAGGTATGTTTTCTGTGATTTCTCACTAGTAGGTAGCTTTATTGCTTAGTTTTAGTGTCGGGTCAGTCATGTCTTAGTTTTAGGGTTTGTGTAGGGTTATAAAGTTGGGATTTTTGAGCTTTTTATCATATAAGTGGTATGCGGGTGGTTATGTTTGGATGTTTACATACAAATCGGGTCTGCGGATGGTTAAGGTTGGTTTGCTTGAGGTTGTTTGAGACATGAGGGGTATGTTTGGACAACTAGACAACACGTTTGAGTTTTACGGGTTTGTTTGGGTATAACTATGAATTCTTGCTAAAAAAAATAATAAGTTTTTGAACTGATTTTTGCAAATGAAATTAGTTTTCTAAACAGATTTTGTTGCCACCAAAGTTGTGTCAAGGTTTTAAAATGTCAAACTCTCACGTGTTTTCGCCTCAAGTGTAGGGATATTTTGGCACTTACGCTTAATTGAGGACAATTAAAGTGCCGGGAGGAGATAGTGTACATTGAGTCGTAGGTCGTTCGAGTCATTGAGTCGAGTAGTATCTTTAGAGTAGTAGTTTGAGTCTAGTGTCGGGTTTACTTATATGCATGTACAAGTTCACAACTTTTTGCCCGTACTCAATCTCCATTCGGGTAGAATGATGTGTAACTTTAGCTTTTGTAAACGGAAACCCATGTTTTCGAAATTAGCCGCGAATGAAATGCTATACGGCTATTTCATATATATAAAAAAAAATTAAAAAATTAAAAATACCAAAAATAGCTTGTGATTACTAACAATCTGCATTGTTTCTCTTGTCAAATCTTTCTTGTTTTGCAGAACATGTCAGGTGCAGGTTCGTCGTCAAACCTAAGGAAAAGAAGAATCAAGTATCGTGGGAATGACAGGAGAGTGTATGCCTGGATTGAGAGGTTGGTTGATCATCCGGTATTGGATTTTGAAGAGGGTACCGAAGAGAGGGTAAAGCTTAAAAAGTATGTGGTAACTCAGACTTTGGAGCATCGTGTCATGAATTGGGAATGGTTACAAAGTATGGGAGTGAGTGAGCGTGTGGCAGAATTATTAGGGCCGAGGCTAAGAATGGCAATGGATGCTTGTGACAGGCCGCAGTATACCGAACTTACTATCGAGTTTCATTGTACCTTCCGTCACAAAGAGGGTGCTTTTTCTGAAGATAATGTGGTATCATTTTCATTGGGCAGAAATCTTTATGAGATGAACATGGCTCAGTTTGGGATGGCCCTAGGTTTGTACACACGAGAAGAAGTGGCGACGGAGGAGTTTGTTAATGGTTTTAGGGGTGTGTTTAATCACGCTCGGCCGAGATGTTTAGGCCCGGCGGACTAGGCTGAATTTTGGGATACGATTTCGACCCAACCGTTCTCGCACACGAACCTTATCACATCGGTTCGTGATCCTATATATAGGTATATTTTGAAGGTGTTGGCGACGACAGTTGTAGCGAGGAAGTCGGGAGAGAATAAGGCGAATTGGTTGGATATTTTCGCATTGATGTGCATGGTTGAAAAGCGAAACTGGAACTTGGCTAGTTTCTTTGCGTGGTCGTTCAATAGGCCTCGTCGAGGAGGAAAAAGGGCTGATATGGATCTTGGCCCTTAAATAGCTCGGTTGGCACAGAATATTGGGGCCCTCACAAAGTATAAGATTGAGCAGATGAATGTGGGAATGCCAACGGTTCGTTGGGATGTTGCGAACCTACAGTTGGCAGGTATTCTTACACACTCGGATCCGCCAGAGTGGAACTTCGAGGTTGGTGCTCCTCCACCACGACAGCCGGTACCTCGACAGAGGCGTGAGATTCCACCACAGCAGCCAGTTAGACCACCGAGACCCGACCCGTTCACTCCTGAGGCTGCTTTTGACTATACGCAGCAGAGGTTTGATCAGATTGAGAGCAGGATGCGGGTTGACCATCAGTGGACCATGCAGAGCCACCACCGACATGACGACATGCTCAGGTACATGATGTCGGGTATGTCACTAGATGCTCCGATACCTCCACCCTTTGCAGGATTACTACCTCCACCAGTTTATGGAGGCGAGCAGCGTCAGAGTGGTTATGCGTATAGTGGTCAGTTTGGTTGGCAGCAGGCTGGCGGTTCGGGAACGCAACAGATGGAGGAAGATTCTGAGGAGGAGTGATGTAGCAGACTGCAGCAGCATATATATATCCTTTCATGTTTTATTTTATTTATGCTGTTTCAGTAGTTCGATATGGTTGTATCCGTTAGATATATTTTTATTTTCTGTTTGAACTTCGGATGTTGCTACGGTAAACGTTTGTAGTAGTATGCTTGGTATGGTACTTATGTTTAGGTTTATGATGTGGAGCCGCTTTCCGTTCGTGTGAGAGAGAGTTTGGTATTGTTTGCTGAGCACGTTCGGTATTGGAGGGCTTATGTGGAAACGACTGGCACTTTGACAGTCTCACATATTCAGTTAAGTCGTTTTCCTTCTTGTTGTTGTTGTTGTATTTTTATTTTTATTTCGTCGTCCAGTTTTTATTTAGGTCGTTATTTAGTAGTAGTTAGGTATTGTCGAGTCGTGTTTTCGTTCTTGCATTAGGGACAATGCAATCTCTAAGTGTGGGGATGGGAATACATGTAAATAATCGAGTCTTTATTATAAAAAAAATTAAAAAATTGAAAAATCAGAAAAATGTCTTTCGAATAAAAAAGAAGTTTGCAAAATAAAGCGGAAAATGATAGAAAAGAAAAAAATTTTGCTTGGGTTCGAATAATAATAATATGAGATTTAAATTAATCGAGCTTGCGTCTAGTTAGGGATATGTGGATAGGCCCGGGTTTGGTTTTAAGTCCCTTTGAGCTAATATACCTTAATTGTCGGTCCGCTAGTGGGTTTTCGCCTGGGAGATATGGGAAACTGAAACCGCCAATAATAGTATAAGGGGCATCGTTATAAGTTAAAACCGTTAGAGTTTTTGATCATAAAAAAAATAGAATAAAAAGTGGGCTAGAAACTAAATGAAAGTAATGCAGTCCTATGTAGTTTGTGGTTGGGGATAGCGACTCTACAGCCGAATTACCTCTAGGGTGTGTGAAATCGACCGTGCTAAAAAAAATAAATAAATAAGTACCGAAACCTAAGTAATCTGTGGTTGGGGATAGCGACTCTACAGCCGGATTGCCTCTTGGCTAGGGAAAGCACCGTCTAGTCTCACGAAAGAAAAAAAAAAGAAAAGCGAGGAAAAAAAATAAAAAAAAAGTTTGATTGTAAACTCTATTGGTTTTGATATAAGACGGTTGGGAATTGGTCAAATGATCGTTCTTTTAGTCCTATAAGCTTGAGGCGGGAGTAGGTGGACTGTTGATTCTAGTGTGAGACCCTAGGTGGATTGACCGCACTTAAATTAAATTCACATGATAAGGGTTTAGGATTGGATTCGGGTTTAAAGTGGATAAAGTATATTCGCAATCGCAGCAAACGCAAGTCTTGGTTTTACTTAATTATACCTATAATTTTCGACCCAAGTGAATATTTATCTCTGATTCCGTTGCATAATTCTTTTTCGAGGACGAAAAAAGAGTAAGTGTGGGGATGTTTGATGTACTGTAAAGTACATATTTTTATAGTGTATGTTTCGGTCAGTTTTCAGTCGTTTAGAGTCTAGTTTAGGTTAGAACTGCGATACTGCTGACGTTAAGCTTTGATTTCAGGTCCCGTAGCATAAAGTGTTGAAAAACGAGTAAAACCGAGCAGTTTGGAAGAAAATCGGGATTCGTACGCACGTCGGAAAGGCTGGAAATCAGAATGGAATAAAAAAATAATAAAATTGGAAGAGGGAGGCGCCGCGTCACGCGACCCCTCTAGACGTCACGCGAGGCCTTGTAATTCCGGAAAAATTAGGGTTTTGATGATGGGATTTCCAAGAAACTTGGGGACAACTCTGATTACGAATCAAGAAACCCTAGGACGAATTTCGGAGGTGATTTTGAGCATTCTGGCGTATTTTGCCTAACGGGAATCAACCGGTCGAAGCTTGGATCGTGAGAGTGAAGATCTTTCGGGTTTTATCTCCCGGTGTTCCTTATTTTCGCGTTTTCAATACTCTACGATGAATTCTTGTTTTAGACTTGTTTTGTTTGTTTTGAACATCATGATTCTTGGCTAAATTTTAGATACTACCTAGATTTGATGATGGTTTTACTTATGTTTGGATCGTTTAACGGTTTTTATTGATTGATTATGGATTGACTTTGAAAGTAAAGTGTTCTAGATATTCTGATTTGGTGCGAGTGCGTATTTACTTTTGATTGTGGATTGTTTACTGTTTCACATAGATTTTGGTGGATGTCTTTCACATAATAGATCTGTGTTGATTATTTGCATCCTTGCGGGTTCGGGTGATCTTTGGGTAAATCGGCCGATAGCCTTAGAAACAGTAATTAAAATATAATTAGAAGTAAATATTCTGCTTAACTTGTCGCTGAGAGGCTCGAGTTAGTTATTAGGTCGCGGTGCAGTATATAGCTAATTTAGATTTTGAGAGAAGTCGACGTTAGTTCCCTAATTGTATTTATGTCTAGTAAACCAAGTTAGAACCTAGAATTGCCTTAGATTGTCGCGCTGAGAGGTAGATAGTCGTATTAGGGCACTTTTAGAGTCGTTAGAGGACTGAGAGGAAATCTAACAGTCGGTATTCATAACAGCCTTGTAGGGTTTCCTAGGTTTCTTCCTGAGAAGGGTCGGGAAGTCTTAGCATTGAAATACCTTAAGGTTTAGTATTTAACGATCCCGGCTCCATACAACAATAAAACCGTTAGAAGTCCATTCATAGTTAAACTGGATTCAAGTCTAGGTAGTCCTTAATCTCATCTGAAGTAAAACCCTAGTTTTCGTTCGTGACTTAGCTTAATTTTAATTTAATCACAATTTTAGGATTTTAGTAAACCCCCCCCCCCCCCAAAACACAACATTTGTTTAGTCGTGTCAGTGTCTAGTCTAAGTTTAGTAGTTAACGTAATTCATTAGAGTCCTTGTGGGTTCGACATTCGGACTTACTTTTCTGTGCTATAGTCGACCGATACACTTGCCGGTGAGTAGTTTAGTCAGGATAAAGAGTTTAGATTTTTATTACTTGAGTCTTAATTTAGGGTAATTTTAGTTTAATTAGTTGAACTACTTTTTCCACATCATGGATATCCAATGAAAATGCAATCAACAGTCTTGGGTCCTATCCTAAGAGCCTTAGGAGGTGGTACAATCACCTTAGCTAGGCACCCCACACTTTCACGTATTTGTATGAAGGCTTCCTTTTTCTCCATAACTCATATGGAGTTTCGTCCCTGTTTTTCAAAGGTATCTTGTTCAAAAGATAGTTTGCTGAGAGAATGGCGTCCCCCCACATTTCTCGGTCCACTCCCGAGCTTATCAACATGGCGTTCATCATTTCTTTCAATGTGCGGTTCTTTCGTTCCGCAATGCCATTTGATTGTGGAGAATAAGGAGGTGTACACTCTTGTACAATGCCACTTTTTGCGCATAAATCCGCAAAAGGTGCAACATATTCACCTCCTCGATCGCTTCTCAAAGCTTTTATCTTCTTTTTAAGTTGATTCTCAACTTCGTTTTTGTACAAGACAAACTCCTCTATTGCTTCGTCTTTACTCTTAAGTAAATACACGTAGCAATATTTCGTATAATCATCAATAAACGTGATGAAGTACTTATTTCCTCCACGCGTGGGAACCGCTTTTAAATCATACACATCGGTATGAATTAAATCAAGGGGTTTGGTTATTCGTTCAACCAATTTAAGCGATGATCTCGTACGTGTGGATTCAACACATGTCTCGCATTTGTGATCGGACTCGATATGGAATGTTGGTATCAAGTTTAATTTAATTAAACGTCGTAATGAATTAAAATTTACATGTCCTAGTCTACCATGCCAAACATTAGAAGACTCAACCATGTAAGTAGAAGTAGAAGTTTCATTCAAACTTTTGTTTTGGTTTACAACCATTACATTCATTCTAAACATACCATTAAGGGCACAGCCCTTTCCAACAAACATTCCACGTCTAGACAAGACAAAATTGTCCGATTCAAACACTAGACGAAATCCAAACTTGTTGAGCATCCATCCCGACACGAGATTGTTCCGTATCTCTGGGACATAAAGCACATTGGTCAAGGTAAGCTCCTTGCCCGAAGTCATCTTCAAGACGACCATGTCTTCCCCTTTGATGCTTGCGGTAGCTTTATTTATCATATAAAGCTTTTCTTCACCCGAAGCTTCCTTGAATGTAGAGAAAAGCGCCTTGTCTCCACAAACATGGCGGGTTACACCCGTGTCAACGAATCATCCTTTTGGGTTTTCACCCATCGCGTTGACTTCTTCAATCATAGCCGCTTCCTCGGTTATCATTGCCATTAGAAGCATACCATCCTCATCAACCATGTGCGCACGCTCACGCTTAGGTTTCTTGCATTGGTTAGCACGGTTCCCCGTCTCGTTACAGTTGTAATAAGTACCTTGGAAAGGCGCACACTTCTTTTTCACGGCCCCCTTTTTCGGTCCAAGGTTGTTAACCTTTGCTTTCCCTTTGTTGTCCTTTTTACCCTTGACTTTTTTGCCCTTTGAGGACTCCCCAACTTTCTCCATGTTTGCCTTAGCCGAAGCTTGCAAAATGGTGCCTTTTTGGGCCACCCTGTTGTCCTCTTCTATACGAAGACGGACGACAAGTTCCTCAATTGTCATTTCCTTTCGCTTGTGTTTAAGATAGTTCTTAAAATCCAACCAAGCAGGAGGCAATTTCTCAATCATGCCTGCCACTTGAAATGTCTCGCTAAGTACCATTCCCTCAGCGAGGATGTCATGAAGTATAATCTGCAACTCTTGGACTTGGTTCATAGCAGTCTTGTTATCAACCATGTTGAATTCCAAGAAACGGGCGACAACAAATTTCTTTGTTCCCGCATCCTCCGTTTTGTACTTCTTATCCAAAGACTCCCATAATTCTTTGGAAGTCTTGATACTATAGTACACATTATACAGCGCACGAGAGACCGTTGAGTACATAGCCTCGACATATGAAATCCGAGTGCTTCCAAGCCTCTACCGCGCTCAGAGCCTGAGCCTCGGTCTCCCATTCCGCAGGTTGGGGGAGCGGTTTCAGTTAAGAACCTCGCAAGGTTCATGGTGGTCAAATAGAAGAACATATTCTGTTGCCACCTTTTGAAGTGGAGACCCGAGAAATTCTCGCGTCGTTCAGCATGATTCGCCACTGTGGACGCTCCCATAGTGTTGGCAGGGGTACCGACAACAACGTTGACGTTAGTATTTTCAGTCGACATTCTGAAAAATTCCACAATACCAAGTTAATAAATTTGTTAGAATAATAAATGTGCTGATTTATTATTTTACTAACAAAATCGATGAGTAACAAAATCAGCCTCGTAGCTTCTAAGTCCAACTTTGAAGACTACAAGAGAAGATCTTAGAACCCAAAGACGAAGAAGGAGTAGAAGAACAGAATCTGTTTTGACAAAGTCGCTACTTTGAATCAAATCAGGAAGAAAAATCTGTTTTTTTTTTCAACACAACTGTATGAATTCAAAACTGGTTCGAATTCACAGCAGTATATGTTTGTGATTCTACACGAACGGTGTTTTAAAAAAAATGTTTTAAGATTGTAGGAATCCGTTCGTGTAAAATAAATAAAATAATTTATTAACTTCAATTACAAGAACAAAACAGAATTACAACTGAAAGAATAATACTATTACAACTGAAAAAGGGAAAAAACAATAACAGAAAACGCGAACAGGATAACTGTTCTTGGCTGAGGATCGTGTTAGACACGGGTCCCTTAAAACAAATTTCGTGTCTCCTAGGGGA
Source organism: Helianthus annuus (assembly GCF_002127325.2). Classification (NCBI taxonomy): domain Eukaryota; kingdom Viridiplantae; phylum Streptophyta; class Magnoliopsida; order Asterales; family Asteraceae; genus Helianthus; species Helianthus annuus. Next base: position 17,772,265 of record NC_035440.2, on the reverse strand, counting down.
GCACGTTTGTTTCAAGGATACAACAGCCGCAAGCAGTTGAACTGCCGGTCTTAACTTCAACCCGAAGGTGTACCTCGAAAGCTTGAAGGAAAGTGAAGAATTCTGCAGTGAGAAGATTGTAGAGAGCTTGTGTTTTTCAGTGTTCAATCTGGTGAAAGGAGCCTCCTATTTATACACCATGTTGAACTTGAAATTGAAAAATAAATTAAATGGGAGAATTAAACTGCATTAGACGTCTTTAATGCACTTTAAATCATCACTTAATTCTCAGTCAAACGCATTAACTTTGTCAGTTTCAAATGCTGAAACGTAACTGCACAGCATTAACTGCTGCTGGAAGCCTCTACGCGCCGTTTTGGCTCACTGCCATGCGCGCATGGGCTTCAGTCCCATGCGCACCTGCGCCACGTCACCTGGTAGCCTCTACGAGCACGCCACACAGTCGCGCCGTTTTGGCTCACTTAGGTGCGCTGTGCACGTCACCTCAGTGCCAATGCACCATGCGTAACCGGGCGCCCCCATGCCATGTGTACTCGCGCGCGCATGCGCATGACTGTCACGTCTTGCTCCACATCACCTACCACTACCCCTTGGTCCTTGCAACCCATGTGCTCCACCACGCGCACGAGGTCAAAAATACAAAGGCGGCTCTCAAGCGGCTCGCGGTGATGCGAGCGTGCAAAGTGCGCTATCAAAGCGCCACATTGCGCCTCATCGCCCACGCCACGCGCGCGCGTGATAAAGGGTGCCTCGCACCCTTCGCGAGTACACTAGTGAGTGCTTCCATGAAACAATAAGGATGGAGAGTTCCCACTTAAATACCCCTTTAAGTTCCATCTCTCATCCGATGTGGGACAAGGTGCCACTTTTCCACTTATTTCAGCATTCAAGTTTCAAACACCAAACTTTGAGCATCGATATCTCATTCATCTTAGCTCCGTTTTGGACGTGATTTAGTTCGTTGCGAAGTCCTTCCAACGTAGAACACAAACCCACAAACAAATATATAAAACCCGCTCATTATATTATATTTATTTCTAGACCAAAATAGGAAAAAATCATTTTCCTATATTTGTGAAAAATGCTATTTTCACAAAATTTCCAACACATTATGTCACGGCCCCAGCCCCGGTTTGACCCGTTCAGGAGCCGCGGGACAGGAACCCCGTGGTATTTATTAATTAATGCGACAGCGGAAGATTTTTAACAGGATCTTTTAAAAACTTGAAATGCCCGTTTATTTATTTCATAATTCCATAATTTACAATATAGTGATTTCACTGGGAAATCTTTATTTTACAAAGTTTCTTTATTATAGATTGAGCCACTTCCTTAAGCTTGTAGTGCTTCACGGCACTTTTCTTGGATCACAACAGATCACCTGAAACATGTTTGAAAAAGGTTTTGTCAGCGGGAAATACTGAGTGAATCATTCTTTTTGTTAAAACGGCATATTGTTATAATTTACAACATTGAGAGTTTTTAAATTTGCTTCTTTAAGATTGGCAAAGACTCAGTCACTGCAATTACAACTTTGTTATAATTTTACAGTATTAAGAGCGATTACAATATTTATATATCAACCATAACCCACGATATTTGTCACTCGGCCACCAATTGGCTACCTCGTTGTCCAATTTGGTGTCTATGACTATGGTCATATCACCCATTGGCTAACCCATTATCCAATGGTGACGGTTATCAAGTAATGTATACAAAACCCCACATACCGGCTGTTACTTGGTGATTACAAAGACTTAATCCCTGTAATTATAACTTTGAAAATAATTTGGAGTTTTGTAAAACAGTTGAGAAAAAGAGAATGACTCACATTGCAGGTTTATGCGGGCAGAGTTTAGCTTACTGATTAGCCTGTTAACCTAATTTAAATAACAATGCACACGAACTGGGTTAGTAACTAATACAGCATTTACGACAATTCACGAGATTAAACCCTCACAACAAATGACAAAGTGCGATACTTAAACATCCATCGAATTAACGACGAATGACAAAGTATAAACCCTAATTTTAGCAGCACTTAAACATTCGTTGGATAGTTTCAATCGATCTGACGTTGAATCGTAATAGCGATCGAGTTATTACCCTGTTTATCGTGGCAGCGTTTAGTGATTTGTATGTGTTTGTAGTAATTAAGTGATATCTCAGCGTATAATTGGAAATTGAACGTCGAACGAACACCAGAATTCAAGTGCCAACCCCCCTATTTATGCTGGAAATCTGGTTCCCTCGCGTGGCGCGACAGGGAGACCTGTCTCCTTCGCGTGGCACGACGGGCCTATTTCTAGCATAGGGTGGCCACGTTCATGGGTAGCTCAGCTGAGTTGGTCGTTTGACTAAATTCATTTCCTATAGTAAACTGTTTAGATAATCGTCAGCTAGGGTTTACCCCCCCCCCCCCCCCCCCCCCGGAGTTTTAGGGGCCCTGATCCTGATTGTTCTGAAAATTTTAGGGTTTATACAGGATTACTTGGGTTTCTCAATTAGGGTTTCTTTATTGGACAATTAACATAATAAGTAATAATTTTAGTAAGAGTTGTTACATCCTCCCCACCTTAATAAAAATCTCGTCCTCGAGATTTACTGGAATAGATGAGGAGATTTTCGCTTCATTTCTGATTCCAGTTCCCAAGTGTACTCCGGTCCTCTCTTTGAATCCCACTTGACTTTGACTAGCACTAGTCGTTTGTGCTTGAGAAACTTAACTTTTATGTCTTCTATCTGCAGTGGCTTCTCCACAAATTTTAATTTTTCATTTACCTCTACATCTTGAAGAGGTACTACCAGGGATTCGTCAGATAAACATTTCTTGAGATTGGATACATGAAACACATCATGTACTCCAGCTAGTTCTTCTGGTAGTTGTAAACGATAAGCAACTGGTCCTATTCGTTGGATTATGGGAAATGGTCCTACGTACCTTGGACTTAACTTTCCTTTCTTACCGAACCGAACGACTCCTTACCAAGGAGAAACTTTCAAGAGTACCTTATCTCTGACTTGAAATTCCAATGGCTTGTGTCGATTTTCTGCGTAACTCTTCTGGCGATCTCGAGCCGTTTTCAGTCTTTCCTTGATTTGAGTGATCATGTCAGTGGTTTCTTGTACTATTTCAGGTCCTGATAATTGACTTTCTCCTATTTATGCCCAACAAACTGGAGTTCTGCACTTGCATCCATACAGTGCTTCGAATGGGGCAGCTTCGATGCTTGAATGATAACTATTGTTATAGGAGAATTCGATTAAAGGTAGGTGATTATCCCAATTTCCACCGAAATCTATCACACATGCCCAGAGCATGTCTTCCAAAGTTTGTATCGTCCTTGATTGCTGTTTCCTGAACATTCTTCAATCGTTCCATTAAATCTACTTGAAGATTTAATCTAAGAGCACGAACTCGCTTTTGCTTTTCATGATACTTACGACTTAAGGCATCAGCAAATACGTTTGCCTTTCCTTCGTGATATTGAATATCACAGTCGTAATCACTTAGGATTTCCATCCATCTTCTTTGCCTCATGTTCAATTCTTTTTGCCCAAATATAGACCTTAAACTTTTATGATCCGTATAGACAGTAAACTTACTCCCATACAGATAGTGTCTCCAAATCTTAAGGGCAAAAATTATTGATCCTAATTCTAAGTCATGAGTCGTATAGTTTTCCTCGTGCTTCTTCAATTGCCTTGATGCATACGCAATTACCTTTTTGCGTTGCATTAATACACAGCCTAATCCTAGTTTAGAAGCATCGCAGTAGACTTCAAAATCTTCCGTTCCTTCTGGAAGGGCTAAGATTTGAGCATTTGTTAACTTTTGCTTCAGAATCTTAAAAGCTTCTTCTTGTCTGGGTCCCCATTCAAACTTAACTGCTTTAGAGGTTAGCTTAGTCAATGGCATGGCTATTTTAGAAAAATCCTTAATAAAACGCCTATAGTATCCAGCTAATCCTAGAAAGCTTCTAACTTCTGTAGCTGATTGCGGGACCTTCCATTTGGTGATTGCTTCTATTTTAGTAGGATCTACGTGAATTTCTTCGTGATTCACCTTGTGACCTAAAAATGGCACTTTTTGTAGCCAAAATTCACACTTCGAGAATTTGGCGTAAAGCTTTTCTTTTCTTAACAACGTTAAGAGTGCATGTAAGTGCTCACAATGCTCGTCCTGACTTTTGGAATAAATAAGTATATCGTCGATGAAGACAATTACAAATTTATCCAGGTATGGTTTACAGATCCTATTCATCATGTCCATGAATGCCGCAGGTGCATTCGTTAGTCTGAAGGGCATGACTGTAAACTCATAATGACCATACCTAGTTCTGAAAGCTGTTTTAGGTATGTCTTCTTCTTGTACTTTCAACTGATGGTATCCGGAGCGTAAATCTATCTTAGAAAAATATCTAGCTCCATGAAGCTGATCAAAAAGATCATCGATCCTAGGTAATGGATATCGATTCTTAATTGTAACCTTATTTAGCTCCCTATAATCGATACACATGCGCATCGATCCATCTTTCTTTTTCATGAACAACACTGGTGCTCCCCACGGGGATGAACTAGGTTGTATGAATCTTTTACTTAGTAATTCATCTAACTGCTTTTTCAATTCTAGCATTTCAGTGGGTGCTAGCCGATAAGGTGCTTTAGCTATCGGTGTAGTTCCAGGAATTAGATGAATTCTAAATTCTACTTCCCTATCTGGTGGTAATCCAGGTAGTTCTTCTGGGAATACATCGGGGTATTCTGAGACTACTGGGATTTCCTGAAGTTCCTTACTCTTTGTGTTAATGATTACGGAAATCATATACACCATTCCTTGTTTCATTGAATAATTGGCCAATTTCATTACGAAAATGAATTTCAGTGGCTTTCGAGGTTTATCTCCTGTAATTAAAATTACTTCTCCTGTGGGGGTACGAATTTCTATAGAATTTTTATCACAAAGGATTCGAGCATGGTTGGCTACTAACCAATCCATTCCTAACACGATATCGAATCCGGCTAATTTCATAGGTAATAGGTTTGCAGAAAATTTATGGCCTAATAGTTCTATCTTTCCTTCTTGCAAAACCTTATCTATGTTAACCGAATTTCCAGCCGCCGTTTCAACTGTAAAAATCTGCCTAAGGTTGGTCAAAGGTAAATTAAGATCTTGGCAGAATGAAGTATTGATAAAACTTTGGTTTGCACCAGAGTCAAATAATACTTTTGCATACACGTTATGCACTAAGAACGTACCAGCTATCACATCTGGAATGAGTTCTGCTTCTTGAGTGGTCAGTTGGAATGCTCCGGTATTCTTCTTAGTAGCTCTGTCGGTCGTTTTGGCTTTGTTGTCTGCTGGTTTAACCAATTTGGGGCATTCGGTTTTGAAGTGCCCGGCTTCTCCACAGTTATAGCAAATTCTGGTCTTTTTCCTACAATCTTCCTCACGATATCCTATCATTTTGCAAAAGTTGCAGGTTTCATTGCATTTTCCAAAATGTTTCTTTCTGCAATTCCTGCAGAAAGGCGAAGTGGAAGATTGCCCGGTTCCCCTCTTCTTGAACTTGTTATTATTACCCATACGAAATCCTTGGGTAATTTTCTGAGCCAATTCCTTTTTCCGGTTTTCTTCTCTTGTGAGTACCAGCTCGTCAGTTAGGGTGTTAGCTAGTTCTACCGCATCGTCAATAGTGCGAGGTCCTGCAGCTTTAAGGATATTACGGATCTCACCAATTAATCCCCAAATGTAGCAAGAAATGAGTACCGGTTCTGGCGAAGCCAGTGTTGATACCACTCTAGCATATTCGAAGAAGGTCGAAGTATATCCTCGACAATCTACACTCATCATGCGATGGTTCAGGAATTTATTTGCCATTTGTTCCTTTTCATATCCGGGACAGAATTTTCTTTCTATTAACTGCTTAAATTCCTCCCAATTCATGGCATAGGCCATATTTCTTCCTTTGGCTTGAAGTACCGTATTCCACCATTCTAGCGCCCCTTCTTTGAAAAGATGCGACGCATACATAACCTTATCCTCTTCAGCACATTTACTTATCATGATTACTGCTTCGGTTTTCTCCAACCAACGCAGTGCTGCAGTTGCCCCTTCATTGCCTGCAAATTCAGCTAGTTTACAAGCAAGAAATTCTTTATAAGTGCAACCAGGCGTTGCAACTTTCATTTTCTTAAGGAGTGGGGCCTGCCGTGGATCATTGTCGTGATTAGCATGACTGCTGCCTCCGTTTACGCTGTTACTAAAGTTATCTTCTTGAGTACGTTTACTAGGAATGATTTGTTGAGGTTCAACAGGTTTCTGGGCAGCAGCCAGGATTGCTGGAATAGCATTGGCTATACCTTGAGCAACGATATTCTCGATATCTTGCCTATTGAGGAAGTGATCCTCATTGTTATGCTCAGATTGATTAATCTCATTAACTGGTTCATTATTAGCAGGTTCCATCTGGTAATTAATGTATATTACTAATTAGCATAAAGTGATTCATAACTAAATATAGCAAAACAATTGCACATAATCACACAATTCTTTCAACACACGTATAACCAAAATTGTCGATTTCTCGACTTCCATTTTTATAGATAATATTAGGCATCCGTACACACTGTTTATTTTACAGAAGTTTTATTTTTAAGTTATTTTACAGAATTATATTTTTATTATTATACAACTACAGCCTTCCAATCACACTATCCCTGGTCAACTAGCACTTTAGAATCGACGTTCCCTCTCGTCGTATTTCCAGGAAATTTGTTCTCCTACCTCCCTGATCCTATTCCCTGCACTCACCAGTTCTTCGCCAAAATGGCGGAGTTCAGCTAGGTTTTCATTGCTCATTGGTGGGTTTGGTATAGGTTCTGGGTCGAACTGAGAGAAAAAGGTACAAGGACTATTTAGTAGGTTTTGAAATTGCCAGTCGTTAGTCCACCACTCGTCCATTTCTCCTAAAGGTCGGGTATGGATTAAAGGTTCTGGTATAGCTGGTTCCAAGTTTATTGAAAGTTGGGTTTCAGCAGAGTAAGGGTAGAGGTTGTTATTGATAGGTCTAATAACATCACAGCTTGCTAGTAGATGATCTAATTCCTCCTGAAATGGAAATTCTTCAGTTTGCTTAGAACTTTCCCCAATTTCTATTCCTGTTTGCCTAGAATTTTCCTCGATTTCTATCCCTGCTGGCCTAGAACTTTCTCCGATCTTGATTCCTTTTCCTTTATCCATAGGATTCTCTATTTTGGGAATTTTCCTAGTTGCTGGTTTCATCCTGCGTACTTTCCTCCATCCTACATATCTTCTCTTTTTCTTAAGCTTTGATTTCTCCGGAGGTGGAGCTTGAAATTCCATAGGTTCTTTTATATCGGAAAAGTAACCAGTAAAGTCGTTGGAAACTTCTATTTTCACAGGATAGAGATTGAGATTCTCTAGGGCATCAGATAACTCATTCATGCTATTTAGCAGATAAAAGGCTAAGTTAAAATCACAGATAATCCATTTAAATATTATTGCATACCATATGACAAATTTTACACAAAGGACAACTGAAATTTAAACATACTAGGTTTTATTGTAAACTTATTTATTTACTGGGTAATATTGTCTTTAGGGTTTCTGGATTGTAGAAGATAGGAGTGCTAATACTGGGTCAGGGTATTGGTAGTTTAAAGGTTAGCATTTACTGCTACGGTAGCTAACATACAAAAATCCGCCCATTTTTCATCTAACTCATCTTCCCAAGATGGTTTACTACTTATTTCCTGTGTCTTCTTAGGCATCCTGACTTGTTTTGGCTTCTTTATTTTCTCTTGGCTTTTCCTAATAATCAAATTTCTTTTCTCTGGGGTAAGTGGATTCTCATATTGTGCCATACGGACAAATATTCATTCTTCAAGATCTGCTAGGTATTTTGATGAAGTTCCTTTTTCTTTAGGTGAAGTATCTAATTTATGATAGATAGCCGAAAGTCTTTGTTTACCCATATTGTAACTAACAAATAGTCAGTTAATAAAACACATAATCACAGAATGGCAATCAGAAATTAAGTATTTCTCAAATACTTAATAGTCTTAAATCAGTGGCTCTGATACCACCTTTTTTCTGTCATGGCCCCAGCCCCAGTTTGACCCGGTCAGGAGCTGCGGGACAGGAACCCCGTGGTATTTATTAATTAATGCGACAGCGGAAGATTTTTAACAGGATCTTTTAAAAACTTGAAATGCCCGTTTATTTATTTCATAATTCCATAATTTACAATATAGTGATTTCACTGGGAAATCTTTATTTTACAAAACATGTTTCTTTATTTTAGATTGAGCCACTTCCTTAAGCTTGTAGTGCTTCATGACACTTTTCTTGGATCACAACAGATCACCTGAAACATGTTTGAAAAATGTTTTGTCAGCGGGTGTAACACCCTTAATAATTTGAACAGTAATAAAAGATAATCATAAGAACTTTATAGAAATTCAGAGTTTTCAAAATCATTTCGCGTTTAAGACCATACACATTTGTGATAATAGCAATCACATCCAAGAAAGTGCATAACTAGTTTAAAGTAACCCTTGCTAGTAAACTAATCACTATTTTAAGGGATACAAAACATGATCAACAAAAGAAATTACAACATGTTAAAAGTTTAGACAAAATTGAGTTTAGTGCGGAACCTTCAAAATACGTGTTCGGTTCTTGACATGTACTTGATCACCATCCGGAAGGGCTTCATACATACCTATGGTCAAACACTAAAATATTAGTTTTGACAATAATACATTACGTATAAACGAATTTTAACAACGCAAAGCATCAAACAAAATATAAATTTTCTGGGTTCCACCGTAACTTACGGTGTCACCGTAAGTTACGGTGAACCTGGAATGTCTCTTGTACTACCGTAAATCAGGAGATTCACACCGTATACTTTTGATGTCCACCGTAACTTACGGTGGAACCATATTTAACTATTTTTCAACTTTAAAAGTTTATAACTTTTTACTCATTAGTCCGATTTAATCGATTCTTTTACCTACGAGTCTGTAATAAGATTACGGATCCAACCATATAAATTACACATCACAGAAACCGAGATACCGACGTTCGGCTCACAATTTCTTTGTTTCAATATCTTCAACCCATTAACAAAGTACATGATTCCATATTTCCATCCTAAGGACACATTAGACATAGTTACCCAACTTCCCGGGCTTATGACCTTGGAGTATACGCGCCATACCATGGCTTCGCGTTTTCTCCGAACTAAAAACTTGTTTTCTCGGAATTCAAGCATCCCGTTTCAAACGACACCTTCTATTAAATTCTATTGTTTGACCCGATATACCGGGTTCGCAGACTTAAAATATCATAACCAATTTATTGATGTATTACCATCTATCACCTAGCAAAATATGAGACTTTTAAGTCTCTACTCATGTGATTCGTTTTCAAGCAACATTTTGACCCGTTTGGCTATCTAGTGAAAACCATCACTTTATTATCATACCAAACCAAATTTCTAATGTTTATTTTGACCCGTTTGATGATCTGGTGAACTTCGCCACTTTAACGATACATCAAACGCATCAATTACAATCCGACATCGTTTGTACATTAAAACTAAACGTTATTACATAATACAACGAGACTAAAGTCACGTACCTTAAAGCACACCTTTTCCGCGGGTATCGCTTCCGGCGTGTCCACTTGACGTTCCGGATTCCTTGCCTAAAGAGTTCAATTCATAACAAGATTAGAACTCTCTTTCATAAGCTTTAACGCATTCATTCATAACATATGCAAATCTGCGTTTTTAGCAATCTTTAACATTTTAACCCTCATTTAGGCGTTTTATCAAACACCTTGCGGGTCAGATTTCTACATGATCTAAACCAAGTTCATAACTTGAATTTACCACTCAAATTAACTTCAATTAGACAATATACACATATTTTAACATCAACAATTTCAGAGATTATCCCACAATTTCAGTTTTTCACTAGAACAAGAGTCTTAATCCTAGTGTTTATCAAGTTCTACTAACTCACTAATCACCCACTATGGTGATTTTGATCCTTACAACTAACATGCAAGATTTTGACAAGAAATCATCTAGGGTTTGTCCCTAGACTTCACATTACTTCCAATTTCATGTTTTACAACACATAATCAAGCTCAACCTTCGATTTCAATCACATGCAAGAATTTGAGTTGTATCAAAACAACCTAATTTGACATACCTTATGACCTCCTTGACGAGGAGATCACGATTCTATGTTCAGATTTCGATTATAACATGATTTGAGCCTTCAATTGAGAGTTTTAGTAGATGTTAGGGTTTTGGAGGTGTGGGTGTCGCCCCCTTCCTGTTGTTGATCGACCAGAACCTCAGTTTGAGGTGTTTGGTTTGTTTTATTAAACAAAATAATAACAATAGTTTCAAGATTATCAACATTGGTCCCTCCACTTTGTTTAATATTTAGTTTTGGTTAATCTAACCTTATTTCTAGTTATTCATAGACTCATAGTTAACTAGGTTATAATTTCCTAGTTAGATAAATTCTTGTTTATTTAAACTTTATAATTTTAAATATAAAGTTTTGTATTTTCGGGATGTTACAAGTCCACCCCCCTTAAGAAGGGTTTCGTCCCCGAAACCGTAGTACGTACCAAATAGTTTAAGGGTAGAGCCGTTGCATCTCTTCTTCGGATTCCCACGTGGTATCCGCACCCTTCCTGTGCTCCCACTTAACCTTCACTTGGTTTATTACTTTGTTCCTCAGACTCTTCTCTTTTTGATCTAAGATTGCAATTGGTCTCACTGCATAGTTGAGGCTGTTATCCACCTCAATGTCATCATAGCTGATACGAGCAGTTTCCTCTGCTAAGCATTTTCGGAGATGTGACGCATGGAATGTGTTATGAATTCCACTCAACTCCTCGGGTAGTTCAAGGCGATATGCTACCTTACCAACCCGTTCAGTGATCCTGAATGGCCCAATGAACCTCGGACTCAACTTTCCTCTTTTTCTGAACCGTATAATTCCTTTCCATGGCGATACTTTCAGCATTACTTTATCGCCAACTTGAAATTCAATAGGTCTATTTCGCTTATCCGCATACGACTTTTGTCGATCCTGAGCTGCTTTTAGGTGAGCTCGAACCACATCAATTTTCTCATTCGTAGTTCGGATTATGTCAGTATGTGCTAATCCTCGTGGTCCCACTTCTCCCCAACACACTGGCTTCGACACTTTCTACCATATAGCATTTCATACGGGGCCATTTTAATGCTCGACTGATAGCTATTGTTAAATGAAAATTCGACCAAGGGTAGATGGACATCCCAACTACCCCCGAAGTCAATGATGCAAGCCCGCAACATATCTTCCAACGTTTGTATCGTTCTCTCACTTTGCCCATCAGTTTGCGGATGATAAGCATTGCTAATGTACAGTTTAGTTCCCATTTGCTCTTGAAATTCACGCCAGAATTTAGAGGTAAACCGAGTATCTCTGTCTGACACAATGGATATCGGCACTCCGCGACGTGCTATGATCTCATTGGTATACACTTCTGACATCTTCTCGGATGTATAAGTCTCACGAATCGGAATGAAGTGAGCACTTTTTGTCAATCGATCTACGACTACCCATATGGCATCAAATCCGCGATTGGTTTTGGGCAATTTGGTTAACAAATCCATCGTGATTTGTTCCCATTTCCAAACTGGGATATCCAGCGGTTGCAACCTACCATATGGCTTTTGGTGCTCCGCTTTGACTTGTAAACAAGTCAGACACTTCTCCACGTACTTCACAATATCTCTTTTCATTCCGGGCCACCAATAGTTTTGTTTTACGTCATTATACGTTTTGGTCGCCCTCGGATGAATTGAATAATGAGATTTATGGGCCTCGTCAAGTAGGCGCACCTTGGCCCCACACGTATTTGGAACCCAAATTCTCCCAAATCGAGTTTTCAATCCTTGATTACCATCCTCCAGGTCTTTTAGTTGCCCAACTATCCTTTCCTTCTTCACATTTTCTTCCTTGATTGCTTCAATTTGAGATTTTCGGATTTGTTCAAGCAAACCCGATGTCATAATTAATTGCATCGATCGTACTCGAATAGGCATATAATCCGTCTTTCGGCTCAATGCGTCTGCCACTACGTTAGCCTTCCCGGGGTGGTAATGTATTTCACAATCAAAGTCTTTGACAGTTTCTAACCACCGCCTCTGCCTCATATTTAATTCCTTCTGATCGAAGAAATACTTTAAGCTTTTGTGGTCGGTAAAGATAGTGCACTTCACCCCATACAAGTAATGCCTCCATATCTTCAATGCAAACACCACTGCTGCCAACTCGAGGTCATGGGTAGGATATCTCTTCTCATGAGCCTTTAGCTGTCTCGAGGCATAGGCTATAACCTTGCCCCGCTGCATCAAAACGCAGCCAAGTCCCGAATGCGATGCATCCGAGTAAACTGTCAACACCGGCGCATGGGTCAATTTTTCCTTGAGCGTTTGGAACGCCCTTTCTTGATCCTCAGCCCAAATAAACTTTTCATCCTTACGGGTTAGTTTGGTCAACGGCGTAGCAATTTTGGAGAAATCTTGTATGAATCTCCGATAATAACCCGCAAGCCCCAAGAAGCTTCTAATTTCCGAAGGATTCTTCGGTGGAGTCCATCTTGACACAGCTTCTATTTTTGAAGGATCTACTAGCACTCCGTTTGCAGTAATGATATGCCCAAGAAATTGCACCTCTCGTAACCAGAAGGCACATTTTGAGAATTTCGCATACAATTTCTCTTTCCTGAGCGTCTCCAACACTTCACGCAAATGACTTGCGTGTTCTGCTTCATTCTTGGAGTATATCAAAATATCATCGATAAACACTATCACTGACTTGTCTAGCATGGGTTTGCAAACCCGGTTCATGAGATCCATGAAAGCCGCGGGTGCATTAGTTAACCCAAAGGACATCACGAGAAACTCGTAATGTCCGTACCGTGTACGAAAGGCCGTTTTCGGTACATCCTCCTCTTTGACTTTCAACTGATGATACCCAGATCTGAGGTCGATTTTTGAGAACCAACTTGCACCTTGTAATTGGTCAAATAGGTCATCAATTCTTTGAATAACTAGGGATACTTGAGTTTCATTTGATCTTCACGTTCCCATGTATACTCTGGGTCACGACGGGAGTTCCAACGAACTCGAACAAGAGGGATTCTCGTGTTCTTGAGGACCTTAACATCCTGGTCCGTGATTTCGACAGGTTCCTCGACAAACTGCAACCGCTCGTCGATAGTGAGTTCCTTCAAAGGAACTATGAGGGTCTCATCTGACAGGCACTTCTTCAGATTTGACACGTGAAAGACATTGTGAACTGCCCCGAGTTCTGCTGGTAAGTTCAGTTTGTAGGCTACCCTGCCTATCCTTTCTGTGATTTCGAACGGTCCGACATACTGCGGATTAAGTCTGCCCCGCTTGCCAAAACGAACCACACCCTTCCAGGGTGAGACTTTAAGTAAAAATCGGTCCCCGACCTGAAATCCCAACTGCTTCCTACGCTTATCCGCGTAGCTTTTCTGATGGTCACGAGCTGCCGCCATGCGTTGCCTTATTTGTGCAATCTTTTCCGTGGTGTCCACTATAAGTTCTGGACCCGTGATTTGACTATCCCCCACCTCTGCCCAACATAGAGGTGACCGGCATTTACGCCCGTACAATGCCTCGAATGGAGCGGCTTGTATGCTGGTGTGATAACTGTTATTGTATGAAAACTCCACTAACGGAAGATGCTTTTCCCAGCTGTGGCCAAATCGATGACACATGCCCGAAGCATGTCTTCTAGGGTTTGAATCGTGCGTTCAGACTGCTCATCCGTCTGAGGGTGATATGCTGTGCTCATGCCTAACCGCGAGCCAAGAGCTTCGTGTGTTGCTTGCCATAATTCTGAAGTGAATCGTGCATCATGATCCGAAATGATAGAGGTGGGCACCCCGTGCCTCGAGACCACTTCCTTTAAGTAAATGTCTGCTAATGTGGAGAACTTGTCCGTTTCTTTGATTGTCAAGAAGTGAGCAGACTTGGTGAGTCGATCCACGGTCACCCAAATAGTATCGTTCCCACGCTGAGATCTAGGTAGGCTTGTAACAAAACCCATGGAAATTTCCTCCCATTTCCACTGTGGTATCTTTGGTTGCTGAAGTAGGCCTGATGGTTTCTGATATTCAACTTTGACTCTCGCACAAGTCAAACATTTGCTGACGTAGGTTGCGATGAGGGCTTTCATGCTTGGCCACCAATACGTTGTCCTGAGATCGTGGTACATTTTGTCCGATCCTGGATGTACCGAGTAGCGAGATTTATGTGCTTCATCCATCACAAGTTCTCGTAAACCGCCATATAGTGGGACCCAAATACGCCCCGTTACATAGTAGGCGCCGTCTTCCTTTTGTTCTAATCGCTGCCTTGAACTGCGTAAGGCTTCAGCCCTGACATTTTCTGGTTTCAATGCTTCTACCTGAGCATCTCGTATCTGAGCAGGAAGACTGGATTGGATAGTGAGCTGCAAGGCTCGTACACGCCTAGGTGTAGTATCTTTTCGACTGAGGGCATCAGCCACAACATTGGCTTTGCCTGGATGGTACTTGATAGCGCATTCGTAATCATTAAGTAACTCGACCCATCGTCGTTGACGCATGTTCAATTCCTTCTGCTTGAAGATATGCTCGAGACTCCTGTGATCGGTGTAAATAGTGCACTTGGTACCGTACAGGTAGTGTCGCCAAATCTTAAGTGCAAAATCAACAGCTCCCAGCTCTAAATCATGCGTCGTGTAATTCCGTTCATGAACTTTGAGTTGTCGCGAAGCGTAGGCAATAACTTTATCATGCTGCATCAATACACAACCAAGTCCCTGTATTGATGCATCACAATAGACCACAAAATCATCCGTGCCCTCTGGCAATGAAAGAATAGGTGCGCTGCATAGCCTATCCTTTAAGTACTGGGAAGCGGTTTCCTGGGAATCTCCCCAACGGTAGGTGACACCCTTCTGTATCAACATTGTAAGCGGCTGTGCAATCCTGGAGAAGTCTTTAATGAAGCGTCTGTAGTACCCCGCCAAACCCAAGAATTGGCGTATTTCCGTTGGTGTACGCGGTGCAGGCCAGTTCCTGATCGAATCTACCTTGGATGGATCGACATGAATCCCATCCCTGTTTACCACGTGGCCTAAGAAATGGACTTCATGAAGCCAGAAGTCACATCTTGAAAACTTGGCGTACAGTTGTTCTGATCGTAGAAGTTCCAAGATAAGCCGTAAATGCTGCTCGTGTTCCTCCTGAATCTTGGAGTAGATCAGGATGTCGTCGATGAATACAATCACAAATTTGTCTAAGTAGGGTTTGCACACCTTGTTCATAAGGTCCATGAAAACTGCAGGCGCGTTCGTAAGCCCAAATGGCATGACTAGAAACTCGTAGTGACCGTAGCGAGTTCTGAATGCTGTCTTGGAGACGTCCTCATCCCGGACTCTCAACTGATGATACCCTGACCTTAGATCAATCTTGGAATAGTAACTCGACCCTTGCAACTGGTCGAATAAGTCGTCAATGCGTGGAAGAGGATAACGGTTCTTCACTGTGACCTTGTTCAGTTCGCGGTAGTCTATGCACATTCTGAAAGTGCCATCCTTCTTTTTCACGAATAGTACTGGAGCTCCCCAAGGCGAAGAGCTTGGACGAATGAAACCTTTTTCCAAGAGCTCTTGTAGTTGTTTTGACAGTTCTTCCAGTTCGGTTGGAGCTAAACGATACGGTGCTCGAGCTATGGGTGCTGCTCCTAGAGCGAGCTCGATTTGAAATTCGACCTGACGATGAGGCGGTAGACCAGGTAAATCTTCAGGAAACACCTGAGGAAAGTCGCGTACAACTGGTATATCCTCCAGTTTCTTTTCCTTCGCTGATGCATCAGTGACGAGTGCCAGAATGGCAGTGTGACCCTTTCGCAAGCATTTCTGAGCCTTCAGAAAAGAGATGATACCGACCACGGCACCACTTTTGTCGCCTTGAACTTCGAGAGGTTCTCTACCAGAACGGGGAATTACGAATAATCTCTTCTTTGCATAGGATCTCTACTTACTGCTGCTGTGGCGATTCTGATTTGCAGGTCGTGGGCTCCTGAATCCTTAGCTTCATGGCCCATCTTGAGACACCTCTAGCAACGTCCCCCGTTGCACTAACCACTGTGGTGTCTGTTGCATTTGTTACACAGTGGGTGAATTCCCCAATATCCACCCTGCCCCTGACCACCAGAAGTTGGCTGACTCGGGCTCTGGTGATCACTATTCTTGCGCTGTTGCTGTGCTTGAGACTGAACGGTAGCGGAACCCTTGCTGGAATACCCATCCCATTTCCGCTTGTTGTCACTAGGAGTAGCGGGAGTAGCAGAAGTGGTAGCGGTAGTAGTAGCGCTGATACAACTAGGCAGCCTGTTCTGTTCCACTGCCTGATCCGTGAGGCGATGAGCGAGGCGCTGAATGGCCTGAATATTATCAAGATTAGCCGTTGTCACATGGCTCTGTATCTCTGGCGCTAATCCCTTGAGGTACAACTCAATGCGCTTGATTGGAGGTTCCACCATGGTTGGCACAGCACGGCCAGCTCGTTCGACCGTTTAGTATAAGCTTCGATCTCTGACCCAACCATTTTTAGATGATACAACTCTTCTTCCAACTTATGAATATCTTCCCGTGTGCAGTATTCACGTTTAATCAGTTCCTTGAAGTCATTCCAAGGGGTGGCGTTAGCAGCTGCCAATCCTAAAATCTGCACTTGTGCGTTCCACCAAGTTAACGCAATCCCCTCTAAGGTACCAGTGGCATACTTGACCCTGCGAGCCTCAGGGCATTCACACATTTCAAATACCGACTCTAGCTTCTCAAACCAATGGAGGAGTCCCACTGCCCCCTCGGTGCCACTGAATGTGCTTGGACGACAGTCCATAAAGTTCTTGAATGTGCAGACAGGTTGCTGTGCGTTCTGACCTGTTGCGCGAGAAAGATAGGTCAAGGTTAAGCGCGAGAGTTGGGTCACGAGAGTAGGATCTAGCATCCTAGGATAGGTTTGGAATTGCAGGTTATAACTCCTGCTTGTGCGGCTGCAAGCGCCGCAGCAACTTGTTCGTTAATGAGAGCCGTCAACTGGGCTTAAGTCATGTTAACACGTTCAGACATGATCTTCATAGTAAAAGTAGCGTAAGTGAGAATGGTTCGCGAGTAGTGCGATGTCAGAAGAGTGTAAGCACATAAGTATTCTCATGTAATAGGGCCATGTGTATCTAAGCATACTACGAGCAAAGTTCTATGCATTTATAGCAAGCAGGTAATAAACATAACCATATTACCTAGGATGTCGAGTCTTGCACGTGGAGCGAAGCGTCGTTGTGGATCGTTGAGAGCACTGTTCTGGTTATAGTCTGGTTTTAATAAAAACGTTTTCCCATATTAAAACCAAGTTCTCTATAACCAATGGCTCTGATACCAATCTATCACACCCCCAAAATCCACACGCGGAGTATCACCGCCTTGGGAGCGTGACTGACCAGGATCAAGCCACCAATCATATCGAACACAACATTTAATAATAAAAGTAGATAATGTAATTCATCACGACATGATTGATGTTCAAAACCAAACTTTGTTTAAGTAGCGGAAGCATGTAAATAAACCCAACATAAATGATACTGTATGAAATGTCATAAGTGTTTAATTAAGCATTCATGATCCATGCCCACAACGTCCTGCTCCTCCCCGTGCAAGCTCCATGTATCTAACGACCTGCAAGGCATGCAGCAGAGAGTCAACAACTAGTTGAGCGAGTTCACAGTGTATAGTTCAGTAATGGTAATAGTATGAGTAGCATTATGTTCGTTCGTTCAGTCATGTATCGTATTAGTTTCCATCGCGGGCCTCTCGGCATGTATGCGAAGATTTGGGGTAATACTCCCAAATATCCTAGACTATGTATATTTGTATCGCGGCCACCCTGGCATTACTTGCGAAGTTTTAGTATCTATAGTTCGCGGCCTTCCCAAGGCATGTGTGCGAATGATTAGTCATAATATCGCAGCCAACCCCTGGCGTGTGTGCGAAGATCAGTTCAAATGGGTATACAAGTCTAGCCGTATCTTATCTTTACTCTTCCTCTCCCGAGGACCATATCTTTAGGTTCGATTAACTAAGTATGTAAGAAGAAATCATTCAATCCCATTCCCACCCTGGGAACCCCATGCCTTGGCTGTGTGAACTCACCTTGGTTTGCTCGGTATGCTAGGTTATGCACTCACAAGTAATCAGTCAAGTCCTATTGTATGCACGTATAATAAATCAGTTCAAGTTTGTAAAGTTTCACGTGCAATTTAATACCATAGAGCATGTTTGACAATCGATATCATGCATCATTCATCAGTTAATCACATTCGTACAGAATCCACGTTTCACATAAGGGCTTTCTCAATTTAATCTAACCATATCATCCGCACTTAACTGGATTAATGCACTTTGCATAGTTCACATGCATAACAGAGTTAAATCAGAACCATGCTATAGTTAATTCACGCAACGTGGTTATCATGCGGAGTTAATCATGTTTAACATACATAGCATATTTAACAGCGTTAGTGGCTTAGCAAAGTAACCTTCATATCTTACAGATTCAACATGTTATAACATACACTCATAGCTTCATTTTAAATCAACACACAAGTCGGACAGGGCCTTGCCCTTCTTAAAACTCGGACAAGTGTGTGTGTGTGTGTGGGGGGGGGGGTTTCCCCTGTTAAAGGTCGGACAAGAGTCCCTAGGCCAAAAGTCGGACCATGGGGGTGGGTTTAAAGCTCGGATCATGGGGTTTAGGGATTAAAAGTCGGACAAAAGAGGGCAAGGGTCACAAAGTCGGACCCCCCTTCAAGTGGTTAAACATCGGACCAACATCACAACTAAAGAACTCATCAACATATAGAAACTCGGACCCTCCTTTGCTTGTTTTAAAAGTCGGACCTTTTCTTTATTCAAAAGTCGGATTCCTTGTGTATTCAAAAAAACTCGGACTAATAAGCATATGTATAAAAACTCGGTTGACCTTAAAGTTCCACTTGGCCGACACAATCAGCCAATGATCATCATTTAACCGTCCATCCCCACCAATCATAATAAGTTCATGGAACTTTCTTTGACAAAAAAAGATTTCTTATTTACACAACACATCCCCATGTATGCTAGTGATTTGTTCTTGTAGCCTGCACCTTTTACTAAGCCGCCATTTTTGTAGTTATCATTCCCCCACCCTCAAGATATTATTGGACCTAAAGCATAGTGGCCGACAACTATAAAATCAATAATCATCACTAAAAAGTTGAGCCACCATCCTACCAAATCTCGGTTACACACACACACAAGTATCATTTTAATATTCATGCAATACATACTGACAATTCATGTTAAATGATCATTATCAATAGTCAACACACCATCATATTACTTTTGTTAGTCAATCTGCACATAAAGGATCATCTAGTATTTGTGTATGTATATCGATGCCATTCACATGTTATTCAGCCCACATCCCAATCATCATGAGTATCAGTTCACAGAATCACATCCCAAGTAATTATTATTATTAACACAAACAATGGCCGACAACCAGATAACGCATTCAGAGGATGATTATGATTGGACCGATAATTCCTGAAACTGATTTTTTTTCTATTAGGCCGCATATATTATCCAACTAGACATCCTTATGCAATAACAAACTAATATCATGAATGCTACACATATTATTAAACAACAGTCATGATCATGAATAATGATTAACGAGTTATCATACCTATCAAATACAAGAACCAGAAAGATGATGTTTCGAAGATCAAGAGCTCCGATGGGGGTTTGCCTGCCGTCAGGTTGATGAAAGGTAAGGGAGAGGTGATTAGGGTTTTGCCCAATGTCGTTCTCACGTAAAGGTTCTAATAAAACTATATCTAATCGTCACCTAGGCCAAGCCCACTTTTGATTTCGTTGGCCACACTAGTGGACGAAAACACTTATGTGTTTTCATCCGGGAGTGTTTTCGTGGGTGGGAGTGATTTCGGCTAAGGGGTCCAATTTGTTAATATAAAGCACGATATTAAACATGTCACTAATACAAAACATATATTACATACACACTTAATGCACACCATATAAATCATATAATCACAACATGATTTAATATATTACAAACATGTCACTAAGTCCAGTAAACAAACAACCGAAACAATTAACGTGCAATGAATGCGAAAGTGGAATCTCGGAAACTCGAGTTGTCACATGCTTTCCACTTGGAGATGTCAACTGTATCTCCTTTCGGAAACATATCACCTTTGCATGATGTCGGGATAACCAATCCATCCCTACCACTACTTGAAATTCTCCCATTGACATAGGGATCAAGTCTATCAAATATTCCTCATCATCAACGCTTATTTTGCAATCTCGACATACATCACATACAAGAAAACTTTTGTTATCACCTATTTCTACCTCTAATGGCATAGGCAATTTTGTTAGTACAAAAGAAGGATGTCGAATAAATCCATATGAAACAAAAGATTTATTCGCACCCGTATCAAATAACACATGTGCAGGAATTGAATTTATGGCAAATATACCTGAGACCACATCGGGCTCTGTTTTTGCCTCCATTGCTGTCAACTGGAAAGATCTCGCCTTTGCTCTTGGTGTCTTAGTATGTGTATTCTTGTCATCTTTCTTTCCAACCAACTCCGGGCACTCAGATTTCTTGTGACCCGGTTGGTAGCATTTGTAACACACCGACACCTTTCCCGGGCACAATGCAGCCGTGTGTCCCGTCTTCCCATATATAGGACACGGTTTGTCCTTGAACCGGCACTCACCTTTGTGCCCCTTCCCGCATATCTTGTAGTTTGATGACCCGCCTTTACCTTCTTGTTTCTTTCAGGATTCTGTTGTGCGCGCCTTTTTCGTTGGGCTTAGATTGACTATCTGAGCCCTTCTTTCACCTCTTTCAATCTGTTTCTTCAACTCTATCTCCCGTTCCCGAGCAACGTTTATAATTTCGGTGAGAGTCTCATACTTTGAAGGAGTCATAAACTCCCTATACTCGGCGCTCAACATATTATAATAATAATATATTTTCTGCTCCTCATTCGTTATCAACTCATCACAAAACTTCATCTTATCCATGAATATTCCCGTAATTTTGTCAATGACTGCCTTGGGACTGTGATGTTTAAGAAACGGCGTCTTAAACTCATCCCATGTCATAGCCTTAGCCGCTTCGCTTCCAATTTCCTTTTTTTTGTTATCCTACCAGTCTTTCGCTTGACCCCTTAACTGACCCGTGCCATAGGCTACGTAGTCATCCGGATCACAATGAGTCCTTTCGAACACCCCATCCATATCGCTTAACCATCGCTGACATATGATCGGGTCAACCTCCCCATTGTAAATAGGCGGTTTGCACGCCATGAACTCTTTATAAGAACAAGATTTTCGTCCTCCTGACTTCTCCTTTGCTAAATTGGTATTATCCTCCAATTTCTTGATTCTTTCTTCCACCACTGATAATACCGTGGTTTGGATTTTGTCGATGAAACCCGACAAACTGTTTTCGATTGCTTTTCCTACCTCTTCAGCAATCACTTCTCTCGTTTGCTCGGTGACTCTTGGCACCGCATCACCATTGCCTTTATCCGTCATCTTTAACTGAAATGTTTACATTAAGCGTTAACATTTCATTTATGACGTATGATTTATTCACTTCGGTTTGTTCAAGTTCATAACTTGTTTTCACCGTTCTTATTTAATGCACTTTCCGGGTTTGAGTGTGTTAACACGCTCTTCCCATGCATTTCCATTCATTACTTCCCTTTTTATACTTAGTAACTCTACTTTAGAACAATTAACTCTTACCGGATGTTTGATCAAGCTTGAACCGAACACTTGTTAACAACCTTGAGCTCTGATTACCAACTTGTAACACCCTTAATAATTTGAACAGTAATAAAAGATAATCATAAGAACTTTATAAAAATTCAAAGTTTTCAAAATCATTTCGAGTTTAAGACCATACACATTTGTGATAATACCAATCACATCCAAGAAAGTGCATAACTAGTTTAAAGTAACCCTTGCTAGTAAACTAATCACTATTTTAAGGGATTTAAAACATGATCAACAAAAGAAATTACAACATGTTAAAAGTTTAGACAAAATTGAGTTTAGTGCGGAAGCTTCAAAATACGTGTTCGGTTCTTGACATGTACTTGATCACCATCCGGAAGGGCTTCATACATACCTAGGGTCAAACACTAAAATATTAGTTTTGACAATAATACATTACGTATAAACGAATTTTAACAACGCAAAGCATCAAACAAAATATAAATTTTCTGGGTTCCACCGTAACTTACGGTGTCACCGTAAGTTACGGTGAACCTGGAATGTCCCTTGTACTACCGTAAATCAGGAGATTCACACCGTATACTTTTGATGTCCACCGTAACTTACGGTGGAACCGTAAGTTACGGTGGGTTCTGCATTCTTGCCCTTTAACTATTTTTCAACTTTAAAAGTTTATAACTTTTTACTCATTAGTCCGATTTAGTCGATTCTTTTACCTACGAGTCTGTAATAAGATTACGGATCCAACCATATAAATTACACATCACAGAAACCGAGATACCGACGTTCGGCTCACAATTTCTTTGTTTCAATATCTTCAACCCATTAACAAAGTACATGATTCCATATTTCCATCCTAAGGACACATTAGACATAGTTACCCAACTTCCCGGGCTTATGACCTTGGAGTATACGCGCCATACCATGGCTTCGCGTTTTCTCCGAACTAAACACTTGTTTTCTCGGAATTCAAGCATCCCGTTTCAAACGACACCTTCTATTAACTTCTATTGTTTGACCCGATATACCGGGTTCGTAGACTTAAAATATCATAACCAATTTATTGATGTATTACCATCTATCACCTAGCAAAATATGAGACTTTTAAGTCTCTACTCATGTGATTCGTTTTCAAGCAACATTTTGACCCGTTTGGCTATCTAGTGAAAACCATCACTTTATTATCATACCAAACCAAATTTCTAATGTTTATTTTGACCCGTTTGACGATCTAGTGAACTTCGCCACTTTAACGATACATCAAACGCATCAATTACAATCCGACATCGTTTGTACATTAAAACTAAACGTTATTACATAATACAACGAGACTAAAGTCACGTACCTTAAAGCACACCTTTTCCGCGGGTATCGCTTCCGGCGTGTCCACTTGACGTTCCGGATTCCTTGCCTAAAGAGTTCAATTCATAACAAGATTAGAACTCTCTTTCATAAGCTTTAACGCATTCATTCATAACATATGCAAATCTGCGTTTTTAGCAATCTTTAACATTTTAACCCTCATTTAGGCGTTTTATCAAACACCTTGCGGGTCAGATTTCTACATGATCTAAACCAAGTTCATAACTTGAATTTACCACTCAAATTAACTTCAATTAGACAATATACACATATTTTAACATCAACAATTTCAGATATTATCCCACAATTTCAGTTTTTCACTAGAACAAGAGTCTTAATCCTAGTGTTTATCAAGTTCTACTAACTCACTAATCACCCACTATGGTGATTTTGATCCTTACAACTAACATGCAAGATTTTGACAAGAAATCATCTAGGGTTTGTCCCTAGACTTCACATTACTTCCAATTTCATGTTTTACAACACATAATCAAGCTCAACCTTCGATTTCAATCACATGCAGGAATTTGAGTTGTATCAAAATAACCTAATTTGACATACCTTATGACCTCCTTGACGAGGAGATCACGATTCTATGTTCATATTTCGATTATAACATGATTTGAGCCTTCAATTGAGAGTTTTAGTAGATGTTAGGGTTTTCGAGGTGTGGGTGTCGCCCCCTTCCTGTTGTTGATCATCCAGAACCTCAGTTTGAGGTGTTTGGTTTGTTTTATTAAATAAAATAATAACAATAGTTTCAAGATTATCAACATTGGTCCCTCCACTTTGTTTAATATTTAGTTTTGGTTAATCTAACCTTATTTCTAGTTATTCATAGACTCATAGTTAACTAGGTTATAATTTCCTAGTTAGATAAATTCTTGTTTATTTAAACTTTATAATTTTAAATATAAAGTTTTGTATTTTCGGGATGTTACAGCGGGAAATTCTGAGTGAATGATTCTTTTTGTTAAAACGGCATATTGTTATAATTTACAGCATTGAGAGTTTTTACATTTGCTTCTTTAAGATTTGCAAAGACTCAATCACTTCAATTACAACTTTGTTATAATTTTACAGTATTAAGAGCGATTACAATGTTTATATATCAACCATATACCCACGGTATTTGTCACTCGACCACCAATTGGCTACCTCGTTGTCCAATTTGGTTTCTGTGACTATGGTCATATCACCCCTTGGCTAACCCGTTGTCCAATGGTGACGGTTATCAAGTAATGTATACAAAACCCCACATACCGGCTGTAACTTGGTGATTACAAAGACTTAATCCCTGTAATTTTAACTTTGAAAATAATTTGGAGTTTTGTAAAACAGTTGATAAAAAGAGAATGACTCACATTGCAGATTTATGCGGGCAGAGTTTAGCTTACTGATTAGCCTGTTAACCTAATTTAAATAACAATGCACACGAACTGGGTTAGTAACTAATACAACATTTACGACAATTCACGAGATTAAACCCTCACAACAAATGACAAAGTGTGATACTTAAACATCCATCGAATTAACGACGAATGACAAAGTATAAACCCTAATTTGAGCAGCACTTAAACATTCGTTGGATAGTTTCAATCGATCGGACGTTGAATCGTAATAGCGATCGAGTTATTACCCTGTTTATCGCGGCAGCGTTTAGTGATTTGTGTGTAGTAATTAAGTGATATCTCAGCGTATAATTGGAAATTGAACCTCGAACGAACACCAGAATTCAAGTGCCAACCCCCCTATTTATGCTGGAAATCTGGTTCCCTCGCGTGGCGCGTCAGGGAGGCCTGTCTCCTTCGCGTGGCGCGACGGGCCTATTTCTAGCATAGGGTGGCCACGTTCATGGGTAGCTCAGCTGAGTTGGTCGTTCGACTAAATTCATTTCCTACAGCAAACTGTTTAGATAATCGTCAGCTAGGGTTTACCCCCCCCCCCTGAGTTTTAGGGGCCCTGAACCTGATCCTGATTGTTCTGAAAATTTTAGGGTTTATACAGGATTACTTGGGTTTCTCAATTAGGGTTTCTTTATTGGACAATTAACATAATAAGTAATAATTTTAGTGTTACACATTAAATATTGGGAACTTGTATGATGGTTCATTTTTTATTTCTCCACTCTTAAAAATCCACCTTTCAGGTTTAAACTCCATGCAATCCTCCCCCATATTGTTTTCATCCTTCCCATAAAATGAAAGGAGAGAATAACGCTGGGGTTTTGATCAACTTGGTGGCCCTTGGAAGGATTCCTGGTTGTGGCAGAGATTTGTTGTTGAAAGGGACAGGGGGTATAACCTTAAGGATTCACATAAAGCTCCATGAAGGTAAACCATTTTGTCTAACTCTGTCGTGCTCCATCTTTTATGTCCATTGACCTTCAAATGCGTTTGGACTCTTCTAAAATCATATCTTCTACGGTTGAGTTTCTTGCAAGAAGTTAAAAGAACCAGGATAAAGCGCTGGTGACGCTATCTTTTCCTGCAGCCGCTAGATTAACTAAGGTGTCTCTTAGAAATTTTGTGAGATCCAAAGAAGTGCCACTATAATCTTTTAACTCTCTCATGATGGCTGTGAAAAATATGAACCTTTCTGCCTCATGGCTCACTCTATCGTATTCCTTTTGTTTTTGAGCCATGAATTTGTATATGAAATGATCTAAAGATTTCCATGCATCGCTCAACTTCTTCTCATTCCCCACCCTATGAATATGTTGCAATTTCCAAAGGAATGGAGGTGTAACATGCCTAAGCAAAATAGCTTCTTCACCATCTATAAAAGCTTTCGAATACGGGATGGAAGGAAAATCAAGAGATAAACTTTCCGGGTCATTATCAAGGAGTAACTTGCATAGCGTGTAAAAAAAAACCTTTGAAATACATCCTACTAATCCATCTCCGCGCCACGCTCACAAAAAGATTCAAGTGTAGGTAAAAGCCCATATCTCACCGTCGGAATTGAGAATTCCATCGCCTAGGGCATCAAATATCCTTCGAAATTTGTCACCTTTGGGATAATTGCTGAAGTTTTTGCTTAGAATGTGGTAGATATCTAAAGGATCGGTGGTGAATAGCATGTCCATGTTGGCAAACAAAAGGCCTTTGAACATGAATGTACCACGACTTTGTAACAGAACTGAGGTGGTGTATTCATGAAGCCGGTGAGCGTTTACAAGCAACGTTGGTGTCGTACCAAAAACTGGCCAGTTTGTTGGAGTAACAACTCTCTGTTTTTTATGTATATACATTGTTATAATAACTGAAAGGAGAATGAAAAACAAGGAGAGAATAACCGAGTATTCAAGAAAACCAATGGAGGAAAAGATATAAGTTTATGTTGTGTTATATGCTGCTCCCGCAAGTAAGCCAAAAAAAAATTCATGCTACCTTAATTTGATGTTCATTCAATTTTCCTGTTATTCGCCATTACTACCAGTACGTACTGTTGTTAAATAAAGAAAAGTAGTCATATTGATGAAAAATGATTTTTTTGCATGCTACAAATGTATCTTAATTTGATGTGGTACATTCATTCAATTTTCCTGCTATTCGCCATTACTACCAGTACTGTTGTTAAATAAAGAAAAGTAGTTATATTAAGAAAAGTAGTTATATTGATGAAAAAAGTGGTTGCCCGTTCCAGTGCCTCCCAATCTATGCACTTAGGATCCTTTAGATTCATCTCCACAGCCTCTCCCCTACTGTTTTTTGCCCCTTTGCCGCTCCATTTACTTTAGTGTATGTTGAACACTCCTCTGGCGCAACCGACACTTGACACTCTGAAACATCACCTGAAAAACTTGTCGGGATTTGCTTAGAGACCTTGTCATTCAACGAGCCCTCAACCATTCCTGTTTTGCAAAGCCTGTCTTTTTTTTTTTTTTTTTTTTTTTTTTTTTTTTTTTTTTTTGCGTTTTTTGAAAATAGTGGAACCCGGAGAGAAGGTAATGTTCTCCAGATCAAAAGGATCCATGGCACTTATATTCAGGCTCAGGCCCAATGGTCTCCTGCGATGGGCTGTAGATTTAACTTTCCCATGTTTAGGTTGAGTAATAGGCTCACATGAGCGGCCCACCTCTTCACTAATTTCCCCAGGCTGACCCCCAAAGTAGAACCGGCCCATTCCAGGCTTTATGTCCCTAGAGAGAGCCTGATTACGTTTAGCGCAGTTTTAGTTGGACCCAGCAATCTTTTATTATGTGGTTCACCCACACAATTTCCCAAACGACAGCAATCCATTATATACCACTCTTTAATTTTTTTTTTTTATAAAAATGAGAACTTCATTAGAAACACACCTCCAACCCAATCTGATGAGATACGCATATGTATCTTCCATTGGCCTCGGGTTTCTCGTATACTAAAATCAGTGCTTCCGCTAGATCACGCACGTCTACAATCATCCGCGACCTATTCTCTAGTTCTTCATATCCTTCTGCACATAAATAAACACCATGGTTAAACTATTTGAAGTGTATTCATTAAACTCAAGATCTTCACTTTTTATGTAACAAACTTTAAAAGGTTACGTGTTGTCGTGCTATATAAGTAACTAAATACATCAAAATTAAAATCATAGTTGTTAATAGCGAATAGCGACAAATAGTGACAAGAGACCTATATGCTACATAGCGAATAGCGACAGATAGTGACCGCTATTTTAGATATAGCGATACACTAGAAAAAGAATTTTGAAAATTTTTATATGTATATTATATCAAAATACCTTGGTATATATGCTATTTTACATGTATATTTAACAAAAACCTATAAATCCATCTATTTTATAGCTATTTCTAATTGCTATTTACATCAAAAAAAAAAAAAAAAAAAAAACTAGCTATTGCTATTCACACTATTGGTCGCTATGACCCAAAATAGCGACACTTGGTCACTTCGCTACATAGCGCGCTACAGCGGTCGCTATAGCCGCTATTGACAACTATGATCAAAATCAATTTTTTAAAGTTAGTTACCAAAAATGAAGATCTTGAGTTCAATACATACAATCAAATATGTGCAAGTTTGATACATTTGTTGTATGTCTGATCAAATGGTTACAAATTAGTAAATATCAAATATGTTGCATTAAATAGTGAAAAGGTAAGTTGCATAAATTTGTGAAAAGTGAACAGTGACACATGGACATTATAAAGTGCAAACCTTTAAGAAGCTTAATAAGAACCAAGCTACTAGCGTTTACCGTCTTCTGAAGCATAGGCCCAACAATAAGAGTTGGGCACACGGACAAAAAATCAATACCGTTCTTTTTCGAGAATTCCCAAGCCTCACTTTCGGCTTTTGTCTTAGAAAGACAATACCAATCCTGTATAAGACAGTACGAATTTGTGTTAAAATGACTTTTTATTGCAAATGAACCACTATTATATACATGTTACCTATGAATGAGTCGGTTCGGGTTATTTATTTATTTTTTTAACGGGTCAAAAGGCTAAAAACAATTTCGAAATTAGCAACTCTATGTGGCACATTTTATCCAAAATCTTTCATTCCTGCAAAGTTAAGCAATTTTGGAGAACTAAATTATCATGTTGCTTACATTATTGGATCTGCAGAATTCTTGGTCAGACCAAAAAGTCTCATCCAATGGTCGATCCTGGGGTCGATTAGGTATGATCGCAACAGCGGCTACAGAAGAGACATACACAACTTTCTTAACATTCACTTCACAACATGCTTTAAGCACGTTGAGTGTACCGTCAACAGCTGGCTTAATCAGTTCTACCTGCAATAAGAGTAAGTATGACGAGGAGCTGATCCAAGAGTAGACAGATTCTCATTTGGTCAACACACGAACTCGTACAAACAGAAAAGCAGTAAACCACACAAGAGATTTTACATGGTTCGCTCGCGATGTGCAACCTACGTCCACAGGAGCAACTAAGTTTTCGTATTTTTGAGCAATTACAAATATAGGAGATTCAGTACTAGAATTAGTATTAATCCCTTGCTAATCTTGCTAAGCAAGAAACTAACAACTGGACCCATCTAAGGGCTAGGGCCGGCACGTCCCTTTCTGCTCCCTCTTTAACTCTCGGTAATGCCATGTGGGACAAAGCTACATAATCCGCAACAATTTGAAAAAGGAAAAATGGCCGAAACTTCAGACGGGCATAACTTGGGCTAAGAGTGGGGTTGACGGGGCCCATTAGCAACAGATGAAAGGTCTCGACTAGCCAAATAATCTTAGGCATGGTTGTAAAAATCCTGACTAGTCTCCGATTAATCACTAATCGGTGGTTCAGCGATTAATGGCCGATTAACCGCTAGGCGGTCAATGGCGGTCCTATTCTGGCCAGATTCCGGCCAAATTTCGACCGAACCTTATAAATTTCCGCCAATCACTTAAAAAAATGGGTCAATAAGGGATTAAAATATGTTTACTTTAATAAACTACATATAAAAATGTGTGTGCATATATATAACTAAAAATTACATATAAATATCCCAATCTGATTAATCCTTATTATTCCGGATTAGTTGGTACCCCTTAATCGCTAGTCAGTACCCCACCGACTGACTAGCGCCTAGCGATTCCTACAACACTGATCTTAGGTGCTTTGCCGCCGCTGTGAGACGACGTGATTTCCGTCTACGATTTTCATCACTCAAGATTTTTCCCAAATTTCGTCAATCTTCAATACTTTCTTTTTTAACTTAAATAGCGTAAATAACTGATTAGCATACATCAATTTAAAAAAAAAAAAAAAAAAAAAAAACCTCTATCTTTGTGTCAAATTATCAAGATTTTCATGTTGAAAAGTCAAACAGAAAAAATTCAACGTTCCCTGTTCATCCATAACTGATATGTAAGGCTACTCGGTATGGGGACGTCCCCGGGACGTCTTGGTCCGGCGCCGAAGGGCACACCATGCCCCCCCCCCCCACGTCCCGTCGCCAACGTCCTTCTACCGACGTTTAGGACGCGCACAAACAGACAAAAAATGGTGGGGACCGATGTGCATTTGACCGTTTGAAAAAAAAAATTAATTCAGAATTTTTATTAATTAAAAACAAACGGTCATAATTTAAAAAACACCTCATTTCACTTCCATTTTTATAAATACTCACCTATTTAACCCTTTTTTCATTACTTTTCACTCTCTACCAACCCACTCTCTCACATTTTATTACCACTCTTCCCTTTTTATAAAAACTCATCATATTTTGTACCATTTTTTACCCGCTACCACCCCATCTCTCGCTAAAAAATTATCATGGCTTCACCCATTTCTTCCATTTCTTCAATTTCTTCTATGTCTTCATCGTCTTCCTCTGCGTGGTATTCATCATCTTCGGAAGAGGGTGCTATTATGCACAACATGATTATGAACGCGGCTCAGGTGTTCATGGCGGCTGATGAAGGGTCGTCCCAACGGCTAACTAGACGAGCAAAATATAACCGAGACCAAGAAGGTATTTTACTTTTTTTTCCTTATGTTTTATATAGATTTGAAAATGTATTTTATAATTAATTTCATTTATGTTTCGTTTTAAATTTATGGCCGGCCACGATAGACTAGTAGCCGATTATTTTGCCGATGAACCCGTGTACCCATCCGAGATTTTTCGATGTCGGTTCCGCATGAGTCGTCCACTATTTTTACGTATTGCAGGCGACATGGCCCAGTCTGATCCGTTTTTTACTTTGCGAAACGACGCTAGGGGGCAAAGGGGTTTCAGTGGCATACAAAAATGTACGTCGGCCATTCGCCAACTTGCGTACGGTTACGCACCCGATGCATTAGACGAGTATATTAGGATGTCTGAAAGAACCGCACGTCGATGTTTGCACAAGTTTTGCCAATGGGTTGTCAAATTGTATAGCAAGCGATACCTGCGGAAACCGAACGCAAACGACGTTCAAAAATTATATCAAGCACACGAACAGAGACATGGTTTCCTAGGAATGCTCTGGAGCATTGATTGCATGCACTGGCAGTGGCAGAACTGCCCAGTTGCATGGCAAGGTCAGTATACTAGGGGAGATCATGGACATCCGACTATCATTCTAGAGGTTGTTGCGTCACAGGATCTCTGGATATGGCATGCTTTTTTTGGTCTACCTGGTTCGCTCAATGACCTTAACATCATATACCAGTCACAGATATTTGAGGATGTAGTGGCGGGTACAGGTCCAGACACAAGCTTTACGGTTTCAGGGGTGGAATATAGGCGAGGTTACTACCTAGCCGATGGGATATACCCAACGTACTCGACAATCGTTAAAACTATCCCGCACCCGACAGACGACAAAAGAAAAAAGTTTGCGAAGTTTCAAGAGGGTGCGAGAAAAGATATTGAACGGGCTTTTGGTGTTCTACAAAAAAATGGCACATCATTTCACATCCAGCACGTTCGCAAACACCAAAGAGGTTACGACACATTATGTACGCTTGTATCATCCTTCATAACATGATCATTGAAGACGAAGGGAGAGCGATATGCGAGTACAACGAAAACGCGTCTACTGGAAATTCTGTTCCAATTAGTAAGGAACAACAAGATTTGAACGCTTTCGCTCTACGTAACGAGTACACACATCATAACCTACAAGCGGACTTGGTGGAGTACATTTGGAACAACGCTCAAAACGAACCCGGCCACGACATGGAAGACGAAGACTAGTAGCTTATTTTAATATGTTAGGATATTTTTAAGTTTATTTTTTTTAAATTTATTTCTTTAAGTTTCATTTTTTTTAAGTTTATGTAATGTTTTTTAATATTAATGAAAATATTTTGTTACTTTATTTGGTAAATGTTAAATAAAAGTTGAAGATTAAAAAAAATAAAAAAAACATAAAAGTGGTGGAGGACTATGACTAGGACCATCCTCCCATGTCCTCTAGTTTTGGAGGATGATCCATACTTGGGAGGACTATGATGTGTCGCCATGGTTTAAAAAAACGGCCGAGGCGGTAGTACTGCTCAGTTCGAAACGGAGGAAAAACGCATATGAGGCGGCGCCTCAGGTTCAGAAATTATACGGACGCCTCAGTTGAGTGAGGCGTAAGTTTCAGATATGAGGCGGTACGAAAATGGCGAGGCGTAAGTATATTTTTTTAGGCGGGATTTTAATGATGGATTAGGGTTTTTAGACGCCAAAACCATATTCGCGGCAATAAAAACTAGCGCCATTATTTTTTTTTTTTGTTTCTTTAAATAGCCTTAGGGTTTTTTATTAGACATCCAAAAAACACAGGCATCTGACATTATTTGTGTTTTTTTATGTTAAGAATTTGATGAAATTTGAATCTTCTTTTATGTTTTTAACTGCTGATTTGATGAGAAAACTCATTTTTTGATGTTAAGTATTTATTATTTTATGATATATCTAATTTTAATATTTATTTATTAATACCGCCTCAGCCTTACGCCTCGTTCCGCCTCAATACTTACGCCTCGTGAGGCGAAGGGAAAACGCCTCGATACTCGTTTCCGTTTTTTTAAACCTTGTGTGTCGCCTACGTGGCGGATCATCCTCCAAGGATGGACCATCACCATACCTTGTAGTCTAAAATCCAAACAAACATACCTCAGGGTCTGGTACAGAAGTAGGTGGAACAGGACTTGCAGTATGAAACACACCATCACATCCAACAATAGCTGCACGAATCGACTCGTAATCCAAAAGGTCTGCTTTAAAAAGCTTCAACTTCTCAGATGCTTTCTCCAGCTTCTTCAAATGACCATATTTCTCATCCGCTAAACCAAAATTAGACCACAAATCGATAAAATTAATCAACACTTTGAATATTTGATGATGAAGATATAAACAACATTTGCAGGCATCTTCGGGAGAAGAGGTGCACCAAATGTCTGCAGTCTGCAAAGAGAAGATGGTTTGTTTTTTTTTCAACAAAAACCTTCTCTTCTATTCTCATACACAAACACACACAGACCAGTACTCTCTCTCTCTCCCTTGAACTCTCTATCTCTCTCTACAAACTCTCTCTCTACAATCTGTCACCACCACCGACCATAGCATCACCACCACCGCACCACCTCCGCCATAACATTACCGCCATCATCTACCGCCAAGAACAACCACAACCACCCACCCCCGTCTACCTTCATCTACCACCACAACCACAACCCCAAGCACCCACCCCCGTTGCAACCACAACCATCGCCTTCGTCGTTCCACCACCGCCAAGAATATCAAAACCTACCACCGCCGATTTGGGGGTTTTGTTCCACCACCGATTTGGGGGTTTTGTTCCACCACCGATTTGGGGGTTTTGTTCGATTTGGGGGTTTTGTTCTACGGTCTCCGATGATGATGGTGGTGATGTATCAGGTGGCGGTGGTGGTGGGCTTATGCAGGTGGGATAGGTGCGACGGTGGGATGGGGTGCGACGGTGGGAGAGGTGTGACAGTGGGATGGTGGCAACATGTAAGGTGAGGAGAAGGGGTCTGTGATGTGAAAAGTGTCTAGAAGAGGTGAGAAGATGTTAGAAGACATGGGTTGATGTCTGCGTGGGGAAGAGGTCTCGCAGACCTTTTTTAATGAAAGGTCTGCGAGAAAACAAAAAAGTTGCAGGACCCAAATGTCTGCGCACGTCTGCACAACGCAGACATAAGTGGCCTTCTGGCCAAAAAACAAACAGCACCTAAGAACATGTATAAGGCCTTGGGGTGTACTCTAAATTCATTGGTGTTAAATATGACATGACAAGTGAAATGTCTTTCAAACGATTCCCTCCCCATGTTAAAGGGTGTTAAAACCTCCAATGGTTAACATGTTAACTTAGTTAAAAAGGATTAAAAAATTAATGTTATTTATTATCATTGTTTATTTTAGCTAAGGAGTTAATGAAATGGTATTATTATTATTATTATCATTATTTATTTTGTATTTAATTGAATAGTTAATATTAAACTAATTAAAAAAATGGTGAGTGAGAGTTAACAAGGTTAAACCATTTCTTTAGGATGAGGTGGAGTAAACAGGTGATGTGATGCTTATATGGAATTAAGAAGGGTTGAAGTATACCTCATGGCCTAGTGTCTAACTATTTATAGGCAGATGTCTAACCAATTTAGATAAAAGGACGTAACCATTTAGACTCAATATAATGCTTAACCATTCAAAGGCAAATGTATATACCATTTAGACATCTGTTCACGAAACAAACAATCTGAATTATTGAGTACTGAACCAGTAAGATATCTGAACTATTAAGAGCTCAAGCAAATAAGAAAATATGAAATGTAGTTAATTCATATTGCTTTTTTCAACTCCTCAACCCATTGTTTACTTTTGTTTTGTTTTGTTTTGTATTTGAAAAGTTAAAATGATAGTAGTTAGCAAAAAGGTATGACGCTACTTACATATAATTGAATTTTATTTGTTTATGCGGTCGATTTACCTGCAAACATTTGTATTATTCAATCACTATCATTATTTTATTTTTATTAATAAAACTCTATTTTATGTCAAGTTAATAATTTTACTGATAGAAACAGCTAAGGGAGAGTATGTAAGTGCAACTCTTGTTAGGTAACTGTGTTTTATTAGTTCTGGTCAACAAAGTTAAAGTCTCAAGTCAAAGTTGTTGAATTGTTTATGTTTGAAACAAGTCTGAATTTGTGAATTAGGTGGTTGTCTGAATTTGTGTAAACAAATTCGGATACTATGTCTTGTTTCATATCCAAATTTGTTAAGCTTGTAATGTAGTGTCATAATTTGTTTGTCAAATTCGGACTAGGGTTTGTTGTCAGGACTTAGTGTCCGAGTTTGTTGAGTTGTTGCCCTAGCCTATATATATGTGTATAGGTTAAGTTTTAGGCAAGTTTTGTGCAACTCTTACAAACTTTTGTAATTCTCCATCAGTGTGATTGTGTGCATATTCTAGAAAGAGGGAGACTATGTGTTAGTGAGAGAATGCTAGGTTTAGATCTTAGTGATCTAAACCAACTTGTAGATGACGTATACTCTTTCGGTTTGTAAATCTGTGATGATCGGTTCGATAATAAAAAAGATTCATCTTCTACATCTTTCTATTTTGTTTGTTTATGTTGTTTCACATCATGAATCAAGTGCAATGTTGATGTTCATCATCAATCTAGGGGTCCCGTGGATTTTCACACGGTGATAAACCTAGTTAGATTAAAAACACAGTGTCAAAATTAGATCTATTCAAAAAAGGCCATGGCCATCAAAATCATCCATAAGAAAATAAGAGGCAATCTATACCGCCAATTAATATAAGTGATCCTAACGTGTGGTAGACATCTAAATTTTATGTATGATGGCCACGGGCATTAAAACCACTAACCATCATTTCATAGTAAAATCCCGTTACTACCCTTCATGTACATATCAAGCAAACTACAACAATCTATATCGCCAATTAATATAACTAATCCTAACGTGGTGGACCTCTAGATTTTATATATGATGGTCCCGGGCATTAAAACCACAACCATCATTTCATTAATACCATCACTACCCATTATGTATATATCAGGCAAACTACTACAATCTATATCGCCAATTAATATAAGTAATCCTAATGTGGTGGACATCTAGATTTTATATATGATGGTCACGGGCATTAAAATCACAACCATCATTTCATAGTAAAATACCATCACTACCCATCCTGTACATAGCACGCAAACTACTACAATCTATATCGCCAATTAATATAAGTAATCCAAACGAAATAGACATCTAGATTTTATATATGATGGTCACGGGTATTAAAACCACAACCATCATTTCATAGTAAAATCTAATTACTACCCATCATGTACATATCACACAAACTACTAATATACACACATTACAATACTTATACTACACCTACCACCCACGCATTCTAGATTTCACCATTGACACTGTGTTCCAGAGTTTACTAACGGAAGGAAAGGAAAGGAAAGGAAACAAAAAGAAAGTAAAAATATTTTGTGTTCCAGAGTTTCATTTAAGGAAGGAAAAGAAAGGAAAATAAAACATGTCGTGTTCTCGAGTTTTATTTAAGAAAGGAAAAGAAAGGAAATGACAGGAAAACTAGGCTAAATTATTTATTTTTTTTTTCATTCCGATTTAGGAGGAAACGGTGGGAAAGACAGTTTTTTTTTTCCTTTCTCGTCCTTTCCTTTCTCACTTTTGTTTTCTTTTCTTATTCCTCATTAAGTTAACTCGGGAACAGAGCGTGAGTGTATCTTTAAATACTTTTATTTATTAATATTGAATAAATATATTTTATTTATCAGATTAGATTTAGACAAACCTAGCTTGGTCCAAGAAGCTACACAAAAAGTATATAAAATTATATCATTAAGAAGCGTCCCAATTTAAAAGGAAAGAAAATATTATATGATTGATTAACAATGAATCACTTGATAAAGCCCAAAAAGAAAATTAATGACATTAACTGTATGCTTCTTGTTCTTGTCTAAAAGCTTTTAGAAATGAAATAAATTGACACCATGGCTATTTTTGATGTTTAAATGGTGGATTTTAGATCATATCAGTTTTGTAATTTAAGTAAATGAAAAACTATATGCTATAATCAACAAAAGTATATAAAAGAAAAATAGCGAAAGTAGTTCTTTAACCAGTATACTATCCCTCTATAGCATGTGAGAGTATTATTAACCATATAAGCAATGAGTTACCGAATTTCATAGTAAAATGAATCACCTTTTCACTTGCACACAAAGTTAGGTAACAACTCGCATACGACCGGTCCCGATATTTTCTTTATACCAATTATAGGCTAAATTATATGAGTGCAACTCACATAAAAACCTAGGTAACAACTCTCAGAATCAATGTTTTCTTTACACCAATTCAAAGGGCCCCGACTTTATTGTTCGCTTAGGGCTTTCAAAAACGTTGGAACGGCCCTGATACTAACGTACCCTTGGCTGACACATGCTTGCTTTGCATTGTTTTTTCTGCATGGCGTTTGCTTTTTTAAGACACTAAGAGGTTGTGTGTTTACCTCTTAATAAGACTCTTAATGGTTCAGATCTCTTACTGATTCAACATTTAATGGTTCAGACTGTTTGTTTCGCGAGAAGATGTCTGAATGGTTCAGACATTTGCCTCTGAATGGTTCAGACATTTGCCTCTAAATAGTTAAGTTTTATACAAAGTCTGAATTTGTCAGACATTTGCCTCTAAATGGTTAAGCATTATACTGACTCTTAATGGTTCAGAGCTCTTATTGGTTCAACACTTAATGTTTCAGACATCTTACATCTTACTGATTCAGTACTTAACCATTCAGAAATTGTCAAACAACCCCTAACTTTAGAAAACAATTATCAGTCCCTCAATTTAAAATATACAAACAAAGAGATTGTTACACCACTATTTAAAGGTTGTTGATCCATTGAAAATCACCGAAGGATCACCATGAGGGCCAACAAATTAACCTACAAAAGGGAGAAGTTATAGTTTTCTAAATATATGTCAAAGATCTTCGATATTCATAAATGAAGTTTTGAATGATGTATATAATACATTAAAAAGTGTAAGAAAATTTAAACTTCAAGGCTGAGGGAATTTAAGAATTAGATTTCTTTTGGGCTTTTAAGAGCATTCTCATTCAATCCATCAAATTATACATATATTCCACTAAAAAACAACTCCTATATCAATATATTTTTACTAAAAAAAAATACTTTTTCTCTCTCCTTTTCAATTAAATAATATTATCGTTACATTTTTCTCTCTCCTTCACTCACAACCACTTTCAATATATATTAAAAAAATTATACTGGGTAAACAGTGTCCTCCCAAATATACAGATGAACAGTAACATTTTCTCTCTCCTCCACTCACAACCATTTTTTATACCCTTTATAATATAAAAACTACCCCTCACATATTTTGATGGTTTGGATGAGAATGCTCTAAGACTATGGTAAGGGTCATCCCCAAGGGGATAGGCCGCCACGTAGACCGCCATATAAGCGGGTGTGAGGATGGACCTAAAGGGGATTGACCAATGGGGTGGGGGATGAACCTCTTTATGTATATATATATATGTGTGTATAGGTTTATGTGAGAGGAGGTGGCCCGACGAGATAGGCTGTTGGCGGACGAAGAGGACGCGGACGGTCCTTGGGGGCCGGTGTGTAGGCCCGGGACGCCCACCGACCAGTCTAAATAGTTATCGGTGTGCGTGACTTTGCAACGTAGTAAAATGTGTCAAATGTGATGTTGAATAACTTATTTGTGTTGGTGGGTGGAAACTAGTTCAAATTTGCGGTCTCTGGGTCATATGTATACCAAAGGAGTACATAAACATAGGCGGGTTTTGTAAATGTTGTCATGGATCCTTCATGTATGCTAGTGGCAACATCTTCTAGGCCGCAAAATGGTTACCACATCATTAAGAGGAACACATTATCGATTAATGTTGGAATTGGTGGTCTCTGAATATTTGAGACTATGAGTGCCCACGAATGATCTACCTATATGCCCAAACGTGCAAATTTGGAAACCTACCGTGCATATCATTGTCACTAGGATCGTGCCAGCTGCCGCGTAAGTATGCCTAACCCTTTGTGGTTTAGTTTTTACATAGTTTTAGCTTAAAAGTCAATCCGTCGTAATTAACGATTGACTTAGCGATAAATCACAAATGGTCCAGTGCTTTGTCGAATCAAAGGTAGTTATATGTTGGTAATCATGTGGGCTTTAAACCCCTAAAAGGGCACCCTCTGATTCCCACTCTAACTAGTCCAATTGTCGAGTCAAACTTGCTTAGAAAAAGTCAACAGAATGCTATTTTGCGATTTTATGCATAATCAGTAATGTAGATAGCGTGTAACATGTTTTAACACTGAAATAACATGATAATGAGTATATTAACTAGTCTAAGCTTGTTTGATCCGACCATTTACTGTTTTGACCCGGTTCGGAACCAAAAGTCGCAAAACTTTGACTTTTGCTTTGACTTCAGTTCTGACCCGTTTTGGTATGAGTTAGATATGCCTTAGGACTCTCTTAGGACCAGGTTACATGATGGTATAACCCTTTGTGACCGGTTCGTTGTTTGTCCGAGTCTTTAACCAATTTCCCTTAAATGCTTAAAAGTTGACCGTAACGCCCTTTTTACTTTAAAACGAGAATTTTGGACACGTGAAAGGACAATAACCTTAGTTACTGATTTATAAGAATGTCTCTAAAATTTCACGTCAATCCGAGGTCCAGAATAGGAGTTATGCTAAATAGCGTAATTACGGAAACTTTAGTAATTAAATGGCGCAATTAGCATAACGCCTATCTAAACCCAAATTTCGACACCAAACCTTTTACACATTGATGTAAAATAATATTTTGAGATTTTTAAAGATTTTTAATCATTTTTAGCCTGCTCATAACCTGCGGTTATGGCATCGGTTCGGTAAATACCGAATATGCCCTTTTCGGACATAACTTGAGTTCTACAAAGTATTTTGACCCGATTCCAGTTGCTACTGATTTTAAATAACAAATAAAGTATTTTGGACTTTCTAAACTGTTCGGAAAACTCAGATTTCATGTAGAACTCAGAAACCCCTTTTATAATCTTTAAAATGACCGAAATACCCCTACGGGGCATATAATGGATTTAAACTCGTTACGGGCATTATGAAAGGTATCCTACTGATACCACAACCTCTTTAAAGCATATTGACTTAGGAAACTTGTGTAGGACTCTTACGGTTACCTGTTACGCCTTTTGCGCGCACGGTTCGGTTTATGTAACTAGTTTACATAAACTAGCCGAAACGGGTCAAACCTTATTGTTTTGACCTCAAAATCCAGA
This sequence comes from Helianthus annuus, assembly GCF_002127325.2. NCBI lineage: Eukaryota > Viridiplantae > Streptophyta > Magnoliopsida > Asterales > Asteraceae > Helianthus > Helianthus annuus. The sequence goes on along the minus strand of NC_035440.2, from coordinate 17,732,089 downwards.
GTGTGGTTATATTATCCATATAAAACAAGTCTTCAAACTTGTTGGGTCCAAACCACATTCCATTCCCGGTTTTTGCCTTTCACGCGATTAAACCGTAATTTTCCTATGAAACTGACCGGTCTAAGCTAAGGCTAAATTAAAGACCCGTTAGGATTCTAATAGGTTGTTTTAAACCTTCGTTCCAGAATAGGAGACCAGTAAAAGAAACTTGCATTGTTTATTAAGGATTATTACTTGCTCAGGTAAATACTTTTAACTTATTTTCCCTATACGGGCTTGGGTTACGGTATATAAATTACCGCTTGGTCGGGCATTAAATCTTCCATCGTATGGTGGTTAATTGAATAATTTAATCGACCCGTTTAAATACGTTTTGTTGGCTTCACGCCTTTGGGAGCTTAATGACCATGTCCCGGATATCCTTGGCATCATTTTACGAAATGGCCACGACCCCGACACACGGGTGTAGGCGTACACCCGTAATGTGTCTATATTATTAAAGGTACAACCGTTGGTTTTCCCGCCACGGCTTTTATGTTTTGTGGCGTGTCTATTAACCTTAAACCCGGCACGACCCGGGTGACCGAACGCATAGTGAACATGTAATTCTTTTATAAGATTTAATTATAAATTATCCCAAGTTATAAAGAGTTTGTGCCATGTGCATTCAAATCAATTTATTAAACATTTCACAAAAGTGTCGGTTGAATGTATTTACTAGTGTAAACTGACGTATTTTCTCCAGAAAGATTAAATGCAGGTTCTGTACGAAATAGGCTGGCCGCTCCTTAAGCATCGTTAGAGTCTCGCAAGCTTGGGATGCCATATCTGTTGAACAATTATTTTTCTATCTTATTTTGATCCCCTGTGGATTATATTTCGACGATTGTGATACTCGGATATTACATTCTATAGTTGAAATATATTTATCTTTATGCTTCCGCTGTGCATTTATATATTGTGTGGTTTGACTATATTGTTGCCAACTACGTCACGATAATCCCCCACCGGGCCCACCGGTGAAACACGTGGAAATCGGGGTGTGACATATACACTATACAATCTTATATATCCATGGTTAGTAACTTAGTAAAAGAAAATAAGAATTATTTCATCTTTGAAAATCATATTGTTCTTGCTGGACAAACCCCACCACCTTTATTTCCTGTATATAAGGATTATCCCTTCCTCCAAACTGGCCTTTTTCTTGTGGTGAAGTTCAAGCAAGCCTCAACTAAAATAGTGGCTATATTCTTATTCAACTGACGACTAAGAAGTAAGATCGATACAAATGAAATAAAAGCAGAGCAAATCAAGAAGCACAGAGGCAAGTAACAACGATCATAACAACTAAGCTTCAATATGATGACCTCAATTTTAGGGTTATCGTGTGGTTTGAAAAGGGTTTTTCATATTAGGGTGTTTTTTTTTTGGGAAAATTGAACTCATACAAAGTGCTTGTAAGCCTCAATTCATAGAAACAATTCAATAGGAAGAGTAAATAATATGAAGGAAATGAAGACAATAACATCGAATGTAGGTTAACAATACGAACTTACAAGAGACGATGGATCGAGTGAGCAGTGTTGAATCGATGGGAAGAAAGGCCGATAGTGAGAGTAGAGGAAGAAAAAGAAAGATCTGGAGTTTTGTGGATAAATTTTTGGCAGAGGTGTATTTTAAGAGATTAAAGAGAAAGGGTTGGTGGTAAACCACCGACCTTTCTCTTTAAGATTTGTAACACCCCGAAAGCGGGTTTGGTAATCAAACCCCGTTAATACAAAAAGACGTGTAAAAGTAACCCGGTAAATATTAGGATTTAAATAGATAATCCTAATATTAAATATAAGTGAATCAAAGTTTTAAGGAATTGAGTTTGTAAGAGCCCCGAGTTAACGGGACTTAAAATAAACCTAGTCATAGATTCCCCAAACCTACTAAATTAACTAGGAATATTTAACCTAGTTAATTAGTGGGGATAATGTCAAGAGCAATTAGGTTGTGATCTAGTTAAAAATGAACCAAATATGAGATGGGGGACCAAAGTTGTTAAGTTTGAAATTAAATATAATTAAAACAATAAAATTAAAACCAAACACACACTAGTGTGTGTGTCTGGTTCGATTAAACACAGGGGGCAGGGGGCGACACCAGGGTTTCTTCTCAAACCCTAAATTCAAGAAAATGATCAAATTGAAGGTCCAAATCAAGTCTAAATCGAAATCCAAGTACGAATTAGTGATCTCCACTGAGAAAGGAGTCACGAGGTATGTAAATTTCATGAGAAATCTCTAGTTAAATTTCTGAGCAAACCTAGAGAATTCAAAAATTGTTGATGCATGCTTGTTACATGGATGAAATAGGAACATTGTAGTGTTTAGGAGTAAACCCTAGACAAGTATATATTGAAATCATCCTTAGCTCAAGTAAATTGAGATTTTTATTGATGCTAAATTCATGTATGAGATGTTTTTAGGGTTTTGATTGCTAAAAATGGTGTTATGATGTCAAGAACATGCTTAAATTGAAAGCTGAATTCAAACAGCTCCTGATCAGAATTTACAGCCGACTTGTATTGGCTGTAACCTGAACAAAGCTTGACAAAAACATGTGTTTCTTGAGTTTAAAATGTAATTCCAGGAAATATCTTTAAAACCCAACTGGAATCACATTTTTTTGACGAAAATTGAGCGTTTTATGAATTTTTCCGTATCGAAGGTTCAAGCTGCGTTTTCTGGCAGAATTTGCAGCCCATTACGAATGTCATAACTCAATTTAGGAATTTATTTATGACCTCAAATTTTTACTATAGATAGTTTTAAGTGATTAAAATAATCTCCAATTGGAATTTCGTCAATTGGATAAACGAGGAATTTTAAATGAATTTTTCCGTAAGCTGCAGTCAGAAGTGACGAATCTGATTGCAAGTTAGTAAATGAATTTTTATGAATTTTTTGTAAAGAATTGGATCTTGAAATTTTAACACAAGGCCTAACCCTCCCTGAGGTACGCCACATAAAAAAATCATAATTTTTGAAGACTTGTAAACGGGTTAAACAAGTCACCAAAAATAGCTCATTTTCGGTGATATGAAATGCCTAAATGAATCGCGGTCTACTTGGTTGTGTGTAAAACGTGGTTATATTAAGTGTTTGGATGAATGCATAGAAATGTGTAAGGTGGAAGATCATATTAAATTATGGTTAATCTAACCACCTTGTGAACATTGAATAATAGTTTGGCGCTTAACAAGAGAGGTGGAAGCTTGTGGATGAAGCGGGTCAAACGTAGCGAGTATGGAAAGAAAAGCGTGGCATGGATGCAAGGTAAGTGAAGCTTACACTCCCTTTGTAATTACATTACATTTATTTGTATGTATTAGTCATGAAACATGTTAGGTATTGGAATTATGACGTTCCGGCATGATGGAACGCAAGTTGGAATAAATGAAAATGGTAAGAAACCATTAATTAGGTTTAAGGGGCGAGATGGTATTAAAATACCGTCACACGTAGATAAAAGGTTATTTCGACTAAACGGGTCAAATGGTGTGTTAATACCATTAACAACAATAACTGATGACCGTTTGTTGAGTTTTGCGATCACAGGAATTAATTTAAGGCTTGCGTTGCTTTAAACTAACAAGTTAAAGAGCAAAAGGTATTTAAACGGGTTAATTTTCTAACCTGAGCCAGGTACGCGTAAATTGGTGAAGTATAAGTAGACATTTTAACGTAGAAATGTGATGTGTGGAAAGAGAAGAGCGAGATTTAAACTTAAATGTTTAAATCTCCTAAACGGGTCAAAATGAATTATGCGCATAGCTTGGGTATTGGTCGCATAATTCATAAAAAGTTATGTTCATGAGTTAAAGACTTTTGAGTTAAGTAGTAGTCCAAGGTTTTAGAATGATTTAGAAACAAGCCGTCTAATAGATTATGAAACGGGTCAAATAATTGTATAAGAGATTTATAAGCCGTTAGCTTATAAATCAGCATCGTTACAAACCTTAGTGTTGTTTACATAGGAGACTGCATTACGGTTAATATGAAACAAGAATTGTGTAAAACGGATGTGTAGATTTGTCACACCCCGATATTTCCACGTATTACCGGTGGGCCTGGTGGGGAGTATCGTGACGTGGTTGGTAACATTACAGTCAAACAACACAATATTTAATATGCACAGCGGAAGCAAAAGATAGATATATTTCAACTTTAATAAATTTGTAATATCAAGTATCACAAATAGTTGAAAGCAATCCACAGGTGGATCAAAAATAAATAGGAAACATTGTTCAACAGTTTTGACATCCAAGCTTGCGAGACTTATTGTGGACGCTAGGAGAAAGCCAGCCTAGTTCACGTAGTACCTTCACTTAACCTTTTTGGGAAAGTATGTCAGTTTACACTGGTAAATACAATCAACTGACTCATTTTAGAAGGTTTAATAAAATTGATTTAAATGCACGTGGCACAAACTTTTTATAACTTGGGATAATTATTTGAACATAATCTTGTAAAAGAATTACATGTTCCTTATGCGTTCAGTAGCCCGATCCGTAGACCGGGTTAAAGATCAATAGACACACCACATTATTATTTTTGGCACTGACGGGTGTACGCCTACACCCCGTGCTTAGGTCGTGGCCATCTCGTAAGATGATGCCAAGGATATCCGGGACATGGTCATTAACCCCCCAAAGGCTTTAAGCAAACAAGACATTTCAAAATGGATCATATCAATGATTTAACCTCTATTCGATTAAAGATTCAATGCCCGACCAAGCGGTATTTATATATACCATACCCCAAGCCCGTATAGGGAAAATAAGTTAAAAGTATTTACCTTTGCAAAGTAATAATCACAATAAGCAAGTGCGTGTAGCTTTTACCGAGTCTCTTATTCTGGAACGAAGGTTTATAATAACCTATTAGAATCCTAACGGTTCTTTAATTAAGCCTAGACTTAGACCGGTTAGTTTAAAGAAAGATACGGTTCAAACGCCTGATTAAGCGAAGACCGGAATAGAATGTGATTTAGACCCGACAAGTTTGAAGACTTGTATAATATGGGTAATCTAACCACATTCTGAATTTTTAGATCAAAACGATAAGGTTTGACCCGTTTCGGCTAATTTATGCAAACTAGTTACATAAACCGAACCGAACGCGCAAGAGGCTTAACGGGTAAGCATAAGAGTCATTTACAGGTTTCCTAAGTTAATACACCTTAAATATGTTGTGATATCAGTAGGATACCTTCCATTATGCCCAAAACGAGCTTAATCTCAACATAAGCTCCGTAGGGGTATTTTGGTCATTTAAAATATTATAAAAGAGATTATTTATAATTCTGAGATTCGGGTCCGAATACATCAGTAAAATACTTATTTTAACAGGTTATACCAGTCGTGATAAGTCTCGTATGACAAAAATGGTTTTAATAATAAACTATGTGTTTAATGCGCTTAAAGAGCCATTTTAAGCGATTTCCGGGTTATACTAGAAATCTGAGTTTTCTGATCAGGTTATAAAGTTAAAAATACTTCATTTATTATATAAAGTCAGTAGCATTTGGATTGGTGTCAAAATACTATGTAGAACTCATTTTATAACCGAAAAGGGTATAATCGGTATTTACCGAATCAACGTCATAACCTTAGGTTATTAGCAGGTTAAAAATAATTAAAAATCTTTAAAAATCCCAAAATATTATATTACATCTGTGGGTAAAAGTTTTGGTGTCAAAAATTGGGTTTAGATAGGCTTTTTGCTAATGACGCCGTTAAATTACTAAAAAGCGTTCTAATTACGTCATTGAGCATAACTCCTAATCTAGACCTCAAACTGATGTGAAAATTTAGGGACATGTTTATAAATCAGTAATAAAGATTTTTGTCCTTTCACATTTCCAAAATTCTCGTTTTATGATCAAAAGGGTATTATGGTCAACATTAGGCAATTAACGGAAACGCGTAAACGAATCGGACAATCAATGAACCAACCCCAGAGGGTTATACTATCATGTAGCTTGGTCCTAAGGGAGCTCTAAGGCATTTCCAAATCATACTAAATCGGGTCAGAACTGAAGTCAAAGCAAAAGTCAAAGTTTTGTGACTTTCGGTTCCGAATCGGGTCTAAACAGAAAATTGTCGGGTCGAACATGCTTAGACATGTTCTTACATTTATTACTAAGTTATGTGAGTGATAAAATAGGTTACACGCCTTCTACATTGCTAATTATGCGTTAATTCAAAAATTATAGTTCTGTTAGCTTTTTAATACAAACTTTGACCCGACATTTGATCTAGTTAGAGTGGGAATCAGATGGTGCCCTTTTAAGGTTTATTGCCCACATAATTACCAACTTATAACTACCTTTAATTCGACTAATCGCTGGACCATTAATGATTAATTGCTAAGTCAAACGTTAATTATGACGGTTTGACTTTTAAGCTAAAAACTAAGCAAAACTCGATTAAGGAAGGTCAAGGGTACTTACCAAAGTCTAATGCACGACCAGGGATGCTTAGAGAAGGCCCTTGAGCTCCAGAGATGATCAGAAGATGAGTATGGGGTGAATGATCAAAGTTGCAACCAAAGAGGACTTATATAGTGCTTTAATCTCACTAGATTGTTGACAACTAAGTCTATCATTGGTCATGGATCATCCACAGATGTTCCCTAAGGTCTAAAAAGCATGTAGGGGTCGCCCATGGAGTGAAAATATTTGTTTTAAGTCGGTTACAAGGCTGAACAGGCTGCTGCCTGTATTTTTCAGTATCTGGGGACCGTACGCGGCCCGCGTAAGTTTATGTTAAGACTTACGCGGCGCGCCTGAGACCTGCTGTCAGTTTAAAACCTTTTCAATTATTACATCTTGGCTCTTGGTCCTTCGAAAGGTCACCCCCTATTATTTCTTGTATTATGGGCCTTCCAAATTGACTTATAAGGGCCTCAAGACTTATACCTACTTTGTTAAGTCCTTGGTCACTTTATGTTTACCCGAAAAGTCATAATTTTCAACGTTGACGCTTTAACCCCTCCTTACACGAATTTGATCATAACTTTCTCATACGATAACGAAACTTTATGAAATTTTTATCGTGCATTCTAGTGAGCATAATTAACTGTTACAAAGCTTCAGGTTTGCTAAAAGGTCACTCAGATGTATACTTTAAACATGTTGACACATTTAACCCCTGTAGTTTGTAATCTCTCACTTTCTTTCATATTTAGCTCCGTATGATCCATGATTTATTCGTTTGAAGGTATAAACATTTTGTAGGGCTATTTTAGAATATATTTATCCATTGTTGACATTTTGAACCCCTATATTCACATACTTTCCATGTTTATCAACTTTAGTCCCTCTAGAGTATTCTTTCACACGTTCAAGCTTATGACACGTGTCAATACATTATAAGACGTGAATTTTCGAGGTGTTACATCCTCACCCCCTTAAAAGAAATCTCGACCTCGAGATTTACTGAAACAATTGAGGGTACTTTTCTTTCATTGTGGACTTTACCTCCCACCGGTACTCGGGACCTCTACGGGCATCCCATTTAACCTTTATTATCGGTACATGCTTCCTTCGAAGCTTCTTAACCTGTCGATCCTCGATCGACACAGGTTTTTCAACAAACTTCAAGCTCTCTTCTATGTGCACATCTGTATATGGTATGACTAGTGATTCATCAGCGAAACACTTCTTCAGATTACAGATGTGGAATACATTGTGAATACCACTAAGCTCTTCAGGTAATTTTAACTTATAAGCAACTGATCCGACACATTCGATGACCTCGAATGGTCCTATGTATCTCGGGCTTAATTTACCTTTCTTACCAAATCGCATCACTCCCTTCCAGGGTGATACTTTAAGCAACACTTTGTCACCTACCTCGAACTTCAGAGGTTTACGCTTTAGATCTGCGTAGCTTTTCTGCCTATCCCTTGCAGCTTTCAGGTGGTCACGAATCTAGACAATCTTGTCCGTCATTTCAAAGACTATTTCCGGTCCTGTCAGTTGGACATCTCCAACTTCCGCCCAATAAACGGGCGTTCTGCACTTTCTACCGTATAAGGCCTCGAAGGGCGCAACCTTGATGCTGGTATGGTAGCTATTGTTATATGAAGACTCGATTAATGGAAGGTGGTTATCCCAGCTACCACCTAAGTCAATTACACATGCACGAAGCATGTCTTCCAACGTTTGGATTGTACGCTCACTCTGTCCGTCCGTCTGAAGATGGTAAGCCGTACTGAAATTTAAGCGCGTGCCCAAAGATTGTTGGAAACTTTTCCAAAAATGAGATGTGTATCTAGTATCCCTGTCAGAGATAATAGACACTGGTACGCCATGTAGAGATACAATCTTATCCACGTACAATTGGGCTAACATGTCGGAGCTATAGGTCTCCTTAATGGGTAGGAAATGTGCTGACTTAGTCAGTCTGTCTACGATCACCCATATAGTATCATTTCCTTTCCTTGTCTTAGGTAACTTGGTGATGAAATCCATCGTCACCATTTCCCACTTCCATGTGGGATGTTCAGGCTGTTGTAGCAAACCTGACGGCTTTTGATGTTCTGCATTGACTTGCGCACACGTCAAGCATTTAGCTACATAAGCAGCTACAGACTTCTTCAAGCTTATCCACCAATAGTTTGCCTTTAGATCCTTGTACATTTTATCAGCTCCAGGATGAATGGAGTATTTAGAACTGTGGGCTTCTTGGAGGATAACATCTCGAAGTCCTCCATAAACTAGAACCCATATTCATCCATTCAATCTCAGAATTCCGTCCTTGCCCTGAGATAGCTGTTCCTCAGTTACCCGTAGCTTTTCATTAGGATAGTTAGCTTCCAACACAGCTTCCTTCTGTGCAGCTAACAACCTTTCGTTCAAACCATTCTTTATCTCAATGCTCTTGGCGTTGATTCTTATAGGCTTCACTCTTTCCTTTCGACTCAAGGCATCAGCGACTACATTCGCCTTGCCCGGATGGTATCTTATCTCACAATCATAATCATTCAAAGTTTCCATCCAACGTCATTGCTTCATGTTCAAATCCTTTTGGTTAAACATGTGCTGGAGGCTCTTGTGATCAGAATAGATCACACACTTGATACCATATAAATAGTGCCTCCATAGCTTCAGTGCAAATACAACGGCTCCCAACTCCAAGTCATGGGTGGTGTAATTCTTTTCATGCACCTTTAACTGTCGTGAAGCATATGCAATAACCTTGCCTTTCTGCATAAGCACACATCCCATCCCGGTGTGTGATGCATCACAATATACCACAAACTCTTCTATTCCATCAGGCAATGTCAACACAGGAGCATTGCTCAACTTCTGCTTGAGAATATCGAAGGATTCTTGCTGCTTAGGACCCCAATCGAACTTTACTTTCTTACAAGTCAATGAAGTTAGGGGTGCAGCAATCCTTGAAAAATTTTCAATGAAACGCCTATAATATCCCGCCAATCCTAAGAAACTGCGAATTTCTGTGGGCGTCTTCGGCTCTTGCCAATTCATGACAGCTTCAACCTTAGCGGGATCTACTTGGATTCCGTGTTCACTTACCACATGTCCAAGAAATTGGACTTCACGAAGCCAAAATTCACACTTAGAGAATTTGGCGTAGAGCTTCTCCTGCTGAAGTAGTGAAAGAATACATCGAAGATGCTTCTCGTGGTCAGCCTGACTCTTGGAGTAAATGAGAATGTCATCGATGAAGACGATGACGAATTTGTCTAAGTAAGGTTTGCAGACATGATTCATGAGATCCATGAATGCAGCTGGTGCATTTGTGAGCCCAAAAGGCATCACTAGGAACTCGTAGTGACCGTAACAAGTCCTAAATGCCGTCTTGTGTACGTCTTCATCTTTAACCTTTAGTTGGTGATAACCTGACCTTAAGTCAATCTTAGAGAAGTAACTTGCCCATTGCAATTGATCGAACTGATCATCGATCCTGAGCAATGGATACTTATTCTTGATAGTGACCTTATTAAGCTCGCGGTAATCGATGCACAGACGCATCGATCCATCCATCTTCTTGACAAATAATATTGGTGCTCCCCAAGGAGATGAACTAGATCTAATGAAACCTTTGGCTAGCAACTCATCTAGTTGTGTCCTCAATTCCTTCATCTCTGTTGGTGCCAACCTATAAGGCGCTCTAGCAACAGGTGCTGCTCCAGGGATGATGTCAATTCTGAATTCTACTTGTCTATCTGGTGGTAAACCAGGTAGTTATTCAGGAAAAACTTCCGGATATTCAGAGATGACAGGGATGTCCTCAATCTTAGGCTTTGGCTCATCGAGAGTCACTTGTGCCATGTAGATGACACAACCCTTCTTTAAACACCTAGAGGCCTTGAGCATAGACACTTGCTCAGGCAGTCCATACTTGGTATCTCCCTGAATGGTAAGTGATTCACCAGACGGAGTCTTGATCACCACTTGCTTCTTATTGCAGACAATCTGGGCCTGGTTATGAGATAACCAGTCCATACCCAAAACTATGTCGAAACCGGCTAACTTCAAAGGAAGTAGGGACAAAGGAAAAGAGTGGTTCTTAATGGATATGAAACATCCATCTAATATGGTTGAGGCGGTTTCTAAGGTGCCATCTGTTAATTCCACTTCATATTTCACACTTAGGGTTTTTACAGGTAAATTCAGCAATTTGCAAAACTTATTATCTACAAATGATTTATCAGCTCCTGAATCAAATAGCACTCTCGCATAAACATCATTTATAAGGAAGGTACCTGTGATCACGTTGTCGTCCTGCATAGCTTCCTTTGCATCCATCCTGAAGATCCTAGCATTGGTCTTCTTCCCTTCCTCAACTTTCTTTGCATATTTTGGGCAGTTTGTCTTAATGTGCCATTTTTCATTGCAACTGTAGCACGTTGCGTCTTTCAGCTTCTTACACTCTAGGGTCTTATGTTCCGAGGATTTGCAAATCCCATAAGGCATCGGCTGAGATTGGGATTTTGAGTCAAGTCTGCACCTTCCAAAGTGGTGCTTCTGACAAATCTTACACTTGGGCTTATCTCCAGATTGATGCCCATCCTTCTTAGAACCAGATCCCTTCTTGTTAGGGATGGCAATCAAACCCGAACCCGCTGGGTAAACCCGAAACCTGACACATTTGGGACGGGTTTGGGGTCGGTTAATTGGGTTTGGGACGGGTTTGGGAATAGTTTTTATTTTTTTCGCGGGTTTGGGACGGGTTTGGGATTTAGTAATATACCCGTTTACCCGACCCAATTACCCGATAAAGTGTACCCGTTTACCCGATTGTATACCCGATATAATTTCTTTTATATTATTAAGTATGTGTGTATATATATATATATATATATATATATATATGATACATCCATTTTTTACACATATAGGTATTCTATTTGTATACATTGTAGTAATTTAATATATATTTTTGTAATGACAATACAAAATGTAACCGGTTAGTAGTTACCCGATAAATACCTAATGGATTTTGAGATAAGTATACCCAACGAGTAATCTTTTTAAATTAACGGGTTTACCCGAAACCCGCGGGTATACCCGATACCCGATGGGTATTTACCCTCTAGAAACCCGACGGGTTTTGGGACGGGTTTGGGACAAGCTTATCTAACCTGGTTTGGGTTTGGGATTACCTAAACCCGTCCCAAACCCAACCCATTGCCATCCCTACTTCTTATGGTCATTGTTTCCCCTGTGCTTCTTATCTGACCGTCGTGAATTGTCATCATCACACTTCCTTTTCTCGGCATCCGTGTTCCTCAGCGATCTCTTCCTGACCGCGTCCAATGTGAGGGACAAGGATATATCAGCCGCAGACCTGAATGTAGTTGGCTGAGAGGCTTTTAGAGTTGCCTTTATCTCTGGGGCTAAACCCCCAATGAAACGAGCTATTCTTTTGGGTTCCGGGGTCACCAGGTAAGGAACCAACCTTGACATTGTATTAAAGCTCGTGAGGTAAGCTTGGCAATCCAGATTTTTCATTACCAATGACAGAAAATCCGACTCAATCTTTTCTACGTCATGCTGAGGGCAGTAGTTTTCTCTAATCAATGCCATGAACTGATCCCATGTCAGATTGTACAATGGGATTTTCCCTGTAGCCTGGATCAAAGATCTCCACCAGGCTAGGGCCTCACATTTGAACGATTGAGACACAAACTTTACTACATCCTTCTCAGCGTATCCGCTGATATCAAACACGGTGTCCATCTCATCCAACCATGTCATGCTGTCTATAGCTCCTTTCTCCCCAGTGAAATCCCTGGGTTTGCATGAAACAAAGTATTTGTAGGAGCAACCCTTATCACGGGGTCCTTGATTCAGTACTATCCTTTGAGATGGAACACTTTGCTGATTTGAAGAATGATGATCGTCATCACTTTTCTTTAACTCATCCTTCTTGGAGGGTGGCTTGCTGTGAGCCTCAGAATGAGTCTTAGGTTTTGAGTGCAGTGCAGATAGGGTCCTACTTCGAGTCCCGCTATACTCATTATACTGTCGCTCTATTGCTTTTGTAACAACGTTGTCTATTAACGCTTGTAGTTCAGCACCCGCGATATTAATTCGGGCATCATCCTGATTCCCTCATGGGTGACTGTTGATCTCGTCTGATTCAGCCATTGTATCTTGAACTGTTACATAAGATATTGACAATAATTTATTTGGGAGTTTATTATTGAATTGCCTTTTAGGGCAAGTCATTAACCATGGTAAACATAGACCACATTTGGTTAATCTGTTACTCACATTTATTTAGGATTTTATTATAACCTATCCTAATTATAATACAATAACAATATTGTTAGCACAAAAGGCCTAGTCACAGGGACATTTTTAAATTATCAGCCATGATTTCAGAGAATCAAGGCATGAAGGTTTGAACGTAGTTCTTTACCTTTTTCTGACAGGGAGTCATAGACTACTACTGTCTTTTGTCTTATATGACAATGAGTATGGCCCGTAGGCACTATATTACCAATGTATGGTCAAAATATGATCATCTTAATTGATGATTTAAACCCATGATTTATAGATCATTAAGTCAGGTTAGGAATCTTTTGTAGAATCCTTATATAAGAATGACGTGTGTGATTTTAACGAATCACGTCTGCCAGGAGCGTTAACATGATTTCAGATGTTAACAGGGATTCGAATCTTTTAAACAGGTCTTACCATCTTTGTAACATCCGTCAAAAACGGATATCCAAAATCCGACCCGTTTTGATATTCGGATCCTAATACCAACCCTTGAAACACGAAATTTTTCTTTTTCGCGAATTAAATGAACGTCGAAAGATATTTTTTCTAATTTTTAATCTAATTATCAATATGGTTATTTATTTATTAGTTTAATAAATTAAATTAGTTAAATTTACAAATAATTATAAGATTTATTAATTATTTTTAGTAGTTTAGGCTAACTAAGCTAGTTAAACCTTTAGAATATTGAATTTAACCAAGTTAAACCCAACTTGGTTAGTTTTATAAAGGAACCAACTAACTGAGTTAGAAAACTCAGTTAGTTCAGTTAATCATAAATAAAAATAAGGAGGCTTATGCCCGGATTCGAACTCGTGACCTTACCTTCAGCAAACGCGCATACAACCACTCCACCATAACTCAGCTTTGTTATTATATCATGATCCTTCGATATATAAATCCGAGATTGGCGCTGGTTTCCTTTTTGAACGAAGTTGCCGCCCACAACCTTTCACAGTCTGTTTCTTTCCTTTTCTTCTTTACGTGATTTTCGGTTCCTGTAATCACGAAACATATATCAATTCCGTGTTTCCATATTAAAACCCAATCATGAATCGAGACATGTATACAACTCGCATACGGAACGAGCGAAGTCTATAAATACCGAGCCCTCAACCATTTCGACACACACCATTCGAAAAACCCTCTCTACTCTCATTCTAAAACACCATCACGTAAACTCATCCCCCTCTCGACAAGACCGCAACCTTTTCGAATCAATGGCCCGGTGCTCAAACTCTCTGTTAAAACCTTGTCGGAACACTAGTACGTTGCCAGACTAACCCGATACATATAGCCACCCTCTCACCGTTTCTTCACTCGCGAGAACGATAACGAACACATGTCGGAGCACCCTTGCAACTTGCCGGAGTTACCGGAGCCGTACGAAGATCGTGACAAGAAACCGTTTCCTGTTCGTTTCACTGAGCACGTCGCATGGGTTCGGAGTTTGCCGGAGATCGGTTCCTGTTGTTTCGGTATAAATTCCTTGTCTTTTGTTCTTCCTTTAATACTGTTGACACACATCTCATTTTAAAAATGTTCAAATGTTCAAATCAACTTAAGATATGAGTTTAATTTGTAACAGTCACGTTGATCCTTTTGATCAAAGTGTTGTAGTAAAACACAAGGTTGGTTTTGATGTTCTGTTCGATTGGCTATTTTAAGGAAGATAATGACTGATTTTGTTATTTTTCTCAAATGATTCTTCTCTTTATCAAACTATTATTATTATTATTATTATTATTATTATTATTATTATTATTATTATTATTATTATTATTATTATTATTATTGTTATTATTTTGCCTAACTAGTTATTCGGTTAACTTTGAAATTATTTCATCTAATTAAATCCTAGCCTTAAATATTTAATTCAATCAAAGTATATAAACTATGATTATTAATTCATTCCTCTTTGAACTATAATTATACATTTACTAATAAATTAACCAAATTTCGTTACAATTTTTTTTGTATATTAACGAGTCATATTTAGATTAAAATACCACATCTAAAGAATTAATTATTTAACTTATCAATAATTAGAACGTTTTTATAACTAGGTTAATCACTCTCGTTCGCTCTCTTGGATACTCCATCTTTACTCGTACATTCTTACAAGGAAGCGCAACGCACTCCAAGGTGAGTATACATGACCCATTTTCGTTTTACACTTTTGGGTGCAATATGTATTACATATCAAACATCACAACACATTAAACATCTTATGCACACTCTATCCTTACTCTATGTGATACATTTTAATCATGTTAGACATGTTATGCTACTGTAAACACCTAATGACTATGTGTTCATTAACTTCGTACAAGCCTCCCCTAACAATGGTAGCGCTATAGGTTGAGAAACGCCCCTCCTGTTCTATGAGCAGGTATTGTTAGGTTTAACTATGTCAACCTACTCAAATTCGTTTGGGTACACTTTAATTGCGTTAAACTTTGGTTTGGGCACATAGAGTAACATCGTTTCGAGTATATACTGTTAACATGATATTGTATTTCACATTTGGATATGAGTAAACATTTTAAACACGTACTATGCTATGTATGAAAACTTGTATACTCGCCAACATGTTTTTTTGTTGACATTATTTTAATACATATTGCAGGTTGAAAGTACAAGATTCAAGAATCAAGCTAGGATGAACTCTAGAAACCCACATAACATTTGAATTATTGTTGAACAATATGTTGTATTGTTTGGAACTATGTATTTCACTTTAGAATTTATGAAATGAATTAAATAAATTATTGTCACATTTAGTGTTATGTTGTTTTGAGCAATTTGTTCGTCTCATCCCGATGTTTCCGCCATCGGTTGGGGTGTGACAGATTGGTATCAGAGCCATAACTATAGGGAATTAGGTAGGATTGCCATACTTTTCCCTAGTCTATAGTAGGAGTACTCTGATACCAGATTGGTATCAGAGCCATAACTATAGGGAATTAGGAATGCCTTGCCTAGTCTATAGTTTAGGAGCTTTTTCACTATGTGTTGCTTAAAACAACTTTCCTTCTATCTTCTTTGTTTCCCTCTATTCTCTTGGACTTTTAATATACATGCCTTTCCTAAGGCTAACACAATACACACTTGGAGACTTTGAAGACACTCTTACAACACAATCGAAATGATTCATCAAGATAGGGGTGATTCCCACACTTGGTGATGATTTTCACTCAGCTATACTTTGATTTTTGCACGAAATCTACCCTCAAGTTAGGAGTGATATCCAAACCTTGTTGGGAGTTTTCCATTTCATATTCTAGTGGACCCTTATCTTAGGATAAGTACCAACCACATTAGGGTACGATGTTATCAAGTTAGAGGTGATACTCGCATCTTGTTTAACTAGTCCCACTCCTCGATTTTCGCTCTCGCCAAAGTCTCGATTTCCCAATCGATTAAGGATGTGTAGTAACTGGAAGGGTTAGGTACCGGTAGTCGGGACGTCCTGTCTAGGTTTGGCATTCGTATAAATCCATTAAGGACCCGTTGCCTACCTGGGGACCATCGATGAGAGTACTAACACCTATTAGGCCAAAGCACGTTTCCTTAATTCGAAAAGGTTTTCGATTCACTTTGGAAGTGTCGTATGTTACGTTCCGTGACAATCCATATTTTACGTTAAATCTCTTTTTATGTCATCTCAATTATTATGTGTTTTACGTTTGAGCGTTACGTTCGTTTCTACCTAGGAGACACATTTCGCACTATTATCGCAATCTAAAACAATTAACGATACTGTTGTGAACAAATTAAATTTATTATGCTTTCATCATACATGTTACTCTATGTGAAAATTCATGTCACTTTATTCATGTTATCCTATGTGAAACTATTTAAAACATTATATGCTCTGTGAAACATTATATGCTACGTAAAACTATTTGAGACATTCTATGCTATGTGACTCGTTCATAAAAAACAATTTTCTTAAGCAACCATTATGACCAATTCTCATCTATTTTTTCAGTTGAATCTTTAAAAGTCTTCTCTTTGATTTCGAGGACAAAATCTCCTAAAGTAGGGGAGACTGTAACATCCGTCAAAAACGGATATCCAAAATCCGACCCGTTTTGATATTCGGATCCTAATACCAACCCTTGAAACACGAAATTTTTCTTTTTCGCGAATTAAATGAACGTCGAAAGATATTTTTTCTAATTTTTAATCTAATTATCAATATGGTTATTTATTTATTAGTTTAATAAATTAAATTAGTTAAATTTACAAATAATTATAAGATTTATTAATTATTTTTAGTAGTTTAGGCTAACTAAGCTAGTTAAACCTTTAGAATATTGAATTTAACCAAGTTAAACCCAACTTGGTTAGTTTTATAAAGGAACCAACTAACTGAGTTAGAAAACTCAGTTAGTTCAGTTAATCATAAATAAAAATAAGGAGGCTTATGCCCGGATATGAACTCGTGACCTTACCTTCAGCAAACGCGCATACAACCACTCCACCATAACTCAGCTTTGTTATTATATCATGATCCTTCGATATATAAATCCGAGATTGGCGCTGGTTTCCTTTTTGAACGAAGTTGCCGCCCACAACCTTTCACAGTCTGTTTCTTTCCTTTTCTTCTTTACGTGATTTTCGGTTCCTGTAATCACGAAACATATATCAATTCCGTGTTTCCATATTAAAACCCAATCATGAATCGAGACATGTATACAACTCGCATACGGAACGAGCGAAGTCTATAAATACCGAGCCCTCAACCATTTCGACACACACCATTCGAAAAACCCTCTCTACTCTCATTCTAAAACACCATCACGTAAACTCATCCCCCTCTCGACAAGACCGCAACCTTTTCGAATCAATGGCCCGGTGCTCAAACTCTCTGTTAAAACCTTGTCGGAACACTAGTACGTTGCCAGACTAACCCGATACATATAGCCACCCTCTCACCGTTTCTTCACTCGCGAGAACGATAACGAACACATGTCGGAGCACCCTTGCAACTTGCCGGAGTTACCGGAGCCGTACGAAGATCGTGACAAGAAACCGTTTCCTGTTCGTTTCACTGAGCACGTCGCATGGGTTCGGAGTTTGCCGGAGATCGGTTCCTGTTGTTTCGGTATAAATTCCTTGTCTTTTGTTCTTCCTTTAATACTGTTGACACACATCTCATTTTAAAAATGTTCAAATGTTCAAATCAACTTAAGATATGAGTTTAATTTGTAACAGTCACGTTGATCCTTTTGATCAAAGTGTTGTAGTAAAACACAAGGTTGGTTTTGATGTTCTGTTCGATTGGCTATTTTAAGGAAGATAATGACTGATTTTGTTATTTTTCTCAAATGATTCTTCTCTTTATCAAACTATTATTATTATTATTATTATTATTATTATTATTATTATTATTATTATTATTGTTATTATTTTGCCTAACTAGTTATTCGGTTAACTTTGAAATTATTTCATCTAATTAAATCCTAGCCTTAAATATTTAATTCAATCAAAGTATATAAACTATGATTATTAATTCATTCCTCTTTGAACTATAATTATACATTTACTAATAAATTAACCAAATTTCGTTACAATTTTTTTTGTATATTAACGAGTCATATTTAGATTAAAATACCACATCTAAAGAATTAATTATTTAACTTATCAATAATTAGAACGTTTTTATAACTAGGTTAATCACTCTCGTTCGCTCTCTTGGATACTCCATCTTTACTCGTACATTCTTACAAGGAAGCGCAACGCACTCCAAGGTGAGTATACATGACCCATTTTCGTTTTACACTTTTGGGTGCAATATGTATTACATATCAAACATCACAACACATTAAACATCTTATGCACACTCTATCCTTACTCTATGTGATACATTTTAATCATGTTAGACATGTTATGCTACTGTAAACACCTAATGACTATGTGTTCATTAACTTCGTACAAGCCTCCCCTAACAATGGTAGCGCTATAGGTTGAGAAACGCCCCTCCTGTTCTATGAGCAGGTATTGTTAGGTTTAACTATGTCAACCTACTCAAATTCGTTTGGGTACACTTTAATTGCGTTAAACTTTGGTTTGGGCACATAGAGTAAATCGTTTCGAGTATATACTGTTAACATGATATTGTATTTCACATTTGGATATGAGTAAACATTTTAAACACGTACTATGCTATGTATGAAAACTTGTATACTCGCCAACATGTTTTTTTGTTGACATTATTTTAATACATATTGCAGGTTGAAAGTACAAGATTCAAGAATCAAGCTAGGATGAACTCTAGAAACCCACATAACATTTGAATTATTGTTGAACAATATGTTGTATTGTTTGGAACTATGTATTTCACTTTAGAATTTATGAAATGAATTAAATAAATTATTGTCACATTTAGTGTTATGTTGTTTTGAGCAATTTGTTCGTCTCATCCCGATGTTTCCGCCATCGGTTGGGGTGTGACAATCTTGGCCAAGTCTTATAAAGACATGTAAGCTAGGTTATACCTTTGAGATTCTTATTTAATATATAATAGGCAGATTATTTTAAAAGGAATGATTTTGAATTATTTATTTCATATATAATGTATTTATGCATATAATGGCAAAAATGAAAATTATAAACTTAACATTCCATTAGTTATTAAAAGGATTACACATTGCCCTAAACGGGACTTTTAATAGACAAATTACCCACGTAGGGGTTAAACTAAAATACAAGTCCACACAGGGACCAAATACTAGAATAGATGTCACACAGGGACTAAAAGACAAGTCAACGCAGGGACTAAAAGACAAGTCCACGCAGGGACTAAATACACAGATAAGTGTCCACGCAGGGACTTGATTGAAATAGGAATTACATCAATACATATAGGGATTTAATGATCCCTCTTCTTCTTCCCCTTCAACAAGCTTGCTAGGCCCTTGAGGAAACCACGGTTGTTCATACGCTCTTCTTCAAAATCTCTTTCCACCCGGTTTAACCTGTGGAGGATTTCTTCCTGTTCCGGTGGGGAAAATCGTGGTGGCTGCGACTGCGGCCGAATCGGAGGTCGGGCAGGTATTTGATACCCATGAGATGGATATCCCACTCCCTAAGGAGCTCCATACGGTCCTTCCGGATGTAGGGCGTTGTAGTTTGCCGCTACAAGGTACGGGTTGGCTTCAGCATAGTTATAATGAGTGTGAGCCGGCTGCTCAAACGGATTGTACGCCGTTGAACCGGCGTAGGTAGGAATCGGGTTACCAAAACCCATTGGTGGCGTGAAGGCCCGGCTTCGTGATCATTAGGGGCGGTGATTGGCCCCTTACCTCGTCCTCCTCTTCTAAATCTTGGTGGCATTTTTCCTGTCAAAATAATAAAAGATATAACAAGAAATATAAAGGACAAAGTTAAAATAAAAACAAATTTGGATTTGTCCTATGTTCTTTGTCTAGACTCGAAAATTTAGGAATGTGCAATTGTGTCATTGAGATTAAACACAAAAGGCTAGTGTTTAATTCACTCAATGTTGGCTCTGATACCAACCTGTCACACCCCGATATTTCCACGTATTACCGGTGGGCCCGGTGGGGAGTATCGTGACGTGGTTGGTAACATTACAGTCAAACAACACAATGTTTAATATGCACAACGGAAGCAAAAGATAGATATATTTCAACTTTAATAATTTTGTAATATCAAGTATCACAAACAGTTGAAAGCAATCCACAGGTGGATCAAAAATAAATAGGAAACATTGTTCAACAGTTTTGACATCCAAGCTTGCATGACTTATTGTGGACGCTAGGAGAAAGCCAACCTAGTTCGCGTAGTACCTGCACTTAACCTATTTGGGAAAATACGTCAGTTTACACTGGTAAATACAATCAACTGACTCATTTTAGAAGGTTTAATAAAATTGGTTTGAATGCACGTGGCACAAACTTTTTATAACGTAGGATAATTATTTGAACATAATCTTGTAAAAGAATTAAATGTTCCTTATACGTTCAGTAGCCCAATCCGTAGACCGGGTTAAAGATCAATAGACACACCACATTATTATTTTTGGCACTGACGGGTGTACGCCTACACCCCTGTAACACCCTAGTTACTAATTAACAATTTTATATGTAAACACCAACAATTAGATGTGTAGTTAAGCCTACACATACTATAAAAATACGAGTTTATTAAAACTTTTACAATTCATAAGTTATTCTACAAAACATGGTTGAATTCGTTGTTTAAAATTTGCAATGTGTCAAAGTGCGGAAGCATGTAACTATATCGTGTTCGGTCCTTCGTTGAGCTTGATCGTCTTCTGGCATCCAAAGTGTACCTACATTTCATAAACACGAAATGCTTTAGTCTTACGGGCTTTATAACATGACCAAACGAGTCCGGGAAACCATTGATTCCAAAAACAAAAATTTGAAAATGACCTCCACCGTAACTTACGGTGGCACCGTAAGTTACGGTGACCTCTGTAATAAATTTTTTCCTACCGTACAACAGTAGGCAACCACCATAAATAATTCAGCTCCACCGTAACTTACGGTGGCACCGTAAGTTACGGTGGCCCCGGCATTCAGCCTTTCCATTTTGCCGTAATTGACACGAAATCTTTCGTATCTTTTAATTCGCTGGTCCGTTTGACCTACCGTTTCTTCCTACATGTTTGTAATTTGATTTTCCATCATATGGAGTTAAAGTCCAACATCCGGCTTAATAAATTTTGAGACTTTTATGCATTCGGCTTATTACCTTTTTTACAAGATTTTGACCCGTTTACGCTTAAATGCATATTTTGACCCGTTAAGGGTATTTAAGCCTTTTAGTCTAGAACTTGTGCCTTTCTTTTGTCGCTACAAAAGTTCCATATCTAATTAATTACAAATATTCCACCACAACTATTTTGTGGCGGATTTATCATAATGAACCCCTTTTTCCCAATTTTTACCCATCGGTTGGTCATTTTACGAAAATGACCATTTTTGAGCATTTGACCCGCGAATGCGTATTCCTATGACCTTTGTTCATGTCTAATGATTCCATAACCTTTATGCAAGTTCTTAAACGACCTCGATGAGTCGTTTGCCCAATATACCCTTCAAGGGTGTTATTGTCAACTTTAGTCCCTCACTTAACGACGAATGACTCTCACTAAATATTTTGACCAAAATTGTATGTTTAACCAAGAAGCTTAGTTATACGTACCTGGCTTGGGTCAAAGTATTGACCCGTTTACTTAACTTTTGCTTTAAATCATTATAGTTAAAGCGATGCAACTTATGTTATTTTCTGTGATTACAAAACTCAACAAGCAATTATCAAAAGTTATTGTCAAATGGTGTTACCCACACCAATTGACCTATTTAGTCAAAATGAACATTTGTCCGTATGAGATGGTATTTAAGTACCATTTCATCCCCTTTAAACCTATCCCAGTTTTTCCTTGTACTCGTTTTACATAAAACCGTTTTTTTATTTGTTGATCATTACATGACTAATTTACCATTTTACCCCTTTTCCATAACTCATGATTTCTTACCAATTTCCCTTGTTCCGACTCTCATTGAATCGTGTTGGAACATTCTATACCAACCATTTTGTAGCATTCATAAACAATAATTGCAATTATGTAATTTGTACATAATGTAAAGGGGTGTAAGATTTACTTACCTCGCATCCATGCCACGCTTTTCTTTCCATTCTTGATTTGTTTGACCCGCTTCCTTTCCCAAGCCTCCACCTAGCTCGTTAAGCGTCAAACTATTTTCAATCATCTTTTCAAGGTGGTTAGTTTAATCATAATTTAATACGATTATTCCACCTTACGCATTTCATATCAAAAATTATATTTTATTGTATTATAGGTCACTTTGACTTTTGTGAAAGTCAAACATCCCTTAACATCTAAAATGCACATTCACATTCATTAGCTAGTTTAGGCATTTTCAATTTACCCGGTAGGCGTTCTTTTAAGCCATCGTTCTAACTAATCTTTTAGTTCGAGTTCGTGCTATTACTAACACTAAGTTAGCCTAGCTCTTGATTATCGAAGACACTATATTTCTTCATTTCACAAAATCTACGGGTTTTCCTCCATAAGGGAAACCCGTTTTGTCATGATATTTGGCATTTACCCAAATACTTATTCAAATCAAGTTCTATCTACGAACTAGTAGGAACCCAATTTCACTTAGGCATTTTAACGAGCACCTTGTGGGCAAGATTCGTACACTTCTTTTCTCAAGTTCTTGATTAACTTCCAACCGAGTTTCAAGCATCAATTTCAAGCCCTTATGTCTAGTGTTTATAAGTTACAACTAGAACTTGCATTATTTACCTAATGTTCATCTATTTTAACACTATAATTCTAGTGTTCATCCCATAGTCATAAAACCCACTTAGCACCTACATAACTAGTTAACCAAAACACTAATTTATGATGCTAAATTAGCGAGTTTACATCTAGGGTTTGTTTTCAAGCAATCATACAACACTAATTCAGCCATAGCCTCTCTAATCCATACATATGTGACATCCCACATCGGTTGTGAAGGGGAACGAAGGCTTCCTTATAAGGGGCTGGATACCTTCACCATCATGACGCGTTTTAAAGCCGTGAGGGGCGGACGCTGAGAGCGTGCTGGCCGCCAAAGCGGACAATATCATGGTGCGGTTACGCTGGGCTGTTACAGGTTGGTATCAGAGCCAACGCTGAGTGAATTAAACACTAGTCTTTTGTGTTTGATCTCAGTTACACAATTGCACATTCCTCGATTTTCGAGTCTAGACAAAGAACTTAGGAAATGTTCAAAATTTCGTTTGTTTCATTTTTATTTATTATTAGATTTGTCTTATATATTTTGTTGTGCAACTTGTTTGATTTTTGACAGGTTCATCATGCCGCCACGTATGCGAGGACGAGGAGGATTCGCCACATCACATGACCACGAGGCAGGGCCTTCGCACAGGTGAGCCCCATCGGCATCCCACAACACTGCTGCCCACGATCTTTGGAGATCATTTGCTGAACCAGCCAGGCACTCGGTATCACTGAGTACCTCACCATCCCTACCTCACTCCTTTGGGCCACATTCTGAAAATGGGCCCCATGACTCCCATGGATCTTTCATACCCCTACACCAGTCACCTCACCACTACCCAGCACCAGTTTATCAGGGCCTGTATAACCCTGATGCCTACTTGGATGAACCAGTGGGTCATAACCCACTAGGACCTGAAGACCACTTCTCTGGTGGCAACGAGATGGAGGTCGACGAGGACACCGATCCCTCCATGCCACCGTCCGGCACTCCCAACCATCCCATTGAGATATCGGATGGGTCACCATACAGGGGATCACCCTACAATGGTGTGGACAGCTACGAGGAGAGGTTCAAGCAGCACGACTGGGTTTATACCCCTAGCTACCATAACTCCCCCATGCACCAGTCTTACCACGGTTCTCCCGTGCACTCCCAGCATCACTCCCAGCAGCAGCAGCATCAGCAGCAGCCTCAGCAGCAGGACCCATCTGAGGCCTTCTGGCGCGACGTGGTCACTCCGTCGCCACCACCACCACCGGTCTTGCCTCCTCCGCCTCAGAGGCCAAGGAGGAACGCGCGTATGTCTACGCGAGGAGGGATTCGCATTGGCACCCCTCGACATTCAGGTAGCGGCCGCTACTCGCCGCTCCACGAGGAGTCAGAGATGGGAGAGTCTCCGCATCCCGTCTCAGAGGTTTCTTCTGCGCCTATTGCGCCACCGCCGCCACAGAACTTTGGAGAGCCAATCCCTGCGTATGCTAGCGCAGCACAGTTCAACCCTTTCGAGCGGACTTTTCCCCCAGGATATGACTACACAGGGGATCCCTACTGGTTAGCTTCAGGCTACAACCCTCTCAACCAGGAGAGTGCTTTTGGAGGTCCCTGGGCTACGGGACAATCAGCTTTTGGATACTTACCGCAAGGGTACCAGCAGCCGCAGCCTCCACAGCTACCGCAGTATCAGCCACCGCCGCCGGTGCCGATGATGTCGCCACCGCAAGTCCAAGAAATCCTGCAAGGGATACACGACGTGCGACGGGAATTGCGACATGATCGCCGACACAACCGCGGTATGTTCAAGAAGATGGTTGACTTGATTAAGGGTAAGAGTAAGAAGGATTATTAAATCCTTTGGTTGTTAGCTCATTTACTCATGTCCCTGCGAGGACATTCATTCCTGTATTCTACCCCTGCGTGGGTATATTTCTCTTGTTCTACCCCTGCGTGGGTATGTTGTTTCTGTTAACCCCTGTGTGGGTTTTGTCTGTTTGTTTGTTGTTATTTGGTTTAGCCCCTGCGTGGGCATGCTATTTGAGAAAAGTCCCGTTTAGGGCAAAGTTGTACTAGTTACTTTATTTAAAATGGTTAATTTAAGTTTTTCATTTTATCTATGCGCATGAATTTAATATTCAAATAAATGGAAAATATCAATTTTATTTGATTTGCCATTTAATAAGGATCTTAGTAAGGTAAAACCTAGCTTGAATGTTTCATTAACAGGCCTGGCCAATATGGTAAAACCTGGTTAAAAAGATTCAAATCTCTGTTAACATCTGTAAACATGTTAACATTCTTGGCCAAGCGTGATCTGTAAAAATCACACAAGCCACCCTTTTTAATAAATTATCTACAGATTATATCTGTATACAAGTCTGGTAATGACTTGATACCTACGGGTTATGACTATGTCATATAAAACAAAAAGGCAATTGTGGTTTATAACTCCCTGCCAAGTAAAGGATTATCTGCTTAATTATACAAATTTTAATCCTGTAAAAATCTAAATTTAAAATTTAGAAGTTGTCCGAAGTGACTAGGCCTATTGTGCCAATATATATATTTCATTCCCTAATATAGTTGCTAATAAAAGCCCTGAATGAAATTAAATAAATTAACTATTATGGTTATTAATACCATGGTTAATAAATCGTCTAGAACGATAATACTGTTAGGTTTCTAAATAGACCTTGCCCTTACTTTTATGTAGCTTAAAGCTACATGGCCAAATCGGAAGAAACAAACAGTCATTCTGGGGAGCACCCAGATAATACAAGGATTCACGTCACTGGTGCGGAACTGCAAGCACTGGTAGAAAACGCTGTTGCCAAGGCTATGGATAGGCAATTCAGAGAATCTAGCGGGACTCGGAGTAGGACCCGAACCGTATCGCATGTCAAACCCAAGACTCATTCTGAGGCTCATAGTAAGCCGCCTTCTAAAAAGAGTGAGCCGAAGAAGGATGAGGAGGATAACCACTCCTCCAACCACAGCAGCATCCCAAGGCAAGAAGTTTAGTCCTGTACGTACAAATATTTCGTATCTTGCAAACCCAGAGATTTTACTGGGGAAAAAGGAGCAGTTGACTGCATGACATGGATTGATGAGATGGACACTGTGGTTGATATCAGCGGGTGTGCTGATAGGGACGTCGTGAAGTACGTGTCCCAGTCGTTCAAAGGAGATGCGTTAGCATGGTGGAAGTCACTCCTACAAGCTGCCGGTAAGGCCACTCTGTACAGCATGTCATGGGAACAGTTTGTGGCCCTGGTCAAAGAGAATTTCTGCCCGCAGCATGAGGTCGAAAGGATTGAGTCGGATTTCGTATCCCTTGTGATGAAGAACCTCGATTGTCAGGCATATCTCACTACATTCAACACCTTATCTCGATTAGTGCCGTATTTGGTGACCCCGGAGCCGCGAAGGATCGCCCGTTTTATTGGGGGCTTGGCACCGGAGATAAAGGCGAGCGTTAAGGCATCAAGGCCTACGACGTTCAGATCAGTAGCTGATCTATCCCTCTCCCTCACTCAAGATGTGGTCAGATTGAGAGCTATTAAGAGCTCGGAGGAAAACAAAAGGAAACGTGAGGACGACACCTCGCGAAGATCGGAGAAACGACACAGAGGGAACAACGACCATAGGAAAGGGTCGGGATCCAAGAAAGGAGATCATCAGTCGGGTGAGAAACCCAGATGCAAGACCTGCAAGAGACACCATTTTGGGAAATGTCGTTTGGAAGCGAAATCCCAGTCTCACGAAAAGCGATGTGGAATCTGCAAGTCCACAGACCATAAAGCCTTGGATTGCAAGAGAATTAAGGATGCAACTTGTTTTGGTTGCAACGAGAAAGGGCACATCCGGCCAAACTGCCCAAAGAATGCAAAGAAAGCTGATGAGGGAAAGAAGACCAATGCGAGAGTCTTCATAATGGATGCTAAGGAGGCAGTTCTTGACGACAACGTCATTACAGGTACGTTTCTTGTAAATGATGTTTTTGCTAGAGTCTTGTTTGATTCAGGAGCTGATAAGTCATTTGTAGATGATAAGTTTTGTAAATTGTTAAACCTTCCTGTTAAAACCTTAAGTGTGAAATATGAGGTGGAATTAGCCGATGGAACCATAGAAACCGCCTCGACTGTTCTAGATGGATGTGTTATATCCATTAGGAATCATTCTTTCCCGTTATCCTTGCTTCCCTTTAAGCTAGCTGGATTCGATATAGTGATAGGCATGGATTGGTTATCGAGTAACCAAGCCCAGATTCTGTGCAACAGAAAGCAAGTGGTAGTGAAGACTCCGTCGGGTGAGTCACTCACTATTCAAGGAGATACCCAGCATGGATTGCCTGAGCAAGTGTCCATGCTCAAGGCATCCAGATGCATGCAGAAGGGATATGTCATTTATATGGCACAAGTTACCATTGATGAGCCGAAGCCGAAGATTGAAGATATCCCTGTTATCTTAGAATACCCTGAAGTATTCCCTGAAGAACTACCCGGTTTGCCACCGGATAGGCAAGTGGAGTTTCGGATAGACATCATTCCAGGCGCTGCGCCTGTAGCAAGAGCACCATATAGATTGGCACCAACGGAGATGAAGGAGTTGAGGACGCAGTTAGATGATCTATTAGCTAAAGGTTTTATTAGACCTAGCTCGTCTCCTTGGGGAGCGCCAATCTTGTTCGTTAAAAAGAAGGATGGGTCGATGCGTCTGTGCATCGATTACCGTGAGCTTAACAAAGTCACTATCAAGAATAGATACCCGTTACCCAGGATCGACGATCTGTTCGATCAGTTGCAAGGAGCAAGCTATTTCTCCAAGATCGACCTGAGGTCAGGTTATCATCAGCTGAAGGTCAAAGACGAAGATGTGCACAAGACAGCGTTTAGGACTCGTTATGGACATTACGAGTTCCTAGTGATGCCGTTTGGGCTCACCAACGCACCAGCCGCATTCATGGATCTCATGAATCGTGTCTGCAAGCCCTATCTAGATAAATTCGTCATCGTCTTTATCGACGACATCCTTATCTACTCGAAGAACCAAGCTGACCATGAGAAACACCTTCGTTGTATTCTCAAACTTCTGCATCAGGAGAAACTTTATGCCAAATTTACGAAGTGTGAATTTTGGCTTCGAGAAGTCCAATTCCTTGGACATGTCGTAAGTGAGCGAGGTATCCAAGTAGATCCCGCTAAAGTAGAAGCAGTCATGAACTGGCAGGAGCCGAAGACTCCTACTGAGATTCGCAGTTTCCTCGGATTGGCAGGATACTATAGGCGATTCATCGAGAACTTTTCAAGAATTGCTGCGCCCCTAACTTCGTTGACTCGTAAGAAGATTAAGTTCGATTGGGGCCCTAAGCAGCAGGAATCCTTCGACATTTTGAAGAAGAAGTTGAGCAATGCTCCAGTGTTGACATTGCCCGATGGCGTAGAAGAATTTGTGGTGTACTGTGATGCATCGCACACCGGTATGGGCTGTGTGCTCATGTAGAGAGGCAAAGTCATTGCCTACGCTTCTCGCCAGCTCAAGGTGCATGAGAAGAACTACACCACCCACGATTTGGAATTGGGTGCAGTTGTATTTGCTTTGAAGCTATGGAGACATTACTTGTATGGAACCAAGTGTATAATATATTCAGATCACAAGAGTCTTCAGCATCTGTTCAATTAGAAGGAATTGAACATGCGTCAAAGGCGATGGATGGAAACTTTAAATGATTATGACTGCGAGATAAGATACCATCCAGGCAAGGCAAATGTAGTTGCCGACGCCTTAAGCAGAAAGGAAAGGGTGAAACCAATCAGAATCAATGCCAAGCGCATTGAAATAAGAAATAATTTGAATGAAAGGGTGTTAGCTGCACAGAAGGAAGCTGTGTTGGAAGCTAACTATCCTGACGAGAAGTTAGGAGTAACTGAGGAGCAGTTATCCAACGACAAAGATGGAATGCTACGACTAAACGGACGAATATGGGTTCCAGTTTATGGAGGACTTCGGGATGTTATCCTCCAGGAAGCCCACAGCTCTAAATATTCCGTTCATCCTGGAGCTGATAAGATGTACCAGGATCTGAAAGCAAACTACTGGTGGATTGGTTTGAAAAAGTCAGTAGCTGAGCATGTAGCTAAATGTTTGACTTGTGCGCAAGTCAAGGCTGAGCATCAGAAGCCGTCAGGTTTGCTTCAACAACCTGAAATTCCCAAGTGGAAATGGGAAATGGTGACAATGGATTTCATCACCAAGTTGCCGAAGACGAAAAAGGGAAATGATACCATATGGGTCATAGTAGATAGACTGACTAAGTCAGCTCATTTTTCTACCCATCAAGGAGACGTATAGCTCCGATATGTTAGCTCAATTATACGTCGATAAGATTGTAGCGTTGCATGGTATACCTGTATCTATTATCTCCGATAGAGATACTAGATATACGTCGCATTTTTGGAAGAGTTTCCAGCAATCGTTGGGCACTCGTTTGAATTTTAGTACGGCCTATCATCCTCAGACTGATGGTCAGAGTGAGCGTACTATTCAAACCTTGGAAGACATGCTTCGTGCATGTGCGATCGATTTGGGTGGTAGTTGGGATAAGAACCTACCACTGATTGAATTCTCCTACAACAATAGCTACCATTCCAGCATAAAAGCTGCGCCTTTTGAGGCTTTATACGGTAGAAAGTGTAGATCGCCCATCTGTTGGGCAGAAGTTGGAGAAGTCCAACTGTCAGGACCAGATATCGTCTTTGAGACGACAGACAAGATCGTTCAGATTCGCAATCGTTTGAAAGCTGCCAGGGATAGGCAGAAAAGTTATGCGGATCCTAAGCGCAAGGATTTTCACTTCGATGTAGGTGATAAGGTATTGCTTAAAGTATCGCCCTGGAAGGGTGTGATGCGGTTTGGTAAGAAAGGCAAGCTAAGCCCGAGATATATAGGACCTTTCGAGATCATCGAACGTGTCGGGTCAGTTGCGTATAAGTTAAACTTGCCTGAAGAACTCAGCGCTATACATAATGTGTTCCACATCTGTAATTTAAAGAAGTGTTTCGCTGACGAATCACGGGTTATACCGCATACAGATATACACATAGATGAGAGTTTGAAGTTCGTGGAAAAACCATTGTCGATTGAGGATCGACAGGTTAAGAAGCTCCGGAGGAAGTATATACCTATTGTAAAGGTCAAATGGGATGCCCGTAGAGGTCCCGAATACACGTGGGAAGTGGAATCCACGATGAAAGAGAAATATCCTCATTTGTTTCAGTACATCTCGAGGGCGAGATTTCTTTTAAGGGGGTGAGGATGTAACACCTCGAAAAATTTCGTCCAATAATGTATTGACACGTGTCATAAGGTTCCGGTATGTGAAAACAAACTTTAGAGGGACTAAAGTTGACAAACGGTGAAAACTATGGAACGTAAGGGTCCAAAATGTCAACAATGGATAAATAGACTCTATGATAACCCTACATAATGTTTATAACCTTAAACGGATGGATCATGGATCATACGAAGCGGAAAATGCACAAAAGTGAGGAATTACAAACTCTAGGGGCCAAAAGTGTCAACATGTTGAATTTATACCTCTGAGTGAACTTTTGGCAGACCCGAAGCCTTGTAATGCTAAAATATACTCACTAGAATATGTGGTAAAAATTTCATGAAGTTTCGATAACGTATGAGAAAGTTATGGCCAAAACCGTACTTGAGGGGTTAAAAGCGTCAACGTTGAATTTCATGGCTTTTCGGTTGAGCGCAAAGTTATCCGAGGACATTACCATGTTGGTAAATGTCCCAAGGTTCTTAGAAACCAAGTTTGGGGGTTTACGAGTCAAAATAACTAGCCAAAACATCGCGTGCAAGGACAGGGACCAAAGCTGCCAAGTATGGAAATTGTTTGGCTGATCAGCAGTCCAGGCGACCCGCCTGGACAGGCCCAAGCGGGCCGCGAACCCCTACCAGATGCAGAATTCGCGAAAATGACCATTTTGGGTCCGAATTTGAAGTGCAATACAGCTGCTAACACCTCCCTTTTGCTCCAATAAGAGTGCTTGCATGCCTAGGCTACTGTGAGCTCTCTATATCCTCTGAATTCACCTTAAATTAGATCAAAAGCTCTCATTTTTGGGGCACTTGCATTGTGATCAAGAACACCAAACTTGCAAAACTCTCAAGGCAACTTCTGGAGCATTTCTGAACGACAAGGCAGCCTCTAGGTGTTAACTAAGCTTCATTAGGACCTTTGTAAGCTTTCATATCAGTCTATAATTCGTTTTTGCTTTGATTGTTAGTTAAAAGTCAAACCGTTGATCATATAGTTTGACTTTTCGATTAAACGAGTTTGGCTCTGACATTTCTCAAATTGAAACCACTGATATGTTGGTATTTATGTGGGAAACAAACCCTCAAAAGGGTATTCTCTGATTCCCACTTTATGCATGCTATTTGTCGAGTCAAAGATGTTCTTAAAAAGTCAACAGAAATCGTTTTTTGCGAAAAATAGCTTAAATGGTAATGTAGATGACATGCAATCAGTTTGATCATCAAAAATAGCTTTATAATGAATATAAGAATATGTTTTACCATGATCAACTCGACAATCTTTAGTATAAACCCGGATTGGAACCGAAAGTCTTATAAAACGACTTTTTCGTAGACTATCGATTCGGATCCGTGCATGCATGTTTGAGATCTGTATTGGAGCTTATTTTTGACCATTTTTATTTTAGTTTAACTCTCTGGAATTTTTATATCTCGAGTCTATACTTAGCCGATTCATATGCATGTTTCCGATTATGCTTAAAAATTGACTATTTTGCCCTTTTTGATATAAAACGTGATTTTTGGAAAAGTGAAAGAGTAGAAATCTTTATTACTAATTTATAAACTTGCACCGAAAATTTGAGGTCAGTTGGTGGTCCAGATTTTGAGTTATGGCCGATAGCGTAAAACTATATCTTAAAGTTACATAAACGGCGCATTTCGCGTATAACCTATTTCAGGCCACGTTTTGATACAAAACTTTTTACCCACTGATGTTATATAATATTTTAGGATTTTTGATGATTTTTATTTGATTTTTGGCTGAACGGATCATACGTCGCTAAGTCGATTCGGTTAATGCCGGTTTTGACCGTTTAAGCCATAAAATGAGTTTTATACATTCTTTTAACCCCAAATCTTTTTCTACTGATTTTATATGTTAAATAAATTATTTTGAGCATTCTGGAATTTTAAAAATCTCAGCTTTCTTTTGAAAACCCGGAAACGGCTCTAAATCGCATTTTTAGCATTTTTAGCGCATAGTAAGCGTTATACTCATTTTAAACATATAAAACTTATACCTACTGATGTGTTTAGTGTATTTTTATAAAATAACAGTAAGTATAAATATTTGAACTCAGATATCCAGTTTTGGCATTTTTAGCCCTTGTGAAATTATTAAAATACCCCTACGGTGCATAGTTGATTTTTAAATATTAAGCTTGGTATATGGGTCATACCCTACTGTTTTAACATGTCATATTAAGTATATTTACTGTATAATTCAGACCCGTAACCCAGATTTCCAAATTGACTCTTTTATAATCTTTTAAATGACCAAAATGCCCTTCTAAGGCATAAATTGAGTTTAAAATTATTCGGGGCATAATAGAACATAACTTACTGATATTATATCATATTTAAAGCATATTATCTCAGGGAACTTGCATTTGACTCTTTTGGCTACCCGTAACGCCTTTTTTGCGTTCGGTTCGGTTTACGTAACTAGTTTGCGTAAATTGACCGAAACGGGTCAAACGTTATCATTTTTGTCTCAAAATCCAGAATGTATTTAGTATACCCATATTATACAAGTATTCAGACTTGTCGGGTCTAAATCACATTCTATCCGGTCTTTCGCTTAATCGTGCGCTTGTACCGTATCGTCCTTAAAACTAACCGGTCTAAGCTAAAGCTTAAATAAAAGACCCGTTAGGAATCTAATAGGTTATTATAAACCTTTGTTCCAGATTAGGAGGCCCAGTAAAAGCTACCTACACTTACCAATTGTGATTCATACTTGCTCAGGTAAATACATTTTGACTTATTTTCCCTATACGGGCTTGGGGTATGGTATTTAAAATACCGCTTGATCGAGCGCACAAATCCTGCGCCCTTGGGTGTCCAGTCTTGAATAGTTTGTGCGACTCGTTTAAACAGTCTTGTTTTACTTTAAGGGTTTGGGGGGTTATTGACCGTGTCCCGGATATCCTTGGCATTATCTTACGAGATGGCCACGACCAGAGCACGGGGTGTAGGCGTACACCCGACGTGTATAACTCTTTAATGTGGTGTGTCATTTAATCTTTAGCCCGGACAGCAGATCCCGGGCCACCAAATGTACGAGTAGCATGTAATTCGTTCACAAGTTTATATTGTATAATTATCCCAAGTTAATAAAAATATTTATGCCTTGTGCATTTAAATCAATTTTCAATCATTTTCAAAATGAGTCAGTTGATTTGTATTTACCAGTGTAAACTGACGTATTTTTGCCAAAAGGTTAAGCGCAGGTACTAAACGAACTAGGCTGGCTGTTTCCTAAGAGCGTCCACTATAGTCTCGCAAGCTCGGACGACAAATAAACTGTTGAACAATTTTATCTTATTTTTATTTGATCCGCCTGTGGATCCGTTTCAACTACTTATGATGTTTATTATTACATTTTAATTAAAGCTGAAATGAATCTATTTCTGCTTCCGCTGTGCATTATTATATTGTGTTGTTTGTCTATGACGATGCCAACCACGTCACTGTACCCCACACCGGGCCCACCGGTGACACGTGGAGGTCGGGGTGTGACATACGTAGCAATCCATGACCCAAACCACCATCCACATACCCCATAGCCTTAGGCTATATGGTGTGGTCATGACCCTCCACGTCAACGCTATATCACCCATCTTTAATCCATCTTCTAAAACCACTACCTTAAAGGTATGGCCCTGACCCAAACCACTATCCCCTTATTTATTTTAATTTATTTTTGTCTAAAGAAAAAGAAAAAGAAATGTTGGAAAATGGAAAAGAGGACCATGGTTGTCATGGTTTAATCCATACGAACCATGGTGGATCAGGCAGGGGGATGGTGTAGTGTAGCCTTCCATTCATGATCCTACATGGCGAATCATGTCTCAAACATGGCCCTCACACTCATCAGCCTTAGGCTATAGGGTGTGGTCATGATCTACATGATCACCATGACCCGCCACCATTGGCGCAGCTTTTAAGGGGCCGGGAGGGGTGCCCGACCCCCCGAACTTTTCGCTCAGTAGCGTTATATTTATAGTTTTCGTATAGAAATTTTTGGGTATATACATTTTCGACCCCTCGGTTCTATAGAAATTTTTTGGTATATACGTTTTCGACACCCCCCCGGTCGAAAACGTCAAGCTTCGCCACTGCCCGCCACGTCAACGTTATGTCACCAACCTCTAATCTACCATCTAAAACCATTACCCTAAAAGTGTGGTCATGACCCACCCAAACCACCACCCTAAATTAATGCACATGCCTAAAATATTGGAAAAAGAAAAAGAAGGTCTGTTGTTGCCGTGGTTTAATCCACGCAAACCATGGTAGATGTTTGAGAGAGTGGTGTAGCATTTGATTAATGGCCTAGGTGGCAATTGATGACCCAACCCATACCCTACATCCTAGGCCTTATAGGTTGAAAACTCAGTGGCTTATTTTAAGGACCGTATTCCTTATTTAAAAGACGGGCCACACATCAAGTCAAGATTTGATTGTAGGAAGAAATCGTGTCTTATTTACGAGGGGTCATGCATTAAATTAACCAAGATATGGTTGAAAAAGCGTGTCTTATTTAAATGACGGAAACTTCCAGCCCAGATGGTCCCAAGTGGTATGGTTGGGCTGGTTCCTCCTTGGAGGTCACCGATTCGACTCCTGGCTGCGGCATTTTGGGGGGTCGTCTCAATGATGGATCGTTTCCTACCGAGGCATGGTTCGATCCGGAGGGCAACCCAATTTTACCCAGTTGTTAACCCAACGAGTCTCTCGTGTGGGGGCAGTATGGTTTCCGGGCGAAGGTCAGTCAGAGCGACAGCCGTGGCCCGATAGAACATCGCGTCTGCGAATGCTGGGCTGACGGGTAACCGTCCTTGACGGGGACCCGGTGACCAATGGTCCATATACATATTGAAAGTCACCCTTCAAAAAAAAAGTCTATAATATAATCCAAAATACAAATATGTTTGTACCACATATTATTAATATTTGTACTACATTACATTTTCTAGCTTTATCACCCAGAAATATGTTAATAAATGATCAGCTTCGATATTAATAAAGGGGTAAATTACAGTTTTCGTCATTTAAGTTTGTATTAGATTGCAATGGATAACATTTAATTTCAATAATTACAGTCACAATCCTTTATTTGGAAAACATATTACACCATACGTCCTTTAGCACTAAACAGGTTAAAATTTTCAGTTAACTATAGCATGTGACTTGCACATGATGGCATGTTAGTAATTTTATGTTTATAATTTAACTCACCCACAAAATCAATAACATAATTCACCTCCAATCACTAATCTCTCTCTCTCTATAGTCTATACCTCCAACAAAGTCCGGCCAAACCCTTACTGGCACAGACCTAGTCGGAAACACCATAATCGCCACCGCCGAGAACCACCGATCCGCACAAAGCATCATCCTTCAAACATCCACCATTGTCATCATCTTCGACCAGAAGGTTCAGATTTGGTAAGAAGAAACCCTAAAGGGCAGAAGTATTCATATAGCAATCGGCAGGAGTGTTAACAATCATACATGTCGGATGCTTTTTCACCGGTGCTTTTGGGTACAACAGAAACCACTTGCGACTCTATAAGCTACTCTCTCTAAAATCAATACACTACCACCGCCACATGGATCTGCAACCACTGTCTGGATCTAGCTCATAAACAGGTAAGAGAATTCGTCATGTCAGGATTGAAACCACCAAGAACCTTTCGCCGAAGATGAGATGTTCTATTGGTGGGGGCAATTAGGCATCACTGGAATCAGGATTTCAACCTTGAACCGCTGGCAACCAGTATTCAGTGGTGAATCTGGGTTTTGATCTAGTAATTTGGGGGTTTAGAGATAGCTTCGAGGAAATTAGGTTTTGATATAGGAATTTGGTAAGTGCTTGAGAGAGAGGGAGAGAGAGAGAGAGAGAGAGAGTAAGCTGGAAACATATATTATCGTTTTTATTTTTTATTTTTTATAATTTAAATAAATTAGGGTAGAAAGACATAAATGCCCTCATGTGCAAGGAACACGTCAAACTTAACTGAAAATTTTAACATGTTTAATGCTAAAGACCTAGGGTGTAATGGTTTTTCCTAAAAAAAATATGAGTGTGATTGTAATTAATAAAGTTAAAGGACATCCATTGCAATCCGATACAAACATAAAGGACGAAAAGTGCAATTAACCCTTTATAAAGGAACTTATTTATATAATCTTGTAAGACCCATTGAAATTTTAACATTAATATATATCATTAAAGTACGCATTTTATATCAAAATGCGACTTAACAAAAACTTTTACATCAAAGTATTCATACATGTTTAAAACATTCAAAAACTATGTTATTAGTGATTACATATTTCACTTTATATAAAATAAAACAAGATCAATGCGGAAGCTTCATTTAGTTGTGTATGTTCGGTTCTTGTTCTTCGCTTAATCTTCATCCGGAGACAGATACGTTTACCTAAAATCAAAACCAGCATAAACGTTACTTATGAGGGTTTTGAACACTTTTAAACGAGTTCCATAAACAAAACAACAAAGGTTTCTACCGTAAGCTACGGTGCCAAAAAAGTGGCCACGGGGATAAGAGCCTGCCCTATGGTGGACGGTTGTTTTCTTTTAGTGCCTACCGTAACTTACGGTTGTATTGACACGTGTCATAAGCTTGAACGTGTGAAAGAATACTCTAGAGGGACTAAAGTTAACAAACATGGAAAGTATGTGAATATAGGGGTTCAAAATGTCAACAATGGATAAATATATTCTAAAATAGCCCTACAAAATGTTTATACCTTCAAACGAATAAATCATGGATCATACGGAGCTAAATATGAAAGAAAGTGAGAGATTACAAACTACAGGGGTTAAATGTGTCAACATGTTTAAAGTATACCTCTGAGTGACCTTTTAGCAAACCTGAAGCTTTGTAACGGTTAATTATGCTCACTAGAATGCACGATAAAAATTTCATAAAGTTTCGTTATCGTATGAGAAAGTTATGATCAAATTCGTGTAAGGAGGGGTTAAAGCGTCAACGTTGAAAATTATGACTTTTCGGATAAACATAAAGTTACCAAGGACTTAACAAAGTAGGTATAAGTCTTGAGACCCTTATAAGTCAATTTGGAAAGCCTATAATGCAAGAAATAATAGGGGGTGACCTTTCGAAGGACCAAGAGCCAAGATGTAATAATTGAAAAGGTTTTAAACTGACAGCAGGTCTCAGGCGGGCCGCGTAAGTCTTAACATAAACTTACGCGGGCCGCGTACGATCCCCAGATACAGAAAAATACAGGCAGCAGCCTGTTCAGCCTTGTAACCGACTTAAAACAGATAGTTCCACTCCATGGACGACCCCTACATGCTTTTTAGACCTTAGGGAACATCTGTGGATGATCCATGACCAATGATAGACTTAGTTGTCAATAATCTAGTGAGATTAAAGCACTATATAAGGCCCCTTTGGTTGCAACTTTGATCATTCACCCCATACTCATCTTTAGATCATCTCTGGAGCTCAAGGGCCTTCTCTAAGCATCCCTGGCCGTGCATTAGACTTTGGTAAATACCCTTGACCTTCCTTAATCGAGTTTTGCTTAGTTTTTAGCTTAAAAGTCAAACCGTCGTAATTAACATTTGACTTAACGATTAATCATTAATGGTCCAGTGATTAGTCGAATTAAAGGTAGTTATAAGTTGGTAATTATGTGGGCAATAAACCCTTAAAAGGGCACCCTCTGATTCCCACTCTAACTAGATCAAATGTCGGGTCAAAGTTTGTATTAAAAAGCTAACAGAACTATAATTTTTGAATTAACGCATAATTAGCAATGTAGAAGGCGTGTAACCTATTTTATCACTCACATAACTTAGTAATAAATGTAAGAACATGTCTAAGCATGTTCGACCCGACAATTTTCTGTTTAGACCCGGTTCGGAACCGAAAGTCACAAAACTTTGACTTTTGCTTTGACTTCAGTACTGACCCGATTTAGTATGATTTGGAAATGCCTTAGAGCTCCCTTAGGACCAAGCTACATGATAGTATAACCCTCTGGGGTTGGTTCATTGATTGTCCGATTCGTTTACGCGTTTCCGTTAATTGCCTAATATTGACCATAATGCCCTTTTGATCATAAAACAAGAATTTTGGAAATGTGAAAGGACAAAAATCTTTATTACTGATTTATAAACATGTCCCTAAATTTTCTCATCAGTTTGAGGTCTAGATTAGGAGTTATGCTCAATGACGTAATTAGAACGCTTTTTAGTAATTTAACGGCGTCATTAGCAAAAAGCCTATCTAAACCCAATTTTTGACACCAAAACTTTTACCCACAGATGTAATATAATATTTTGGGATTTTTAAAGATTTTTAATTATTTTTAACCTGCTAATAACCTAAGGTTATGGCGTTGATTCGGTAAATACCGATTATACCCTTTTCGGTTATAAAATGAGTTCTACATAGTATTTTGACACCAATCCAAATGCTACTGACTTTATATAATAAATGAAGTATTTTGAACTTTATAACCTGATCAGAAAACTCAGATTTCCAGTATAACCCGGAAATCGCTTAAAATGGCTCTTTAAGCGCATTAAACACATAGTTTATGATTAAAACCATTTTTGTCATACGAGACTTATCACCACTGATATAACCCGTTAAAATAAGTATTTTACTGATGTATTCGGACCCAAATCTCAGAATTATAAATAATCTCTTTTATAATCTTTTAAATGACCAAAATACCCCTACGGGGCTTATATTGAGATTAAGCTCGTTTTGAGCATAATGGAAGGTATCCTACTGATATCACAACATATTTAAGGCGTATTAACTTAGGAAACCTGTAAATGACTCTTATGGTTACCCGTTAAGCCTCTTGCGCGTTCGGTTCGGTTTATGTAACTAGTTTGCATATAATAGCCGAAACGGGTCAAACCTTATCGTTTTGATCTAAAAATTCAGAATGTGGTTAGATTACCCATATTATACAAGTCTTCAAACTTGTCGGGTCTAAATCACAATCTATTCCGGTCTTCGCTTAATCGTGCGTTTGAACCGTATCTTTCTTTAAACTAACCGGTCTAAGTCTAGGCTTAATTAAAGACCCGTTAGGATTCTAATAGGTTATTATAAACCTTCGTTCCAGAATAGGAGACCCGGTAAAAGCTACACGCACTTGCTTATTGTGATTATTACTTTGTAAAGGTAAATACTTTTAACTTATTTTCCCTATACGGGCTTGGGTATGGTATATATAAAATACCGCTTGGTCGGGCATTGAATCTTTAATCGAATAGAGGTTAAATCATTGATATGATCCGTTTTGAAATGTCTTGTTTGCTTAAAGCCTTTGGGGGGTTAATGACCATGTCCCGGATATCCTTGGCATCATCTTACGAGATGGCCACGACCTAAGCACGGGGTGTAGGCGTACACCCGTCAGTGCCAAAAATAATAATGTGGTGTGTCTATTGATCTTTAACCATGTCTACGGATCGGGCTACTGAACGCATAAGGAACATGTAATTCTTTTACAAGATTATGTTCAAATAATTATCCCAAGTTATAAGAAGTTTGTGCCACGTGCATTCAAATCAATTTTATTAAACCTTCTAAAATGAGTCAGTTGATTGTATTTACCAGTGTAAACTGACGTATTTTCCCAAAAAGGTTAAGTGCAGGTACTACGCGAACTAGGCTGGCTTTCTCCTAGCGTCCACAATAAGTCTCGCAAGCTTGGATGTCAAAACTGTTTAACATTGTTTCCTATTTATTTTTGATCCACCTGTGGATTGCTTTCAACTTTTTGTGATACTTGATATTACAAATTTATTAAAGTTGAAATATATCTATCTTTTGCTTCCGTTGTGCATATTAAATATTGTGTTGTTTGACTGTAATGTTACCAACCACGTCACGATACTCCCCACCGGGCCCACCGGAAATACGTGGAAATATCGGGGTGTGACAAATCTACACATCCGTTTTACACGATTCTTGTTTCATATTAACCGTAATGCAGTCTCCTATGTAAACAACACTAAGGTTTGTAACAATGCTGATTTATAAGCTAACGGCTTATAAATCTCTTATACAATTATTTGACCCGTTTCATATTCTATTAAACGGCTTGTTTCTAAATCATTCTAAAACCTTGGACTACTACTTAACTCAAAAGTCTTTAACTCATGAACATAACTTTTTATAAATTATGCGACCAATACCCAAGCTATGCGCATAATTCATTTTGACCCGTTTAGGAGATTTAAACATTTAAGTTTAAATCTCGCTCTTCTCTTTCCACACATCACATTTCTACATTAAAATGTCTACTTATACTTCACCAATTTACGCGTACCTGGCTCGGGTTATAAAATTAACCCGTTTAAATACCTTTTGCTCTTTAACTTGCTAGTTTAAAGCAACGCAAGCCTTAAATTAATTCCTGTGGTCGCAAAACTCAACAAACGGTCATCAGTTATTGTTGTCAAATGGTATTAACACACCATTTGACCCGTTTAGTCGAAATAACCTTTTATCTACGTGTGATGGTATTTTAATACCATCTCACCCCTTAAACCTAATTAATGGTTTCTTACCATTTTCATTTATTCCAACTTGCGTTCCATCATGCCGGAACGTCATAATTCCAATACCTAACATGTTTCATGACTAATACATACAAATAAATGTAATGTAATTACAAAAGGAGTGTAAGCTTCACTTACCTTGCATCCATGCCACGCTTTTCTTTCCATACTCGCTCCGTTTGACCCGCTTCATCCACAAGCTTCCACCTAGCTTGTTAAGCGCCAAACTATTATTCAATGTTCACAAGGTGGTTAGATTAACCATAATTTAATATGATCTTCCACCTTAAACATTTCTATGCATTCATCCAAACACTTAATATAACCACGTTTTACACACGACCAAGTAGACCGCGATTTCATTTAGGCATTTCATATCACTGAAAATGGGCTATTTTTGGTGACTTGTTTAACCCGTTTACAAGTCTTCAAAAATTATGATTTTTTTATGTGGCGTACCTCTCGGAGGGTTAGGCCTTGCGTTAAAATTTCAAGATCTAACTCTTTACAAAAAATTCATAAAAATTCATTTACTAACTTGCAATCAGATTCGTCACTTCTAACTGCAGCTTACGGAAAAATTCATTTAAGATTCCTCGTTTATCCGATTGACGAAATTCCAATTGGAAATTCTTTTAATCACTTAAAGCTATCTATAATAAATATTTGAGGTCATAACTAAATTCCTAAATTGAGTTATGACATTCGTAATGGGCTGCAAATTCTGCCAGAAAACGCAGCTTGAACCTTCGATACCTAAAAATTCATAAAACGCTTAATTTTCATCAAAAAAATGTGACTCCAGTGGGGCTTTAAAAATATTTCCTGGAATTACATTTTAAACTCAAGAAACACATGTTTTTGTCAAGATTTGTTCAGGTTACAGCCAATACAAGTCAGCTGTAAATTCTGATTAGGAGCTGTTTGAATTCAGCTTTCAATTTAAGCATGTTCTTGACATCATAACACCATTTTTAGCAATCAAAACCCTAAAAACATCTCATACATGAATTTAGCATCAACAAAAATCTGAATTTACTTGAGCTAAGGATGATTTCAATATATACTTGTCTAGGGTTTACTCCTAAACACTACAATGTTCCTATTTCATCCATGTAACAAGCATGCATCAACTACTTTTGAATTCTCTAGGTTTGCTCAGAAATTTAACTAGAGATTTCTCATGAAATTTACATACCTCGTGACTCCTTTCTCAGTGGAGATCACTAATTCGTACTTGGATTTCGATTTAGACTTGATTTGGACCTTCAATTTGATCATTTTCTTGAATTTAGGGTTTGAGAAGAAACCCTGGTGTTGCCCCGTGTGTTTAATCGAACCAGACACACACACTAGTGTGTGTTTGGTTTTAATTTTATTGTTTTAATTACATTTAATTTCAAACTTAACAACTTTGGTCCCCCATCTCATATTTTATTCATTTTTAACTAGATCACAACCTAATTGCTCTTGACATTATCCTCACTAATTAATTAGGTTAAATATTCCTGGTTAATTTAGTGGGTTCGGGTAATTTATGACTAGGTTTATTTTAAGTCCCGTTAACTAGGGGCTCTTACAAACTTAATTCCTTAAAACTTTGATTTGCTTATATTTAATATTAGGATTATCTATTTAAATCCTAATATTTACCGGGTTACTTTTACCCATCTTTTTGTATTAACGGGGTTTGATTACCAACCCCGCTTTTGGGGTGTTACAAGTCTACCCCCTTAAAGAGGTTTGTTGGTGCACAGAATGTCTGTTGACTACGTTTGAATTGAGTCTTAGGTCAAGATAAGTCAAAATAGGAGCTTGAAAGTCAAAATTAGGTTTAATGTATAGGTTTCGCTCATGTGTACGTATTTAGAGTGAGGTTTTGCTTATTAGGTCATGGGGTTTCGCTCTAGGGAACTAGGGGGGTTTCGCTCATAAGGACTGCCATATGAGCGAAATATGTCATACTATAAATACCCTCATGTGTAATTTCATTTGTAACTTTTTGAGCGAAACCTAGTCATATGCTGTGTAACGAAACTCTGTCAAATTGCATTCAGAAAGCATAAAAAGAGAAGGAATTGAAAGGAACAGCTGTGTTACTTCATTTACATCGATTCCGCCTTTGTATTTGGAGATGAACTACCTTATACTGATTGTTTAGGGTCGGAAAATGGTCCAACAAGGTTTCGTCCGCGAAACCTTTCTTACACAGTTATGGAGTTTCTATACCCAATACACTTAAACTGAGTAACCCCTTTTAAGCATTATTCATACTTTAGCCCCTTGTTGGTATTACCAGAAATGTATGGTAATATCTTGTTGATTAATAACATCTGTGTATTAAAAAGTCAACAGAACTATAATTTTCAAATTAACGCATAATTAGCAATGTAGAAGGCGTGTGACCTATTTTATCACTCACATAACTTAGTAATAAATGTAAGAACATGTCTAAGCATGTTCAACCCGACAATTTTCTGTTTAGATCCGGTTCGGAACCGAAAGTCGCAAAACTTTGACTTTTGCTTTGACTTCAGTTCTGAGCCGATTTAGTATGATTTGGAAATACCTTAGAGCTCCCTTAGGACCAAGCTACATGATAGTATAACCCTCTGGGGTTGGTTCATTGATTGTCAGATTCGTTTACACGTTTTCGTTAATTGCCTAATGTTGACCATAATGCCCTTTTGATCATAAAACGAGAATTTTGGAAATGTGAAAGGACAAAAATCTTTATTACTAATTTATAAACATATCCCTAAATTTTCAGATCAGTTTGAGGTCTAGATTAGGAGTTATGCTCAATGACGTAATTAGAACGCTTTTTAGTAATTTAACGGCGTCATTAGCAAAAAGCCTATCTAAACCCAATTTTTGACACCAAACCTTTTACCCACAAATGTAATATAATATTTTGGGATTTTTAAAGATTTTTAATTATTTTTAACCTGCTCATAACCTAAGGTTATGGCGTTGATTCGGTAAATACCGATTATACCCTTTTCGGTTATAAAATGAGTTCTACATAGTATTTTGACACCAATCCAAATGC
Organism: Helianthus annuus; assembly: GCF_002127325.2. Lineage (NCBI taxonomy): Eukaryota > Viridiplantae > Streptophyta > Magnoliopsida > Asterales > Asteraceae > Helianthus > Helianthus annuus. The sequence continues at coordinate 17,687,976 of NC_035440.2, read as the reverse complement.
TACTATCTTTATATAATAAATGAAGTATTTTGAACTTTATAACCTGATCAGAAAACTCAGATTTCCGGTATAACCCGGAAATCGCTTAAAATGGCTCTTTAAGCGCATTAAACACATAGTTTATTATTAAAACCATTTTTGTCATACGAAACTTATCACAACTGATATAACCTGTTAAAATAAGTATTTTACTGATGTATTTGGACCCGAATCTCGGAATTATAAATAATCTCTTTTATAATCTTTTAAATGACCAAAATACCCCTACGGGGCTTATATTGAGATTAAGCTCGTTTTGGGCATAATGGAAGGTATCCTACTGATATCACAAAATATTTAAGGCGTAATAACTTAGGAAACCTGTAAATGACTCTTATGGTTACCCGTTAAGCCTCTTGCGCGTTCGGTTCGGTTTATGTAACTAGTTTGCATAAATTAGCCGAAACGTGTCAAAACTTATCGTTTTGATCTAAAAATACAGAATGTGGTTAGATTACCCATATTATACAAGTCTTCAAACTTGTCGGGTCTAAATCACATTCTATTCCGGTCTTCGCTTAATCGTGCGTTTGAACCGTATCTTTCTTTAAACTAACCGGTCTAAGTCTAGACTTAATTAAAGACCCGTTAGGATTCTAATAGGTTATTATAAACCTTCATTCCAGAATAGGAGACCCGGTAAAAGCTACACGCACTTGATTATTGTGATTATTACTTTGCAAAGGTAAATACTTTTAACTTATTTTCCCTATACGGGCTTGGGGTATGGTATATATAAAATACCACTTGGTCGGGCATTGAATCTTTAATTGAATAGAGGTTAAATCATTGATATGCTCCGTTTTGAAATGTCTTGTTTGCTTAAAACCTTTGGGGGGTTAATGACCATGTCCCGGATATCCTTGGCATCATCTTACGAGATGGCCACGACCTAAGAACGGGGTTGTAACACCCCGAAAACAGGTTTGGTAATCAAACTTCGTTAATACTAAAAGACGGGTAAAGTACCGTTAGCAGTAAAAATAACCAGGTAAACATTTGGATTTAAATAAGAAATCCTAATAATTAAATACAAGCAAATCAAAGAGTTAAGGAATTAAGTTTATAAGAGCCCGAGTTAACGGAACTTAAAATAAATCGGGTTTTAACTCCCGAAACCCACTAAGCTAACTAGGTAAAATTAACCTAGTTAGAAATGGGTAACTAAATAATAAACTATGAGTTATAGTTTCATTTATGAATCTCTAAACTTGAGGGGCTAAACATGGGCAACTAGAGAAGTGTTTTATTAAAACACTTATATATAAAAAAACACACATACATGTGTGTACGTATGCGATCAGAAGAAGGAGCCAGGAGAGCTCAAACCCTAGTTCAACAAATCCTCCAAATCGAAGCTCAAATCAAGCCCGAATCGTCTGCATGATTACAAATTCGTGATCACCTAGTCGTGGGGATCATAAGGTATGTAAAAATTTGATGATTTGTGAAGTTGTAAAATTTGAGCAATCTTCATAATCGCGAATTATGTGTAACACCTCGAAAAATTTCGTCCAATAATGTATTGACACGTGTCATAAGGTTCCGGTATGTGAAAACAAACTTTAGAGGGACTAAAGTTGACAAACGGTGAAAACTATGGAACGTAAGGGTCCAAAATGTCAACAATGGATAAATAGACTCTATGATAACCCTACATAATGTTTATAACCTTAAACGGATGGATCATGGATCATACGAAGCGAAAAATGCACAAAAGTGAGGAATTACAAACTCTAGGGGGCCAAAAGTGTCAACATGTTGAATTTATACCTCTGAGTGAACTTTTGGCAGACCCGAAGCCTTGTAATGCTAAAATATACTCACTAGAATATGTGGTAAAAATTTCGTGAAGTTTCGATAACGTATGAGAAAGTTATGGCCAAAACCGTACTTGAGGGGTTAAAAGCGTCAACGTCGAATTTCATGGCTTTTCGGTTGAGCGCAAAGTTATCCGAGGACATTACCATGTTGGTAAATGTCCCAAGGTTCTTAGAAATCAAGTTTGGGGGTTTACGAGTCAAAATAACTAGCCAAAACATCGCGTGCAAGGACAGGGACCAAAGCTGCCAAGTATGGAAATTGTTTGGCTGATCAGCAGTCCAGGCGACCCGCCTGGACAGGCCCAAGCGGGCCGCGAACCCCTATCAGATGCAGAATTCGCGAAAATGACCATTTTGGGTCCGAATTTGAAGTGCAATACAGCTGCTAACACCTCCCTTTTGCTCCAATAAGAGTGCTTGCATGCCTAGGCTACTGTGAGCTCTCTATATCCTCTGAATTCACCTTAAATTAGATCAAAAGCTCTCATTTTTGGGGCACTTGCATTGTGATCAAGAACACCAAACTTGCAAAACTCTCAAGGCAACTTCTGGAGCATTTCTGAACGACAAGGCAGCCTCTAGGTGTTAACTAAGCTTCATTAGGACCTTTGTAAGCTTTCATATCAGTCTATAATTCGTTTTTGCTTTGATTGTTAGTTAAAAGTCAAACCGTTGATCATATAGTTTGACTTTTCGATTAAACGAGTTTGGCTCTGACATTTCTCAAATTGAAACCACTGATATGTTGGTATTTATGTGGGAAACAAACCCTCAAAAGGGTATTCTCTGATTCCCACTTTATGCATGCTATTTGTCGAGTCAAAGATGTTCTTAAAAAGTCAACAGAAATCGTTTTTTGCGAAAAATAGCTTAAATGGTAATGTAGATGACGTGCAATCAGTTTGATCATCAAAAATAGCTTTATAATGAATATAAGAATATGTTTTACCATGATCAACTCGACAATCTTTAGTATAAACCTGGATTGGAACCGAAAGTCTTATAAAACGACTTTTTCGTAGACTATCGATTCGGATCCGTGCATGCATGTTTGAGATCTGTATTGGAGCTTATTTTTGACCATTTTTTTTTAGTTTAACTCTCTGGAATTTTTATATCTCGAGTCTATACTTAGCCGATTCATATGCATGTTTCCGATTATGCTTAAAAGTTGACTATTTTGCCCTTTTTGATATAAACGTGATTTTTGGAAAAGTGAAAGAGTAGAAATATTTATTACTAATTTATAAACTTGCACCGAAAATTTGAGGTCAGTTGGTGGTCCAGATTTTGAGTTATGGCCGATAGCGTAAAACTATATCTTAAAGTTACATAAACGGCGCATTTCGCGTATAACCTATTTCAGGCCACGTTTTGATACAAAACTTTTTACCCACTGATGTTATATAATATTTTAGGATTTTTGATGATTTTTATTTGATTTTTGGCTGAACGGATCATACGTCGCTAAGTCGATTCGGTTAATGCCGGTTTTGACCGTTTAAGCCATAAAATGAGTTTTATACATTCTTTTAACCCCAAATCTTTTTCTACTGATTTTATATGTTAAATTAAATTATTTTGAGCATTCTGGAATTTTAAAAATCTCAGCTTTCTTTTGAAAACCCGGAAACGGCTCTAAATCGCATTTTTAGCATTTTTAGCGCATAGTAAGCGTTATACTCATTTTAAACATATAAAACTTATACCTACTGATGTGTTTAGTGTATTTTTATAAAATAACAGTAAGTATAAATATTTGAACTCAGATTTCCAGTTTTGGCATTTTTAGCCCTTGTGAAATTACTAAAATACCCCTACGGTGCATAGTTGATTTTTAAATATTAAGCTTGGTATATGGGTCATACCCTACTGTTTTAACATGTCATATTAAGTATATTTACTGTATAATTCAGACCCGTAACCCAGATTTCCAAATTGACTCTTTTATAATCTTTTAAATGACCAAAATGCCCTTCTAAGGCATAAATTGAGTTGAAAATTATTCGGGGCATAATAGAACATAACTTACTGATATTATATCATATTTAAAGCATATTATCTCAGGGAACTTGCATTTGACTCTTTTGGCTACCCGTAACGCCCTTTTTGCGTTCGGTTCGGTTTACGTAACTAGTTTGCGTAAATTGACCGAAACGGGTCAAACGTTATCATTTTTGTCTCAAAATCCAGAATGTATTTAGTATACCCATATTATACAAGTATTCAGACTTGTCGGGTCTAAATCACATTTTATCCGGTCTTTCGCTTAATCGTGCGCTTGTACCGTATCGTCCTTAAAACTAACCGGTCTAAGCTAAAGCTTAAATAAAAGACCTGTTAGGAATCTAATAGGTTATTATAAACCTTTGTTCCAGATTAGGAGGCCCAGTAAAAGCTACCTACACTTACCAATTGTGATTCATACTTGCTCAGGTAAATACATTTTGACTTATTTTCCCTATACGGGCTTGGGGTACGGTATTTAAAATACCGCTTGATCGAGCGCACAAATCCTGCGCCCTTGGGTGTCCAGTCTTGAATAGTTTGTGCGACTCGTTTAAACAGTCTTGTTTTACTTTAAGGGTTTGGGGGGTTATTGACCGTGTCCCGGATATCCTTGGCATTATCTTACGAGATGGCCACGACCAGAGCACGGGGTGTAGGCGTACACCCGACGTGTATAACTCTTTAATGTGGCGTGTCATTTAATCTTTAGCCCGGACAGCAGATCCCGGGCCACCAAATGTACGAGTAGCATGTAATTCGTTCACAAGTTTATATTGTATAATTATCCCAAGTTAATAAAAATATTTATGCCTTGTGCATTTAAATCAATTTTCAATCATTTTCAAAATGAGTCAGTTGATTTGTATTTACCAGTGTAAACTGACGTATTTTTCCCAAAAGGTTAAGCGCAGGTACTAAACGAACTAGGCTGGCTGTTTCCTAAGAGCGTCCACTATAGTCTCGCAAGCTCGGACGACAAATAAACTGTTGAACAATTTTATCTTATTTTTATTTGATCCGCATGTGGATCCGTTTCAACTACTTATGATGTTTATTATTACATTTTAATTAAAGTTGAAATGAATCTATTTCTGCTTCCGCTGTGCATTATTATATTGTGTTGTTTGTCTATGACGATGCCAACCACGTCACTGTACCCCACACCGGGCCCACCGGTGACACGTGGAGGTCGGGGTGTGACAGGTTGGTATCAGAGCCAGGGCCGGACCGGTGGTGCCAGGTCCCGCGAGGACGCTGGACCCCTTAAGGGGGGTGGATTGTGACATCCCACATCGGTTGTGAAGGGGAACGAAGGCTTCCTTATAAGGGGCTAGATACCTTCACCATCATGACGCGTTTTAAAGCCGTGAGGGGCGGACGCTGAGAGCGTGCTGGCCGCCAAAGCGGACAATATCATGGTGCGGTTACGCTGGGCTGTTACAACGTAGGACCATGGTACTACAACTATACCGCCTCATGTGCAAACCATGCATGGTGGTTCACATGACAACCATGATCATCTTTCAATTAATTAGGGGATTTTGATTGGTGGGGAAGGATAGTGAATGTTAGTGGGGATCATGGTCCACACCATATAAAGTGGTGGATAAGGATGTGGTAACATAGCGATGATATGAAGGGCGGTGGTCATTTGGGTCATGACTAGAACACATTGCTTAACCATGTTAATTTAATGAATTAGGGGGGGGGGGTGTTATTTACATAAGGCACACATTTTCTTCATACAACTAGGGGTGTTCATCGGGTTTTTTCTTCGGGTTTCGAGTTTTGTCTAGGAAAAATTGACCGGATAACCGTCCCATTTAAAGTTCGGGTTAGTCGGTTTTGGGTTATTCGGGTTCGGGTTAGTTCGGGTCGGGTTATTCGGTTTTCGGGTTTAGATGTAAAATGAAAAATTAATGTTTTTTTTACAAAATATCGTCAGAATTCATATTGATACTTTAAAAGTATCATCAAAGTTCAAACATTATTTGACAATATGCTATTATAATATTTAAAAGTCCAAAAATTAATGTTTCATATATTAAAAACTCCAAACCAAAACACTTCTATAAGAAAAAAACAATAAATGTTCAGGTTTTTTTTCGGGTTTCGTGTTTCGGGTTTTTCGGGTCGGGTTGTTCGGGTTTTTGGTAGGGAAAAAGTGTCCCGATAACCGAACCATTTAAAGTTCGGGTTGGTCTGGTTCGGATTTTTCGGATATTCGCTAATTCGGGTTTGGGTGCCTTTGAATTCTGGTCGGGTTTCGGATTTTGGATAAAAATGAACAGCCTTACATACAACCAGTCAGTGGCAGAGCTTAAACGAAAACTCGGGAGAGGGGGGGGGGGGCGGGGGTTCTCAAAATTCAAATCGATAGGGGCCGTACTCTTAAAATTCCAAAGTTTTACACTACAAGAAATTTTTTTTTTGAAATTTTCAATGAAGTTAACACTATGAGAGAAGATCAATGGGGTCGAAGCAACCCCGCCCCAAAAAAACCTTCACAAGTGATAAATGTGAATTCTCGATTATTAATCAGATGTCAATTGTTATAAATAAATTTTATTTTTTAGGACCTTGTATACCTTTCCCTTGAAAATGTTTTGTTATTATAATCAAATCTGATTTGAATTATACTCTATTTTTAACAAGTTAAATATGTATAATTTTAAAGGGTTATTGGATTTTATCACCCCAACTATTCGCTATTTGGCGCTGTTACCCCCGACTGACACTTTGACTCTCACCGTTTCCAACTTAACATTTTGTTTGTTCTGTCACTCCCAAACCAACGAGATACTAACCCGGTTAGTGTTTTTGCTAATGTAGCCATTTTTTGCTGACGTGGCATGATGATGTGTAAAAGATCTGTTTTTCGAATCTGAATCAAATTTAAAAAAAATGATTTTATAAAACCCCAACCCCTCCCCCCACTCATTTCATCACCTCTCTCTAACACACTCTCTTTCTCTCTGCCATCACCTCCACCAACCACCTGCCACCTTCCCCAACCACCTCCTACCACCACACCCACACCCACACCCTTACCTGAACCTCACACCGAACACTAACCGTCTCCATTACCATCCACCACCACCACAACCATCCTCCACCACCGTCACCTGGGCAAAATTCTACGGGAGAGAAGTCGGTGGTGGTGAATCAACAAAAGCAGAGTCTTTAAAAAAAGGTTATTGAATTTTATCATCCATAGCTATTAGTTATTGGCCGCTGCCACCCCAACTATCACTTTGATACCCGTCACCCCTAACTTAACACTTAGTATGTTCTGCCACCACGTCGTTAACTGATCATTAACTTTTGATCATGTTACTATACTTTTGGGGGTGTCATAGGGATCTTAGGAAATTTTAGGGATCTTAGGATACCCCCAAAAGTATAGTAACATGATCAAAAGTTAGTGATTAGTTAACAACACGGTGATAGAACACAGTAAGTGTTAAGTCGAGGGTGGCAGGCATCAAAGTGATAGTTGGGCGTGGCAGTGGCCAATAGCCAATAGTTTGGGGTAATAAAATCCAATAACCCTTAAAAATAGCCAGCTATGTTTTCATTTATCTGTTTCGGTACCATCATTTCCTGGTTGGGTCTTAACCGCTTCGTTGACGAAAGGGAAAAATCGTCAATTTCCAAACCCTCAATCCTAGGGTTTGAAACATTCAAGAAACTTCTTCTCTCCGATTTCTTCTTCACCGGCGTAACTCTGTTCAGCTTCTGATCACCGCCCACCTCCTTCTTCGGAAACCGTGTCTTCGTCGTGGTCCCAGTCGCGTTTGTAACATTCCGATCGATCAAATCTTTCAAAACTGTCAATTAATTATCCAAATGTTCATCGCATTTCAATATCTTCACGTCCCTCATAACAAGTGTCTTTTCGGCCTCTGTGGCTGGAGGATCTGTGACCATCGTCGCCGGAGATTTGTGCTCTCGTACACCGGTTAGAGGACTACATTTCCGATCGTCAGATCTGGTTAAATTAGGGTTTGAAGTGGATAAATTAGGGGTGGATTTAGGGCTTCATCAGGATTTGACCGGCAAAAGGAGTTGAAGGTGATGGTGGCAGGTGGTTGGTGGAGGTGATGGCAGAGAGAGAGAGAGAGAGAGAGAGAGAGAGAGAGAGAGAGAGAGAGAGAGAGAGAGAGAGAGAGAGAGAGAGAGAGAGAGTGATGAAATAGGGGGGGGGGTTGGGGTTTTATAGAATGAAGTTTTTTTTAATTTAGATTAAGATTAAAAACAGAACTTTACGCATCATCATGTCACGTCAGCACAAAATGACCACATCAACAAAAACACTAACTGGGTTAGTGTCTCGCTAGTTTGGGAGTGACAAAACAAACAACGTGTTAAGTTGGAAGTTGTGTGAGTCAAATTGCTAGTTGAGGGTACTAGCGGCTAATAGCGAATAGTTGGAGGTGATAAAATCAAAAAACTCAATTTTAAACACTAATAGGTTAAAAATGTGGTATCTATATCTGTTGCCAATATATGTATTGTGTACGTAGCACGCATAGCTACTATACGTAATCATGTCTTTTCTTATATGATGGTCACGGCGGCATCAAAACCACAAACCATCATTCCCTAGAAAATTAATCCCATTACTACATATCATGGACGTAGCACACAACCAATTTAGCAACATTGTTTTACACCAAAACACTATATCTAACCTTGCACTTGCAGGTAGGGGCAAATCTATTAAGGGCACAGGGATGCTCAGGATATCCATCATCTTTGTTGGCAAATTGCAAAATATCCCTGAACGTACGGTAAAAAAAATGAGATATCACAAAACTTTTCTTCTAAACTCGCCACTACATATAGAAAACCCTTTTTATGCAAGGCAAGCCCTATATCGCTAAACCACTAAGGGGCTGTTTGTTTACCTCTTAACGAGGCTTTTAATGATTCAGACCTCTTACTGGTTCAGCACTTAATGATTCAGACTGTTTGTTTTACGAGCAGATGTCTGAATGGTTCATACATTTGTCTCTGAATGGTTAAGATTTATACAGAGTCTGAATGGTTAAGACCTTTAATCTGAATTGGTTAGACATTTGCCTCTGAACGGTAAGCATTATACAGGCTCTTAATGGTTCACACCTCTTACTGGTTTTACACTTTATGGTTTTTTATTTGGGTAAAAAAAGGGTAATTGCACAGTACCCCAGACCGCGGAAGGGATCTCCCTTCCCAGGCTAGCACGCCGACACTGCTGCCTGGCGGTGAGTCCCTAGCCATCGAGTGGACCACAAGTGACTAAATTGTCACCGACCGGAGTCGAACCTGGGTCCCCATGATTTATGTGGGTGTCGG